>NC_062227.1:13721536-14321536 GCF_902686445.1 Sciurus carolinensis
AAATTCTTGAGGCTGGCCTTAAACTTATGATCCTCCTGCCTCAGCCTCCCAAGTCACTGGGATTATAGGCCACAGTTTCATTTTTAAGAAAAATTTTGACACAGGTTATCTACTTATCTGTATCCCCCTCCTCCCAGGTAAAACATTATTGCTACTTTTTTTTTTTTTTTTTGCTGTTCTGGGGATTGAACCAAGGGCCTTGTGCTTGCAAGGAAAGCACTCTACCAACTGAGCTATATCCCCAGCTCTATTGATACTTATTTTAAAAGTGAAGATTCTTATTTAACTTGGTTCAGTAACTTTTTTAAAAATAATATAACTTCATACAGAATGTTTTTTATATATTGTTCAAATATTAGTAAAAATTGCTCCATTTTTTCAGTGCACTATTTAAACTGCTCAATCACTCCACAAGAAAACAGAGACTTGGAAAGACAAGGACACATAAAAAGAGACAGAGCGAGCCTGGAATGGTGGTGCATGCCTGCAAACCCAGCCACTCAGGAGGCTGAGGCAGAAGGATCCAAGTTTGAGGCCAGTTTTAGCAATTTAGCAAGATGCTAAACAATTTAGCGAGACCCTGTCTCAAAATAAAAAACAAAAAGGGTTAGGGATGTGGTACAGTGGTTAGGTTCAATCCCTGGTACCAAAAAAAAAAAAAAACTGACAGAGTTGAGACATTGTCCAGGTTTGTTAGACACCGGGCTGCACTTTAACCTAATGTGCTCTTCAGATTCTAATTTCTCCAGGCTCCTTTCCTGTTGTCCCCTCTCTTGTGGGCCCAAGGTCAAGGGGCCAACCATGTCTAGTGAGGGACTTCTTGCTGGAAGAAACTTTGCCGAATCCCAAGGCTGCAGAAGGCATCACATGGTAAGGTAGATCAAGTGTCCTGGCTTGGTTCTCTCCTCCTTCTCTGATAGACACCAAGGTCAAAATGGAGACCACCTTCCTTCTTGATCTCATCTAATCTTTTCAAAGAGTAAAAGAAGTAGAATTTATTCAAGCATGAAGAATTGAAATAGAACTCTTGCCAGGCAAGAGGGCACCAGAGAGTAGGTAGCCTGACCTCACCTAATCTTAACTACCTCTCAAAGGCCTCACTTCCAAATACAGTTAACATATAAGTCCTTGAGGGCTAAGTTGCAACCTGAGTTGTAGTTGCTTTTCAAGTACTGGGGATTGAACTCAGGGGTGCTCTACCACTGATCTATATCCCCAGTTCTTTATATTTTTTATTTTGAGAAAGGGTCTAAATTGCTGAGGCTGGCCTCAAACTTATAATCCTTCTGCCTCTGCCTCCCGAGTCACCATGGTATGACACCAAGCCCAGCCTATGGTACAATATGAGTTTTTTTTGGGGGGGTTGTGGTACTGGAGATTGAACTCAGGAGCATTCAACCACCGAGCCACATCCCCAGTCCTATTTTGTATTTTATTTAGAGACAGGGTCTCACTGAATTGCTTAGCGCTTCGCTTTTGCCGAGGCTGGGTTTGAACTCTCGATCCTCCGGCTTCAGCCTTCCAAGCCACTAGGATTACATGCATGTGCTATGGTGCCCAACACAATGTGAGTTTTGAATGGAACACCCAGACTAGTATATTCCATTTCTCTTCATTTCTCTTCATCCACTTAACACAGAACTAAGATACAGATTTTGCTACAAGAAATATTTCTAGAATGAGAAAATATGACCTTTATCACTTTTAAGTCAAATTTATTTTTAAAAACTAAGTTATATTTTAAATTCTTCTTCCTTTCTTTTGAAAAATCTTAAGTAAAGTTGAAAGAACACGATACCAGTTGTTAACATTTGTTTTTCTAGATAAGTTGCAGACATCAGGACAACTCATCTCTAAGTTCTTAAATATGTGTCTAATATAAAATCTAATAACTATTTCATAGTATCATTTATATTTCAAAATTTATCAGCCTGTCTTCTAATAGATTTTTTTTCTCCACACATTGCATGTACTTGGTTGTTTCTTTAGTCTCTTTTAAGTAGAGGAGTTACTAAGTTAGTTTTTTTTTCTTTTTTCTTTTTAGAACATTGAATTTTTTATGGAACAGATTAGTTGTTCCACAGGATGTTTGAATTCTCAATGCTATACTTTGGGTCTGAATATCCCTTGGGTTAAAGGCTTGATTCTCTGGTGCTATTTGGAGTGGTGGAACCTTTAAGAGGTGGGGCCTAGTGAGAGATTTTAGCATTGAACACTTTTTCATATGCTCATTAGCCAAACTGATATGTTCTTGTGTGAAGTCTGTCCTTTCATTATGTATTTGTAGGAGTTTAATGTATTCTAATTATGACTCCTTTGTGGGCTATCTGTATTGATTGAGATCTCCTCCAAATCTGTGACTATCTTCACTCTCGGGTGCATTTTGATGACTAGAAGTTCCTAATCTCAGTGCAGCCCACTTCCTGAGGAATTCTTCTTTTGGAATGCCAAAGCAACTTTCTTGGCTTTTCCTCTAGGCATGGCAACCTCAGGTGAATTTACCAAATGACTGGGATGGGGATTCACAGACATCTTTCCTTTTTTCAGGAAGACAGAGATCTTTCTTGGACATCACAGCTAACTTCCATCACTTCTCTTTGGAGAACCAGTCCCACCTCCACTCCTAGCTGCAAGGGAGTCCAGCACT
This sequence comes from Sciurus carolinensis, assembly GCF_902686445.1. Classification (NCBI taxonomy): domain Eukaryota; kingdom Metazoa; phylum Chordata; class Mammalia; order Rodentia; family Sciuridae; genus Sciurus; species Sciurus carolinensis. Next base: position 13,724,184 of record NC_062227.1, read on the forward strand.
GTGAGTATTTCTGTGCTTTTGCCTGTGTTATGGAGATGGCAAAAGAGATTGGCACTGGAAAGGGCTGTTGGGTGACCGTTTTAATCAGGGTTCTTCAGAAAAACAGAACCAATAGGAAATATCTATATACCTATCTGTGTGTATTGACTCATTATACATGTGGGATTGGTTCCAGGATATCCCTTGGACACCAAAAGCCAGAGCTCAAGACCCCTACATTAAATAGTATAGAATTCACATATAACCAACGCACATCTTCTCATATGCTTTAAATTATCTAGATTACTTATGGTATCTAATACAATATTAATGTCCTGTAAATAGTTGTTATACTGTTTTTCAAATATTTTCAAACCAGGCTTGGTTGAATCAGCAGATTCAGAACATCCTTACAGACATACCCAGAAATAAGCTATTTGGACATCCCTTACCCCAGTCAAATTGACATGTAAAATTAACTATTACAGTTACATATTGACAATGTCTATGGAAAAAATAAAGTAATTGAGTATTTATTTGATCTTCCTGCTGTCGCAGGCAATGAAAGGTTATTTACCACACACACCTCTACGCAATGAGATGTGTTGGTTATATATAATCTTGAACTGTTAATTGTAATTCCACTGAATTTACATCATGAAAATGAGATAGCATGATGTGTTACTGATAACAGTAAAATGGGTGTGAAAATTCCTCCATATGGAGTCTCCATATGTGCATCTGTTTAAATATAGGTTTGAATACATAAGCATTTTTAATAAGGAAAAATATACATACACTAAACTTTAGTATTGGTCACCTTAGGAGAATCAGATGCAGTAGCTTAAAATTTTCTTCCTATACATCCATTTCATACTGATTTTATATTTTTATTTTTTTTTAATTTTATTTATTTATATGTAGTGCTGAGGATTGAACCCAGGGCCTCACACATGCCAGGCAAGCGCTCTTCAACTGAGCCACAACTCCAACCCCGGTTTTATATTTTTATAACTTTACAAGCATGGTGAACATCTCTTTATTTTGTTTGCTTGAGTCAAACACCATTTGGTAAGTATGAACTGCTTCAATTCACCATTATTAATGTGCCGGTGCTTGCATTCAGGCAATGTCCTCCTGTTGGAAAAAATTGGGGACCTTACAACTGGCTCGATTTGTGGAGTGGATTGACCGTAGGAGGCATGTCAGAAGTATTAACACCCGCCAAGTACTTATTAAACAAAGTTAAGTCAGTCACTGCTAGGAGCTTTCTAAGTAGAAGTCCTAACTCTTGGCACTTCAAAATGTTACTGCATTTGGCGTTACTGTCTTTAAAGAGGTAATTTCATTAAAATTAGGCCATTTGACCCACTCTGACAGATACCTTAATAAGAAGAGGAAATTAGGACACAGGTATGTACAGAGGGAGAATCAGGTCATGACACAGGGAGAAGATGAGATCTACAAGCCAAGGAGAAAGGCCTCAGGAGAAACCATACAGTGGATAGCTTGATTTTGGACTTCCAGTCTCCAGAACTGTGAAAAATTTATCTTTTTTAAGTCACACAGGTCATAGTACTTTTTGTTTGAGGTGCTGGGAATTGAACCTAGGGCCTCGTGTATGCGAGGCAAGTACTCTGCTGCTGAGGTACACCCCTAGTCCCGTATTGCTTGATTATGGCAGTCCTGAGTAACTTACACGGTCACCTAACGCTCATATATGTTAAGTCTCCTCTCTGACAAGATGTTTAAAAACAAAGATTACTGCCTCTTATTTATGCTTAACCATTTGTTTAATGTTTCACCTTTTAACCTTTAAAAGTTAATCCATATTCTTTGCTTTTAATCCTCAGGATAATCCAGCATAATGAGATCAGTCAGATATCCTGATTTTCCAAATAAGGGAACTGAGACATAGAGGGAGTAAGTGACTCCATCAAAATCGCCTAACAAGGGATTTTCTAAACCATCAGTTTTTCTGCTCACCCCTTCCAAACTATCAGATGGAGTATTTCATAATAACTCTCTTAGATGCTGCTTATTTCCAAATATGTCATCTTTATTCAGCAAATACTGAGCAACCCATGTGTGCTGATCTGTCTCAGGAGTTGAGGAGATGATGCTGGAGAACATGGCGTCTGCTTTTGAGAAGTCCATAGAATATGGATACATCAACAAACCATATTTTATATACAGTCAGAAGTACTGTAATAACAGTTCAGCTTTGTAGGAACACCACTGAGAACATCTTCACAGATGTGGTAGAACTGGAGCTGGCATTGAAGAATGCAAAGGTGTTTTTCAGGCAGCTACTGGGATTTTCCACAGAAAAGTCTTCATGTGCAGAAGCTCAGGGTTATGCACTGTGGGGACAGAACTTGGTGGCCAGATAGGACTGCAGCAGGGGGATGGGGGGAGGGTGACATTTCCAATGAGACTTCCATGCATGGGGAAGGAGTTTGGCCTCTGCCAAATATGTCAGTGGTTCCCAGATTTTTTTCATTTCTTTTACTATTAAAAAATAATTAATAGAAAGCTAACATCATATTGTTGAATATTTATTTTTATTAAGCAAAGGAAGTAAACTACTATTGCCCACAATTCAACATCATTTTATATAAGGAACAACACCAAAATGGTAGGGGATTAAAATTATCTTTTTTAAAATTTGGAATGTGTTTAGCTTTGTGAAAAACCGAGTATTCTCCATTGTTCACTAATCTTACCAAGACAGATTTTGGGGGACCATTCCTTCTTGAACTTTAATGAGCAATATGAATTACACTGGAGAATCTTGTGAGAATGTAGATTCTAGTTCTGGTTGGGGCCTGAGATTCTGTGTTCCTAGTAGCTTCTATACCAGGCTCTTCCTGTAGCTCAGATCATACCTTGAGTAGCAAAGGCCAGCCTATATAGTTAGAAACCAGAAGATTGGCTTGTATTTTAAAGATTGGATTTGTATTTTACAAAGTTAAATCACGGCAAGAAGGATGCCATCAGTATGCCAGGAACTAGGTTCTCATCATAAATGGAATTTGCCTGAACACTGGACTTCCCAACCTCCAGAACTGTGAGAAAATAAATTTATATTATTTAAGTCTCTCTCTCTCTCTCTCTTTCTCACACACACATAAGTAGTTAAACTGGACAGACACATGTTAAATTGGTTGTGAATGATTTGCAACTGCATTTAACTCTACAACAAATGTTCTGTGGGTGTATATTCTGTGGGGTTTTTTGTTCTTTTTTTTTTGACAATGCTGGGGATTGAACCCAGGGCCTTGTGCTTGCAAGGCAAGCACTCTACCAACTGGGCTACATCCCCAGTCCCTATTCTTTTTTTTTTTTCCCTTAATTTTTAAACTTTATTTTATTCATTTATTGTTTTATATGGTGCCTCACACATGCTAGGCAAGCACTCTACAACTGAGCTACATCCCCAGCCGACCCTGGGTCCTTATTCTGTGGGTTTTGAGAGACGACTTTAACTTAGTATCCTGGTCCTCTGCCTCATATCAGGAATTCCTCAACTGGCAGAAGTAGTTCACAAAAAAATGTTTTCTTTGAATTTACTATCTATGTCTCTTCCCTGATTTAATACTTTTGCCTGAGTGTAGAAATGTAATTTTATTAAAATTCTTTTAAGTAAGATGTTCCAATAACAGAATATCTCCAGAGAAAAACAAAATGATTTTAAAATTTTGTAAATGAAGCCAGCGATGGTTGATTTAGAGCCATCTTTTCCCCAGGGTCTTGAGGAATGACAGAGGCCCAAGCACAGAGAACAGCTTGTTCCATGCCAGGCCCATTAGAAATCAAAAGCAGAGCTAATATTCTGGAAGCTTCTGTTACTATTATAGATCCAAATTCAGACAAGCTGTTCTCGTTGTACAGAAAATAAGTGTAATAATACATTAGCCTACTCACCTTTATGTCTTAATAAGGATTCACTCATGAACATTCATAAAAGGGGATAAGATGTTAAATGCTCAATTTAAAATGATTATTATTTTTGTTACATCAGACACCTAGGAGAGCAATAGCAGATGGCAAATTTAGTATCTTACAAATGTGAAGACCATTGGAACCCAAGGTAGAAAATTGCAAAGTTGCATAATTTGGAGGACATGTGTAAATATAAAGAAGACCTAAGATCAGAGACCAGACAGAATTTCTTAAAAGTTTAATCTAGAGAGATTTCTTACATAGATTTAATAGGTGATTTCTTTCTCCCAAAGCTGATTTGAAAGGATTTATAGCTTTTAAAGGGGGTCTTATATTCCTTGATCAGGTAGTCTGTCCATTATCTAACATCTCATACCCTGAATAAACACAGTTCTGGATGAAGTCCACTCAACCTAATGCAAATTCTTGCTGACTCATTAACCTCCCTCAGTGGTGGAAGAGGAATCAGGCAGGCTTGTGACTTTCCTGCTGTCCTTCAGGTAACACACAAGGCTCAGGTAGCTTCTGAAACAAAAACAGGTTCAATTTCAAAATACAGTTCAGGTGTCAAAAAGAGTTAAAAACTAAAAAATACCTGTAAGACTATATTATCTATCATAATCCAAGCAGGTGAGAAGGAATTAAAAATACAGAAGCATGTATATCCTTAAAATTTAGAAACATCTAAGAGCTTAGAAGGGAGACACTAAGTTACACCTCATAAAAATGAAAATAAAAAACTCTCCCAGTTAAACTGATCAAGTATATGAAGAGCTATTATAGCTTCACCTCTGAGCCCCTCACAGAGAGTTGTGGTCTTTACTTGGGTCCAGGATAATATTCAGGATATTTGTACAATTAACCTCTGAGATGCAGAGAGAATATGGAAATTTCTTTGCATGTATTTGTCCAAAATAATTTACAGTAAATTCTATTGATGTTTACTTATAACTGACTTTAGCACCTGTATATTCTCTCTCATCATACACACACATGCCTATATACATATATAAAATCTAAATACATACATGCATACATACACACATGATAGAGAGATAAATATATATATATATATATATATATGGATAGACAGATACATAATAGCTCAATTGGTGAGTGAATAGATGATAAATGATAGGTAGATAAGTAGGTAAGTAGATAGATGTTAGATAATGGATAGGTAGGTAGGTGGGTAGGTAGATGTACTAATTTTATTTATTTATTTATTACAGCTGCATCTTAGAATAAACAAACAAAAGCTAAAGCTCTCTTGTCTAAAGTACCAGAACTCTTTTTTTTTTTTTTTTCCAGAGTCTGGTCATGTGACTTAATTTGTCTTCTAACTTTTAGGTGGAGATATCATTAACATCAGTAGTGCATAATCTGTTATCTATACAATGATTGTCTTATAAGCATCAGAGTTTATTTTCAATAATGCTGCAGGAATGGCGACCCCCTGTTTCAGCAGGAGCACAGATGCCAGGGCAGGCGAGTGCTAGAGAAGCTAGGGAAATGGAGCTTCCAGGTCTGGGGGTCATGAAGAACACTTTTGCAGAGTAGGGAGGAGCGGAACCCTTTCACCAAGCAGAAGCCTAATGATGGAATAATAGGATTGTGGGGGTAGAGGTGCACTAATCAAGGGGAATGGGCTCTGAGACCTCCTCGCTGCTGCAATTCCCCTCCTTTGCCTCCCAGAGCCTGGGCAGCTCCTGGCCTCCAGGGCTCCATGAACAACTGACAGTAGCATGAAATAGTGGCTTTCATTACTTTGCTTTGGCTGATACCTAGAATATGAGATTTTACATTGTGAATGGAAACATTTGAAGATAAATATTTCAAAAACCCACAATTAGACTTGGCACATGCTGTGCATTGCTATGTCATCTATTCCTTCATTTAGAAAGTTGACTAATGTCCATTAAGTGAATGCTTCCCTCCAGGATGGTTGCAACCCACACTTTAGACTTCACAGGAGATGAGTCTGAAATAGTGTTGGCCAAAATGTTAAGGGTCAAGGCAGTTAGACCTTTGCTATTGGTAAGAGAGTCTAGTAAAGTTTTTAAAAGGCAGTGAAAAAACAAATAAATAAAAGGTAGGTGATGTCACTCAGCATGGGCTTTTAGGAGTGCAATCTGCAACTGGGGGCATGGTGGCATAAATAGTGCTGACTCTTGGCAATAAGAGACTATGGTAGCAGCCAATAGGCATTGGCAATTATAGCTTAAATGAAGGCAGGGAAATATTTATTGTGCTTTGTCCCTTTCTGTCCCTGTTTTTAAAAGCACCACTGGTTCAGAAATGAGGTGGTATGTGTAGTGATCAGGAACATGGCTCTTGAAATCTCAGCCTGGTTCCCTCACCTACCAGCTCTGTAAACTTGGGCAAGTGATTTCACAATTCCCTGCTGAATTCTGCAAAGGGCTGTAGTTGGAACACAAGAAGAGTTCCCCAAAGTACAGCTGATGTTGGCAGCATTGCATAGCAATCCAGAGTATAGTATAGTAGCCCCTCTCCTGCCATTTCTCTTTCCAAGGTGTCAGTTACTCTCATTCAATTACAGTCTAAAAATATTCCATGGAAATTTCTAGAAATAAAAAATGTATAGGTTTTAATTGTATACCATAAGCAGTGTGATGAGACTATGGGCCTGTCCCACCAGGGATGTGAATCATACCTTGTTCAGCATGTCCATGTTATATAAACTGCCTACCTGGTAGTCACTTAGTAGCCATCTCAGTTATTAGATCCATTATTGTAACATAATAGCACTTGTGGTCAATGAATCCTTATTTTACTTTAATAATGACCCCAAAACCCAAGAGTAGTGATGCTGGCAGTTCACATGTGCCTATCCACAGTTTCAGGCATCTACTGGGGGTCTTTGAATGTACCCACTGTGGATAAGGGGGACTACTTTGCCTCCCCATGCATGCACACTCACTCCCCAAAGGAAAACAATTCCCCTCACGTAGGCAGAAAATCTCTGTGAAGCAGCTTCTAGTCTGCTGTCACAGCCTGGTCTCCCGTCACTACTTCTCTAAAGCATTATGGGAAGAGGATGCAGAGAAAATGCTTTGAGGGTTCTTGTCTTAGTGCTCAGTAGAATTTTTTAACATTATACCTTGAGTTTTCATAAAGGGATAATCAGAAAAAAAGACCTATTGTTTGTCCATTCTTTATTAGGCTTTCATCATCAATACACATTTCCATGTGTTTAAATTTTTGGTTCTCTATTCAGGGAACTTAGATACAAGAGAACTTGGCAAAAAATGACAGGCAGTGACAAAAATAGTAGTGTCAGCAATTGCTTGTATTTTTCTGCTTGGCCATTGTTTGTTGCTTTTATCAGCTATTATATCATACTTTTATCCATCACAGAACATTCTGGCCTGAGGTTAATTTACTTTTGAACTCAAGCAATGTGAAGAGTGACACTTTCCTTGGTTTTTCTTTACCACATGACTCTGAAGAGGTGTCAAGACGATTCCTCCTACTTGGAGAAAATGAGTTTTCTGTGTGTTTTGTAAACCTTGGCCCTAGTTTGCATGTTCTCAGCAAGTGAAGTGGAGAATATAGACAATTATTATCTTGTTTTTCTAAAAATACACTCATTTACAATATAGAAGAATTATAAATTCTTTCACCTGAATTATCCAGATAATGACCACAATTTTGTTGCAAAGTGATGTGTGAATGATCTTAGGTGCCACTTGAGGTATTGAACACAAAAGTTGCTACCAATGGAAGAAGTTAAAAGTAATGTGTGATATTTATTATATTTTGTGGAAGACAAATCCTAGTCTTCAGTGACCCTGGATTAGTTCATTTATGTTGTTGAAGTGTTCAGAAGGCTGAAAGGCCTGGACACATAAGAGCTTTTCAGCTACATCCAAAAGACTTCCACAGTCATACCTCAGTATCCATGGGATGAGCTCCAGGACTCCCAAGGAGAATAAAATCCATGGATACTCAAGTCTTGTATATAAAATGGCATATTTGAACATTCTTCCATATATTTTGTCATCTCTCTCTGAATTACTTACAATAATGCAACATGAATGCTACAGAAATAATTTGATACTGCCTTGTTTTAGGATAAGAAAGTGTCTGCACATGTTCAGTACAGACACAATTTTTCCTCCAAATATTTTCCATCCATAGTTGGTTGAATTTGCGGACGTGGAACCGTCAGGTCAGAGGTCTAACTGTGCATGTCCTACCGTGTAGTGAAATGGTTTTCAGTTCTTAGGAGGGGGAAGATAAGTAAACTTAGCAGGGTCCATGTTAGACCCAAACTCAGAATGGCTTCAAAGTGCCTGCACAGTGGAAGCTCATTTCTGCTCAGCTCTTTGGCCTGATGTATGACCCTGAAGAATAATTACTTTGAAGCTACCCAGATGAGACTGTGTGGTGGAACATGGTACTGGTGTGGCAACTTAGAAGTTCTAGCAATACCACCAGCTCCTCCCTGGACTTCACGGTTGAGCTAGTTCTCCACAACTTCCTGTCTCCTTCAGCCCCTGCTGTGGCTGCTCCCTTCTCCCACTAGAAACCAGACCTGCTCCCCTCTTCCCATTCCATTTCTGCTTCATTATTCTCACCTTTTTCTTCCTATCTGCACCACTGTCTCTTTCCTCCTCCAAATGCTTATAATTTCCCATTTTTTTCTTTGAATAAACTAGTGTCCATGTGGAAAGGACAAAGGGAAGGAACAAGTCCACACTGCACAGGTGAGCAAATGGGAGGCATTGGCTCCAGGGCACATTTGGGGGCATTTCAGTCTTGTGCATGATGCATGAAGATGGTCCAGAATGTTCCTCACCCCTGCTGGGACAGGTGGGCGGCTCCGTTGCAGCTGGGATCAGTGACCATCACAGGGCACTCTTACAGTTGGCCATGCTGTCTCATTATGAAGCAATTCTGAAGAGCCTGGAGACTAAAGCATTGAATAGTTTTTGTGTGTGTGTATTTACACAAACTAAGATGACTACAGTGTCACCAGGCAACGGAACCTTCTTGAACTTCCATCACATAAAGTCTGCTGTGGACTGAGACATTATTATCTGGTGCATGACCTAAGGTCATCCCTTCTCAATTCTTCTTCCCTGCCAATCCAAGTGTTCCATTTCTCCTCTAACTCAGGTTAATTGATAAAATGTCCTTAGTTCCCTGCGCATGATTGTAGCCCTGTTCTCTGAGTTCCTTTGGTGAGCATAATCTTTTCTACATATCCTATCTCTTGATAGTGTTTTATTGACTGTTGTTACGTTTTAGTGTTTTGGTCTTTCACAAGCAAATTTAAAACTTTGAAAAGAGAGAATGTCTCATTTAGTGATCCTACCCCAGCATGTGGCACAGAGCTTGGTGTCCAGCAAGCTCATCTTCCTGGGGCAGCGCATCTTCCTGGTAATTAGCGTGAGGTCTAGATAAGATATTCTCTGAGTCTTAGTGTCATGGGCTGTCCAAAGTCAAGTCTCCCTCCAGATTCAGCCTGTTCCTCAGGGGTGTCAGCCTTTGTGGTTATGGCTTTTGGCTCTTGCATTCAGGTATGACTGACTGGCTTTGCTGACCCAGATACCGTCTAGTGAACAGACAAAAATGAACCTGTGAAGATGATCCCAAGTTCAAGGCCAGACTCAGCAAGTTGGTGAGGCCCTAAGCAACTTCGTGAGACCCTGCCTCTAAATACATACATACGTACATACATAAATGAATAAATAAAAAGATACATAAATAGCACTGGGGATGTGGCTCAGTGGTTAAGCACCCCTAGGTTCAATCCCTGGTACAAAAAAAAAAAAAAAAAAAAATCGACATGTGAAAGCATTTGTGCGCCTAATACAACTTACCGAAAATCTGAGAAGGAAATGGAAGAAGCACTTTACCTCTGTTTCCATTCAACAGTGGAAACAGTTTCAAATCACACAGTTGCCTTTGTGGGTCCTGCAGGTGCCTACTCACAGGGAGGTTAGCCAGGTGGGGTCCTGCCTAGCCCCTGCCTCCTCTTTTCTCCTTTCAAAAGTAACCCTGAGCTCGGACCTTTCCCTACCCCCTAAAAATCATGCAACCTGGCACCACCACCTATTTGTCTCTCCCTTTCTCTGCAAAGTGACTCCCCCACTTCCTTGTGCCAGGCACCTGCAGACATCATTGTTTTTAGAGTTTGTCCTGTGACCCCAGAAAGGTATTCAAAGTTCCTTTTTCAGAAAGTTCCCTCTCTCACTGGAAATATGACAAAGCTGTTAAAATATAACTTCTTTTTCCAATGAAAATCTTGCTACACTACTTGTTTTTTTTCAAGGGTTATCAAACTCCCTTTTGTGAAATTGCTATGCTACCATTAGAAGACCTCCTTTCCCCTCTTCTTATGATTTCTTCCAGGCGATCTTTCAAATGGGTCTCCTTCTTTTTCTTTTTTGCTACTGGGAATTGAACCCAGGGACACTTTATCATTGAGGTACATCTCCTGTCATTTTAAAACATTTTTTAATTTTGAGAAAACGTCCTACTTAGTTGCCAGGCCGGCCTGGTCTCAGTCTCTCAAGCAGCTGGGATTATAGGTATGCACCCTGGTGCTCAGCTAAGGGTCTTATACTTGACCTCCAGAACCTTGGAACCAAGGTATTACAAATAGCAGTTAGCTACCCCAACCCCTGTCTGGAATACTTTGCTGAAAGAGGCAGTTAGTCTATACCTGCCAATAATGTTATCGACACTTGACAAACAGCAGCTGACGGACCCTAAGGAAAGACGCAGGAGCAATGGGTCCCTCTCCTGACTTTCTTGGTAGTGTTGCCTTGTCACCTTCTAATATCATCTGTTCTGTGTTGCTCATGCTGTTTCTATGTCCCACCTCCATTAGTTCTTGACTTCTTTCCTGTGCCCACTAGAATCAGCATATATCAGCATCAGTATATACATCAGTATACGGACTCCCTCTGTGGTCAATACTAACATCTTCAAATTGGTAGTTTTTCAAATGTCTTTCCCATGAGACATCCTAGTTCTCACTTTTCTAATAAATTTATAGTTCACAATTCTAATTTTCTCTGATTTCTTCATGCTTCCTGGTATGGTATCCCAACAACTTCACATCTGTGGCAAGCATTTCTGGGGCAAGTGGCTGATGAGGCGTGGTACAAATCATCCCAGTGATCTTATGGCTTCTTAAACGGTTCTTGTCCCTGCCCTAAGACTGACAAAAACCAGGGGGTGCTGCTGATGATTCTCATTTTTGAAAGATAATGTCTAGTTTTATAAATGACTTGAATAGCTACCAGTTTTTAAAACAAATCTAACATGATATTTTTATTATAAAGTATTAGTTCACAATAGCAATGTGACATAAAGAGCCATCAATGAAGGATTAGAGTTCAGGAGAAAAAAAATGTGTGCATAGCCATACGAGTTGGAAGACCTCCATGATGTTAGCTGGGAATATCTACTCCTTGAAAATAAAAAAATAAAGTATTACACAATGAAAAGTAGCTGCTTAAGCAGCAGTTTCACTAATTCCCAGAGAAAAGTCACTTCGGATACTTTCATAGATTTTTTTCATTTCCTCCCCCAGTCTGGGAACTCCTCAGCCTCCTATCAGGGGAAGAACCAAAAAAGCCCAGGAAAGGTTTTTCTGGCCTTTATTTCCCAGCAGCACTGCACTGCTGGCTGGAAGGCCTTAGCAAGTGGTCTCTTGGATAACAGTAGCCTCCCTTTATTCACGGTTACAGATACCTACGGTCAACCTCAGTCTGAAAATATTAGTGGAAAGTTCTAGAATGATTGCATATTTTTAAAAAAATTATTACAGCATATTAATTATCCTGTTTTATTATTGTTTGCTAGTGTCTCCCTAAATTCATTTATTAAACTTCATCCTAGGTATGTGTGGGAAAACCGTAGTCTATGTAGGGGTCAGTACTGTCTGTGGTTTCAGACATCAACCTCCAGGGGTCTTGGAACATAAATCCCCTGCAGATAAACAGGGACTACTGCATTCTACTTTATAAGAACATAGTAATTACATTTTTTTAAAAACTTAATAAATAAAAATTCTGAATGACATACTATTGAACACAGGGTAGGAATGCCGTGAGGTAGGGCCAGGTCTACACGCCACAGGAGGAACTGCTGGCCATCAAGGTGTGTGCCACCTGAGTGGCCCCCTTTGCTCCTTAATCCTGCTTGCCCAGCACAAGGCAGTTTCTGCAGCAGTCTGTGCATCAAACCCCAGGCTTTCTGCCCTCTCTTCCAGTCCTGGGGCCCTGTGCCAGCATCTCTGTATTATACCCAGCTGTGGCTTTCTCTGGTTACCTTGATCAATCTGAGAACCACATTTACGTTTCTGAAATTAATCAATCTTTCTTCATTTCAGTGCTGATGGAACCTAGGGCCTCCAGCATGCTAGACAAGAGCGCTACCACTGAGCCACATCCCGTCTCCTTTCTGAAAATTCCTGAGATTTGGTAGCTCTGAGGTTTCCATTTCTTACTTTTAAATAGTCATGGATATACTTGGGCTTAAGCACATTTTCTGCCATTTGAGGGGGGCTCTGTGGGTAAAGAGGAGAAACAGTAGTGACTTCTCCACTGGCATCAAAAATCAAAAGTGTTACTGTGCCATTTTCTGTTTTTTTTGGTTCCTGGCTGGTTTATGACATCCCTTTTATTTCTAAGGAGTAACTTTCTAATTATCATCCCAATGATAATGTAGATCCTTGACTCAATAAGACATGATGACGCTTAAAGAAGAGAGCTAAAATCATGACATCCAGGGGTGATATTGAAGATGGTCACTAAATCCTCAATAGGAAGTGCAAGCTGGACGGGAGACACACACCTGTAATCCCAGCACTGGGGAGGCTGAGTGAGGAGGTTCACTTGAGCACAGAAGTTTGAGAGCAGCCTGGGCAACAACTGTCTTTATTAAATCAAAGACTAGAAAAAACTACACCCCTGCAAATTGGGTTGGTACTATGGCCTGAGGTAGGCACTTTGCTCTTGAACTGCTCCGAGACATACAAAGTTCTTCCTTAAAACTCCATATTTTCCTTTTTTCCAAAAATTAAAAAAAAATTTTTTTAATTAGTTATACATGACAGTAGAATGCACTTTGATACATCATATATAATGGAGTATAATTTCTCATTCTTCTGGTTATACACAATATCAAATCCCACCAATCGTATGGTTATATATGTACATAGGGTAATAATGTCTGTTTTGCTCTACTGTCCTTCCTAACCCCATACCCACTCCCTTCCCTTCACTCCCCTCTACCTAATCTAAAGTAACTCTATTCCACCCCCAACCCCCACATTGTGAATTAGCATCCGCATATAAGAGAAAACATTCGGCTTTTGGTTTTTTGGGATTGGCTTATTTCACTTAGCATGATTGATATTCTCCAGATCCATCCATTTACTGGCAAATGCCATAATTTCATTCTTCTCTAAGGCTGAGTAATGTTACATATATACACATATCTCACATTTTTTTAATCCATTCATCTATTGAGCTGTTGAAGGGCACCTAGGTTGGTTCCATAGTTTAGCTATTGTGAGTTGAGCTGCTATAAACATTGATGTGGCTACATCCCTGTAATATACTGATTTTAAGTCCTTTGGGTTATAAACCGAGGAGTAGGATAGCTGAGTCAAATGGTGGTTCCATTCCAGGTGTAACCTCCTTTTTAGTACCTCTGAGGGTCACACCTTCTCTAGATTACTTACCAAATGTTATATTAGCACTTTCTCCTATTTATGTGAAATCTGCCATTTCCTTTGGAATGCTTTCTATTGTACCGCTTATCAAATATGTCCCTCAGGGACCGAGGACTTGGTTTGGATCCTGGCTGCATTAATACAACCTGACACCCTACAGAGCCTTGACTCACAGCAAGCTTAAGCAAACAAAAGCCCCTATCCTTCCCCTATTTTATGGTTTTTCTCCTTCTTGTGAATTCACATCATATTTTTTTTCTTATTTGTGGCACTGACGATTGAACCCAGTGCCTTCTGCATGCTAGGCAAGTGCTCTAACACCGAGCAACACCCCCAATCCACAAGAGTTTTTTTTTTAAATGTAGGAACCAGACTTTGCACCGTACCTGTATTACAGTTGATGTTGTTTGATTCATTTCTTCCATTCTAGGTTATGAAAGGCTTTTGGATACTGATTTCCATTCAGCATTTTCGTTCCCTATGTCGATTTACGACATGTACAGAGGAGTCAGCCTCAGGCCTCCCCCAGCTGCTAAAGACCGAAGAGAGAGGCTGAGGGCCAAGCCTGGCCACACATTTCTCTAGCAGCCCAGGGGATCAGGACAGAAAAATGGTGGCCACAGTCGGAAGGACAAAAGTGGATGGTGTGTGTGTACATGTGTGCGTGTGCTACTGTCATTCCCTTTAAAGCAAAGACAATGTTTTGTAAGATGAAAATCAAGAAATAGAACATATCCAAAATCAGGCCTTTACTTACAGTGAGCAGTCAGAAAGACTGCAGAACCTTAAAAGGGATGCTCCTATTGAGCTCTCCCGGTCTCCATTTTGCTGACCAACCTGGGGCAGGTACAGAGTGAGGGCTGAGTCACTGTGCACCTGTTCTGACTTCTCAAGTCCTGGGCCCACTTCTGGAATAGAAAAGAGGCCAGTGTGGAAACAGGGCTTTGGCCAGAAGTTACCTGTTGAGAAAGCTGTGCCTGACTGACACCCACCTTACTTGCCTCAGAGGGACATACAGACATCAGTCACTCTGTGTGTCATAGGGCAATGGAGGATCTTGGACAAATAATCGGGAACAATTTACTTGGGATGATGCTTTTTTCCCTGGACTTGTATAATTTTTAAAGCAATGCCTGAAGATTTATATTTGTCATTAATAAATCTTTTATTTTATTTTGTGGTGCTGGTGACTGAATCCAGGGTTTTGTACGTGCTAGGAAGAAGCTCTACCACTGAGCTATATCCCTGGCTCATGAACAGATATTTAAAAAAGAAAAATGATACATACTCAGACTACAGATATATGTTGGCATGTGGTAATTGATGTGTTCTTTGAAATTCCAGAAACTAAATAAAAGTATTATTTAGCTTAATTCTCTAGATATAATAGAACTGTTAAGGTTTACAACAACATAAGTATGCCTCTATCCTTATTATCCACTCTTTTAAAACAGCCTTTCATTTAATAAAGTGGGTCAGTGACTCAACTATCCGCGCCCCTGTGTCACACTTAAAAAAGGGAGATGACTAAGTACAGGCTGATGCCAAACAGCCTGGTTTTCCTACTTTAAAAAAAATCATAGAAAAACTTAATTTTAAAGAAAACAATAGAAAAGTGAATATTAGTAAATTAGTCACAAAAAAGAAAATTCACCATTGCTTTTCTCTTTCCAGAAGGTTTCTAAAGATATCAGAGTTTAGAAAACCAGGCGATCTGCTAACTTAGACTTCTGTCTTTCCTTTTACAGAGGGGGAAAGTGTCCCACAATAGTAAAAATAAACTTCAACACTTAACACTTAACATTGCTTTTCCATTGTCCATTCAAATCAAGTGCAATGGAGCAGAGTGTCTGTGTCTGTCACCAATCCTTTATTGAAACTGGCAACTTACACGCTTTATAATAGAACAACAAAAATAATGTCCGATATGTACAGCCTTCGTGTGGACTATGTGACTATACACAAGGAGGGGTGAGAACATAACCTCATCTTCATCATAGTTTGTGCACACAGAGACACCCAACAGACAACATGTGCACTCGACAGTGAAATGACAACACAGGTCCAGTGAAAACTCAGCATAATACAAAAACATACTCATCAATTGCAAAGGACAGCTTCCTAAGCATTCAGCTCTTAATCAGTAGTCATCTACCCAGAGTCGGAAGCAGAGATTGGTTGTGTGGCTATGAGTCTCTTAAGTGAGACCACCTCTGCAGATAAGTTTGCTATTCCCTGCTTCAAATACAAATTCTCTGCGTCAGAAACTTTGTAGCCATTGTCCTTAATTTCCACCACTCCAGTTTTGAAACCATTCTGAGTTTTGCCACTCAGTTCTTTTGGATGCCAGTGTTCCGATTTGAGGGACCAATCTTGAATGTTTGTCACCTGCACTGAGAAAGGAGTGAGGGAAGAATGTACCATACTCCGGGCACTATGCTTTTCAAGTTCAAAATGTCTTTTCGACGTCATGTCGACAGGTGAGGGAAGTTTTTGCGTGGCCTCAAAATCATTATCGAAGGCTTCTACTTTGATCTGCATGGCTTTGGCTTTGATCCGAAGTTTGTGTGGCAAGGCAGAGGAATTCACTTCGGGGACTTTAACCACGGTCGCATGCACACGTTTCAGTTCAACTGGAGAATGGATGGGGCCCTTGGGAACCTGCTGCTCATCTTCCCCATCGGATGACTTTCCCACCACACCGTCGTCAGTTTCTGAAGTTCTGGGAGAGTTGCTGGAGGATCTGTTGACCTGCAGGAGAGGTGGAGAGTGTGAGTAGCCAGAAAAAGAATTCCCCATGTAGTTTTGATAGATGGAGGCTGCGTAGGAGCCCCGGTCCTCTCTCGGCTCCCTGGCATAGCTCTCCAGCTCCATGGGCTCCTGCTTGATGACCTGGAACTTGCTTTCAGGACTTCTGCAGCTGCCCTGCACAGGGCTCTCCTGCGTGTGCTCCACCGAGGACACCTCGGACACGTCGGACAAGGAGCTCTGTGGAGAGTGCTTAATGACAGAAATGCAGCTGCCCGACACCATCGAGGGCTCGTGCTCGTCCACAAAGGAGCTCGCGGTGGACTTGGAAGTCGGGTAGTCTTGAAAGTACACAGCTGTAGAATTACTGAGCTTCTGGATCTCTTGCGCATAGGCTGTGGAGCTAATTAAACCAAACTTTAATTTCAGGGAAAGCAGTTCTGCTTTTAGAGTGGCATTTTCTTCTCCCAGCGCAATTAGTTTGTTCTCTAAAACCAGGTCATTGAGCCGGCGCTTCTCGCGGGATCTCTTGGCAGCCTCGTTGTTTTTCCGCCTTTTCTCCCAGTACATGGCATCTTTCTTCTCGTCGGGAATGAATTCCCGTTTCCTCCGACACGCCGACGATTTGTTTTTCCCCACGCTGCCTTCGTTCAGAAGGAGCTCTTCGCCTGCGGTCAGGTCCTCCGCCGCTTCGGTTAAGGCAGAATTAAGTACCATCACCTTGTCCACGTTGCTGGTGGTATCAAGAGACGCCTGCTCCTTTTTGATGGTCTGCATTTTTCTCAGCTGCATCAGAAACAACCTGACCCTATATATGCAGAGAAGAACAAATTATTTCCCCAGTATTCTGAAAAGCTTGGGAAACTGGCTTCGCATCCATCAACAGTCTTGTTCTACTGTGGGAGATCCATTTGTCAGGCTCCTCTTACTGAAGAGAAGTAGGGTCTTCCTGGTTATCTGCAATAGACGAAAAGAAACGGTCATTCATTTGGACAAATCTTGGTTGTCAGTTAAGTAGAGGAACTATGCTAAGCACTTAGGGAATACAGGCATGGCAAATCTTTCCTTGGAGAGCAAGCAATCTTGAAAAAGAGGAAGTACCCAAATATCTCTACTGTTAAGCCATAAAGGGCTTATCTACAGGGGATTAAGTGGCCCAAGACAGTGAGAAACAAAACAAAAATAAATAAAACAAAACTGGCTCTGTCCTGGGAGAAATAGTGGAAAGCTATGTCTAATGGGGAGAAATGGTAGGGTGTGGCATGTGGGAGTGGGCCATTACAGGAAGGAAATTACAGATAGCCTCTGGTTGGTAAGTTTCTAAATAATACTTGCATATTGCGGTGCTTCTGAATAATTTTTTTTAAGGTATCAGGAATTGCACTCAAGGGCACTCAACCACTGATTCACATCCCCAGCCCTATTTTGTATATTTTGTAGACAGGGTCTCACTGAGTTGCTTAGCACCTCACTTTTGCTGAGGTTGGCTTTGAACTCACGATCCTCCTGCCTCAGCCTCCTGAAATGCTGGGATTACAGCATGTGCCACTGCTCCTGGCTCTGAATAATTTTTTTTTTTTTTTTTTTTTTTTTTTTTTTGCGGTACCGGGAATCCAACTCAGGGCCTTGTGCTTGCTGAGCTATCTCCCCAGCCACCTGAATAATTTTTGATAACACTGACATCACTGCCTAGCAAATGTGCTCACCTCTTCAAAGGAACACTGCTAAGTAAACTCCTTTAAGAACCATAAGCAAGTTCTGCAGTCAAACATGGAAGAAAACATACATGGAGCTAAATTTTTATTTCCAAAGAAACTAAAATAAAAGCCATATTAACAACAGAGTTATTATTGATTTTAATCGGCATCTTCACATAGACATCAACCTGCCTGTCACATCCCTGACTGCCTGGTGGGCTTAGAGCCCAGGACATTCCAACGGGTGACTCACCAGACCTGAATGAAAAGGATTCCTGTCCATAAAGTCATCACTTCAGAAGCACCTGTGCTCATGAGATTAGAAATGTCCCTTTTCCTGACTTCCTTCAAATTGGTTTATCAAACAATCAAGATCAAAGCCTCCAACTTTTTTGTGTCCTGAAAATTCTGTTATTGTAGATTTCCGTTATAGAGTAGTTTTGGGACTAAAATGAACAGTCACTGTTCAAAAGAATTTATTTTTCTAAAAGTCCAGTGCCCTTTTGAAACTTAAACCAAGAGAATAAAACTGTGGAAAGAACTTCTTTCAATTCAATTTTACTAATTAGTTTCAAATAAAAATATAACAACTCAAAAATAGAATCATCAACTAGTTTCTTCTCTCTTGGGTGAAATATTTATAATATTAATTTGGCCTGACATTTGCTTTTTTTTTTTTTTTTTTTTGAGGTGCCAGGGATGGAAGACAGGGACTCCTCACATATGATAGGTAAACACTCTACCTCTCTACTTCTAGTCCCCGACACTTTCTTTGATGTGAGATAATAAATCTGTATTATGTGCCCAAAAGCACTCTTTTCATGATGGTTTTGACCCTCTATTTCTAGACACTGATTCTCTAATTTTCCAATTGGTAATACTTTTTATAAGGTAGATGTGTACAACAACTCTTCTCTTGCTCCAGCTGTACAGAGTGGTGCTCTGTCCTGCCACATTAAAAAGATGCAATTTTTTTGTTTTACATCACTATTTCTTTGTTATGCATAGTTTTACAACTACTAGTGAAGTTTAATTTTTTTCAATTGCAAAAAACTGCCAGCTCCTTTTGTCTTTTCCAGTAGAAACAGAAGGCATGATATCATAATTTCAGGATCATAAAGAATAAGGTTTCCCACCAAGTTTCTGTCCACTAAACCGAGCCCACACAGTCCAGGAAACAGCTAGTTGCAACTTAGAAGTGTGACTGTTAATACTGTTTGTTTTTTGATAATGACGCTTTCATGGCAACAATGGCAAGGCGTGTGTCACAGTAGGCAGGGATGTGGTAGTAATGCAATCTTTGTATCGATCACTTGGTAAAACATGATTTCCTATCATTTCCATTCAGGTTTTGTCTTTGAATGTGAAAACCCATTTTGCTCTACATACTTCTTGCTCAAGTGTGTACTGTTCTTCAGTTAGGTCCTCAACCCCAAAGTGAAATGGGTGGCAAAGCAGAGTGACAAACTCTAGCTAACAAAACCCGTGACCTTATCTTTTCCCAGTGCCTGTCAAAGTTCCACTGCATCCTCAGGTACTGCTTCTTTTAACTTTGAGTTTTTAAACATCAGACTACACCTTGCATACTATTATTCTGGTTCTCTCTTTTCTTTTTTCCACTTGAGAATTTTTCTCTTCCATGCATTTTTTAATCTCTTTTCCTTTTTTTAAATCATATTTCCTTTACATTGTCCCACCATTCTTACTCTTCCTAAATGTTCATGACTGTTTTTCACATCAAGTGAGTGGGGACCCTTTTTCAACCTCCTGGCCCAAAGCTGTGCACTCCTTACAGGAACACACTCGGTGCAGGTGGGGCAGGCAGCCGTCACCCTGCCGCACAGGGAGCTGCCATTTAGCTAAATAGGCCCATTTGCTTTAAATTTCTTTAACCCCTTTCTTCTAGGTGTCTAAGTACTGTGTGTTCAATTTATCATCTCCACAATTTGGTTGGTGCATGAAAACCTACAAAAAGTCTCATTTCTTTTTAATCATCTTCCTATTTGAATCTCATCACCTGTCACTGTGGATCTGGATATCCTCACTGTCTCTATGACTCAACTGGCAATCACCACATGCCATCTTTGGATATTTTTCTGTAATATTATTTATCAAATAATCTTGCAATAGTGGGAAGAGTGTGTCAGCACTGTGACTGAATACACTGTGCATCCTCCTATGTGTTTCTTCCACATCCAACTAGACTGCAAAGGGCTTCGGGGGGAAATTAAAATATATTTGTATTCTTCTAGCAACAAATGAAGACATGAGGTAGTCAATTGGATTGATGGTCATCCATTCACCTTACGGAAGAGTTTTATAATTGCAAAACTTTTTGGATGCTTCCTTTTAAGTTTAATATTATTGCATGAATGCTAAAGGAAATAGTTTATTAACAGAGTTTCTCTTATTATGTGGTTTATTCAATACATTGGAGTACCTACTGTGTACTGAGATAGACTGGCCCCATATAAATGGAAAGGAAAAACCAAACCCCCAAGGGCCCAGTCCTTGAAGACGGCATTGGGAGCCAAACACAAGAACCCAGCCAGAATTAGGGTGCATGGACAGAGTTCTCACAACAGAGACTGGGGCGTGAGCTCTGTGTACTCCAGCATGCTGCCTTTTTATTGGTACATGGACAATAACAAAAACTGCCATAACAGGTGCTATTTATTGAACACTTACTATGCAACAGGCACTGGGAGGCTGACCTGCTTTATTTCATTAACCTTCCCAACAATCACTTTCAGATGAGAAAATTCAAGTTCAAAGAGGTGTAGTGACTTGCCTGGTATCACACAGCTTGTTAAAGGCAGAGCCGAAGTCCCAGCCCAGCTCAGCCCCGGCTACAGGTTCTCTGATAGAAGTCTCTCCCCACCTGGCACAGGGCTGCTCTGCATCCCTAACAGTCCTCGCTGGGCTTCTCTGCCTTCTGAGTCATGCATTCCCTGTCACTAAGTTACTCTGGAGCAGTCAGGCACTTTCAGTTGCCATCTTAACTTTAAGATGTCATCCTAAGCCAACAAAGATGCCACCCAGAACTGTTTCCTACCTTCCTCGGGGTTTTTGTGCATCCTGGTGGTACTTAAGGAGTGGAGAAAACATTTTATTAATTTTCGTATCTCTGCTAAATTTAATCTCCAGGATCCTACCCATGTTAAAATAGAGGAAAAGAAAGAATACTTGTGGACATTGTCAACTGTGACTTTAGTTTTTAAACAAAACCAAAAATGTATCTGTTTTCAACAGAAGGGAACAGGGTCTCTCTAACCCTCAGGTAGAGAACCAGATAAAACAGGGACTGAGTGAGGGGGCAGAGATTATTCAGCAGTTAAGAGCAGAGATGAACTCTGGACTTTGTTTACATCTCATAACAAAGAACTTAAGACAAGTGCAAAGGTAGTTTACAAAGCCTCTAAAAAGCATCAGCATTTATGCTAACCTAACAACTTCATTTCGAATCCCAATATTTTCCTTTGTGATTAATTTAACAATTACTTCATTGGTGTGTCATCTTTTCAAATCAACATTTAACGCTGCGGTACATTAGTCACTGCTTATGTTTCTTTTTTTGGTGAATAATTGACACTAAATGCCAATTCTATGATGTTAGCGTATTCAGCACCATTAACTTCATTACACCCATTAGATGATATGACTGTTCCTTAAAAATACAAATAAAAAGAGAAATTTAAGAGCAGGAGTCATCACATGCCAGCTGAGACATTTTTCCATACCTAATGTGAGGATGGCCTCACTGCCCACTACTTTTTAAATAAAACGTCACACTGTTGCTACAAGCAGAAGTTAGATTTTGCAAGCCCAGAGTTTTAAAGTTTATTTAAGTCAGATGACCTAAATATTGTTTTTAACTAAAAGACTTGATCTTGATCTACAAAGCTCTCTGACAAATACAACTTTATGACAATTCTAAACCAATGTTTTCCTTGAGGGCTTATTTATATTTATGATAGAACTGTATCTTCACTTGTCTCTACCTGGTCTCTAAGATAATTCCTTAGGAGACCAGAAAAGAATAAACACTTTGTTTTGAGCATCTAAAATCTTACTAATCATTTAGCCTCAAAATCCACTTATGAGAACATTTTGCTACATATCATCTCCTTAAGGGGTAAGTTTTGTTGTAAATTGCTTCTATTATTTGGATCTTAAGATTCTGTCAATACAACATGAAATACAATGTGATGTGCCTACTGGTTTGGAAAAATTTTCATAGAAATATCTCATTTCCCCCTCTGTTCTCTGAATGCACTATTTACTCTTTCTCAGACGTTTAGATAACAGTAAAGAAAAAATTGATTTTGAGATAAACCTAAGTTACATGAACCTGTAAACCATCTTTCCACTAAAAAAACTGTTGCTAGTTTTTGAGATAATGCCATTTTCATGAAAAAATAAAATTAATCCATCATTTCATAGCATTTTATACTCGTCAACTAGTAAGACCAGCAGAATGTTAACCTACATTTTCTCACTGTGGGTAAAATCCAGGATCTTTGCGCCAATGAAATGCTTTACTTTCTATGGGTAAGGGAAAAATATCTAGCATTTAAAAACAAGATAAAATAACTAAAGAATTCACATATACAACTAAGGGATCATGAGGGATGTAAAATTTCACAAATGCTGAACCTGTAGGGGATTTTCTAATCATGATCATTAAAAATGGAAAGACCTTTTAAATTAAGAAAACAACATTCTGAGTGCCCAGCTAAAGGCTCACATGAACACTATAGTTCCATCTCTAGTAATAAGTTAGAGAGAAATGTGTATTTAATCAAGACGGGGAAAACACACACACACATACGCACATATTCTTTCTCTCTCTCTCTCTCTCTCTCTCTCTCTCTCTCTCTCTCTCTCTCTCTCTCTGCCAGAATCTATTCTAGCATAGCAACAAACTGACCTACTTTTTTCTATTTAGGTACATCTGTAAATAAATGTGTCAAAACCTGATCCGGGTTTACCATAAAGGAAAATATTTCAAGTTCAACAAAGGACTATTTGAAAATTAGATTTAAACTTATTAACTAGGATGACAACATTGCATTTTATTATAGCATTGATGCAATTTAGTAATTGAAATATGAAATAGTGTAACTTGACATTCTTTTTAAGAGGCTATTGTAACCTAATGCATAATGAAATGATTCTGAAAATTGCATAGCACAGGCACATACATGCGAACACATCCAAACAACTTCATGGCTTGAGAAATAAAGACAGCAGTCATCAGAGGAAAGTAATATGGAAATGGGGGCCAGGGGGAGGTGGTGGAACAGATGTGTGTGTTGAAACTTTTAAAAAGATAGTTTATTGGCCTAGCAACTAATCTGAAATCTTAAGGAACACCAACAATCACAAATTAATCTAGTCAAAGGAAAGGCTGTATTAGACAAGCACAACACGAAGTGGACGACAAAAAAATACTGTGGGCTGTGGGTGGGGAGCAGGAGGTATGGCAGAGAAAGTTCTTGAATACTGCTCAGTGATACTGGAGACTCATCCCAATTCTACACAGCTAGGCTTTCTAATTCCTTGTCCACTTTCCCAATCAGCGGATGACTGCATATTTTACTCTATGCTTTATGAATAGAGGAGTTTATTATTTTTTTTTAATGCTTACTTTTAGGGTTTATTTGAAAGCCACTTAAGTACAGTTTAAGATCCCTAGAAAGGTAATAAAGACACCATGTGGGCTGGGGTTGTAGCTCAGTGGTAGAGCGTTTGCCTAGCATTTGTGAGGCACTGGGTTTGATCCTTAGCACCACATGAAAATAAATAAGTTAAAAGGATTGAGTCTATCTACAACTAAATTACACACACACACACACACACACACACACACACATATATATATATATATATTTTAAAGACAACTTGTCCTGAAAACAATAAGACTTACAGGCATCATTCTGATCCCAATGAATTGAGTCTTCAAACAACAGATTATTAAGGAATAGCATCTAGTAAATCCCTATTAAACTTAAAAACCAGCCTATGCTCTTAAATTAAAACCATATGAACAAAAAAAATTTTTTTTAAACTACAGGAAAGTTATTTGCAAAGAAATGTGAGAGAGAATTGGGGGTGGTGGTAATAAAAATTCATTTTGAAACTGAAAAACTTTTATGTAATGTCTGTGGATCAAAGGTCAATGTCTTTCAACATTCTCTACGAGTGCAATCTGGATAAAAATCAACTCAAATATAATTTAGAAAAATAACAGGATACCAAACAATGGGCTGATCCTGTGAAATACAGGCATACCTTACAAAAACAAGAAATGAATATTATAGGAAATTTCAATTACATTGTTTCTGTTATAGTTGAATTGAATCCCAAGTGTGCTCTCACTTCTCAATACAAATTAAAAATAAACAACTTTTGACGGCATCCATGCCATCTGGATTACAATGGAAATAATGAAGTATGTGTGATTTTCAACTTGGGTAAAAATAACATCCAGGCATGATGACTGCACCTTTTCCACCCCATGCCGCAATCAAATCTACATCTCGGAACTGACTCTAATGACCACAGCAAGGTCAACTAGAAAAATCCACTCCGGAGTGAGTCAGGCACATTGCTCAATGTGTGAAAGGGCTCTCACAAAAGGTTTTAATTTTCAGATTGTTGCATCATAGTGATGTTATAATTGCACTTCACCAAGATAAGCCCTTAGCACAGAAAAGGAAATTGTTACAAAAATTAGTGATCTTGCACTCTCTGTCACTGAAGGGACAGAACAGAAAGGGGGCTGTGACAACTACAGCTTCCCATCTTTTTGAGCTCTGGGCTGCTGATCAGCATCTCTGAGCTTCCATTTCCTCATCCATAAAGCAGGGATGATAATAGGGCCCTCCACACTGTGCCTGACACCTGCGGAGTAATTATTTAATATTAGTTCTTAATCTCATTTCTGAAGAATGACCAGCATGAAGGCAATGGTGACTATTAGGTCCAGCCCTTTCTACCCTTTACCAGTCTTAATGAGGTACCGCCGTGTGTCAGAAGTATCAGCATAAACCAGATGTAATTTTCTCAGTTTAGTCAAAAGGATCAAATATGAATAGTCTCACAGGGCTTAATTTTAGTTTTCAACCATGGAGTTTCGTGCATCCCCTTATAGGGGAGATCCTTCAGGGAGGGTCTAAGCAACCCCTGACTATTATCAGACCAGAGTTTTAGAAGTAGAGATCATGGAGTACCAAGATCACAAGTCACAGAAAGTTCCAGGGAACTGGAAAATGCCAAATTGTTTCTGCAATCATCTACTCATCTCTCTACTCCTTCACCCAGATATTAACCTAATGATTTGGGATGTCTGAAGTTCTTTGATCCTGTCAAGAATTCCCTTCAAACTGAAATCAACACAACATAACAGGCAGTTTTCAAAATAAATCATTATTGGAACAAAAATGTATCTCAAGAAACATCTGTACAGACTCAACTCTAATATCAATCCTTACTATTACTGCACAGGAATATGGATGTGACTTTATTTTTTTAAACTTTAATTAATTAATTTTTATATGGTGCTGAGGATCGAACCCAGTGCTAGGCAAGTGCTTTATCACTGAGCCACAACCTCGGCCCCACACCTCACTTTATGAATTCTGATACCTGGTCAAGTATTTGCTGAGCTCCTCACAACTGCCTTGCTCCACGGATTTTATTCCCTCAGTTTATCCCGGAAGCTGGTGGAATCATGGCAGAGGCAGAATATCACTGGTTGGGACCAGGGAACCAGGCAACGCCTGCGAATTTTTGCACCTCAGCAAGGTGCAGTGTCTAACTGCAGGCAGTCTATAATAAGAGGGAAACTGGCTAGGGGGAGAAGTGTCAGATATGGTGCCACAGAAGCCAAGTTTTTGGTCTGTTTCCAACAAAGAGCAGACTGAATTGATAAGTTCTCAAATATCTGCTAAGTCTCCAAGAATTCATTAAATTACTGAGTCCAGTTTGGGAAGTCTTCAAGTCCAAACAGAGTACTGTGCTGTACTTTCACGGCGGGACAGCAGCTTCTACGTGGGCATTTTGATTTTGTTTTATTTTGAACTTGGGAGAACTGAGTTCTCTTTAGCCTTTGATCGCATAAACTAAAGATAAAAAATAAAATAATTACTTTAAATAAAATAATAAAACATGAGTTAAAATAGCCACACTCAAGCTGGGGGCCTTCCTTTCCATCCCCATCAATACCGGAGTGTCCCCACCCCCAATTTCTGTGATTTATTGATATTTGGAGATTTTTTTTTTTTTCATCTCATAAAAGGAGAAACGCTTGGCTCTGAAATACAATGAAGATTCTTGGAACAAAGGTGTCTGCGGGTTTTAGAACCTCGCAGTGCAAAGATGTGGATTTGGCCCCTGGATTTGTCCCATCAGAGACCGGGCCGCCCGTGTGAGAGAGCTCCGGGTCTCCCCGCTGCCCTCTCCGCCCGAAGCCAGAGCCCAGAGTCCCTCTGGCTCAGCGCTCCTGCGGCCAGGGTGAACACAGAGCGCACCGGCACGCCCGGGCCGCCGCGGGTCCCTCCCGCCCAGGCTCCGCCGGCCGCGCCCCCACGCTGCGCCTCTCCCCGAGACCCGCCTCCCACCGGGTGGGCGGCGCAGCGGGGCCTCGGCGCCGCGAGGACCCCCCGCGCCAGAACAAAGGAATGTTGGTGTCGGGGGGAGCGGGTAAGGCTGAGCATAGCGCAGGCCACCGAGCAGCCCCTGTCCAACGGCGGCCCGGAGGCGCGTGCGGACTCCAAGTCTCTGCTGGCCACCACCAGATGCGCCCGCGGCCCCGCCGTTCACAGCTATGGCTTCCCGCAGACCCCGCGGGGCCCCAGGAGGAAGGAGCGCAATGGGGGCTGCACGGACGCGCCCCCGGAGGTCGCGATCGGAAGGTGGCGCCAAGCGGCCCCCTACACGCCTGAGGCTCCCACCCGAGCTCGCAAACTAGGTCGGGGTCTGACGCCGGGGGTGACGGGTGGGGGTGGGGGGGCGGATAGAGCAACATTCGCTTCTTAGAAAATGACTGTAATTAGTGCACTTAAATTATTTAAACATTAAGAAAATAAACTGTTCCTATAACACTTATATATATTCACAAGTAATGACAGTAGGTGAGAATCTAGGAAGAAATTTTCCATCTGGGTACTTTTCATTTATCTTCACATGATTAAAACTAGGTTATTGAGACAAAAAATACAATCTATTAACCTATGTTTCCCATAAATCATATCTGGTGTGTGTGTGTGGGGGGGGATATGATGTGAAATAAATACTTCTGACCTCATTAGCTGTTGTTATTTACAAAAGCCAAGAACAGAAGATGACACTTGGCCATTCCCTGCTGTTCTCAGAGAACAGCAGTTTCCTAAAGTGTCCTTTGAAAAGATAAATGGGAGTCAGCGTACAGCAATACAGCAAATCACTGGGCGCTGCGAAATGCCTTCCTAAAAATACAATCTTATCAAAGGTCTCCGAAGGCGTGGAGTTAAAACTACAGCAAATGGCCTTGAACTTGTATTTGCACACAGCCCTGGAGAAAACACCAGAAATAGCACTGAGGCCACAATTGTTAAAATGTGATAGGGCTAAATTTAGAAGAACGAGCATTTCATTTAGGGCAAAAGAGACACATTTGGCAGCATGAGCTAACTCAATGCTTAGCCGGGTGTCTACTTTCCTGTTTAAAATATCCTTTAATAAAACCTGTTATAGTGACATTCTTAAACGCTGAGATTGTCCTACTTTCTTTGTAGCGAGATTATAAAATCACGTAATTAGCTCCTTCTTTCTATGCTCACTGCCAGCAAATTCGGCAGTTACATAATGCAACATTTCCAGGAAACTATTATGTGATCTGTCTTGTAGTGTCTGAAAAAGCAATGACAATAAGGTGAAAAAAAGGGCTGATAGAATGGAATGCATTACAATTAGGAAGGTGGGGAGGTAAACGTCACAATGGTTCGTCCCAGATTTAAAAATAACAGCTCCGAACATTTAAGGAGCGAACCCCTCCCCCCACCCCGTAGTACCCAAGATCAGCATTCAACCCCAGGAATCCTTTTTATGTTTTGTTTATTTGGGATGTAATATAGATGTAAAAAACGATCTAATACCCAACACTGCGCTAAAATTATCAAATCATTGCACACATACGCGTATATTCCCACATAAGCCCGTAATCTGTGCCAACATTTCACCGTGGGCAGATTATGCAATGTAAGAAAGGACAAATCCCACAACCTTCCCGAGGGCTTGTAAAACACGCTGACGACAAACAGGGTGGAAAACGTCTGTGCCTATACAGCGCCTGACACAAACAAACGCCGCGCAGGCATTCTCCGAATGCCGTCACCTTTCACGCTACCAACCGTCTTTCTCAACAAGCAAATCAAGATTATACCCCATTACTCAAACCTCTCCTACCAACCCCGACTCCCCGCGCCGCCAGCCCCGGAGAAGGGACGAGAAAGGAAAGACAAGTGAGAGGAAAGAGCATCTTCCCGCTCCGAGAGAGCTTAGCCTCTGCTCAGCCTCCCTGGCGCTCTCCTCTACCAAAACATCAATTTTCCTGAAATCAGGAGACATTATGCAATAGCAGCGGGGGGAGAGCGCAAACCAGCCAGGGCTACGTGCCGGCGCGAGGGCGCTGCAATCAAAGCAGCCACCTTAAGGTGGCGAGTCCCATCCTGACAAGGCAGCAAAAGTTTATGTAATGAATGCGCCGCGCACACTCGCCGCCTTCGGCGAGCCCCGCGCACCGCCCGGCCGGCACCCCTCGCCCAGTGCCCGCCGGCCGCGCGCTCGGGGAGCGGGCTCCGGGCCCCCGGCCGGCGGTGGGCGGAGCACTTACCGTGTTTCTGCTCTCTGTGCCGGGGAGGCGAAGAGAAAGAAAGGGGCGGCCCGGAGTCGAGCTGGCGGCGCTGAGGCTCGGGCCGGGCCGGGCCTCCGGGGCCGCGGCGGGCGGCGGCGAGGGCGCGGCGCGGGAGGCGGGCAGGCGGGCGCGCCGGGTCCGCGGGCGCCGTGGCCGCGCCGAGAGATGTGTGTTAGTAGGTCAGTTCCGAGCGCGGCGCTACGTCGCCGCCCGCCAGCCCCGCCGTGACGGGCGGCCCCGGCCCCAATCGCCGCGCCCGCTCCCGCCCCCGGCCCGCCGCCAATGGCCGCAGCCCGCAGGGGCGGGCTCTTCGCGGCCCCGCCCCGCCCCGCCCCCCGCCCCACTCCCCCTCGGTGGCGGCGCCACTACCAGTCCGCGTCCTTCCCCGGCCGCGGCCACAGCCGCCGCCCGAGCGTCCGCAAGGACCCGCGGCCCGCTGGAGGATTGCGCAACGACCGGTCCCGCAGAACCGCCAGGGGCGAGCCTGGGGACGAGCCGGGGACCCCCACTCGCCTTGCCGCTTGCCCATTGCCTCTTTGCCTTCCCAGTCGCCGCAATGGCTCCGTGCGACCCACGACCCTCGTTCCCTGGCAGAGGCGCTTTTTGTCTCCCCGAAAGCCGCAGCGAGCCGGGCTACCTGTTGCAGACAGAACGCGGGGCCAGGGACGCGGGCTGCGAGGACCCGGGCGTGGCGGGGACTTCGGCCTCCCTTTCTCCACACACTCCCGAGAGGACCCCCAGCACCATGGGAGGCGGCGGGAGGGAAAGTGAGGGGTGGCGGCTGGCGAGCTGCCAACACTCGGGCGTGCTGCGGCGGGGAAGGGGTCGGGGCGGCTGGTGGGAGCTGCGCAGTGCCGCGCGGCGTAAGCGAAGATTGAAATGCCCCGGCGCTTCTCTGAGAGCCGCGACGGCCTGAAGCGGGGAGGAAAGCTCAACGCACAAACACCGCCCCCTGCACAATTAGGGCGAAGATGACGGCTGCAAAGTTGTTGCGTAACACGACCGGGAAACGAGGCTCGTCGAGGTCCATCTGGCCCGTGGCCACGTGGAGAGGTGGCCGCTGCGGCTTCCCCCGAAAAGATGTGAGGACCCCGCTGTCCCGGTGAGCCGGGCGGGGTCGCCCCCAGCATTTGGTGCTGGGGCTCGAAAGGACCTTGCCGGGTCTCTTTCTGGCGAGTTTGAATTAATAGCTCTTTAGTGTCATTTCTGCCCCTAATAGATGCGCTCGCCTTCTTCCCCCAAATTCCCGTACTACGCAAGAGACGTAAAGAAGTGGGAGAAAGGGCACCCGGCCGAGATCGTAAAAGCACGTGGCATATACACCCTGCGTTTACAGATAAATAAATGGAGGGGCAGTGCCGGCCTTGGCGAAGGGAGCCATGTTCCTGACAGTGACGCACAGACTTGCCCAAATAGGGAATGTGGCAGGTGGTGAGGACCTCCTCCCTCTCTGCTTGGACTACGTGGGAGCTGGGCTGACTTTCCATTTCTTTTTTCCTCTCGCGTTTTAAAAAAGCAAACACCAAAGTAAAGAATGGAGTGAACACAGGTACATCATCATGAGTGTCCTCCATCAGCAGAATATATACTCGCTAAGAGTGAGTCTTTTCTGTCTTATCCCATTCTCACCCAGATACTATAATAAGCATCCAGGGCAATGTTTTAAAAATATTGATCCCCTCTCAGGTAGGTTTTTTGGAAAGCCTTGCAGGATAATGCCGTGGTTCAGAATGCACTGTTGTTCATAATTCATCTGGTAAAGTACATTTTTTCCAATAAGGTTCTGACAACTTCAACATGTGTTACAGGCTTTCCAGCCCTCTACCCTCTTCTCAGGTGCAGACCAATTCAAGAGCCACATCCCTTCTGGTATACATTTGTTCCAAAGAATTGATTATCTTGATGAAAACAAATTCTGATTTTGGTTTATAATTTCCACTTTTCTCCCATTTATTGATCATTTCCTTTTCCACAAACCCTCACAATGGCTTTTTATAGCTTTGAAAAACCCCTCTTAGATGAAATCAAAACCTTATCCATAAATCAGTTACCTTTTCATCATCAGAAATCAGCTACTAGGAAGTAGTAAATGAGAGTTGCTTTTCTCAACCTCCCCTCCTCCTATCAGATACTGTTCACATTTTGAATAATGTCATAGGATTCCAAAGTGGGTGTAGAATGGGCAGACATCTGTATAGAAAGATAAGTGGACCTTCAAGATGGGTAAATAAGGAGCCTGGAGTCAATCCAGGCAGTGAGAGTAAAGGAATACTTGTTTGACCCTAGATACTTGTTCTTTATGCTGAATTTTGAAGCCCCATGACCCTCCAGTTCCCTGCAGTATTTTAGATCGTACCTATATCATATTTGTGCTTCACTGTTTATGACCATCTAACGTGGAAATCAGAGGAAGTGTACAAGGTGTCTGCCATACCAGCTTAGAAAATAACTCTTTAGCTCCTCCTGGTGATTAGGAAACTGCTAAACATATGAGGAAGGAGCTGTCCCCAGGACCCAAGTGTCGGTATGTCCCACATTATGTCCTAGAGCAAATGGATAAGTATTCACTGTTTAACCAGAGTAAATGGAGCATAGGCGCTAAG
The DNA here is from genome assembly GCF_902686445.1 of Sciurus carolinensis. Taxonomy (NCBI): domain Eukaryota; kingdom Metazoa; phylum Chordata; class Mammalia; order Rodentia; family Sciuridae; genus Sciurus; species Sciurus carolinensis. The sequence continues at coordinate 13,755,771 of NC_062227.1, forward strand.
ATGTTTGACACAAATTAACCAGGGTGGAGAGGCTTTCAGGAGTGCATCAGCGTTTGCCTCATTGTGCAGCAGGACTGTGACCAGATTGTCAGGAAGAGGAGGAAGGAGTTGTCGGGAAGAGGAGGAAGGAGTTCTGGTTCAAGTATGAAGTGAAAACTTTCTTTCTCTTTTTTTTTTTCAGTGCTGGGGATGGAACCCAAGGCTTTATGCATGCTAGGCAAATGCTCTACCACTGAGCTACACCCTGTTCAAAAATCAATACTTTTTTTTTTTTTTTTTTTTATTCTGTGTGGCCTGTCCCTCTCAGTGCTAAGTTGGCGTGGGTGCTAGGGAGGAGGTGGCTAGGACAGCAGTGAGAGATACTAGCAGAAAACAATCACACTTATTTCCTTATACTACCAGTATGCTCTCTGATTAAGCAAATTTAAGAGCTATTACTTAAGATCAAAATAACTAAGACTAACTTCTCCTTACTAAGATGGAAAGAGCCCTGCAAAATGTTTCAAGCTGAAAGATGCTAAGAGGCCATTCATATCCAGAGGTTTTTACACAGGACCTTGGTAGGCAAAGGTGGCTGCAAACTGGATACCTAATGAGAATTCAGGAAGTGAGCTGCATCTGGATTGAGACACAAACAAAAAATTATGCCCCACTAGGGAGACACTGGTTCTATCACTAGTGCTGGAAAATAGTTCCAGGGTCCCACAGCTCCAATTTTTCAGAAGAAAGTTGACATTTTAAATTTTTTGGTAAAATATCCTGATTTTCAGTGTTGAGAAGCAATTCATTAAAAAAAATAATAATGTCTACAAGGGCTTGCACAGAAGAAGCTGGGAGGGCTGAGGTCTGACAGACAGACTCCCTATCCAGTAACCCAAATCTGGCAATTCCACCTTATCTGCTTTGAATATTAGACTTCTGGATTTCTTTGTAGAAAAGTTTTCATAGCTTGAAAACCTTCGGCCACTACAGCTCTGGTGTAATGCCCCATAGCCAGCGTGAGTCCTGTTTGCCAGGACCACCCTCTTTCTGCTATATGATGTTTACTGACATCTCATATCCTTTTGTTAAACTTCATGAACAGAAGTTCGGACAATTTCTAGGAATCCATACGTTATGAATTTGTTTTGTTTTGTTTTCGAGTTGTGTCTTTACAGTATGAGCTAGTGGTCACCCAACAATTTGTGATTTATGCCGGTATTTTGACTTTGACCCAATGAATCATTGAATGCTTCTGCAGAAACTTCCTGGAATGAGATTTCTTTCACTTGTGTACTTTCTTTTATTTCTATAGTACATGCCATTTCTAATCATTCGCCTCCCTCTTTTTCTTCCTCTTTGACTGTATATACTTCTGGTGACCTTTATTCTTTTGTGTGTGTGTGTGCACGCGCGCGCGCGCCCAAGTGCTTCTCCCTTGCTTTACTTGATGCATTCTTATTTTTAACTCTTGCCTTTCTGCAACACTTCAAATCCGTAGTACCCCTTTGGATGCCTTTATTTTACCAAATGTCAACTTTCTCTTGCCTCATACCTCTCCCAGAGTTTTAGAAATTTCTGCTCTGCTTCCAGCCTCTGCCCCTTGCCCTCCAGCTTCTGCCATATGGTTCCCCTAGCAGTAGTTCCATTAGCATGCTTGGCCCTTATTCTTCAAAAACTACTTTGTGTGTGTGATGGGTGGGGGGAGAATTGAGTAATAGAAGAGGGTCAAATAAGAGTCCCTGTAGTAGTGATGGCTTTCGAGCAGGAGAAGCCAAAATGTTTCCTATTAAAACAACTCTTGCTCAAGCTAAGAAAGAAATTAGATCTCTGCACTGACTACTTGATTTCCCCAGACAAGAGCAGCTGATGGATTGAATACATTTCAAAGCATTTCCAAGAGACCCAGGGAAAGACCAGAAAGGGGTGATTCTACAAAGAAGAGTAAATGTTGCAAGGACAGTCTTACAAAAACTGAAACACGTTTTCAAATTCAGCCACCACAGATGGCACGCGTTTTAGCAATCATTTTTATTCATTCAGATGAAATGGTAAATGTGAGTGAGGGTGCCAAAATAAAGGAGACTGACAAAAAAAGGCGGACAGGAAGCAGAGGAAATACACTAAAAATGGTCGAGAATTTGGAAGCAGCTAATTGCATCCATTGCAAAACCTCAGCGATGGAGCAACCCTTGTGGCAGCAGTTAGCCGGCAACTGGGGCACGGCTAGCAGAGGGCGTCAAGTATGTGAAATATAAAATTGTGAAATGTGTTCTAACAAAAATCATTTTACTAAGAATAAGAGATGACACATTCACATGGCAATGCAGCTCACATCAATGAGGTGTAAAGCTTATCTAAACATTTCTGCGAAGTCATGCTCAGGGTGGTTTACTGGAAAGAGCCACAGCTGCACTTGAGAGGCCTGGATTCCAGTACATTCTATGCCCCAGACCCACCGAGGGGATCACTTCATGTCACTGAATGTCTCTTCCTTCATCTGAGACCTGGGGGAGTTGAACCAGATGCTCTGGCAACTGTTCTAGCGTCACAGAGATGATCCTTTAGTAGGAGCCACTGGCACTTAGTGCAGAAAGGGAAACCTGAAAATGTGGCATTTGCAGAGAAACTGCTTCAGGCTGAATCTGGCTCATTCATAACCTACATGTTGCCTTCTTGTAACACACGAGAGGAAATTGCATTGCTGGATTGCACACTTGACACTCTTAGGGACAAAGTTGTCTGCTGGAGGTGTAGGTGCTGTTTTAGCAAAAGATTAAAATGAATACTATGTTTGGTAAATACACTAAGCAACCCGGAAATTGGGTGCTTGACCACATTTCTTGTCTTCTGAGAAACTTCCAGTTGAACAGGCTCTTAGCAAGTCATTAGATGTGCTCACAATTCAGCTGTTGCTGTGTGATGATGCCCAAAGGCAGTGTGCAGGAATTTGTGGAGGATATTGTGAGTCTGTGTACTGTCAGAATGACTGAGATACAGGTTTCCTGTCTATCACCAAGAGGCATGAGCAGCAGAGTCCAGTGGTGCGCCAAGAGAAGGAAGCCTGCGTTTACTCTCAGTCCCACTGCTCACCAGCCCCGGGGCCAGACCAGGCCACATTCCTCAGCTGCTTTCTGCCTCAGTTTCCCATTTTGGTAATCATTGATGATAGTATCAACTCAACACATTCTGGGGATAAAAATTAGTATTTAAAAACTGCAGGGCTGGGGAAATAGCTCAGTCGGTAGAGTGCTTGCCTTACAAGCACAAGGCCCTGGGTTCAATCCCCAGCACCGCAAAAAAAGAAAAAAAGAAAAACTGCATAGGAAAGTGTATTAGTTGTCATTATTATTCCATCAGGGAAATGGTGCCATCAATCAAGACTGTTATGTGTACATGTAGGGGTGTGGGGGTGTCCATTTAATTGGATATGGACAGTGAGTTCCATTACCCTACGAGCTCTTCATTCATTCAATTAAAAAGTGCATGCTTACATTGATAAGTCTGCATCTCAGAGGTGGATGAGGATTGGAGTTCTTTAATTCTTCCACTGATGGAGCACCTATAACGTGCCAGGCATCCCTCAAAAAGTTGAGCAAGGTCCTGTGCCTGCGTAGGCTGAGCTCATCCATTCATCCATTTACTTAATATACATTTGCTGACCCCTTCCCAGGGTCAGAGACTAAGCTGGGCCCTAAGCAGCCAATAGGAGGGTAGGGATGGTGCATTAAAAACAACACGAATCACTCTCACACTCAATAACTGTCATCAGAAGAACAGACTGTGTGCCAAGAGGGGTTCAAAGGAGGGGAAATCCTCATCCCATGGCAGAAGAGCACTTCCTGAGACAGCAGAAATTGGTCCAAAGGTTTTAAAGATGGGTGAGCATTGCACAGTCAGGAACTACCAGGGGAGGGGGTTACTGCCAGGCAAAGACCAGGAGGTTGGAGACCCAGCCAGTGACCTGATTGGTGACCAAGGGAATCTTGGAGAACCAGGAGGCCTGGCAATGAGCTTGATGAGAGACTCAGTTGTGTGGAGTGGGTGGAAGGATAGCAGGCTGGGAAGGTAGACCAGACCCAGGCCTGGGGGACACCAAGGGGCCAAACCAACAGGACATGTGCTTTTCTCAGGTGCATGGGAATACAGCTGACTCTGGGGACACATTCTACAAAAGGAATAGATACAGTGTTTTATACTGTTTTCTTTTTTTCATATGAAATGTCACACACACAGTAAGAATCAGTTTAAGGAAGTTCAAAGCCTGGACTTCAGAAGCAGTAGCCCTGAGCAAGTGATATGAAGCCTGAATGCACGAGTTTCCTCATCTGAGAAATAGCACTATAGAATTTACTCTGTATGCCTCTCTTCCTCTGCACAGTCAACAATAATAGGAAATACCTTTGGATAAATACTGAGGACTGATCGGCAAATTTGAGCGATACATGCATTCCAACGTTTATAGCAGCACGATTTGCAATAGCCAAATTATGAAGCTAGCAAAGATGTTCATCAGCAGATGAACAAATAAAGAAAATGTGGTCTATATACACAACGGAGTTCTACTTAGCCATCAAGAAGAATAAAATTATGTCATTTTTCTGGTAAATGAATGGAACTGGAGAATATCATGCAAAGTGAAATAAGCCAGAATCAGAAAGCCAAGAACTGAATGTTTTTTCTCCTATGCAGAAACAAGAGAGAAAAAATAAATGAAAAAAGGGATCTCACAAAAATAGAAGGGAACTTGGTAGAGAAGTAGGGGATCGAGTGGGGGCAGGGAAGGAGGGGAAGAGGAAGAACTGGAGAAAAAAATTGACCAAATTTTACTACATGAATGTATGAATATACCACAATGAATCCCACTTTCATGCATAATTATAATGAATATATGCTAAAAATATAAAATATAAAAATGCATAAAAATATAAACATGTCAATAAACAGAAGGCAGACCAGAGGAGCAGAGGAAGAGGAATGGGGGAGGGAAGAGGAGAGGGAAAGGGGAAGTACAGGGGAGTGAACTGAAGCAAAGTATATACATAAATGAGCATGTCACGGTGAACCCCATTATTATGTGTGACTGTAATGCACCCATAAAAACATAAAGAAGTGAAAAAACAACAAAAATAATAAATACTGGTAATGTGCCACAGTATGCACACACATATTGAGTCATCACACATATTTTAAGGTGTTTTGTCCTTCTGCCATTTCATGAAGAGGCCACAGATGCTAAGAGCAGAGAGGCAAGCTCAGCAATTCACTGGACTCCCTCCTGTGCTTTCATCCCCCAGAGAGAAGCAGAGCAGCCAAAGACAGCAAGGAGTGAACCTGAACTTGAGTGGATTAACCAAAGCTGAGGCCAACATGACTTTGGCCTCCAGGGAGTGTCCCTATTGGAATGTTCTGCTCCAGAGATCCTTTGACTCTGCTCTTGCTCCTTGGCTGTCCAAGATGATTTCTCACACAAATCTGGTGCTGCTCGATGACCCATGTAGCACTTTTCGTTCAAAGCATGAGAAAATAGCCACTTCCCTTTGTCCAAGAACCAGCACGTCTCCTCCTTGATTCTGACTTCCTTGGTCTGAGCAGACCCAGGCCTCAGCTGCTTGCTTCCTGGACTTTATCTTGAGATAAAGAGTCTTTACCTGTCCCACCACCAGCTGACTCCAGCCCTCCTGGGTTGTTGCTGGCATCACCCAGTCTTCTCTGCAGCACCAAGTTGGAACCAATCCAACAGAGGACAGGGCACCTCCCATCACTTAGGAATTCAGACAAAGGCAGAGAGGGCTGGGGACCTGGCTTTCCCAGACAACACCAAGGGACAGGCAACAATCCCCAAGTGCAGGGGAGCTGATGGGCCACTGGTGAATTCGGAACAGTGAGAACAGCCAGTAGATCAAGGGTCCCATCCTGCAATATTTAACTGAACAGCAGCCCGCTTCACTGAGCAATAGCCTGTCCTGGGAAACTCTTCTCCGCATGGGAACACATCACCTTGCCTTTGCATTTATTTTCTGTCTTTCTCTACCTCCCTTACCTTTCTCCTCACTCTTGCAGGTCTAGGGTTGTATCTCCCCATACAGTCTTAACACAAGAACTTTGTCTCTGACCACAATATCTGAGAAATCCAGGCCTAGTCAATTTCTCCCACTCTTCTGGGAACTGCAGACATCCAATGCAGCACTATTCTCAAAAATAAGTTTCCTGATAACATGTCTCTCAGGAAAGGCAGCAAGCAGAGCAAGACAACTCTTTCAGTCCTGCAGAGAAATTCATGTCCATTTTTTTTTTTTTTTTTTTTTGTCTGTCACAGTATTAGGAAAATTTCTCCTGACATATAAGAACTGTATATTCTAGCAGCATTGCTTAGTTTCTTGTCGGGTCTGAATTCTGCTAGAAAGAGGCAGAGCTGAGAAGGAAATGTGATCCTTGTGTAAGGTTCTAGTGGGAACATGCTAGGGACATCTTTTCTAGTTTTTTTTTTTTTTGGGGGGGTATGATTTGTCTTGTTGCTAACTTTACTGGAGAGTAGTCAGAAGTATAGATATTTTGATGTGATAAAAGGGAAACATTTAACATGCAGACTAGAAAAATAAAAGCTTATGGTTAGTAAAAATATCATTTTTACTATTATTTGATGAGCATTCTTTTTCAGTACAAATTTAACAGTACAAATTAAATTTAAACAATAAAGATCTTCATGTTTGAGCTGGAAAACAAACAGGAAACCTGTAATCATTAAACATCATTTTGAAGTTCCTAGCCAGTGAGATAGGGGAAAAAAAAAGAATGATCAATATTACAAGAATTATATGATTTCCTATGTTCACTTAACTAAAATATGTAGAGAAGCTAAAACGTATGGAAATAATAGGAGAATTCAGTCATGCAGCTGGGCAGAATGTTAACGCTTAAAATGAGAGCTTTCCCACCTGCAGCCGGCATTAGGAATGGAATGGCTAGACGCATGCATTCTGTACTCATGACCATGTGCTCATGGGAAAATTGCTAACAGCCCTTATTCTTCGGTTTCCTCTTCTGCACATTTTAGACGGTAATCATTCTACCCCTAGAAGGTTTTGGTGAGGATGTCGTGACGAAAGTTACTGTAGTTTGATATGTCTAACACCCAACTCCAAGTTCACCCATCTAGTTTTTAATCTGTTCTGGGTTTGCAAGTATCACAGACTTTCACAGACTTCCTCTGAGGCAAGGGTGGTTAATTGACATGATTCTAGTCAAAAAGATGTTTTTTCCTTTCTGTTTTCCTTTCTGTCTTAACAGGGGATGTGACACTGGACCAAAGCACCCATGGGACCTTGAGAGGAAGGTCAGTGTCAGTCAGCACTTACAGGCTTCTGGAGAGAGAGAAGCAAACCCCAGTGGGTTTAGGCCATTGCTAAATGAGCGTTAGTGACATACAGATTTTTCATTTGTGTCTGAAAAATATGTAAAATGTCATAAAAAACAGAAGCTTGGTGCCTAGGAGACTTTAATAAATGCTAATTCTTATTACAAAGGTTTAAAATATTGTGCTTAAATATATTTAAAATATAATTAGGAAAAGTGTCGGATTCATAACAACAAAAGCTACAAAATAATTCATACCACATTCAACAAAAACAATCAACCTGCCTTATGTCAAGAAAATGATTAAACACGTAATAATGACATAAAAAAGACATATAAGTAAAGAGATTGAACATGTTCCTGGATTTAAAAAAGAGTTAATATTATAAAGATGACAATTATCTTCAAATGCACCAATGATTATAATCCCTCTTAATCAAAATTCCAATGGCTATTTTGAGAAATGCAAATTGAATTGGAAGGACAAATATTACAGACTAATCAAATTGGCTTTGAAGGAGAAGAATCAAGGAGGTGAATTTATTCACTGCATTCTACAAGATGTTAGAACCAGTTGAAACTGTGGGATATCATTGAAAGATAGAAAAATTGATCAATGGAATGGAATGGAAATTCAAGAAATAGCATCACATATAAATGTAAAACAATACAAGATAAATATGATCTTTTAAATCAAAGAGCATATGAGCTGGGGTTTACCACGGGAAACAGAAGTAACTTGAATGGCAAGTAATTCGATGAAGGGTCTTAGCTCATTTCCACAAGGGCGGCCTGCTAAGTGACAGAGTTCCAGGCTAGACCTCTTGGAATGACTCAGTACAAACCCAACCGTACCACCTCAAGGGGAAGCCCAGGACACTATTCCAGAAATTATCACTGAAGCTGGGTGGGAAATAGGGAGCCTCAGCAGTGCCACTGGACCCCAGTGGACAACCCCAGCTGTGGTCAAGGGAATCACATGAAGCAGCTGTCCCTGTTACCATTGCTCCTTGTAGGAAGCTGCCCCACCATGGGTACCAGAAAGGTTCATGTTTTCTGAGTTCCCTTGCTGGAAGCAGCATCCAAAGACCACAGGAGATAGTTTGTTTAACCTTCCAAAATCCCCATCTAAAGGATGGGACATATTTTGCTTCCAAAACCTCAGGTTCAGTGGAGGCTGGAATATGTCTCTCTAGCATGTCAATCTTCTTAAGTAGATACCAGATAGCAAGAAGGTTGAGACAAATAAGGGGGAACGTATCCTTGGGGAGCAGGAGCTAGAGCTTCACCCTCATCCCAAACAAAAATAGTCCATGCCCCTAGTGTGACAGTGCACACCACTAATGTAATCCCAGTGACTCAGGAGGCTGATGCTGGAGGATGGCAAATTGGAGGCCAGCCTCAGCAACTCAGAGAGGCCCTCAGTAACTTTAGAGACCCTGTCTCAAAATAAAGAATAAAAAGGGCTGGGGATGTAGCTCATGGAAGAGTACCCCTGGGTTCAATTCCCAGTACTGGGGGAAAAAATTACCATGAAACTAAAGATTTAAGAATTCAAGTTACACATAAAAATACTAAAACAAAATAAAGGAGAACAGGCCTCTAACTTTGGACTGGGACATGTTAATGAAACCCAGAAGTTATGAAAGAAAAGATAATTTCAGTCAGAAAGTATCAAGAAGCAGCTTTTGCTTGATAACATTGTTAAAGTTAAAAGACAAAAAGTTGGGGGAAATGTTTATAATTTTTATTCTAAGCAAAGGGTTAGCATTTAATATGTGAAGAACATAAATCCTTTTTTGTTAACATGTTAGTAAATCCACAAGAAGATCAGCATCCAACAGTAAAATAGGCAACACATTGGAATAATCCATTCTTGGAAAATCAAGTGCAAGTGACTTTGAAACATAGCAACATGAGTAACTTCATTAATAATGAAAAGAAAAACAAATTAAAATGAGATAGCGTTTACTTATTTAACTGGCAAGGATGAAGAATCACAATATCATTGTTGGCATGAGTGTTAGGGAAATTAAGTGCAAGGAAATGCAAGCTTCTAAAACTTTGGGCATTATGCAATAACTGTTAAGTTGTCCCTATCTCTGAACTCCCAGTTATACTGCTGAGAATTTGTCTCAGAACTAGCAATATACATTTCTCAGGTCCATCCCACAGAAATAACCACATATGAGAACAGACACAGACCACGAGGACATTCACTGAAGTGTTATTTGTGAGATGAAAAATCAGGAACAACTTTTAGGGCCCATCAGTGGGACATTAGTTGAATAAATTATGATATTTCCATGTAATGGAACATTAACAACTGTTAAAAAGAATCATCTGCACTCATACTGACTTTGACTATAATATAGTCAAAAGCAGAGCTGTAACTATTTTAATGGACAAATGTGTATTTTATATACATGAAATCTAAATGGATGTGCAGTCAGTTGCTCCTGGTGGGTTGCTTCCCTGGTTACAGAGGAAAGGGTGGGTGTGGGGACCTCTTTCACCTTTTACGATATGCTCTGACAAGCCAAGCATGTGGTGCACACCTGTAATCCCAATGTAATTCCAATGACTCAGGAGGCTGAGGCAGGAGGATAACAAGTTTGAGGCTAGTCTCAGCAACTTAGCAACTTAGCCCTGTATCAAAATAAAAAATAAAAAGGGGCTAGGGTTGTAGCTCAGTGGTAGAGCACTTGCTTAGCATGTGTGGGGCACTGGGATCGATCCTCAGCACTACATAAAATTAAATAAAATAAAGGTATTGTTTCCACCTACAACTAAAAATAAAATACGTACAAAGGACTGGGGATAGCTCAGTGATAAAGCATTGAGCTCATACCCAGTAATTACCCCCCTCCATAAAAAAGATCATTTGACAAAATATATATATATATATATCTCAGGAAGACTTGTATTTTTAAAAATGAAAATCTGGAAACAATAAACCCCCAATTCAGCCACTTGATATGTAGGTGTGGTGTCAAGGGGACCCAGCCCAGCCTATAGCCAAAGGAACTTAGAGTTCATCTGATGATAGATACAGAAACTGGGGTTCCATCTCAAACATCTCAGGCCCAACTGGGAGAAACTGCACTGTTACCTGAGGATATACTTCCCAATTCTAGAACCGGAATCTAGGAAAACATTAGCATTGTCTTTCAAAAAATTGCACTGCACCTTTGTCTAGGATCTGCTGCTGCTGAGCCAGGGTAGCTGATCAACTTCATAACCAATGCTGCTTTGTCTCTAAGACCCACATCTTCCAGGCAACCTTGAGACAGGCCTGTGACCAAACACCTGCAGTTGCTGCCTGGCACCAAGTGCCTCTTACCTGCCTGATCTGCTTTTGGGGGGGTCGGGGTTTAAACTCAGTCACCTTATCTAGTCTTGCTGCTTGCTCTGCAACCTGTCGAAATCAGTCTATTACTGTAATTTCCTGAATTCCACCAGAGATATCACATTGCTCAAAGTTTTTCTCTGAAATGTTGTACTTGAGTTTTCTTCCGTTCTCAACCCGGTCTTGTTTGTAAATCTGTTCTTTGATTCTTTCTTTCCAATGGCTGAGGGTCTGTGATGCTTTGGGCTACTTTTTTTTTTTTTTTTTAATCATTCATTTAAAAGTGGTTGAACCCTATGCGTCAAGAGGGACAGCAGAGTTTGTGATCGAGAGCATGTACCCCAGAGCCTTTCTGTCATTTACCAGCTGAGTGACCTTGAGCAAATTGCTCGATTTCTCTGGGCCTTAGTTGCCTGACTTATAATTTCTATAGGAATGCTCATTAAGTTGAACAAAACACATTATGAAAGTTTTTGGTTAAATATTTGATCAGTAGAGTAACTGGACACTAGGACTTCATGTGTTCAACCGAAACTGAATTGCTTTGAAGTTTAAGGAGGCCCTTTTTGCTTTTGTGTGGTGTCTAAATTGTGGAGAAGCCAAGGTACAGCAGGAGGCCTCCAAAAATCTGTCTTCTTTCTGGTGATGAGTCTCCACCCTTACTGCTGCCACCTTGGTCCCAAATGCATCTTCATTTGACCCTGCCACCATGTCCTAATTTGGCACAGAGAGAATAACACATAACCATTTCTAGTCATAACCTGTTTCAGGGACTTCCTCATTATACTTAGGAACAAGAACCAACCCTAACTATGACCCACAAGGGACTGCAAGATCCAATCCTGCCCTCTTAAATTCATCTCACTCCCCTCTTCTTGCTCCTTGGGCACCAGTCATACTACTCTTCTTTCCGTTTTGGAATGTTACTTTATTTCTCACCCCAGGGCCTTTGCATATGCTTTTTAAAAAATTTGCCTGAAACATTCTACCCAAACTGCTCATGGCTTTCTCCTTTTCTGTCTTAGATCTAACTTTAAAATATCATCCCCAGTGATGATTGGTGTTTCTCTGCCCAACACCCATTCACATTTTTATTTCTTGGAGTAGTAGCTCTCCAAACTTCCTTTATGAAAATATCCCTCCCAGACTCTCATGGGGCTTGAACAGAATGAAACACATCAGGTTCAGTAAATATGAACATGCAGAGTTTTTTTTTTTTTCTCTTTTTGTTTTTCCAAGGAAGAATCCTCCAGGCATCCCAGTGATGGGGTGTGGATATCCAGTGGTTCCATGATGGGAGGGATGGAGGAATAACAGTAATCTGTACCCAGACTTTTGGCCAACGCTGTCAGCCAGTTGTTCTCCACGTTCATTCCCACCTCTCTGCTCTCATGGCCGCATCTCTCAGTGTCTGCAGTTTGGAAACCCAGTCCCATTTCATTGACCTCTCTTTGCAGGCACCTGCGGGGCTGCCGTCTTGGCTCTGCCAGGAATTCCTTCTGCCGTTCAGTTGGGTGAATTCTCTCAACCTCAAGTGATTTCCCTCCCACCCCCTTTGTCTTGATGGGTTAACACTTCAAAAAGCATATCTTTCTTGCTGGGAGCAGGGGCCACGCCTGTAATCCCAGTGGCTTGGGAGGCTGAGGCAGGAGGATCACGAGTTCAAAACCAGCCTCAGCAAAAGTAAGGTGCTAAGCAACTCAATGAGACCCCATCTCTAAATATACTACAAAACAGGGCTGGGGATGTGGCTCAGTGGCCAAGTGTCCCTGAGTTCAGTCTCCAATACCCTCCCCCCACAAAAAATCATATTTTTCTCTTGCCATTTCCTGGAGCTTGCAGACAGCTAGAACACTTAAGAATGACTGTATATAACCAGATGCAACATCAGGTGGATCCCTGGAGGGGCTGCAAAGTTTTTCTACTTTCTTCAGTCCTCCCTCCTCCTTGCCCGCTGCTCAGACCCAGGAATGATGGGAATCCTACCGTCTCACAGAGAAAAGACAAGCAAACACCCTCTGCTTTCCATCATTGGTTATCAGTGCAAAGTAACCTGACTGCACAACCTCCTTTCTGTCCCTGTCACCACGGTGGGAGGTGCCCCTCCTGCCCGAGCCAGACCCTGCCCTTCTCTTGAACTCTGGGTCCAGTTAGGTCCCCCTCTGTGTCACTGAGTACTCCTTTCTCCAGCATTTGGTTATGTACAGTCATTCTTAAGTATTCTCTTTTTTTGAAGATTTAAAAAATTTGTTCTAATGTTAAACATGACGGTAGAATGCATTTTGACCCATCATACATCGATGGAGTATTACTCCTGATTCTTCTGGTTGTACATGACGTAGAGTCCCACCAGTCATATATGTGCAGAGGGTGATGGTGTCCAATTTATTCTACTACTCTTCCTCCCCCATGCCCATCCCCTCCCTTCTCTCCCCTCCGTCTAGTCCCAAGTACCTCCACTCTTCCCTCGCTCCGCACCCCTTACCGTGAATCAGCATCTGCACATCAGAGGAAATTTTGGCCTTTGGTTTTTTGGATTTGGTTTATTTCACTTAGTATATTATTCTCCAGTTCCATCCATTTACCTGCGAATGCCATAATTTTCATTTTTCTTTAAGACTGAGTGATATTCCATTGTGTATATATATATATACACATTTTCTTTTTCTAGGTTTGATTACCCTTTTCTGTGTTTTAATTGTTTGTCCTATTTAGTTATACATGACAGCAGGATGCATTTTGATTCATTGTACACAAACAGAGTACGACTTTTCATTTCTCTGGCTGTACATGATGTAGAGTCACACCATTTGTGTAATCATACATGTACATAGGGTGATGATGTCTGTCTCATTCCATCATCTTTCTGTCCCCCACCTCCTCCCCACTCCTCATTTCCCTCTACACAATCCAATGTTCCTCCATTCTTCCCTTACCCCCTCCCCTGCATCATGTATCATCATCCACTTATCAGAGAAAACATTTGGCCTTTGGTTTTTTGGGCCTGGCTTATTTCATTTAGCATGATCTACTCCGACTCCATCTATTTACCTGCAAATGCCATAATTTTATTCTTCTTTATGGGTGAATAATATTCCATTGTGAATATATACCACAGTTTCTTTATTCATTCATCTACTAAAGGGCATCTAGGTTGGTTCCACAATCTAGCTATTGTGAATTGAGCTGCTATGAACATTGATGTGACTGTGTCACTGTAGAATGCTGATTTTAAGTCCTTTGGGTATAAACTGAGGAGTGGGATAGTTGGGTCAAATGGTGGGTTCATTCTAGTTTTCTGAGGAACCTCCAAACTGCTTTCCAGAGTAGTTGTACCCATTCTCAAGTATTCTTAAGCCATCTTAACCCAGACGTCACTAGGTGATCCAAACTCAGGGTCACCCACCATTCTGGTTGCTGGGGACTGAGGGGACTTTCAGTAGCACTAAGATGGGTTGAATTTTTCACCCATTATTTTTTCCCTGTACTTAACGACAAATCCTCCCACGTCACCACACCCTCTCCATTTTGCTAAATCTCCCCTGCTCTTTGCAGTCAAGCTTCTTGAAACAGGTGCTTACAGTTTGGCGGGTTGCTTGCCTTCCAGTTACTTCAAGAAAAAGAGGAAACTGGTTCACATGCCTGAAGGAGCAGCTTTGTGATTTGCCTGCCATTCTTGATGCGCTGCGGACAGGAGCCCTTTCCTTGGTTCACAGCTCCTAGCCTCCACCTCGTGGCTCTCTGGCGTGGCCTTGGCAGGGTCAGCAGTACACACACAGCTGCACACCCCAGCTGCATCCCACTTGGATGCTGTCTGCGCTGCTCAGCACCACCGCTGCCTGGCTTCTGCGCCCTCACACCAGCTTCAATCCCACTGGCCTTTGCAGCCTCCATGCAGCCTCAGCCTTCTCACCGTAGAGTTCCAGGGGCCTATTCCCATTTTCCACGCCAATCAGCTCACCCACTCCCCAGGCTCCACTCGCCCTTTGCAGGTTGGTGAGGCCAGGTCTGCGTCTGGTTCAAATCTCTCTCTTGTGGACAAGACTGGTATCTCCAAGTGTTCACTGAACACATCCATGTGATCATCAGCCTGTCCCAGAGCCATCTCATCATCACCCCTCCTCAAACCTAGACCAAGTCCTGCTTACCCGTCTCAGACAGCAGCACTGCTATCTACTCAGTTGCACAAGTCATTCCATGCCTGAATCTCATCAGTGATTCTTCCAGGCCCTTTCCTACTACGCCAATCAGGATTTCTTAGTTGCAAGCAGGGAAACCAACTCTGGTGCGTCCCAGTAGGATAGACTTTGCTGAAAGGATGTTCATCAATTCTACAGCAAGACTGGTGAGGGACAGTGCGTGCTTAGAAGGCACAGCACCAGAAAGGCAGTCCTGGCCATCAGCAGAACTGCCCCTGAATGCAGCACATACTCCTCTCTTTGCATCACTAACATTCTGAAGCATGGATGTCACCCTAAGAGATTCCCAATTACTACCCCAGAGAATGGAGTCTGTTGCTCCTGCTTTTCCTTGGACCTCCCATCCTCTCCACCTCACTCACCTGTGTGACACTGTCCTTGTTCTTCAGACCCTGCCTCTCATTTGTTACCTGTCCAATGATCATCAAAAGAAGTATACAATGGCCAGACGGCTGTCTCCACTTCCAGTCTAGAGAAATAATTGCTTTGCAGTCTCTGCTTCCAGTCTAGAGAAATAATCACTGTGCCAACTGCTAGAAGCATCCTGCCCTTGGACATTCAGTCCTCTAACTGATCAGAGCTGTGAGCATTGGAATTAAGTCATTTGACAGACTGACCTGTGAATAATGCCAGTGTCAGGCCCCTGCAAAGGCTTCTCCAGAAACACCCCACGTCTCTGTGACCTCTCTTGCCTTCAGTGATTGCTACATCTGCAGGAAGATGTGCCTCACCCCTCTTTCACCATCAGATTTTCTCTCAAGTTGCATCTACCACCCCAGCTACAAGAGAGAGAGTAAATGTGGAATTCAAGCTCTGTGGTGCATGAAGGTGCACTCCAGGCAGGTTGGATCAGAACCTGAGGGCCAATCCACCGTAGCCCCCATGAAGACAAATCTAGTTCATCTACTTTGGGTCACCATTATCATGAGTCAGTGCTGCCAGCAACCAAAGACTGGGCAATGTCAGTGTCCATCTTGGTGAGATGAGGACTATGTCTTTGCCAAAGATCTTCATGCCTTCTCTTGTATTCTGTAACAGTGGACAATCAGATCTCCTTCATCAATTCATCAAGCACTTTATTCCATGCGTCCAGAGCTGATCTAATTAGCATTTCATCCTTCATGCCAGGCACTAACAGAGCTCCTGTCTTTCCTGCTAATCAGATGCTGACAGTCCTTTATCCAGAAAAATCCATTCTACTTCTCACTCAACTTTCTGAGAATCAGTGACTCACTTTTTAAAATATTCTCTAGTTGTCAATGGATCTTTATTTCTTTTCATTTATTTATATGCAGCACTGAGGATCAAACCCAGGACCTCACTCATGCCAAGTAAGCGTTCTACCACTGAGCCACAACTCCCAGCCTCTTGGTGACTCATTTTGACATCATTCAGGATATTTCAATGCAAGCAACAGAGACCAATTCTGGTAAATGTAAAAAGAATAGTAATCTATTTAAAAATATCAGACAATTCACAGAATCTATGGGAAGACAGGCAAATCAGGTTTGAAGGCTCTAGAACTGGAAGCCCCAAATCATGTCCCAAAAATGTACTGCTGTCTCTTGCTGTTGGACAGAGAAACTGCACTTTGCATGACCAACTCCCCCAGTGCTGTAGCCAGTGTGTCCATTATGCTTTGGACATGAGCTGGCCTTTAAGCTCCTATGTTAATGCAGGAATGTTCAGAGGTGAGATGATTAGCTTATGAGAACTGTAATCTAATCCGTGATGTCACCTAATCCATTTGCTGAATTAATAACTTGACAGGACTAACTGGGTGGCAACTATAGGCAAGGGGACATGGCTGGAGGGACAGTCATTGCAGGTTTGCTGAGGGGATTACAGTTTTCGTCCCTGGCTCCTCCTGCTCTCTCTCTGTTTCCTGGCTGCGGTGATCTGAGCAGCCTTTCTCTGCCCTGTCCTCTGTCATGATGCTCTGCCTCACCTCAGGCCCAGAGCAAAGGAGTCAGCTGACCATAGACTGAACTGCTAAAGTAAAGTTTTCCTCCTCTACGTTGTTCTTGTCAGATATTTTGGTCACAGCCATGAACAGTGGCTTACATGGTGCCCCTGCAGACAGGACACAGGCACTGGCCCCGTGGGGAAGGAACCTACAGGATCTTCACTTCCTCACCACCATCTTCTGATTAAGCGCTGGGGGCAGGGAGCAACCGAGGGTCAGGTATTTTTGATGGACAGAGTCTAGATCATGTGCCACGGCCCAGGGCCACCGGGAAGATGGGGAAATAGTTGATTTACAAATTTTCTGAAGGGAGGCAGGCCCTGTTCCCCTATATAGGAAGAAGGTCCGTGGCTCAGTGGCCATCAGGAATGACCTATATTGACCACATCACCAACAGGTGATCAACAACCCCATCCCCTCATCTCCTCCCCTTTTTTGTTTGTTTTGTACAAGAGACATTACCATCTACTCATTTAGCAGAAATTAAGGTACAATTTTATTATCTATGGTCCTCACCTGCTTTAAGACTGCCAAACTGTTCCTCCTGAATATCTTATATCTTCTGCCGTACACCTTCCCATTTCCTCACCCCTCTTTCTATCTCTGTGTATTTGACTTTATTTTTTAACATATCCATACCTAAGTAAGATCATGCAATTTTTTTTTCTGTGTATGCATTACATTACTTAACAAGATGTCCTTTATGTTCACCCATGTTGTAGCAAATGTGAGGATCTCCTTTTTGTGGTTGAAGAGCATTCCATTGAATGATTCAAATATAATAATATTCTATGACATTGTATTAAACTGAATTGTGTTCATTTCTAATGAAGAACCAGATATTATCAAGGGAATACAATCATTTTTCAGTAACTGATCCTAAGGAAATGGAAATTTAAAACTTGCTGGAAAAGGAATTAAAACTAATGATCTTAAGGAAATTGAAGCGAGTTTTAAATTTTTAATCAAAACAATGCTGTTTTGATGGTGATAGCTTTACAGTATACTTTAAAATCAGGAAAGGTGACACTTCAACCTTGTTTCTCTTTCTCAGAATTGTTTTGGCTAGTCAAGTTCTCTCTTGTGACTCCATATGAATATTACAATTGGTTTTTCTATTTCTGTGAAGAATGTCACTGGAAACCAGGCTTGGTGACATGTGCCTGTAGTTCCAGCTGCTTGGGAGGCTGAGACAGGAGAATTGCTTGGGCCTAAGGTTAGCCTGGGCAACATAGGGAGACCCTGTCATCATCCCTGATAAAAGAATGCCATTGGACTTTTCATAGGGGTTGTATTGAATCTTTATATTTCTTTGGCTGCTGTAAACAGTTTCACAATATTAATTCTTGTGCTCATGGACATGGGGTATCTTTCCATTTATTTGTGTGGTCTTCCATTTCTTTCATCAATGTTTTATAATCTGTGGTGTACAGATCTTTTACCTCCTTGTTTAACCGTATTCCAAAGTATTTTGTGGGTTCTTTTGTACTTTCTGTTCCCTTTCTTTCTTTTTTCTTTCTCCATGCTACTGTAAATAGGAGTGTTTTCTTGATTTCTTTCTCAGTTAGGTTATTACACACCTATAAACATGTTACTGGTTTTCATATGTTGATTTGGTATCCTGCAACTTTACTGAATTTGTAAGTTCTAACAGTTTGTGTGTGTGAGTGTGTGTGTGTGTGTGTGTGTGTGTGTGTGTGTATTTGTGTGTATGCACATGTGTGCACGCAATCTTTGGGGTTTTCTATGTATGGGATCATGTCATTTGCAATAGAGATAACTTTTCTTCTTCTTTCGGGTTTGAATGCTATTTGTTTAGTCAATTTGATTTCTCTTGCTAGGGCTTCCAGTACATGTTGAATAGAAGTGGAGAGAATGGGCACCCCTGCCTCATAGTGGGTCTTAGTGGAAAAACTTTAGGTTTTTCTCCACTGATTACAGTGTTACCTGTGGATTTTTCATAAATGGGTTTTTCATAAATTGGGAAACTTTCATATCTAAACTGTTGAGAGTTTTTATCAAGAGATGATGTTGGACTTCCATTTTATTGATTTTTTCCTATGTTTCTGTTTTCTATTTGATTTATTTTTGTTCTGATCCTCCTCTTTCCTCCTAAATTTGGATTTAATTTGCTCTTTTTTTTTTTCCAGTTCCTTGAAGTATACTGTTTAGTTATTTATTTGGGTTCTTTCATCTTTTTAAGCAGGCATTTGTTGCCATAAACTTTCCTCTTGGAACTGCTTTTTCTAAATTCCAAGTTTTTTTTTTTTCAAATATTCTGTTTTCATTTTATTTATATATTTATTTTTGCAGTGCTGGGGATTGAACCCAGGGCCTTGTGCTTACGAGGCAAGCACGCTACCAACTGAGCTATATCTCCAGCCCCTGTTTTCATTTTAATTTGTCTCAAGGTACTTTTAAAATTCCCTTTTGACTTTTTTCTTCGACCTATTGGCTATTCAGGAGCATGTTGCTTAATTTTCACATATTTGTGAATCTTCCAAGATTCCTTCTGCTATTGATTTCTAGATTTTCATATCATGTGGCTGAAACAACACTAGATATGAGTTCAGTCTTCTTAAATTTGTTAACACTTGTTTTATGACCTGTCAGATGACCCATCTTAGAGAATGTTATGTGTGTGCTTGAAAGTTTATGTATTCTGCAGCTGTTGGACAAAATGTTCTGTATATGTCTGTTAGGGTCATTTGATCTAAAGTACGATTCATGTACAGTATTTCCTTTTTAAACTTCTGTCTGGTTGATCTGTTCTTTGTTAAAAATGGGACATTCAAATCCCCTATTATTATTGTATTCCTTTGTATTTCTTTCTCATGCCCATTAACATTAGCTTTATGTATTTGGCTGCTCTGATATGGAGTGCACATATGTTTATGATTGTTAAATTCGCTTGATGAATTGACCAGTTAAATAATGACGTTTTTGTGTCTTGTGACAGTTTTGACTTGCTTCATAGCTTAGCATATGAAAGCATAGGCAACCTGCTCTTTTGGTCAGCCTGTCTGTCCTGAAGGCTACTGCGGGCCTCTTCTAGGCAGGGTGTAGTTGGATTAGTTGGATGTTGGCTTTTTTTTTTTTTAATTCGCCCTGTCACTCCATGTCTTCTAATTAGAGAATTCAATCCACTTATATTCAAGATTATGATTGATAGGTGGGAAGGATTACATCTGCCAATTTGTTGTTTCCTGATTGCTTTTTAGATAGTTGTAGTTCCTTTTTTCCTCTGCTGTTGTCATTGTGAGTTGATAATTTTCTGCAGTCCTAGGAATGACTTTGGTCTTTGTTTTGGGGTTACGGTGAGACTTACATAAAACACCTTAAAGGTATAATCAATGGTTTTAAGTTGATAACAACTTCTGTTGCATACAAAACTCTAGACTTTTACACCCCAGTTGCTTTCAGTATCACAATTTACATTTTTATGTTGTGTTTTTCTATACCATTTATTGTAGCTTTGGTTTTGTTTTTTACTACATTGACCTTTAACCTTCATACTAGAAATATGAACAGTTCACACCCCATTGTTGGAGTGTTCTGAATTTGACAATGTACTTATTTATCAGTGACTCTTATCCTTTAATATATACATATGTCATGAATATATATATTCATGATATTTTAAGTATTGTCCCTTCATTTCTGCTTGAAGAAGTTCACTAAGCAGTTCTTATGAAGGCAGTCTAGGCAGGATGTTTTCCCTCAGCTACTGATTGGGCAATATTTTAAATCTCCTTAATTTCTGAAGGACAGTTTTTCTGGGGATGGTATTCACAGCTGGCAGGTTTTCTCTTTCAGCACTTTGAATCCGTCCTTCCAGTCTCTCCTTGATTGGAAGGTTTTTCCCCAGACATCTGCTGACAATCTAATGGGGATTCCTTTGTATGCCACTGCATGGTTTTCTTTTGCTGTTTTTAAAATTCTCCTATCTCTCCCACTTCCCTCTACTGCACTGATCTTTCTGCTATTTACATTTTTTTAAATAATTGTCTTGTGGGTGTACATGATGGTGAAATTCACTGTGGTATTCACATGTGTGCATAGGAAATTTAGGTCAGATTCATTCCACTGTCTTTCCCTATCCCAACCCACTCCCCTTCCCTTTATTCCCCTTTGTCTACTCCACTGATCTTTCTTCTATTCTTTTTTTTTAATAACCCCCCACACCTTATTTTGGATTAGCTTCTGCATATCAGAGAAAATATTCAACCTTTAACTTTTTGAAACTGGTTTATTTCACTTACTATGATAGTCTCTCATTCCATTCATTTACCAGAAAATGCCATAAATTCATTCTTCTTTAAGTCTGAGCAATACTCCATTGCATATATATAACCACATTTTCTTTATCCATTCATCTGATGAAGGGCACCTAGGTTGGCTCCATAGCTTAGCTATTGTGAATTGTGTTGGGAGGGAAAGGGGAAGTACTGGGTACTGATTAGAACAAATTATATTCCATGCTTTTATAATTATGTCAAAATAGATTCTACTGTCATATATAACTAAAAAGGACCAATAAAGATAAATAAATAAATAAATAAATAAATAAATAAATAAATAAATAAAACTCCCCCTCTGTCTTTGCTTTTGACAGTTTGCCTATAATGTTCCTCAGAGATAAGCAAGTTAGTTTGTTATCTGTTTGGAGACTGGATTAGTCTATTTTCGGATACTATAACAAAATACCTGGGGATAGTAACTTATAAAGAGAAGAGACTTCTTTATATCACCATTTGGCAGGTTCAAGGCCATGGAGATGGTATCAGCATGATTTTGGTGAAGGCCCATGGCAAATGGATATAATGGTGGGAACCAGGTCACATTGCAAGACAGGAAGCAAGAGAGTGGGGAGAGGGCAGTTTGGCCCTTTTTATAACGACATTCTCATGAGAACTGACGTATGGTCCCAGGAGGACTACCTTCATCTCTTCCACAGGCAGGACCTCAGAAAGATCAGATGTCCTCTCGTCGTGTCCCCTCTCTGAAATGTCCCACCACCTCTTAACATTGCCATACTGGGGACCAAGCTTCCAACACACTAACCCCTGTGTGTGGGGGGGGGCGCGGCGTGTGGAGACCATATTTGAACCAGAGCAGAGAACTTCAAGTTTGATGGATCTGGATGTCCACACCTCTATCATGAAGAGATGGTGAAGGGTGTCTTCAGGAAGTATTTCATTCAGCAGGCTTTGAGTTCCTTCCCTCTGTCTCTTCTCCTTCTGATACATGATGTGAATACATATACCCCTTGACTTAAGAGGGAGTTACATCCCAGTAAGTCCATTGTAAGTTGAAAATATTGTAAGTCAGATGTGCATTTAACACATCTAACCTGCCAAACACCATGGCTTAGCAACAGGTGCAGCATCACCTGTTCACCATCTGATCACAGTGGACTGGGAGCCTAGGCCCACTGCCCCTGCCTGGCATTTTGAGAGAGGATCGTCCTGCATATTGCTGGTCCTGGAAGAGAGAACATCTCAAACTTTGAAGTACAGTCTCTACTGGATGAGTATTGGTCTTCTTCCATTATAAGTTCAACCTTGTAAGCCGACCCTTGTGAATTGGAGATAGTCTGAGTTTGTTCACTGAAGGGTGTCCCACAGGCTTTCTTCCCTCTCAGTCTCTTAACAACCTTTTCCCTCTCTAATCAGGTCATTACAGGACCTATGTTAGCACATGGTTTCTTTCTTCTGCTTGACTTAGTGTGTGGTTGAAGCTTTGAATTATGTTTTTTATCTCATTCATTGAATTCATTGGTCTAAGATTTCTGCTTGGTTCTTCTATTTTAAGTGGTATCTATCTTTTTGTTGACTTGCCCATTAGAGTATGAATTGTTTTTCTAATTTTATTTGGTTTTCTATCTGTATTCACTTGTACCTTGCTGAGTTCTCTAAAGACGCTTATTCTAAATTCCTTTTTCAGGCAATGTTTAAGTTCCCAATTCTTTGGGGTTGGTTACTAAAGAATCGTGTGTTCCTTTGGTGGTATCATGTTTCCTTGTTTTTGTGTGATTTTTGTGTCTCTGCGTCTATGTCTGAATATCTGATGAATCACTCACCTCTCCCAAACTTACAGAGCGGATCCTGCAGGGGATGATCTTCACTGGCAGTGGTCCTGTTGGTGCACAGTGGGCCTGGTGGCAGGTGGGCACAGTGGCATGATCCGTGACGATTCTTCAGTTGTCAACATCATCAGTGAATGGGGGTGCCTCGGTGATCTAGGATGCAGGAAGTGATGGTGGTGGCTGAAGCAGCATAGGTTCTAGGGCACTTGGTGCCAAGGGCTTCAGAGATCTGCCTGTTCCAGTTTTCCTCACGGCTGGAATCTTAGCTGAGGGGATCTCCCCTGGGTGTAGAGTCAACCTGACCCACAGGTACCTGCCATGTGCTGGGATCCGGGCCACTGGTGCTCGAAGTAGCTGTGGCGTCAGGGTCCTGAGCTCAAGGACTTGTGAAACGATTGCAGTACCTGATACTTGAGGCCTGGGTGTTTATGTCTGAGGCACAGGTTGATGCGGCTCTGCAGAGGTGGGATCTGTTGTTCTGAGGCCCACCCCCACAGCGTGGGCTCTGGGGCTGGGAGGAGCTGAGTCCCACGGTGGGTGGCAGGGCACAGCACTGAGGTGCTCCAGGTCAGGAAGGCTCTGGAGGTGCAAGCCCCAGGGGGTGGAGTGCAGCCACAATTCAAGTCTTGAAACTAACAGGTCATGGCAGTCACTCGGACCCGAGGACATAAGGTACCATGCAGTGGTGGCTCTGGGCCCAGGGATGGTGGGACACAGTAGTCATTCCCACAGCAGCCACACAGACCCAGAAATGGCAAGGTGCGGGTGGCTTAGGCTCTAAGGGGCAAGGAACAGGGCCAAGTGGTGACAATTCTCCAGGGGGCAGATGCCTCAGCAACTCTGCCTGCCAGGAACTCACCGGGCTCCAGAGAGGCTGGGCCGTGTGGCTGTCCAGCCTGAAGGGTGGTATCAAACAGCTCAGGCAGGACTCTGAACTCAAGCTTATTTTGAAGAAATACAAACTTGATTTTCCCCTAACATATCTCAAAAGTTTTTTCTTAAGTCCTTGCAACTTGACCTTTTCCTCATGATTACACTAACAAACCTTTCCGACCATTTTAAACTGTCTTTTAAAGGGGAGACGTTTCTGATATTACATTAAAGCAGTCATTTACTACACTTTAGTCTACACTATTCTTAGAAATTAAAACATGCGGAATAGAGTATTGATAGATCTCCTCTGATTAAGAGAACTGAGAATTAAAACATTAAAAATAGCCACAAAATGAGGACAGTTTATACTCACTTGAGATTTATTTTTTAACTTGTAGCATCTTGTTTCTTGTTTTGTGTATCATATGGAATTAAGCATTAGCTTTTGATGTGGAAAACAAATCTCAAGTAAATGAACCTTGAGGAGTACAATTAAAGAATATAACAACTAAATTAACTCGTGATTTATGTTTCCCAAAACAAACTCACACAAGTCTGCTGGAGTAGAAAAATGATTTCTTGCCCACAGAAATCATCTTTCAAGATTTTTTTTTATCCCCAAAGCTTTATTTTTCTTGTGTTTACAAGGGAAAAATATAGGCTTTTGTCTCTAAAGAAATATTATAGTAGATCCGCGAAGTCTTCATTATATATAAGATGCATCCACCTGTGAAATCTGCACCACACATTTTAGTACCACTCTGCTTTTTCAGTGCAAATATTGGTTTATAAATGTTCATTGTGTAATCATAGCATGATATAATTCCATGCATCCTGCTGCTTAAAAGGTAAACAGTCAGGTGCAGTGGTGCACTTGGGAGGCTGAGGTAGGAGGATCACGAGTTCAAAGCCAGCCTTAGCAACTTAGCAAGGCCCTAAGCAACCTAGTGAGAACCTGTCTTAAATAAAATAAAATAGGGACTTAAAATCAGCGTACTACAGTGATGCAGCCACATCTATGTTTATAGCAGCTCAGTTCACACTAGCTAGATTGTAGAACCAACCTAGATGCCCTTCAATTGATGAATGGATAAAGAAACTGTGGAATATATATACAATGGATTACTATTCAGCCATAAAGAAGAATAAAATGATGACACTTTCAGGTAAATGGATGGAGTTGGAGAATATGCTAAGTGAGATGAGCCAATCCCCAAAAACCAAACATAGAATGTTTCCTCTGAAAAGTGGATGATGATACATAAGGCCAGGCGGAGTAGGGAAGAATGGAGGAAGGATGGATTAAGTAGAGGGAAATGGGGAGAGGAGAAGGGAGCGAAGGGAGGGAAAGATAATGAAATAAGACAGATGTCATTACCCTATGTACATGTATGATTACACAAATGGTGCGACTCTACTTCATGTACAACCTGTGAAACAAGTTATACCCCATTTGTGTACAATGAATCAAAAATAAATAAATAAAATAAAATAAGTAAAAAAAAATGAAATAATGAAATGAAATAAAATAAAATAAAAGTAAATAAAATTTAAAAATGAAATAAAATAAAATAAAAATAAAAATAAATAAAATTTTAAAATGAAATGAAATGAAATAAAAAAATACAGTTGGGGATGTGGCTTAGTGGCTAAGGGCCCCTGGGTTCAATTCCTGGCACAAGGAAGGAAAAAAAAAAAGGAAGAGAGAGCAACAACATATTTACCTGTGAGGTGCGATGCACCCTGTCTCTCCAGCACCGGCAGTCAGGAGCCTGGGATTCTCAGTTTGTGGTTGCTGTCAGTGTATTTCTGGAAGCCTACTTGTGCGGTATCTCTAGAGCGCCAAAGTTAAGGGCAAACCCATCTTACCTGAGTGGCGCTGAGGAGAACAAGCCAGATAACTAAACGGATGATAGTGGCGCAGAATCCTTGCACACAGGCGATTACATGTTTAAGTCCATGCTTTGCCACACTGTAGTGAATTTTCTCACGTGTAATCTTTCGATGCACAAATCAATGAATGACTGATGTTTTAATTTTTTTTTTCAGGCTGGAAAAACGTTGGCCTAACAAGTCAGGAAGAGATGATGTGTGGTCCATTTGGACTACTCAATTTCCACATAGATTCATGAGTGTTCTGTGCCCCTGAATCTCGCACCAAAGATAGTTTAGTATTAAGTGAATTTTAAATGATACTGACACAATTTTTGTTTTTTAAAAAAACAGCTTCACCTAATGGTTAAATAAACCATTTTTTGTGCAAATGAGGTAAATAAACCTCATTTTTTGTGCAAAAAAAAAATTTTGTCACGAAATCTGCAAAGATTATGCATGGAAAGTATGCAGCCATAATTACAGAAGCCATAATTCAATTGGGTCATAATTCAATTATTCTAAAACAGACCATCCGATTTTACTTGCCACAAATTCTAGAGCAAACATCAGAACTTCTGTCAGTAAGTGGAACCCATTCTTCGGCTTGACTCGATTATGCAAGGGATGTTGACTGCATGTCTACTCTGTGTGACGTGCTATGTGGATCGCTAGTGATGTCATGGTGGTGACATGGCCTATAGGTTTCTCACCGCCAGGTATTATATATAATACTTTGGGTTTATTTGATGTTTTCTTATGAATAGAATGAGGTGTTTAGCAAGACACCACAGAAATAATGTGGTGGCTTTCTTGGTGCATCTTGTCCAGGGTTCCTGGTATAAACGTGTGTGATGTTAATCTTGGACCTGTGAGCATCTTTCTATGTAATATCTAGTAATCATTCTTTAATCTTTCTTCCTGAAGTATTGGCACATCTTTTGGTTCCTTTTTTTCTTATTAGTTTGCTTTGTTTTCTTGTTATTAAATTTGAGATTCTTTGTATATTCTGAATGTGTCATCTTTATTAGTTACATGATTTGTAATATTTTCTCACAGTGCGTAAGTTTTCATTCTCTTCATTCGACTTCTTCAATGAAAGAAATTTTTAATTTTTAGTGAAGTCCAGTGTGTGAATTTGTTTCTAATTTAATTCTATTTTTGGTGTCATATCTAAGAAGTCTTTACCTTTCATAGAATGACAAAGGTTTTCTTCCCTGTTTTCTTATAGACATTTTATAGTTTAGGTCTGACCTATAAGTTTTTGGCATTAGTCTGTTTCCGGTTGCTATCATAAAATATCCAAGACTGGGTACTTTATAAAGAAAAGAAGTTTATTTGGCTCACAGTTCTCAAATTTCAGGACTGCCCACCCCCCCACAGTTGTGTCATATCATGCCAGAGAACATCATGGTTGGAGCACATAAGAAAGGGAGAGATCACCTGGAAAGACAGGATGCCTGAGGGATTCAGGGGACAGGTTTGCTCCTTTTATAGCAACTTGCTTTCCTAGGAACTAACCTAAATAACCTAGGAGCCATATTGATCTTTGCAAGGGAGGCAGGCACCCCTAATGACTTAACCACCTTCCACTAGACACCACCTCTTAAAGATTCTAATTCCTCCTGATACCACCACCCTGGGGACCAAATTCCCAACATAGGAACCTCTAGGGGGACAAACCACATCTAAACCATAGAACCTATGATCCATGTTTGAGTTTAAGTTTAAATGTGAGGTGAAGAATGCATTAAATCCTTTTTCAATTCAAGTTTTTTGTTTTTACATTGCTCTGCTTTGTTTGCATAGGGATAGCCCATAGGTCTAGCATCACCTGATGAAAAGACTCCTTTTTTAGCTACCACATTACCTTTATACCTTGTTGAAAGGTGGATGTGTGGATCTCTTTTAGCCAGCTTTTTTGTTGTTGGAACCAAAAGACATGACAATAACAACACAGAGGAGGAAAAGTTTTTTTGGGGGGGCTTATAGTTTCAGAGGTCTCAGGCCATAGATGGCTGACTCCATGGCTCTGGGCCCAACAGAAGGCCAAACATCATGGTGGAAGGGCGTGGAGGGGGAAAGCAACTCAGAACATGGTAATCAGGAAGCAGGCAGAGCTCTGCTCACAGAGACAAACTATAAACCCCAGGGGCACACCCCCAGTCACCCCCCGTCCTCCAGCCACACCCTACCTGCCTACCCTTACCACCCAGCTAATCCACATCAATAGATTAATCCATTAATGAGTTTACAATCCAACCCTTCCACCTCTGAACAATTCTTGCATTGTCTCACACACGAGCTTTCGGAGGGACACCTCATATCTAAACCATAATGGGTCTATTTCTGGGCTTTCTTTCATGACTACAGTTCCATAGTTTTGATTATTGTAGCTTTATAAGACTTGAAATCAATTACTGATCCAAATTTATTGATCTTTGTGAAAGTTGTTTTGGTATTCGCGACCATTTGAATTATTAGTATCTTTACGATTAGTTGGTAGGTTTCTATTAAAAAATCTGCTTGGAATTTGGGATTTCACCGAGTTCTCAGCTTTTTTTGGAGAGACTTGTTATTTCAGCAGTACAGAGTGTTCCGAGATTTAGCTCTCCACTCTTTGCTTCTTTTCTTTCCCTTAGCAATATTGTGGAGTTTTCCGTATAGAGGTCTTGCATATCTTCGGTGCTCATCCCTAAGCATGTTTTATGCTGTTATAAATGGCATTTTAAATTCTTATTTCCAATATTTATTCATATTATAGAGAATATAATTGATATTTGTATGATGAGCCTATATCTAGCAGTCATGTTAAATTTACTCATTAGTTCTAGTAGCTATTAGAAGATTTCATTGGATTTTCTACATGGATGACTATGCTGTCTACAAATAGACTTTTGCTTCTTTATTGAATGCCATCTATTTCTTTTATTTGTCTTATTGCACTGCTTAGAACTTCTAGTGCAATGTTAAATATAAACGGTGTAAGTGAGATCTTTGTGTTTTTCCTAATTTAGAAGGAAAACTTTCAGTCTTTAATCATTAAGTATGTTAGCCACAGGTTTTTCATAGACATTCTTTTTTAAGTTTGAGAAAATTATCTTCTATTCCAAGTTTGCTAGAAGATTGTGTAAAGTGTTTTATCTGTCATGAGATGATCATATGACATTCTCCTTTAGTTTGTTAATATGGTAAATCACATTGATTTTCAAATGTAAACCATCCTTATATTCCTGAGGGTAAATCACATTTGGTCATATTATATTTTTATGTGTCATTTAATTTAAGTTTAGTTGGAATTTTTACACATATGTTCATGAGGAATTTTAATCTGTAGTGGTTTCTTTTCCCCTCATAACATCTTTCTCAGGATTTGGTATCAGGGTGAAACTGGCCTTCTGTAATGAACTGGGAATTGTTCTCAATTTTCTGGAAGAGATTGTGTAGAATTAGAATCATTGCTTTCTTAAACATTTAATAAAACTCATCAGGTGAGCTATTTGAAAATGGAATTTCCTGGGAAATTTTAAAATACAAATTCAATTTCATGGCTAGATATAGGGCTATTTAGGTTATCCATGTCTTCTTCAGTTAACTTAAAAGAGATGAGATCTATTAACTTAATAGATGAGTTTAAAAGAACTCATCTATTGGTTGTCAGATTTATTGGTATAATGTTATTAATGATATTTGCTGATTTTCCTTATAATATTTATAGAATCTGTTATGATGGTTCCTCTCTTGTTTTTTATATTAGTCATATGTATCTTCTACCTTTTTTTCTGATAACGCTGCTAGTGATCAATAAAATTGATAACCTCAAAGAACAAGTTTTTGTTTTTGTTTTTCTTGGTGGTGATGGGGATTGAACCCAGGGCCTTGAGCATGCAAGGCAAGCGCTCTACCAACTGAGCTATATCCCCAGTCCCCCAAAAACCAGCTTATGATTTCATTTTTTTCTGTGTCATTGATTTCAATGACAGCAGTTCTTACATGTTTACCCACCTGGTTATCATTTCTGGTGAGATTTAGTATTTAATTCGATATTTCCTTCATTTAATATTATTCCATCAAAATTATTAGAAAGTATTTGCTTATGTATTTTATTTTCTCCCTTAGTCTACAGAATCCTTGAGGCAGATATTGATTTCTTGTTGATATTTGCATTTTAAATGCACTAGCTTGGACCTACAGTGAATGCACATATAATAAATGAATGAATGCATGAATACATGAATGAAAAGATTAGTGGGCTATGAGAAGCATACTGTAGAGCCTCCCCCTTAGGCAAAGGGAAGGACCCTGACAGCGCCCTTTATGTGGCCTATCCTGCTCAGCTGAACGGATGACGGAGAAGCAAGAGAAAAATGTTAGAAAAACATCTGATTTGAGGGGACCCCTGAGTCTGAGTCTGAGGCAGGAACTTGCATGTGTGTAGTTTGAGAACTAACCCCAGGGGAGTAGTGAGGGTCCAGGTGAGTGAGACAGAAGAGAAGCTAAAGTCCATGCAGATAGCCCCAGACCTAGGATGGTTTGACTTAGGATTTTCCAACTTTTTGATGGTGTGAAAGCCATATGCATTCAGATAATGAATGGCAGTCTTTAATTCTGATCTCTTCCTGGGATAGCGATAGGTGGTATAATCCTCTCGCCATACTGGGCAGCCGTAGCAAACCGTATCTCCTAGTCAGTCACACCATCTAGAGGTTAATAATTCATAGTTTATCGCAGCGTACTGTGCTGCAAGGCTGTGACGTCCTGGAGGTTAGGTGCAGTAAATGCATTTTTGATTTAGGATATTTTCAACTAATTACGAGTTTATTGAAATGTAACCCCATTGTAAGACTATATACATCCACATAAAGTGCTTTATTAAAATTTATTGCTGCTGTGGGCAGGGAAGCTCCGTTCTTAACAGACAACCTACAAAACCAGAATTGTCCACCTGAATTCTGTATCATGCAAGGGTTTTCCCTGAGGAACTTCACCAGTGCTTCTGAGCTTTGCACGTGCAACAGCCCAGTCAGTGCCCACCTGAGTCTATAGTTATTAAGTTAAAAAGTCAGAAATGAACACCTGGCTCACGATGCGTGGCATATGGTGGGAGTGCATTGAGTACCTTCCAAAAGGCATCAGAAATTCAAAAGCACTATTTTACTTATATCCTGAAAAACGGCAAAAATACCTTATACGTCCTAAGCATATGGGATGTGGAAAGATTTAGAATAGAAATTAAATGTCATATTGCAATCCAACTCCTTCCATGTGACTGTATAAGCAAAGAATAAATGACTTCAGAGGTTTTCATGTCTGCGATATCAAAATTCTGTGCCTTCCGTGGTGCCATCTAGGCCACTTTTGGAGTTTGTCCTCTGTCTGGGGTGGAAACCTCCTCCCAATGTCAACCTGCATAACCATCCTCAAGTGGACTCTTCAAAGAAGAGTGATATCTATTTGGAAACAGCAGAGCACGGTAGTGGGAATGTGTGAGCCTTTGTAAGCTACATGTATATTCACAGAGGCTGACACACAGGTTGATAGTCCAATGTAAACAGACCCACTGGACTGTCAGCTGTGCCAAAGTGTAGCACGTGTGACACTTGTTTTTAAATGCAAAACAAGAAGGACTGAATGGGATGTTTTAAAACAATAATCCTGGGCGTCACAGATCCACGTGGTACTACTCCAAGATTAAACCAGTTTTGAACAGATGTCCTTGCAGAAGTGTTTTCTGTGTAAGGTTGCTGTGGCCTTTGTGCAAGGTGGTGGCTCTTGGCAGAGGTTTTTGTGATAGTTCTTATTACCAATTCTTGTGAGATCTCCTCCTTCACTCCACTCCCCGCTCACCCCCTGTTTTATTACCCAGTTATTTATTTTTGGCTGTGCTTGACCGAGTGGCTCCATTTTGGTCTTGACAATGTTCATACTAGTCCTCGATCTGTGGAAGATTCAGTTAGTCAGGGACAATGATCATGAAGAACTTGTGTGTAGGTTCAGTTAGAGTGAAGCCACCTGATGTGTAGGTAAATGCAGGAACTCAATTATCTTGTCAAGGCCAGTGTTTCACATTTTCCAATATAAACACCCAGAAGAAAACACAGCCCTCAGGGAAAGGAGGTTAAATTTGGCCTTTTAAACTTTTTTTTTTAATTAAAAAAGAAGTTCAGGTAAAATTTCAAAATGTTATAAGACAAAAAGCAGAAGTAATGAAATTGTATGTGTGGCTGGTAGCGGGGCGTGGATCAGGGACTGGTAACTAAAAACCAGAAGGCTGTTGAGTTTGTTTCCTTGGGCTGTCAAAACAAATTACCAGATACATGGTGGCTTAATTACAAAAATTCATTCTCCCCTAGTTCTAGAGATCAGAAGTCTAAGGGGCTATACTCCTCCCAGGGACCTGTCCTACACCCAGAGGACCTGTCCTGGTCACTGTGGCTTTGATGCTCCAGGCACTCCTGGGCTTTCTTGGCTTTGGCCACATGGCTCTCATCTCACAGCCATTTACACATGCGGTCTTCTCTGTGTCTGAATCTGCTGCTCTTCTGTTTTAACCCCCGCCCCCTGACTTTCTTTCACCAGGGCCCTGGTTATTGGATTTATTCACAGGTTCTGGAGATCAGGACATGGACCTCATTTGAACTACTACAAAAAGTCTTGGAGAAAAAAAATAGACATATCTTTGACATATTTGATCAAGAAAAAAGAGAAAAGGCACACACAACAAAAGAATGGCATGATAGGAAAGGGGGTATAATTTAGAGACCAAAACTACAGGATAATACAATGCATAACTTTGTATCAGGAAATCTAAAATATTAAACAAAATAGATAATTTTCCCAAATGTTCTGATTTGCTCAAGAAGATATACTATAACTCAAGGAGATAAACTATAACTAAAAAGACAGTAAAAATAATTTAAAATAGTACTTAGGTATTTTCTCTAACGTATACATTAGGAGATATTGTCTCCTAAAATAATTTTATAGGTGAGCTCTAAAAAACCTCCCAGGAAGAGGCAATTTTGGTCCTACAGTCTAAGTGCCAAAATGATGACATATTAAATAACTAATCTTATGGCAACAGTATAAACCTGATGTCAAAACAGGAAAAGAACATTAGAAACAGAAATTGATAAGTCAATCTTACTTATAAATGCTAAGTATAGATGGAAACTCTTTTAAAATATTCAAGAATATATGCAAGGAAAAGAGAATGTTTCAGAAACAGAAAAATACCCGTGAATGTATTTCAATATACTAGAATATTAAAAGCCAAAATGCATATTATTTTCAACTTGATAAAAGTTGACACTTACAATAAAAGAAACAGCCTACCTTGAGAAAATTAATAATCGTAGGAAGCTGGCTAAACATGTGGTATCTAATAAAAAATTCATAGCAGATGAAAGCATGCTGATTAAAGTCAGACACAGTTGCCTCTTCCAATCGCTATTCAACATGACACTCGTTGGAAGTAACCAGTTACAGGCTGGGAGTGTGGCGCAGGGGTAGAGCGCTTGCCTGGCAGACAGGAGGTTCTGGGTTCAATTCCCAGCACGGCGAAAGAAGCAACGAGTTATGATGCTGAATCCAAACAAATCACAGCTGATAGCAAACTTTCATGAGGTCCTGCCCCACAGGAAGGTGTTGGTCAATGAAATGCTGTGTTCGTGATAGTGGCCCCATAAGATCATAACAGAGCTGAGGAATTCCCGTCACCTGGGGTGCCACGGCCATAGTACAACACCTCACTCAGGTGTTTGCAGTGATGCTGGTGTAAGAAAACCCAGGGAACTATCAACTGTGCAGAAGGTGGCACTGATTGTGCACAGCACCTAATGCCTGACAAGGTGACTCTGTTCCTGGCTTAGGTATTTATTTGGCTACTTTTTTCATCTTTATTTTAGATATATCCTACTTACAAAAAAAAGACGAGTGTAAAGCAGCATGTGGTGCCTCTCCTTATACATCCGGTGCTCACTCTGTCTCTCGATGGCATCAAGAGGCCACATCAAGTGCGTGACCCAGATCGTCAAGGCTGGTGTGAAGTCCACACCATGGCAGAACTGCCTGCTGATGCAGTTCTCAGAACATACCTCCAATGTTAAGGGCCTGCAAAAATAAATGGACCAGTACACAAGAGACCTACAGAGGGAAACTGCAAAAACAGAACTGAATGACTTGGAAGAAAAATTGAATAAATAGGATAAGAAGCCATTTTATTCTAAAACTTAATTTCTACCTTCAAAAATGAACAATAAAACCCTCATCTAATTTTTTTTTCTGTGAAAATCATCTGATGGTAAAATTCACTGGGCACCTTAAGTGTGCATGAATGCTCTTTTTAAAAAAGAGAGATACAGGACTTTTATTCAGACACAAACATAATGGGAAAATTCTTGTGGCACACACTGTCAATGGTCCACCTCAAAGGCATTCTTCCCTCTTAATTACTAACACAGTCCTGAAATTATTTGTGGGGTGATGTTCTCAGCTTCTCTGTCTCCTTTGTTCTTTGAAGTGCCCTGTGACATGGTTTTGACCAGTCAGATTTAAGCAAAGTGTGCCACCTAAGAGTCCTGATAAGGGTTTGATTTTCCTGACAAAAAGGGATGTATTCAGATTACAAATAGCTTTTCTCCTCTGCTCCCACATCACATGCATTTTATTCTTGTCTATGATAGGATGCCTAAGGGTTCGCCAGCCTTCTGGAAACCGTGAGGGCAAAACCACAGGTGAACAGTAGCAAAGTTGAAAGCAAGAATGGTTCTGGGTCCCAGGTGCCATCTTGGATTTTCCACGTCTGATTTGGGCTGCTCAGCTCTGGCATTTTGGTTACATGAGCACAATTCACTCTTATTAGTGAGGTCACTGTTATTAGGACATTGTTACATGTAGCCCATTACAATCTAAGAGATCCTAGCTATTTTATGAAAACAGAACAGTATTGAGAAAGGAACAGGCAATTTGATCTACTGAACAAGAGTACAGAATCCCGTGACCGTGGGGATTTTGCATATAGCAATTATGATTATATTTCAAATCAACGAGGCAAGAATGGGCTAGCAGGTAGATTATAAATGGCCACCCATTTGAGAAAAACATTTATTTACTTCTTACAAGTAGAAAAAGTAATACTTAGCAGGATTAATGAGAGCAAATGAAAATAAAAAGGTAAAAGGTAAATCCAAACAAAAAACAACAAAAAACCTTCTGGGACCAAAGTGTAATGGGTGTGAACATCAATCACAGGCAGAATGAGTGGCCTGCAGGCTCCAGGTGGACCAGCAGGCGCAGGTGCTGGAGCTGGGCTCCTCCTGGGTAGAGAGGTGGAGTGGAGCCAGCCCCTAGTTAAGGGTAGAGGAGGCGAGAGGGGCAGCTTTCCATCCAGTGTGCTCTGGCCAGTCCCCATCATGATGTTGTTGTGAGGATCAGCAGCATCCATTCCAGACTCCAAGGATGGTATGGTCACTCTGAGTCATCAAAGGAGATTGAGAAGCTGCTGCCCACCACTGCTTGGCGTAGGGCTTATGGGGACCTGTGGTGTCCAGGATGAGGGACTGATTAGGTTCAGACTAGGTACTGAAGCAAATTGCTCATGGAGAATGTGTGTGTGTGGGATGCGTGTGGTTCCATATGTGATATATGTGCATGTGATGTGGATGGTGTGTGATGTATGGTGTGAGTGTAGTGTGCATGGTGTGTGTGCAGGTGTGAGATGCATGATGTGCTATGTATGCTGTGCATATGTGATGTGCTTGTGTGTGGTGTGTGCACGTGTGGTTTGTAATTTGTGGGAGCATCCCATAATCAGCCGTCTGGGCTGTGACCCTCCCAAGTGGCGCTTTCCTCTCTCCCTGCCTTTTCCTCCTTCCCTGGTCACCACTCCTGGTCTATTTTCTTGAATCCTGGACAGTCACTGACTATGGTTTCCCTCTGAAGCAAGACAGGCAGGCTGGAGCAGGGGGAGGAAAGTGT
The DNA here is from genome assembly GCF_902686445.1 of Sciurus carolinensis. NCBI lineage: Eukaryota > Metazoa > Chordata > Mammalia > Rodentia > Sciuridae > Sciurus > Sciurus carolinensis. The sequence continues at coordinate 13,791,431 of NC_062227.1, forward strand.
GCCCTCTCCTGAGGTGGCGCAAGGCTCAGCCAAGTCTTTTCCCTTAAAAGAGGCTTTGGAGAAGATACAAATGGTCAACAAATGTATGAAAAAATGTTCAACATCTCTAGTAATTAGAGAAATGCAAATTAAAACTACATGAGATTTCATCTCACTCCAGTCGGAATGGTTATTATCAAGAATACAAGTAACAATGTTGGCCAGAATGTGGGGAAAAAGTTCACTCATACATTGCTGGTGGGACTGGAAATTGTTGCAACCACTCTGGAAAGCAGTATGAAGATTCCTCAGAAAACTAGGCATGCAACCACCATTTTACATAGTTATCCCAATCTTTGGCCTCTACCCAAAGGACTTAAAATCAGCATACTATAGTGACATGACCACATCAATGTTCACAGCAGCTCAATTCACAATAGCTAAGCTATGGAACCAACCTAGGTGCCCTTCAATAGATGAATGGATAAAGAAAATGTGGAACATACTCGTAGTGGAATATTACTCAGCCATAAAGAAGAATGAAATTATGGTATTTGCTGGTAAATGGATGGAACTGAGACTATCCTAGTAAGTGAAATAAGCCAATCCCCCAAAACCAAAGGCCAAATGTTCTCTCTGATATGTGGTTGCTGACTCATAATTGGGGTGGGAAGTAGAGGTTCACCAGATTGAATAGGGGGGAAGTAGGGGAAAGAAAGTAGGGAGGGGAATGGGAAAGACAGTAGAATGAATCAGAAATAAATTTCCCATGTTCATGTATGAATACAAAACCAGTGTAACCCCACATCATGTACAACCACAAGAATGGGAAGTTCTACTCCATGTATGTATAAGATGTCAAAATGCATCCTATAGCCAAGTGCAGTGGCACATGCCTGTAATCTCAGCAGCTTAGGAGGATCACGAGTTCAAAGTCAGCCTCAGCAGAAGTGAGGTGCTAAGCAACTCAGTGAGACCCTGTCTTTAAATAAAATGTGAAACAGGGCCAGGGAGGTGGCTCAGTGATCAAGTGCCCCTGAATTCAATCCCTGGTGCCCCCGGCCCCAAAATACATTCTACTGTCATGTATAACTAAAAAGAACAAATTAAAAATCAATAAGCAAAATGAATGAACGAATGTATTGGGGGGCGGGGAAGAGGCTCTGGGTGAACGCTAATTCCTGCCCTGTGCCCTAACCCACTGATCTTCTCAGTCACCTCCAGAGCTGGCTGGGCTTCCTGGGAGGAAAGTCCCCCAAGACTGCAGCCCCAGGCACTTCTCCTCCTCACACTGGTTCACACGCAGCCCCCAACAGTCTGCCCAGGTCACCACGGAAGTCTTCCAGGTCAGCTCCAGTTACTGCAGCTCCAGGACAGATTCTGACGTGACTCTGGATTTGCCTCTTGCCAGACTGGGGTGGCGGACAACCTCTGAGAAGACACTGATTTTCACTTTGCAAAATTAGGATGGAGTGGCTGACTTCCAGACTCATGACCTGTTGGAGGTGAACTGAAGCCTCTTATAAAACATTTACACAAATTATTAGTTGTTTATTCTTAACATTTCATCATGGCAATCTGGAAACATTTCTAAGGTCAACAGAATAGTATTAGTAACAGAAAGGACCTTCAAGTTCCCCTGTTGAGAGATGTCCCACCTCCTCCTCAGTCTCCCCACCAGCTCAGTCCACCACCCCATCCCAAAGCCAAGACCACATGTGTGTGTTAAGGCTGCTGATCGAAGCATCCTGAGATGAAAGTCAATCTCGGACATTGATTGATGCAAAATAAGATTCGTCTTTATTTTGTAGGTTAGGTATTTTCATAATAATGTGCCTTGGTGTGGGTCTGTTGTAATTTTGTGTATTTGGAGTCCTATAAGCCTCTTGAACTTGATTTCATTTCATTCCACTCCATTTCATTCTTCAGATTTGGGAAATTTTCTGATATTATTTCATTGAATAGATTATTCATTAGTTTGTTTCTCTAAGCCTTCCTCAATCCCAATAATTCTCAAATTTGGCCTTTTCACAATATCCCATAGTTCTTGGAGATTCTGTTCATGATTTCTTACCATCTTCTCTGTTTGTTCAACTTTGTTTTCAAGGTTAAATATTTTGTCTTCAATATCTGAGGTTCTGTCTTCCAGGTGTTCTATCCTATTGGTTATGCTTTCTATGGAGTTCTTAATTTGGTTTATTGTTTCCTTTATTTCAAGGATTTCTGTTTGGTTTTTTTTCAATATCTCTAACTCTTTATTGAAATGATCTTTTGCTTCCTATATTTGCTCTTTTAACTGTCGATTGATGCTATCATTCAATGCCTGCATTTGCTCTTTCATCTCATCGTTTGCTTCTCTGATCATTTTAATTATGTACATTCTGAACTCCCTTTCTGTCATTTCTTCTGCCATGCTGTCGTTGGATTTTATTGATGTAACATCTAGATTTGTTTGGGGCATTTTCTTCCCTTGTTTTCTCATATTGTTCAGGAATCAGTGGGTCATTAAGATATTGCAGATTTCCTCTATTGACTTATAATGTCACTGAAGATTGTTCGTATATCCCCTCTTATCCTTCAGTAGCCTGCAGTCTTGGAGGAAGTTGATAATGCGATGCTCCACAAGGAAGCTGCCTCTCTAGGGTTGGTGACCCTCAGATTCGGCCTCAGCAATGATCAATGATACACGCTCCTCCCAAGATTATTTTGAAAGAACCCTGAACATATTGAAATTCCATCCACAAATATTTCAGCATGAATTCTGGATGATAAGACTTAACATAGGACAGCCACAACATCATTGTCACACGCAAAACTCACTCTCAGTAGGTATTCATGTGTCCCGCTTGTCTTGGAGATATTTTTAAATGTCTTGTCTGGGTAGGGAGCCAAATAAGGCTCACAGCCAGATTATCCCTGACTTACGATTATTCAACGTATAAGTTTTCAAATTTATGTTGATGTGAAAGTGATACATATTCAATAAAAAAAAAAAAAAAACATACTTCAGATTTTGAATTTGGATCTTTTCCTGAGCTTACGATAAGTGGTCTGGTCCTCTCTCATGATGCTGGACAGAGGCAGCGAGCTGCAGGCCCAGCCGGCCCTGTGATCACGAGGCAGCCCTGACACTGCAGCCTACATTGCTAAGCTAAGGTATCCTGCAGGTAGGAGCAGCAAATGCACTTTCTATTAGTGATATTTTTAATTCGTGATGGTTTGTCAGGATGCAACCCCTTTAGAGTGGAGGACTATCTGAACTGAAATTGTTTTATAGATCTCCTCTATGCATCTTTTTTTAAAAATATATTTTTGCTTTTAACACCTGTAGTTGTATGTATGTGTGGGTACCGTGTAAGATTTCAGTATGTGTATAACATGGACAGATCAGGATAACTGGCATATTTATCACATCAGACATACATTCTCTCTTTATCAGACACATCATTTCTTTGTGGTGGAAGCATTCAGAAGCCTTTCTGGGGGCTAAGGTTGTGATTCGGTAGTAGAGTGCTTGCCTAGCATGTGTGAGGCAATGGGTTCGATTCTCAGCACCACATATAATATAAATGAATAAAATAAGGGTCTATCAACAACTTAAAAAATATTAAGAAGAAGAATCCTCTCTGCTATTTTGAAATACAAAGTTGGGGTCCAGTATATTTAACTTACTGTGCTACTGAACATTAGAAGTCATTTCTACACAACTGGCTTATGTATCTTTCCATCTAAGGGTCCTCCTCCATTTTTTCCCCTTGTACTTTCTTCTGTTGAAAAACTGGGTTATTTGTCCTGTACCGTTCCCCACAGTCACAACTTTCCCCTGACCCTTGTATTTCCTACGAATTGGTAATCAGATCATGAGACCAGATTTGGTTTCTGTTATGGTTTAGATATGACGTGACCCTCAAAAGTTCATGTGTGAGACGATGCAAGAAAGTTTAGAGGTGGCGTGTTTGGGTGACGAGAGCCTTAACCTCATCCGTGCACTGATCCCCTGACATAGGTTAACTGGGGGTGACTGTAGGCAGGTGGGAGTGACTGGAGGAGGTGGGTCATGGGGGCCTGCCTCTGGAGTATGTATTTTGTGCTTGCTGAGCAGAGCTGTCTGTCTGCTTCCTGGTGGCCCTGTCCTATGCCACTTACCTCCTCCACACTCTTCTGCCATGACGTTCCACTCACCTTGGGCCCAGAGCAATGGAGCCAGCTGTTTATGACCAGAGACCCTGAGCTCCACATCAACTTTCCTCCTCTACAGTTGTTCTTGTCTGGACTTTTGGTAACGGGTGAAAAAGCTGACTAACACAGTTGCCATTATGTTTTCTTTTCTGGCGAGTTCACTCCAGAGTAGCTGCTTGGAGCCGCTTCAGAAGGTGCGGTTTGGTTGGTTCTCTTTCTGTTCGTAGCCCCAGGGCTTGACACATCGATCCAAGGCTCTGTTAGGGATTGTAAATGCCACTTTCATTCTCACTCTTTGATGTTAGTTGGAATATATCCGTAAGGAGAAATTTCCCGTTTGTCATTGGGATGAACTCCTGGCGATGGGTTGCCCTTCGCTGTTTTGTTGAATCACGGCAGCTCAAAGGCTGTGACCTGCAGGTCCCGCACAGTTCCATTCAAAGACTGCCACTGCTTACCACCATCTGCACCAATTCTCACACATCTGATTTAGGACTTTAAAAAATGTAAGCAAAAAGTGGCGAATAGTAAAGTATGTTAGAATTGGATGCTGAGTTTGTGGGTGTTTATCACGTTAATGAAAATTTAACTAAAATGTGATTAAAATAGCAAAAATGAGCACCATGAAAATTTTGTTGTATTTGAGAGTTGAATTTTAGAGAATTTTAGGGTAATTTTTTTTTTTTTTTTTTTAGCCTTGTGGATGAACCCAGGGCCTCCTACATGCTAGGCAAGTGCTCTGCCACTGAGCTGCACCCCAAAGGACAAAATTTTTTAAGGTTCAAGAAAATATATTCAGTACCCTGATAAAGGGAAAACTATATAAGTGATTTCTACAATTCTGTAAGACAAACAGCCTAAATATAAATGAGTTAAAGACCTGAATAGAAGAAAAAAGATAGGCAATAAATAGTGTGCAAACATATGAAGAGATTACCTACCAACCTCAGCAGTGTGGAGATGGTGCAAAATTAAAACAGCAGACAATGTAAGATAGGATCTCATCCCTTTCACTCATTCTCATTCTTTCTTATTTAGTAATGGAATTGTTTGAGATCTAGAGTTTTCCACTGAAGAAAATTTTAATCAAGTGCTATGACTTTCGATAAGCTCATTAAAAAAGCATTTCTTTCTTTTAAGGTGTCACACAATTTTTACTTCAAGTAAGATGTCTTTGGGACAAGATCTGCTTATTGTATGATGAGGCTTAAACATTTGGATGGTTGGGTTTTTCTGTTGCTAATTTTCTATTTCTTTTAAATGCATTATGACCAGAAAATGTCACCCGAACTATTTCTAAATCATAGAATTAGTCTTGAAATTTTATTTGGGCTTTGTAAATAATCAGTAAAGATTTCATGAGCAATTCAAAATAAGGTGTACTCTCTTTCACTGAAGGATAGACCTCTATGAAAGTCTGTTAGATTTACCTTATTGTGTGTGTCATTTAGAATGTCACTGTCATTTTAATTTTGATGTGTTTTCTGGATCAGAATTATCTGAAGCACATATAAAAGTTCAGATTCCTGGGGTTGCTCCACACTTGCTAGAATAGAAACTTTGGGATGGTATTTTTGGAGGTATGAGAGATGATTCTGGAGCACATTGCATTTTCAAAACGATTTTCTGTATTATCACTTGATTATTTTTATATTTTCCTGGATCTGTCAGTAGCTGACAGGTGAGATAATGTCTCTTACTGCTGTTGTACGTCCCTGCTTTCTGGGTTTCCTTCCTTCTTTGCTTTGTGAATTTTGCTGCTAGATTACTTGGGACCTGGGGATCGATGAGGACTCTCCTGGGGTATCGCATCTCTTACCGTTATAAAGCACCCCTGCTCGTTCAAGGCCATTTGCTTCAAATTAAATCTTTTCTGATATTGTTGCTATCTTGCATTGCCTCATTGTGTTTACCAAATTATGTTGACCTGTATTTGTAATTTGAATGTTTCTTTTCTGTTTTGTTTTGTTCATTTGTTTTTACATGGCATTTTTAGATGAGTTTTGGTTCAATCTGAAAAACTTTTTTCTTTTGTAATAAAGCTGTTTATCCCCTATTTGGAGTGACAGGTATGTGAACCTTTAACTCTTCTGAGTTTTTCTTTTTCTTTCTTTTCCTTTTTTTTTTTTTTTTTTTTTTTCGATGCTGATGTTTCTTTATGAATTCAGTTTCTTCTTAAAAGATTGTTTGCTATATGGCTTCTTTTTGAATGTCAATATTTTTCTTCTGATAGTTTGGAAACTATAGTTTATTTTCAATCTTGTAGGATTAGTCTTACGACTTAAAAATTTTGCTTTTTTTTGCTTTTGTTTTGTTTGTTTTGTTTTTGGCACAGGGGATTGAACCTAAGGTACTCTTACCACTGAACTGCTTCTTCAGCCCTTTTCCTTTTATTTTGAGATGTGGGGCGTCTCACCAAGTTGCTGTGGCTGGCCTGATACTTGAGATCCTCCTGCCTCAGCCTCCCTGGTCTCTGGGATCACAGGTGTGCACCATTTTTCAACTTTTAACAATTCACCTGAACCTTTCTTGTTTCTTAATAACTTTATAATATCTAAATAAGTGCTTGATTTGTCAAGCACTTTGAAACTTTGGTTGTAATATTATAATTCTTCAAGTGGTCGCTTCAAGTGGTCTTTTATTGGACCTTTCCTTCCAAGCTCTCTTTCCGGAGCTCCAGCTCGACCTGTCTGCTTACTATCACTGACATCACCCGCTGTCTACTTGATATTGGGTGTCTGAAAGAGCAATTCTGACACCTGTCAAACTGAATTGCAGTTCCAGCCTCCCAGAAACCTTCCTTTCACATTCTTTTGCTTTTCGGTGAAGAGATGGCTCTCTCCTTGCTAAAGCAAAGACTGAGGTCTTGCCCCCAGTGTCCTCACGCAGCAATTTCCACCCAAGTCCTAAATTTCTTCTCCAAAATATCCTCGACTCCCTTCAGTTCTCTCCCTCGTCCCCCCCACCCGCTAGCTCGCTTACCACCGGAGGCAGGAAGTCCTGAGGCCCCGCCCCACCCCGACCTGGCCTCCGCCCTCTACCTCCTCCTATTCTGGACAGTGACAGCTCAGCTTCACTAGCTTTGCCAGTTCCATGGGCCTCGGAATAGAAATCCCCGCCTCTCTGCGCAAGGCGGGCTTCCGTGATGGGGCCCAGGTTTCAGGCAGTCCCTCTACATCTGTGTGGCCTCATCAAGTGTCATCCTGCAAAACTTCTGGAGCCTTTCCATTTGCACCAGAGTGTTCTCCCAGCTGGCACAGAAGGCTCATGCACCCCTCCAGGAGGAGCTCAACTGACACCCCAATCCACAACCAGCTCTCCTGCCCATCCTTCCCCAATGTATTTCTTTCTTTTTTAAAAAAAGAAAAACTATAACTTTATTTTACTTTTTAAGTGGTGCTGAGGATGGAACCCAGGGTCTCACACAAGCTAGGCGAGCACACTACCACTGAACCACAACCCCAGCCCCCCAATGCATTTCTTATGTCCTGTATCCATGACAATGACCTCCAAGATAGAAGATCTTACTTACCAGTTTAATTTTGTCCTGTCTTCTCGCCTTGGTTGAATGCAAGTTTTGTGGGGACACTTTCCGGACTGTAATCCAAGCCAGGAACTGTACCTAGTTCAGAGCATGTGCTCAAAAACTATTTGTTGCATGAATGAATTTATGTAAGCACTTTTTCATTGATCAGACGTGGGCAGTATGTGGCAATTCCCTCTGATGAAGGAGGAGTTGTTCACTTCCCACTTTCTCCATCATCCCCTTCTTCATCATTTTCTAGTTACATTCTCCTTGGTGTTTCCTTGTTGTTTATAATATTAAACTTCATTTGTTAAACACAAATGCTATGATCCATGATTCTTAATTGTTTTTTAAATTGACAAGCATAAATTTTATATGTTTATGATTTACAACAGGATTTTTTTTTTTCAGGACTGGAAGCTGAACCTAGGGCCTTCCACAGGCTAAACCAGTGCTGTACTACTAAACTACATCCCTAACATGTTGATCTATGTATACATTGTGGAATGGAGAAATCAAGGCAATTAACATGTACGTTGCCTCATATACCTTTTTATGTGTGTGCGTGCACGTGCATGTGTGTGTGTTAACACTTGAGATCTCTTTCCTCTCTATTCTGGTCCCAAGTGATTCAGGAGCTGTGGGCTACAGTGCACACATGGCCAAGTCCTAGGACCACACCACACACAGCCAGTCCTGAAAATGGCACAGAAATGGAAACAAGAAATCCTGACCACAAAGGCAAGAATTTCTTAAGAGGGTAAGACCCCAGATTCCTGAGGAGCTTGTGTTTTTCCAAGAATCACAACAAGGAGGGCCTGAAGAAGACACAGGCCAGCAATGCCAAGGCCACAAGGCTGTGTGTGGAGTCCATCGAGGCTCAGAGAAGATTCCAAGATTCCAGGGGGTGTCAGCTGCAAGCCCAATCACCTTGCCTGCATCAGCCACCCCAAACTTGGGCGCTAGAGCCTGCAGTGCCCAGGATCTCAGGTTCTGCTGGCCACAGGCCAAAGTCAAGGTTTAAACCAAGGCTCAGGCCCTGTCAGCAGCTCCAGCTTCACTCCTGGCTCAGGCTCCCAAAGGTGCCCAGGCCTCTGTAAAGTCTCCGTGGTAAAGGCCTCTGCCTGCCCAAGAGAGGACAGAAGGACTGGTATGATTTCCAGGCTGCTGACGACATGGGGCTGGTTTCATCCTTTGCTGTTTGTATGAATGAACCAGAAGCAGGAGGGTGCAATGTTTTACTCCTCCTCTAATTTTCAAATACACAATATACTGTCATTTACTATAGTCACTACCTGTACAATAGGTCTCTTGACTTATTCTTCCTAACTCAGATTTTGCATTCTTTCACCAACATCCACCCAATCCCACTACCCCCCAGTCCCTGTTAACCACCATTTCCCTCTGTTTCTATGAGTTCCACTTTTTTACACTCCACATTTGAGATCACGTGGTAATCTATCTTTCTGTGCCTGGCTTATTTCATTTAACATAGTGTCCTCCAGACCCATCCAGGTTGCTGCAAATGATAGGGTCTTCCTCTTTTTAAATTATTATTATTATTATTATTTATTCATTATACCCAAATGGAGTACAACTTTCATTTCTCTGGTTGTACATGAAGTGACACACCATTTATGTACTCATACATGTACATAGGGTAATGATGTTTGTCTCATTTCATTATCTTTCCTTCCCCCCACCCACTCCCCATCCCTCATTCCCCTCTACACAATCTATCCTTCCTCCATTTTTCCTTCCCCCGCCCATCATATATCATCCACTTATCAGACAAAACATTCCACCTTTGTTTTTTTGTGATTGACTTATCTCACTTAGTATGGTATACTCCAACTTCATCCATTTACCTGAAAATGCCATAATTTTATTCTTCTTTATGACTGAATAATATTCCATTGTGTATATTTACCACAGTTACTTTATCCATTCACTTACTGAAGGGCATCTAGGTTGGTTTCACGATCTAGCTATTGTGAATTAAGCTGCTATAAACATCAATGTGGCTGCTTAGCAAGACTCCCAAAGCACAAGAAATAAAAGCAGGAATCAATAATTTGGATAGATTCAAACTAAAAAGCTTTTTCTCAGCAGAGGAAACAATCAACAGTGTGAAGAGAGAGCCTACAGAGTGGGAGAAAATCTTTACCACATGCACTTCGGATAGAGCACTAATCTCCAGAATTTATAAAGAACTCAAAAAAACTTTACACAAAGAATACAAATAACCAATGAATAAATGGGCTAAGAAACTGAGCAGACCCTTTGCAGAAGACTTACAAGCAAAAAAAAAATGTTCAATATCTCTAGTAATAAGAGAAATGCAAATCAAAACTACCCTAAGATTTCATCTCATCACAATTAGAATGGTTTTCTTCTTTGTACAGACTGAACAGTATTCTGTTGTGTATATACACACAGCATTCTCTATCAGTCTGTGCCCTGATGCATTCTGGGGCTGATCCCTTATCTTGACTGCTATTAATATGCTGCAATGATCAGAAGCACACAGATACCTTTCCCACATCCTGATTTCCTTTCCTTTGGATATATACCCGGAAGTAGGATTGCTGGACCATCTGGTAGTTCTACTTTACATTTTTTGAGGCACCTCTGTACTATCTTCCAGGGTGACTATAACAACTTACATTCCCCCCAACAACCCACAGCATTTTCTTTACACCACATCTTCACCAACACCTGTGATCTTTTGTCTTTTTGATAACAGCCATTCTATCTGGGGAGAGGTGATGTTTGGTTTGGTTTAGTTTGCATTTTCTTATGATTAGTGATGTCAAACTTTTTTTTTTTTTTTTTTCATTTACGTGTTGGCAACTTGTCTTCTCTTGAGAAATTACCTCTTTGGATTACTTCCCCGGGGTATTTGTTTTCTCACTTTGAGCTGCTTGAGCTTCTTACATATGTTGTACATTAACCCCTGGCAGATGCATGGTTTGCACATATTTCCAGCTGTTCTGCTGGTTGTTTCCTTTGCTGTGCAGTTTTTTTAGTTTGATGTAATCTTACTTGTCTACTTTGACTTTTGTTGCCTATGCTTTCTGGATCACATTTAAAAGAAATGCTTGCCCTGACCAATGTCATGGAACTTTCCCCTTCTGTTTTCTTCTAATAGCTTTATAGTTTCAGGACTAACATTCAAGTCTTTAATCCATTTTGAGTTGATTTTTGTATATAAAGGTTTAATTTCATCTTGCTGCAAGTGGATATCCATTTCCCCCAACTTGATGTAACAAAAAGATTGTCCTTTGTCCATTTGGCACCTTTATCAAACATCGCTTGTCTGTAAGTGCATGGGATTATTTCTGGGCTCTCCTGTTCCTTTGGCCTATGTGTCTGTTTTGGGGCTAGTACCATGCTGTTTGGATTACTATAACTTTGTGGTAGATTTGAAATCTGGTAGTGTGAATCCTCCAGCTGTTCTTTTTTCTCAGAATTACTTTGGCTCTTTGGGGTCCATATACATTTGAGGATTGTTTATTCTTTCCGTGAAAACTGTCTTTGGAATTTTGTTAGATAGTGCATTGAATCTGTCGATGATTTTGGTAGTGTTGGGGTTTAGATGTGAGGTATACCTCCAAAGTTCACGTGTGAGACAATGAATGAAAGTTTAGAGGTGAAATGACTGGGTTAGGAGAATCTTGACCTAATCAGTGTGTTCATTCACTGACGGCAGTTAACTGTATGTAACTGTAGGAAGATAGTGTGTGCAGGGGTGGTGGGTGGCTGAGTCTGTGCTCTTAGGGTTTAAGTTCTGTCTGTGGTGAGGGGAGCTGTCTGCCTCTCTCTGCTTCCTGGTGACCATGTCCTGAGCCACTTTCCTCCAGCACACTTTTCTGTCACAGTGTTCTTCCTCATCTCAGGCCTAGAGCAATGGAGTTGTCTATTTACTTAGACCTCTGAAACCATGAACCCCAAATAAACTTTTCCCCCTTTAAAAGTGTTCTTGTCAGGTTTTTTGGTCACAGCAGCAAAAAAGCTGACTAAGACAGGAAGCATGGACATTTTAATAATATTAATTCTCCTAATCCACAAATATATGTTATCTTTTCATTTATTTGTATCTTCTTCAATTTCTCTCATCAATGTTTTTACAAGTTTCAGAGACACAGATCTTTTACCTTCTTGCTTAAATTTATTCCTACGTTTTTTATTTTATTTATTTATGTACCTATTACAAATAGGATTGTTTTCTTAATTTTTCAGACCATTTGTTATTACTATATAAAAATGCTACTGATTTTTGTATGTTGATTCTGTAGCCTGTGACTTACTGAATTTCTTTATTAGTTCTAAGAGTGTTACAGAGTCTAGGATTTTCAATACTTGAATTATAACTGCAAGCAGTTATAATTGAACTTCTTCCTTTCTGCTTTGAATGACTTTTATTATTATTTTCTCTCATGCTTAATTACTCTGGCTAGGACTTCTAGGACTATGTTAAATAGAAATGGTGAGAGTAGCCATCCTTTTCTTGTTCCTAACATTAGAGATAAAGCTTTCAAATTTTACCATTCAGTACGATGTTAGCTATGGGTTTGAACTACATGGCCTTCACTGTGTTGAGGTACATTCATTCCTTCCGTACCTGACTTTTTGAATATTTTTATCATGAAAGAATGCTGAACTTTGACAAATGCCCCATTGGCATTTATTGAGATGATGCTATGTTTTTGGTCATTTATCCTAGTAATGTTGTGTCTCATATTTATCGATTTTCATTACTGTCCTTGCATCCTGGAGATTCACGCACTTGATCATGGTGAATCATCTCTTCAATGTGTTGTTCAATTTTGTGTGCTAGGATTTTGTTGAGAATTTTTGCATACATGTTCATCAGGGTATTGACTTGTAGTTTTCTGTTCTTGTGTTGTTCTTCAATAGCTTTGGTATTATCACAGTAATGCTGGCCTTATAAAGTGAGTTTGGAAGTCTTCCTCCTTTAATTTTTTGGAAGAGTTTAAGAAGAACTGGCATTAGTTCTTTAACTGTTTGGGGGAATTCAGCAGTGAATTTCTTGGACCTTTCTTTGATAGAAGATATTTTATTACTGCTTTAATCTCCTTACTTCTTCATGCTTCAGTCTTGACAGATTGCATGCGTTTGAGAATTTTTCTTCTAGGTTATCCAACCTGTTGGTGTGTAGTTGTTCTTAGAAGTATTTTATAACCCTTTGAGTTCTGTTATCTGTTGTGATGTCTCCTTTTTCATTTCTGATTTCATTTATAGGAGTGATCTCTCTTTCCCTCCCAGTCTAGCTAAGGGTGTGTCAATTTTGCTTATCTTGACTTAAAACCAGGTTTTGGTTTCATTGATCTTTTCTACCATTTTCTAGTCTCTCATTTATTTTGCTTTGATTGTTATTGTTTCCTTCCTTCTACTAACTTTAAGCCTCGTTTGTCTTTCTTTTTCTTTTTTTTTTTTGCTGTGCTGGGGATTGAACCCAGGGCCTTGTGCTTGCGAGGCAGGCACTCTACCAACTGAGCTATCTCCCCAACCCCTGTCTTTCTTTTTCTAGTTTCTTGAGATGCAAAGAATTCAGGGAAAAGATGTGTAAAAAATAATCTTTACAAAGCAAGAGGATAAAATTATGTAAATGGTATTAGCTCAGAATGGATAGATTTAAAAGGAGAAAACCCTTCTCTAATTTGCCAATTACATCCAGGGATTCTACCACAAAAGTTTATACAAGGAAAACAATGCACTTTGTATATAATATGTAGTCTGGCTTTGTCCCATGTAGGGTTATTTGGGATCTTCTTTTTTCATGTAGGCATTTATTATTATAAACTTCTCTCATAGAATTGCTTTTGCTTGATTCTGTAATTTTTGGTTTAATTGTTTCCATTTTCTTTTGTCTCCAGATATTTTAAAATTTTCCCTTTTAATTTTTTTCTCTTGTTTTATTAGTCCTTTGGGGCAGGTTGTTTAATTTCTACATATTTGTGAACTTTGTGAAATTCCATCTATCATCGATTTCTATATTCATATAATCGTGGTCCGAAAAAGCACTCGATGTGATTTCAGTCTTCTTAATTTAGTTAAGATGTGTTTTGCAGCCTAATGCATGATTTATCCAGGAGACCATGTTTGGTTGCGGTTGGTAGGAATGTTCTGTGTGTCTGTAATGTCCATTTGGTTTAACATGTGGTTCAGATCCAATGTTTGCTCATTGGTTTTCTGTCTGGGTGATCTGTCCATTATTGAGAGCGAATGCTTTTGAAGGCCCTTACTCTTATTGTATTGTGGGCTTTCTCTCCTCAGATCTATTAACACTGGCTTTACATATTTAGGTGTTCTGGCGTTGGGCACAAATATAATTGTTGTTCCTCTTGATGAATTGACCCGTTTCATTGTACAATGACCTTCTTCGTGTCTCATGCTTCTTGATCACTACTCCTACATTTTAATAAACACAATGCACATCCTCGCTACTTTTGACCCATTAGATTCCTCTTGTTATCAACCCATCCCTCCCCACAGATCCTCCTGTCTGTTCCGTCTTGCCTTTCCTATGGCCCTGCCCTTTCACAATCCAGCTTATATTCTTTCCTAATATTTTTCATGGATGAATATCTTGTCTACAAAGCAAAGGAGTCAGTATATTAAAAATAACCATGCTTATGAGTCCCTTTTTGTCAACCACAATATCTAGTAAAAAGTTAAGCATAGATTTTCAGGAAAATGTCCCCTGCTCAAAAGCCCACTTGACATGGTTTGCACCCCTGAACAATGGTGTGTTCACTGCAGTCCGAATGAGCACAGGTTGACAGACAAGCTGCAGTCCATAAGCCTTCACATTCCTTGGACAGAATAATGAACACTTGTTGGATTCGACAGAGCCCTTTGTCTTTCTCAATGCAGAGTGATGATCACTTTATTTCAGTTTTGCTGATGAGAATATTAAATGATTGGCTTGAAGCTGAAAAATCAAGATGCTGAGGTGAACAATTAATGAAGTTGCTAGGAGCCCACGGCAGTGACAAAGCCTGTCCAGGCAACCACTGTTCCTGCCTCATGTGAGGATAAAAGCAAATCCTTCTGGGGCTTAGGTTATGTCAGCAATTAAGAGAACAAAGGAGCAGCCGTTCTTTAAGGTTCTCCCCTTCCAGCTATTGAGGATTTAAAGGAATAGGAAACATTCCATGGTTACCTTGAGTCTGTAATCCTAGACATAGACCCATGCTGGGTTTGGGATTCGAGCCTTTCTGCACTGAGTTATTGATCAAGGTGTCAGTAGGTGACTAAATTTTCTATTATACAAATAATTTTTGTGTCCTTGTATGGGGCAAAGAAAAAACTAGATATTACATACAAAGTGTAGTGTTTTTCCTGCATAAACGTTCGTATTAGAATCCCTGGGTATCATTGGTAAATTAGAGAAGGAAGTTTTCTCCTTTTAAATCTATTCATTCTGGATTGATACCATGTACATAATTTTTATCCTTTTGTTTTGTAAAGATATTTTCGTAAATATCTTTTTCCTGAATTCAAGGAAAAACCATACCCATTGCACAACAATAGAAGCATTCTAGCACTGATAGTGCTGTTGTATATTTTATTTTTATTTTTGGTACTGGGGATTGAACCCAGGGGTGCTTAACCACTAAGCCCCATCCCCAGACCTTTTTATATTTTATATAGAGACAGGGTCTCCCTGGGTTGCTAAGTGCCTCACTAATCTGCTGAGGCTGGCTTTGAACTCTTGATCCTCCTGCCTCAGCCTCCTGAGTTGCCAGGATTACAGGTGTGCATCTCTGCACCTGGCCTGCAGTTATATTCTGATTTCTCTTCTTTCAGCCCTTTTTCTGTGCATTTTTGACATCGTCGTGTAACTAAAATCACCACGTGCACAAACTTAACATAGGTTTATTAGCTTACAGTTCTGAAGTCCTTCATGGCCGACTGTGTTCTCTGCTCAGGGTCTCCCAGGGCTGGTGTCACGGTGTCTACAGGCTGAAAATGCACTGGAGAGTAGCACTGCTAGGAAGACCAGGGGTGCTCAAAGTCCATGTGTCCATGTCAGACTCCACCAGTGGAGGTCTGGGGAAGAATCTGCTTTAAGGCTTATTCAGGTTCTTGGCCAAGTTCAGTCCCCGTATCCACAGGACTGGGGTTCCTCTCCTTGTCGGCTGTCGGCTCCACCTCTCTCAGTTCCCTGAGGCTGCCTCATTACCCTCTCTCCTGTCCTCCTCTATCTTCACACCAGCAATGAGTCATTCTCCTGCTCCTAGGTGATCTCTCTGCCTGTCCGTCCAGACTAGATGAGAGGCACTCTGCTTCCCAAGGATCTCTCATGGTCGTGAGGCCCCGAGGGCAATCTTTCTGTTGCCAGCACCTGTGCTAGATCACTTGCTGCAAGCACAGCGTGATACCTCAGCCCATTCACAGGTTCTGGATGATAGGAAGTGGAATCTTGGGGAATGTTTAGAATTCTGCCAACCTTATGTTTAGATTTTTTTTTTAAGTTTTTGATATTCAATCTTTAATTTTGTATTTGAAGTCATTTTAAAGTGAAATGAAGCTGACACTGTTTCATAAGCTTTTCATTTTACCTAGGCAATGCAGGTTTATTTTTTCCTGTCCTCAAATGTTCTTTTAGAATATGTTCTGAACTGCAAAGTATTTCATGGGGGTAGAAGTGCACCCTTTACTTTGATCATATGTATATCATTGGATTTTTACATTGTTTCAAACTCCACTGACTTGGGAATCAGGCAGGAAGGAACATGATTCTCTTACCTTGTAAATCCTTTGGTGTAACTTAGGATGTGTACTTTGGGGCTTCTAAGACATATGGCTACGCTGACCTCTGCGAGGGTTAGGTATGCTCACCCTCCCGCCCTCCGGAGTAAATCTGCTCACTTCCCCGTGGCCCGGGTTATATTTGTTTAAACAGGATAGCAGCAATCTGAGGCTCTGACACCATAAACACGTCGACCTTTAGCATCCCCTCTCCATGACCCTGGCCTTCCATGGCATCTCGGCTCCCCAGGGCATTTTGAGCCAGGGGATATCAAAGACCTCAGCATTCTTTGCTACTCACAGAGTTATAAATCAAGAGGTTGCCTCATGGTTGACCCCGAAGGCTCATCAGCAGAGTCCCTTCCTGCCCACGGTGGTTAAAAACAGTGACCTGAGAGGGTCTCTTCCACATGTTTTTTTTTTTTTTTTTTTCCCCACAATTGTAAGTAACTTGGATGCTTAAGACCCCTGGCTTCCCTGTGTGCAGAAAAATAGTCCCCAGCCTTCGCTGGAATAATCCTCTCACTCGTTTAGCTATTTACGTTAGTGTTGTGTCAATGGCTGCTCTCCTGTGCTTTCCTGCCATGGACCTGTGCTGTGTCTTCCTCTGAGACACTGAGTCTTTCTTTAGAACAGGAAGGGTGCCAGGTCCTGCCTGGACGAGTGCATGTGAACTTGGCACCCAGATACTGCGTGTCCGGGCAGAGGGCTACTCTTGGCAGCTGCCTTGGCTGACTAAAGATGAGCTCCCAGGAAAGCAGAAGTAGTTCGGTGCTGATCCTCCATGATGGTCAAGGCCACCAACACTCCTGCATTGCCCTCCAGTCCGAGACCCCTTGTCTAGGATGGTACGGTGAATAGCAGCACTGAGTCTTGGTTCCCTAAGGACTTAATTTTCGAGGATGGTTACTCACAGTAATGAAGTGGTCAACTCAATACAACTATATGCTGAGAGACGAGGGGTCCTAACCAATGAGCGGTCTTGGGCTTTCGTTGCATCACTGGGAGTTAAATCTGGACCTCGCAAAGCTTCAGGAGGAGCCCTTGAACATGTTGTCTCAGAAACAACCTATTCAGGTTGTCTCCTTGAGCAACAAGAAGTGCAAAGCAGAGGTCTTCTTGGAATAATTGAGGCTTCCAAAGCGATTCCTGTAAAGCAAAGTGTGTGCATGTGTGCATGTATGTGTGGGTATATGTATGTATGTGTTCTCTAGATAAAACAACTAGCCTAAGTCTTCCACACCTTTAAAACCTTTCAATCTGTATTGATTCTCCTAATCACTACTGTGCCTTTTAGGATCAGTTCAGAGTCTATAATGTGGAAGCATTCTTGCCTGCCCAAATGTCCTGATATTTGCTTAGTTTTTCAGATATTTTTGTAGAATTCTGAAAGTAAGCAATAATAAATTCTGCCTACCCCAGACAAATACTTCAGATGAAACTACCACTTCTTACCATAAGCTTAGGTCTTGAAGAACACAATGCCCAGCCCAGAAACAACATGGAAAATCAGGCCCTAATGAGAGAAAAACAAACAAACAAAAGCCTTTGTTCTGCTCCTTGGTTAAGACTGTCAACAATAAACACAATTAAGAATGAAAAGAAAGTCGACCTGTTATAATACAGCTTTGGAAAATAAGAGAGTGCGACCTGTGGTATAACATGACGTGCAGACTGGGTGTAAGGTCACTTTGCTGGAGTGGTTCCGCCCCCACCGGGGCTCCCAGGAACACCAAGCATCGTTTCTTCCCGGCTTCCAGCAGCCCTGCGGAAACCTGCAGGTGCGAGAGGAGAATGTGAATCTGCGAGCCCTGCTGACTTCCATGTTCACACCAGAAAGGAAGGAGGTTGAAAGGCAGTGAGCACCCATGCCGCCCCGGACTTTCAAATGTATTTTGTCATTTGCAAATATCTGTTCCCACTGTTGCTCAGAGCAGGAAGGGATGCACGTATCCCTGCTGGCACAGAAATGACTGATCCTTCAGTGCCAACGTGGCTTGTTGATGCCCAACAGGGCCCTGGCCCAGAGGAAACAAGTTCTCTGAACACAAGACAGACACCCCCGGGGCCACCACTGAGGCCTCCTCCCCTTCCTCCATCAGCCCTACTTGTCGTTGTCCTCAGATCCACACCTGCAGACCTCTGAACCACCGAACGTGGCCTCAGCATCTTTCCACTTCTAGAAGTGGCCTCTTTCTTAGCCCACACCCAGGGAATGTGCTTTTAACTGTAGGTCCTGATTTATCAGCAAGCACCATCGGGACAATAAGCTTTTAACCACGCCACAGAAACAAGAGCACAGAGAGAGCTGGCTATTTGCTCTGAACTCAGCCCACGCAGTGAGACCTCTTGTCTTAACCAACGGCCTTCTCAATGGCCAGGGATTTTCCCCACACACTGGTGAGGGCAGCCTTCCCCAGTACCCAGCACCGTATTAATAAACAACCCTCTCAGGTAGTTCTGGGGCCAGAGCTAGCCTATTTTGTATTATTGCTTTGAGTCAAAGAAATACATACTAAATTTGTTATTTCTAATATTTTATGTGGTTCTGAGTCTAGGATCCAATGCCTGATGTTATAAGAAGGGACAAAGTTATCACATTTATTTAATTCGGAATGGTGCAACTATTAGGTATTTTATCAGCTGTAACCTAATCAGTGGATTAAACCCACCTGATGACTTGATAATCTGAAAGGACTCCTGTTCTGTGGGACAACTGTGGGCAGGGGCGGCATGGCTGGAGGGAGTAGGTCACTGGGGCCTTTTGATATCTTGCCACTCTAGTTCCTCTTTCTTTCTCCATTTCTCGTTTGCCATGAACTGAGCAACCTTCTTCTGACACACCCTTTGGTCTTCCTCAGCTTAGGCCTCGAGCAATGGAGCCAGCCAGCCATGGACCATGAGCCCCAGACAAACTTTCCTCTTCAGAGTTGTTCTTCCTCAGTGATCTTGGTCACAGCGATGAAAAGCTGACTAACATACCTGTACTTGTTTCTCAGTTTCCCCCTGGTCCCCATTTCTTCTTCAACAGTTGGTAGATAACAGCCCAGAGATTCTCAGGGAAAGGTGTAGTGGTTGTTCCTCCAGCATTCAGAGACCCAGAGAGTTGATGGGCAGGTAGGAGGAGTGAAGGCCTCAGACCAAGAAAGTGACACTGTGTCACTCCCTACTGTGGCAATGCCCATTCTCATTCGGGCCCCATAAAATCAGGCGAGCGCCTGCTCTTGTTCTCAGGTAAGACCCAGAGGCTCTTGGAAGTCAAGAGCTGACCACATGCACGCTCCAGAATGTGGCTGGCATGGCTTTCTTGTGTTTCAGAGAGCACTTCCCCTCACCCTGCTGAAGTTAGAACAAGGTAAAGTGGTCCTGCAGCTCCCTGGGAACCATCAGGCTTAATAAACTGCTAGTGTACAGATGCTGAATGTCCCCCAAAGTCACATGTGTTAAAGCTTGGTCCCCAGCTTGCCACTCCACTGGGAAGTGGTGGAACTCTTAGGAGGAGAGGTGGCCTTGGAGGTGCTTGGGTCACTGGGGGCATATCCTTGAAGGATATTATGGGGCCTCACCCCTTCCTGTGTCTTTGCCTTCTGACTCGTGATGTAAGTGGATTTGCTCTACCATGCCCTCTTGCCAGGATGTGCTGCCTTTGTCAAAGGCAAAGCAATAAGTTAACCAATCATGGACTGGAACTTCCAAAACTGTGAGCCAAAATAAACATTTCCTCTTTATAAGTAGATTATTCTCAGGTATTTTGTTATAGTGATGGAAACCTGACTAATACACATGCTATCTTGTTGTTTCTTACTTAACTCTCTCTTCTCCTGCTGGTCCTCTGTGATATGGCAATTGTTCATTTAGACTCTAAACTCAGACTGTCTGGACCTGAATCCCTGTTACTCAGTGGTGGTGGAATAAGAAGTAAGTTATTTAATTTTTCTGTGACTCAGTTTTTCATCTATAAAATGAGACTAGTAATAGTACTTACTCATAGGTTGTTTAAATGAGTCAAGATTTATAAGGCACTTAATATAGTTCATGGTACAGAGTAAATTCGAGGCACGTATGAAAAAGTCTCTGTGTATGGGGGATGTTGGGGGAGACAGAGGTGACAACATATAGACCATGTCTACATGTTTGCCAATTTGTCCTCAAAGCCAGGAGGGTCAAACACAAGACCTGTTATATACTATGCTCAGTGAGTATTTATTTTTGGACTGTTGATTATTGTTATACTCAGGTATGTGTGATCCAAAAGCTGTGTTTTTAACCACTGGGCAGTATTTATGTTGCCTCTCTGAGATGCCAATTTTTCCTTAGTCATAGTGCTTAAATCTATGAATTTTATCCACTTCAGTGCATAAAGCTACAGCAGATAATTGGTATTCAAAATGCATGTGATTTCATACAACAGAGCATTACTCGGTGATAAAAATAAATGGGCTATCAAGACTCAACAGTACATGGAGAAAACTTAAATGTGTATTGCTAAGTGAATACGGCAATGTGAAGATTCATTCTGTGTGATTTCAACTATATCATGTTCTGGAAAAGGCAAAACTGTGGAGTCAGTTAAAAGATCAGTGGTTGCCAGGGTTTCAGGGGAGAGAGGGTGAACAGGTGGAGCAGGAAGAATCTTTAGGGCAGTGAAACTATTCTGTATGATACTGATTCATTTGTCAAAACCTGAAGGATGTGCAACAACAAGAGGACTATAATGTATACTATGGGGTTTACCTAATGATAGTATTGGTTCACCAGTTTTAACAAATGGACTAATGCAATATGTTAAAATAGAGGATGTGGGCAAGGGAGAGGGGATGTGTGAGAAATGACTGCACTTAAAAAAAAAAAAAAACTGGTGCAATTTTTCTTGAGACCAAAAACTATGCTAAAAAATAAAGTTTTAAAATTTTAAAAAAGCATAAAAAGACTTCCATTTTCAAATCAATTAAAAAATGACAGATGTTAATAGTCAATTAGATACTTATTACAGACTAAACACTCTCCATTTATCTCATTTAATCTCCACAACAATAAAAAGTAGGTATAATTCTCAAAAACAGAAACCAAAAGACATGTATCCCAGTTTTCCCCCCAATCAGATGCCAATTGTTTCTTCTCTCTGACTGCTTTTTCTTGACTATAAAATACAACCTCCACCAGTTTGACTGATTTAGTCTTCAGCTGGCATTACATTCCTTTCAATTACACTTACAGTACTTTTTACTTTTTTTAAAAAACACATTTTAAGAGGACAATTTGAAAAGGGACACAGAGAAGTTTACAAAATTTTCTGTAAGTACAAAGGAGTAGCTATTTTCTGTGTTAGGCAGTTTTCTGTAACTATAACAAAATACCTGAGATAATTTATAAGGAATAAAAGTTAATTTTGCCTCACGGTTTTGGAGGTTCACTTTGTGGTTTTCTGGCTCTCTTGCCATTGGAACCCTAGTGAAGTAATGTGTCGTGGCAGGGAGCACATGGCAAAGGAATCTATTCACTTTGTGGTGGCCAGGAAGCAAAGAGAAAGAGACAAAGGGGGCAGGGCCTTGCCCCGATGACCTACTTCCTCCAACTAGGCTCCACCTTCTAAAATTTCTACTCCCTCCCAGGAGCACTGCCAACTGGCTACCAAGTTTTTAACACATGAGCCTCTGGGTAACATTTCAGATCCAACCTATACCCCACAAGAACTATATTCCAACTGAGCAGAATATTCCAGACATAGGGAGCAACTCCAGGCTGTTTCATCCTGGAAAATTAATATAGTATTGCTAAACTTATACTTCTCTCTCTTCAATCTCTCTCACAATTGTTCTGATATCCATTGCTTTCTTTTTAGAGTAAAATCCAGTTTAATTACACTACACTCACTCATGCATGAAGTGTTTATTGAGCACGTACTAGATGCCAAGCACCATGCTAAGTACTGGTTACCGATGGTGAGAAAAACACAAGGCTTCTGCCAGCCCTTGACCCCCACAGTGTTCTACCTTGCTCAGGCTTTCTGTCTGCCTATTTTCCAATTTCCCACAGAGGGCTAACCCAGACTTTCTGGAGTAGTTACATCCAAATCCTAATAAAATGCCCTGGTATCAATTTTGGGAGACCAATGAAACATTAGAAATGAGCTTCCACTATGTTGCCACTCTCCTATGACCTAGGCACAGAATACTCCTGTTAGGCAGTGGCTCTTACTTGTGCAGATTTCCAGGGATGAATTTTAGTTTTGTGGATTATTGGTGTGCTCTCTAAGAATCAGTTGTGTTCCTTTGGTCCACTCTAAATTCCCAGAAATTTTAATTCCGTTGTGCACTGTCTTGTTCTCAGAATCTAGAGTAGTTTGAAGGTTGGGACTTGGGACTTCCTCTATCTTTCCTTATCTCATTCTGCTAAATCTTATCCTGTGCACCCCCAGACACACCCACAGATGAGATTCTACAATGGAGGAGGAGCCTACGCTTCCTGCAGATGTTTGCTGTTTGACCAGATCTTCTCTGGAGTCCTTTTTCTTTTGAAATACGGCCCATTGTCAGTTGTTGTGCGACACTTCCTGTCCTCAGAGCTGTAGTTTAAACAAGTCATTCCTGAAAATTACCTTCACCCAACCGGCTTTTTTTTTTCTTTTTCTTTTTTCACTTTCCAGATGGAGGAATCCAGAGATTTGAAGAGCTCACTTGGAGGATAGGGTAATTAAGTTCTTCAGAAGACAGCCTGCTGGCTAAAACCATGTCACTTTTTTGACAACGTTCCGTTGTGGTTTGTAATTGCTGTGTGATGCAGCATGTCAAACTCCGTGGAGGTGAAAAGGTGTTATGATTGACAGAGTGTTAAGCACTTTCTGAACATGCGAGTTTTTTTCAATGTATGCAAAGGATGTGGTTAATGTCCTTGTAGAGCAGGGAGCTCCGCAGCATGTCGGAGGCCTCCACAAGGCTCCCAGAAAGACGACATCACTGGTCGGGGTAAAGATTCTACCTGGGTTTTGTGAAGTGCCCCTTACTGTCCTGGTGCTATGGCCTCCTGGACCATCTCCCTCTTCTGGAGACCAGTTATGAGCTTGTCTGGCCTCTGGGTGCAGGAGACTCAGTGTACAGATCTCACACTCATGAGTTTTAACTGCTCGTGCATTTTCCAGCTGTATCATCTGCCCCTTCCCAGGGGGGTGCTGTAGGCCCTTCTATATTCCTCCTTCAGTACCTCCCAGGAAGCAACTCAACAGGGATGACTTTCTTTCTGTCTGTCTTCCTTTCTTCCTTTCTTTCCTGAGCACCCAGGGCCTCACAGAAGCGAGGTAAGTAGGTAAGTGCTCCACGACTGACCTATATCCTCAGCCCTCCTTTCCTTCTAAAACATTTCCTGCATCTGAGACAGAAGAGTGCCAATTCCCAGGCCCCTGCTGTAGTGACACAAGAACACACTGGGGCAGTGACACGTGGGCTCACCCAAGCAGGATCACCTCTGTTCCAGCTCCCTTGCTGTGATTGGTCCTTTCTGCACATTAGCAAGAACCTGGGGCCTTTCACACACCCACCAGAATCCAGTGGGCTCAAACCTGTGCTTTCTTTTCCTCCTCAAGCCCTCCCTACGGGGACCTTCTCTTCAGGAGGGCTGCCTTTGTTTCTCTCTCACACACCGCAGGTCCACCTGTGAGGGCGTCTCTGACATCACAGTCTGATGACAATGTGGTCCAGACTCACTGCAGGCCACCTGCTCTAAAGAGACTCTGATGCTTTCCAGAGTTTTTCATAATGGGGTAGAGGACTGAGCACTAGGGATGCATGCTTTATTCACATGAGCATCCCATGGCATGTTCTGTTGGGAGATTTTTTTCTCTGAGAAAAGAAGCTGTCTTAACAACATCAAGTCTTCCACTCATGAACATTAAAATTCCTCCATTCATTAGTTCTTTGATTTTTTTCTTAGCAATGGTTTCTATTTTTCAATGTACAAGTCTTATGCTTCTTTTGTTAAATTTATTCCTCAATATTTTATTGTTTTTGACACAATTATGAAAGGAATTGTTATCTCAATTTCATTTTGGGGTTGTTGATTCGCTGGCATATAGAAATACAATTGGTTTTTGTATATTCATCTTGTATCCTGTGGTGTTGCTGAACATGTTTATCATTTCCAGTTGGTTTCTAATGAAATGTTTAGGAATTTTTATATACAGAAGTCCATCATCTGTGAACAAAGACAGATTTATTTCTCCTTTTTCATCTTAGATGCCTTTACCTTTCATCTTCTGGTGGAATTTTTGTTGTTGTTTTGGTTTTTGTTTGTTTTGTTTTGCTTTATTACTGAGACTGGAACTTCCAGTACTCTGTGGAATGCCAGTGATACAAGCAGACATCCTTGTCTTGTTACTGATTCACAGATAGAGAATTTGTGGGATTAATCCTATCTGGTTGTGGTGAATTTGCATTTTTATTTGCAGCTAGATTGTTGGCTAATGTCTTGTTGAGACTTTTTCTGCCTCTCCTTACTGGACATTACCCACCTGTATGTCCTTTGTGTGGCGATATCTTTGTCAAGCTCAATTACTGGGGTCATACTGGCTTCATCCAGTGAGTCCCTCCTTTATTTTTTCTGAGAGTTTGTGGAAGACTGGTATTATTTGATAGAATTCACCTGTGAAGTCATCTGGTCCTGGAACTTTTTCTTATGAAAAGATTTTTTTCTCTCCCTTTAATTATGGTAAAATATAAGTAACCCAAAATTTACCATTGCCTCCATCCATCTCCGGAACATTTTCATCTTCCCAAAATGGAATTCCCCTTAAATAATAATTCCACATTCCCTCTCCCCAGTCCATAGCAACTGCAAGCCTACCTTCTTGATATGCTAGGTACCGTATATAAAAGGAATCATACACTATCTGCCATTTTAGGACTCGTTTATTTCACTCAGCATAACATTTTCAGGGGTCGCCCATGGAGGAGCTTGTTAGAATATCCTTCTTTATAAAGTTGACTATCATTCCATTGCATATATATATATATATATATAAAATCACATTTTTTAATCCAGTTATCTGTCAATGAGCTCTTGGCTTAATGCCACCTTATGGTTAGTGTCAATAATGCCACTATGAACACGCGTGTGTAAATATCTGCTTAAATCTCTGTTTTTAATCATTTTAGATATATAGTCAGAATTTTAGATATATTGTCAGAATTGCTGAAAATGTTCTATTCTATATTTAATTTTTTGAGAAACTGCCACACTCTCTTCCATAGTGACTGCAACATTTTACATTCCCCCAAACTATCATGCACAAAGCTTCTAATTTCTCTAATATCCTCACCAACACTTGTTATTTCTATTTTCTTATAGTAAGCATCCTAGTGAGTATGAAATGGTATCTTGTGGTTTTGATTTGTTATTATGTTTTAGAAATGAGGTGTCCCCCAAAAGTTCATGTGTGGGACAACACAATCATGTATAGAGGTAAAACGATTAGATTATGAGAGGTGTAACCTAACCAGCAGATTAGTCCACTGATATGGATTAGCTGGGTGGTAACTGTAGGCAGGTAGGGGGTCACTCAGGCAGGCCTGCCAGGTTGTATTCTGTCCTTGGTGAGGGAGCGTTCTCTGCTCCTGGTCACCATGGTGTTCTGCCTCACCTTGGGCCCAGAGCTATGCAGTCAGTTGACCATGAACTGATCCTCTGAAACCGTGAGCCAGAATAAATCCCCCCTCCTTGTTGTTCCTATTAGGTATATTGGTCACAATGACACCAAAGCTGACCAAAGAAAATGTGCTCCCCTAATGATTAATAATTTATGCATCTTTTTATGTGCTTGCTTCTCCATTTGTATAACTTCTCTGGAAAGATGTTTATTCAAGTGCTTTGCCCTCTTTAAAAATTGAGTCAGCAGTCTTTTTATTGTTAAGTTGTGGAAATTTTTATGTATTCTTGATATTAACCATTTATCAGAGAAACAATTTGCAAATCATTTTTCCCATTTAATGAGTTGCCTTTACACTCTACACTGATGTCCTCTTTGATGCATGAAAGTTTTTAATTTTGGTAAAGTATAATTAACCTACTTTTATTTTTATGATCTGTGCTTTTGGTGTCATATCCAAGAAATAATTCCCAAATCCCATGTTATGAAGGCCTTCTCTATGAATTTTATAATTTTAGCACTGATGTTTAGGTTTTTGTTCAAGTTTTTGTATAAGGTTTAAGGTAATGGTACAATTTCATTTCTTGCAACTGGATATTCAATTTCCTAATATTATTTCTTAAAAAAAACCTGTCCTCTCTCCATTGGAAGATCTTGACTCCCTTCTCATAGTTATTTGATCATCTATGCAAGAACTTATTTCTGGGACCTCTATTCTAATCCATTGATCTATGTGTCTGCTTTATGATAGTACCATACTGTTCAAACATTGTAGCTTTATAATAAGTTTTAAAATCAAGAAGGGCAAGACTTTCAACATTGTTCTTCATTTTATGAATTTTAGAATGGATAGTTCTATTTTCACAAAAAAAGTTGGGATTTTAATAGGGATTACATTGAATCTGTAGATTACTTTGGATAGTGTCCTATTAACAACCTTAAGTCTTCCAATCCATGAACATAGGATGCCTTTCTCTCTCTCTCTCTCTTTCTTTCTTACCTTCTTCCTTCCCACTACTCTTTCTCCTCCTTCTCCTTTCTTTTTAAAAAAAGTTTTTTTCTTTTTTTTTTGTGGTACTGGCAATTGAACCCAGAAGTGTTCTACCACTAAGTTAAATCCCCAGACATTATTAATTTTTATTTTGAGGGTCTCACAAAGTTGCCCAGACTGTCCTTGAACTTGCAATCCTCCTCCTTTAGCCTCCCAAATAGTTAGAACTATAAGTTGAGCACCTTTTATTCAATATTTTCCTTCCCCTTTCTCTTCTCTCTTCCTGAGATTTCATATATATATATATATATATATATATATATATATAGAGAGAGAGAGAGAGAGAGAGAGAGAGAGAGAGAGAGAGGAAGAGTGAGGTATGAATTTGATGGTATCTCATGAATTTTAGAAGGTTTTTGTTTTTGTTGTCATTTTGTTTTGTTTTTGTGATATTGGGGATTTAAAATCAGGACTTCATGCATGCTAGGCAAACAATCTCCTACTAAGCTACATCCCTAGCTGTTTTTATTTTATTTTGAGACAGTTTCTCACTAAGTTGTCCGGGTTGGCCTCAAATTTTCAATCCTCGTGCCTCAGCCTCCCAACTAGCAGGGATTATAGATATACACCACTATACCCAACTTAACTTTTGGCAGTTCTGACCATTTTTTTCTGTTTATGGGTCACTTCACTTTTTCCTTCTTTCCTTAGTTCTTTGAACATATTTATAGTCTCTCTGTCATTAATTAAGTCTGTTAAATCTAACATCTGGTTCTCTTCAATTTCTATCCATTACTTATTTTCTTATATACAGGTCATCCTTTCCTGTTAGTGTGTCTCATAACTTTTTATTGAAAACTGAACATCTTAGATAGATATATTGCAGCAGTTACGATTCTCTCCCAAGGATTGTGGTGTTCTTTTTTGCTTATTTGTCTGTTTTGGTAATTTGCTGAACTAATTCTGTGGTGTATGTATGTTTCCTGATGTCCCTAAGTAGTTCATTCATTCTTTCTTTCTTTCCTTCTTTCTTTTTTCCTTTTTCCTTTCCTTTCTCCCTCTCACTTTTTATTCCTATTTTCATTTATATACCTGGCTTCCTCTGGGTTACCCTGTGTTGGTATACCTTAGTGGTCAGCCAGTGATGGTCAGGGATTATTTTCAAACACCTTGGATGAATCTGGCTTCCTTTCTTTGCCAGTGGATCTGTCATTCAGAGTTTTGGCAACTTACAAGTTTGTCCTGGATCTCACTTTCCACTCTGTCTCCTCCCCTGTCTCTTCCCTAGGTATGCACTGCCTCATCCTCAGCCTTAGAAGTAGGAATCGCTAAGGTCCCCTCTGGCCTGCTTTGCATGTGCACAGAGCTTTGAACACATGCACGCTCCAAAGTGTGCTGTCATCTTCTGGTCCCATTATTTTATGTAGCATGGTGCCTCGGGTTCAGTTATTTCTCCAAGTGGGGGGTTTTGGTTTGTCAAAATCCTAAGAGGTTACACAGGCATGGAGTTTTCTGGCTGAGCCTTGGCAAAGTTGGGGAAGAGGAACAGATGGATGAGAAATGATTTTCAGGTATACTTCATCGCCTGTCCTGCTCAGGAATCTCCTCATTCTGATGCACTGTGCTCTTGGGGACTGGCCATACCAATTTCTCCTTCTGTTATCCAGTTGACATCTGGCTGGGGGGAGGAGGTTCTGTGTGATCCTCCCCCAAGGCCTTTTCTACTGTAACTTCCAGGAAAAGTACTGTCATCCTGGACAGAGACGCCCGGACAGGTTGGAACAGATTTGCTTTGTTCCCGTTTCTAGCATGTGAAAAACACGGAGCTGTCAGAAAGCAGAGAGGCTATACTGTGTCCCCATGCCTAGCATGTGGCCACATGGCAATTCCTAGTCTCAACCCCCCTCTGCTTCTGAAAAGCCTGACTATCAAAGCTTCTTTCACTTCATAAATCACTGATTTTTGAAGTAAATGGGCTGTTTATTGTTGAACTCTGAAGCTACCAGTAATCAAGAGATGACCAAAACACCAGGGAAGGGAAAAAAGACAGAACAAAGGGAAGGTTGTCATTAAATTCTTATTTGCAAATAAGCATTGACTTATAAGGAGTTGGAAAAACAGTACAGAAAAGTACATTGGATCCTTATCCAGTGTCCCCCAAGGGTGACAGCTTCATCAAAACCAGGAAATTGACACTAGCACAACATATATTATCATGGGAAGGTTTTAACATACACTTATCTAAAGAAAAGTTTTCAATGAACGCATTAGTCAAATTCTAGAAAATAGTTGCTTCAGGTTTTACATTTTTTGTGTGTGTGATGTTCATCATGAAGGAAGAAGGAATAAAACCATCCTTATTTATGTAGAAATAAGTTGTATTAGTTTCCTATTGCTACCATAACAAATTACCACAAACTTGGTGGCTTCCAACAACAGAACCTTTTTTCTCTTATAGCTCTAAAGGCCAGAAGTTCATCATCAGGCTCAATGGACTGAAATCAAAGTGTCAGCAAGTCCACATTTCCTCTAGAGTTTCTAGGAGAATCTGTTCATTGCCAACCTCTGGTGCTGGTGTGGCCCCGGAACTCCAGTTTCTGCCTCTGCCTGCATCTGACCTTCTCTTCTGTGTTCGTGACTTCTCCCTCTTGCTTACAAGGACACTTCTGATGGCATTTAAGGTCCACCCAAGCCATTCTCCTCACGTCACGATCCTTGACTTGATCACATCCCCAAAGACCTTTTCTGTTTGCGAGGTGACGTTCACAGGTTCCAGGAGATTAGGAAGCTGACATCTTCAGGGGGTCATTGTTCACGGGATATCTGGGATCAAATGGGGAAAGACTTTACCATCTATTCAGCTCTGAGGTTTGTTACTGGAACATGCTCTCGCTTCAGCTTCAACAGAAAGATCTTTCGATTCCTTAGATAGAATTGAAAGCTTTGGGCTGATTTTTAGTTTGCATTGTATTGATCTGTGATTGTTTCAAAATCCAGAAATGAATACGATTTCTCCCATGTTAACTTCAATTTTTTTTTTTTACGTGTTTTTACTAACAGGTCTGAAAGACGTGGTGGAATTAACCATACTTTCGTGAAATGAAGTTGTACTTTTTATAACGTTCATAATTTGCACTCCTGAAGTTTGCTGCTTCTTTATTCTTTCGTCCAAAAATAGCTCTTTCTTAATTTACAAACCAGGCATTAGATCTGGTTTGGGTCACCATTATTTTTCTTCCTTTGAAAGTGGTCATTTTAATCATGAAAACCCCCCAAAACCCACTGCTCGTGGGCTGGTCCCAAGCTGGCATTTAGATGCTTGATAAGGCTAAAGGACGGAGGTGCGGAGATAGGTAGCCTGATTGCTCTCTGCCCCAACATTCACGATGAATCACGTTGGATTCCCTGTGCCTTTGACATGAAGACACTGGGTTCCACTTCACGGTTTGCGGAGATATTGTATTAAGGGCCCTCAGTGCAATTACTTCAGAGACCTTCTCATCTTGTGATCCCATCCTCATGTAACAAAACAGGAGCAAGGGTCAGGGAAAAACAAAGAATGTTTTGTGGCATGCTGTGACCAACGCAGAGCTGAGGTGGCAGATGTTATTCCTGCCACGCAATGCAGATGACTTCATCCGTGGGGGCGTCCGCTCGCCACTGCATTGGCTGGCTTCCCCCAGCACATCACCACCACTTCTCGAAGGCAGTTTTTATGAGCCTGTGGAGCCCTGTGAACACGGCCAGGACTGTTGGTGGTGTTCCTAGGTTTTGTGATGTAAAAACTGATTTTCTTCCTTTTTCAGATCTAAATTCCTGATTCATGACTCAAGAAATGATGTCTATGTCTGCATGCATTAGTGTCTTTGTTCATGCTTTAAGTTACTTTTTAAAAAATATTTTCACTTGAAAATGGACATAATACCTTTATTCATTTATTTTTATGTGGTGCTGAGGATCGAACCCAGTGCCTCACACATGCTAGGCAAGGGCTCTACCACCGAGCCACAACCCCAGCCCCTTAAGTAACTTTTTCTTTATTTCATGTCTCTGGTCATTTGGTTTGCTAGTTTCTTATTGATTGAAATATGACAAATCTATCACTATGCGGTTGCAGTGTTAAAATAAATTGGGGTTTTTAAAACAATAAATGTATTAAATATTTTGTAAAAGTTTATTTCAGAATCCCAATCCAAATTCATTTGCTTCTTCAGTGGCCAACTTGAAAATGACAAAAAGAACCAGTAGCACAGAATAAAAAACTATTTTCTTTGAAAATACATTGAGTTAAAAAGAATAGCTGCCAAGTACCATAAATTTTGGATTAACTAGACAACTAACCACCAAACACAGGCAACTTCCATGGGTCTTTTCCAGTCTACAGCTTTCCATCAAAGGGTGACAAAACCCTAAACGGTCCATTTGAAGGTTGGCTAGGGATGTCCACACCTGGCATTTTAGGTGAGACAGGGTAGGAGGAAACCATCAAGGTGCCTGGTCTTTCTGCAAAGTACAAGGGCTCAGTGAAAGAATCCTTGAGGCCATCGACTTGTATAAGCTGCTCTGTTTCTGCAAATAGTGTCACACATCTAGACTTTGCTGTCAATCACACAGGCCTGCTCACCATGGAATGGAGCTCTGCCATGGGGGAACAGATACCAATGCCCACACAGAGGACACCGAGTTGATGTCCTTCCAGACAATACCACTGCTCTCCTCCACAATTTGTCCTTTCCCCACACAGTTCTCAGCAAATAACTAATCCAGAGAGAACTGACCTCATGCAAAGGAATAATAGTCCTTCAAAAAGGGGAAGAGAGACAACCAATAATGGCTGGTGAAGAATATGCATTGGAAGTAACAGAAAATGTGGGTTCATATTACTCTGTGAATTGGGGGGAAATGAAAGGAAACATAATCACGTTGAAAGGAGAACTCAGAGGAGACTAAGGGGTTGGAAAAGAGACAAATGGTACAACAGAAGAAAATGAAGAGTCAGCGGAGGGAAAAATGAGTGTCAGACTGAGGGAAAGGCTCAGGTCTGGGAAGCCAGGTTCCGGGATCCAGTAGTTGAAAGAAGATTCTAGATCTTGTGGGAATATTGATTATCCTTTATTCTGGACGTGGCAATAGCCCTACCTAGCCCCCAGCTCCAGCTTTGGTCCCCAGTCATTTCCATTTAGTCCCCAGGTCATTTCCCTAGACCCTTTTTATACGCAGGTCAAACACTATCAACAGGTTTTACCTAAGTGGATCATATCATAGCCAATTCATGGCCTTGGTCACACACTAAAAGCATAATAAGCCTAAATATAGCCATTTTGGGCCTTCTCCAACAAAGAAAGTGGGATAAAGATAGTATAGAAATAGAGGCCTTCGCAGGGGGCACCATTGCAGATTGACTCTCCAGGAAGTAGGCTGGAGGTGGAGATTAGCGTGGGAGAGATTTTGAGGAGTAGTCCTGGGATCTGCCTGCATAGAAGGAAAGGGCAGGAAGCAGGCTTGGCTTGAGACAGAAATTGAGATGGGAAACAACCCACGTCAGTGTGGGTCCTTCAAAGGTAGTCCTTAGTAGGCAGAGCAAGCCCCTGTGCAGGATCTGAGGTTCGGTGGAATCTGGACATTGAATGTTTTGGAAGGCATTAACTCAGATGCCCCCACTCCCCATGTTGGAGCCCCATTCTTTGCTAGCCATGGCCTGGCCTTGCATAACAGGGCAGCTCTGGTGGCAGTTTATCCCTATTTGGAGCTCGGCCACCGTACAAGGAAGGTCTGGCTCTGGCTCTCAGCTCATCAGCTCTTGCACTGCTGGCAACGAGAACCTCTGTATTCACTACCAAAGAAGCCTGCATTCATGCTGAGCATTCTGCTGTTAATTGATTTATCTCAGTTTTTCATTGTCTTACCCAAAGGTCAATCAAGCTTAGCAATAACCACCAACTTCTGTTTCCCTAACGATTACTGTTTCTTCCCCTTTTCTCAAACCCTTGATACGTTGCACAAGTCAATGCGCTTCCTTCTGCAGGACCTTGCTCCAGCTCACTGCCCGTGTCTGCTTTGACAATTGCACTACCTTCTCTGCTGGGGACCGTCTATGCTCCACCTGCCATCAGGAACGGGCCCCTCACTGCCAGGTAGGCAGGGGCTGATCCAATGGAGAATCCCATCCCAGGTCCTCAGTTTTTGAATTATTTCTCATACCACTTGCATAGATTAGAGTCTCTCATGGAAGACTCTGGGAAGGAGGTGAGCATGGGGGAGGTTTGTTCGGGAGCACTCATGACATCAACTCCCTCAGAAGGTGCTAAGGAAGCGGGGTAAGGTAGAGCGAGAAACTGAGCTGGGTTGCAATTCCAATGAAGGCTGATTTTATGGAACCTCTGGAACTGGGATGTCCTGAGCTGGAGCCAGGAGGCCAAGTCTTTACTCCCTACATTAATCAGGGTATGGCAGTGACATTGGAACATTGTTGGACAGCAATGGGATTCACATTTCTTCCTCAGACAGTCATTAAACGATCTGTTGACTAGAAAGTTTAGATGTTACAGATGTTCAGTTATACCCTATATGTGCATATATTTGTCTATTTCAGAAATCACTATAATGTCACAGTATTCATGTGTCCCTCTGTGATTATAAAATGCATCCTCATTTTTGTGATATTAAGATGTGGAAAGCTTGCATTTAAAATCATTGAAACACAGCAAAACACTGCATCTGACCACTCCAGAATATTCAATACTTTCATTCACACACAGAGAATTTACAAAAATAGTCCAGATAGTGCCCCTTATAGTAAGTCTCAACACATTTTAAAGGACTCGAAAATTAGAATGTATTCTTTGCTCAGAATTCTACTATGCTAGAAATTGATAATCCCATGATAACTAGAAGACCCTCACATATTTGAACATAAGAATTACACTTCTAAATAACCAATAGGTTAAATAAGAATTCATCATGGCAGTTAGAAAGTATTTCTAAATGAACCAGAGAAAAATTTTAGTCTTCAATGAATATACTGCCTTAGGAAAGAAGAAAAAACAAAATTGAGGAAATAAGAGAAAAACTCTAAGAAAGGAAAAGGAAAAAAAAATAAAGATGAGAACACACATTAATGAAATAAAAAACAGGCATAATATGTGAACCACTCAAGGTTTGTTCCTCAGGTGAACCTCTAGTGACAATGACCAATGAAGAGTGCCTCTTGAGGTCTGTATATGAGAATGTTTTGCAAGATTTCTGCCTTGAGAAGGAGAGACGGGTCCACTTTGTCCCTTTCACATTGACATTTGAAACTCAGTGGACAGACCTTATTTTTTTCTAAGACTTTTTGGCTTATCCCTGCCTCAGATTCCTCCGTATTTCAGGAATTTAGGGACTGTTTGGAGCTCCATGCAAACTCTGCCACTCTCACCTACAGCCTTGCCTATCAGATGAGCTACAGACCAGCAGCTCCAGTAGCTTGTTAGAAATGCAGAATCTCAGGTTCCACCCCAGACCTACTGAGTCAGAATGTGTCTTTTAACAAGATCCTCAGACAATGTCTTGGTACATTACGTTTCGAGAAATGCTGGCCTGGAAAGATCACTGAGAGAGGATGTGCAC
This sequence comes from Sciurus carolinensis, assembly GCF_902686445.1. NCBI lineage: Eukaryota > Metazoa > Chordata > Mammalia > Rodentia > Sciuridae > Sciurus > Sciurus carolinensis. The sequence continues at coordinate 13,826,132 of NC_062227.1, forward strand.
TCAAGCTTTTGGGTAGCCACGGGTAGGTGGTGACAGCAGTGAAGATAATGGAATTTCCCCTCCACCCTCATCTCCCACCACCTGCTCCCCATCTTAATGGCAATGGAGTGTTTCTGCTTTTCCTTGATCTCTTCTTAAGTTAACACTTGAAAGAGTTGAACAGAAAGGGCTCATGCATTGAGATACCATCATTTAATCATATTTGTACCTGTGGTCTAGGAACTCTCTCAACATAAGGATGGCAGATAAACTTTAACACTGACGACACTGTCCCAACAGGCAAATGCAACTCTACCAAGCTCAAATGGAATTATCAAAAGAGGTTGCATTATTCAGAGTTCTCCAGAGAAACAGAATGAGGAGGATACTCACATTATGAGGAGTTGACTCAGACCATTGTGGAGGCTGAGAAGGGCCAGACTCTGTAGATGAAGATCCAGGAAAGCCAGGGGTATGCTTCAGTCTAAATCTGAAGGGCTGAGAACTAGTGGAGTCAATGATGAAACCCTGAGTCAGGTTTGAAGACACCGAGATGCAATGTCTCAGCTCCACCAGTCAAACAGGGAGGAATTCCTTTGCTCAGCCTTCTGTTCTGGTCAGATCCCCAATGGATTGGTCAATGGTCCAGCACATTGGAAACTTCTGTAGACTTTTCAACCAGAACAGCTGCCTGAGCATCATCCTCAGAGTAGGGTGTAGGAAGACCCTTTAAAAAATCCACCAGGCTCCTTCACCTTTGAAAGTTTATTCTGGGCAGTCTTACTCCTTCCTTGGGTGGGTTTGGGTGGGTCATACTGGTGCATAATTCATAGGAACTTCATGGAATCTTGTTCTCCCTTTTTATGCTCAGAATAACCTTAGGTCAGGGAAGTAGATGAACTTCAGTCTGAAAAGAAGAGCGTCTGAGCCAAAGATAGAATGAAGTAAATACATAATTATGCCTTCTGTTGGTGGACTTAGTGATTGTGGAGATATTTTATTATGGATTCTACTCACATGGCCTATTTCTTCCACCAAAAAAGTGCTCAGCTTTGGGAAGCCAGGGCTTTCTATGCTTACCAGGAGAAGTTACATTTAAGAACATTTCTGTAAAACTATAATCCGTTTCTGAATGGGATAGCCTCTCCACAATCATTAACCTACTGCTTTCTGATGCAGTTTGTAAAGGAATTTCCATCACCCTGGAGATGATAGTTTTTCTCCAAAACTAATTTCTTAGTATTAATGTAAACATGTACTTTCCATCTTTGTATATTTCTTTATAAACAAAGCAATGAACTGTTCCAGTAAGTAATCAGGTCGACTGCTATCACTTTAAAAAGGTTCAATAACTTGAGAAGAGGAAGGAATAAAGATGTACATTCATTACTAAAACTCTTCCCAGTTTTAAATTTTCCTGTTTCCCAAAAGGAAAACTTTACCCTCATCTTGGCCACTGCCATATCTGGGGCTTACTTGAGAAATACCTAGAGGCAGGACTATTCCATCCTGATGCTTCTGGCCCCAGCACAAAAGTCAGGGATGAGCAATCTCAAAGATCTGAGGAAACAGTGAAGAACAGATGACCAGGGAATGACCGTGTGATCGTGAGATCTTGTGAGATGATGACACCTGATTCATGGCTCACGTTTAGCTCTAAGTTACTTTCTTGTTCACTCCAAGAGGCACAAAGGCAAAAGCATCCATACCATCTTGACCAAACCAGCAGAGGCAGTTCTCCCAAGAAGCTTACCAGCTATTTTATAGTTAGTCTATGTTTTTATAAGAATAAAACTGCAAACCTTCTGTAGGAGTAAACACTAGTCAGTGCCCAGGAAATCTCGTTCCCAGCAGTGAGTTACTAAGGACTTTAAAGAATGTGATAATAAAGGAAACAGAGAGGGGAAACTGGCCCTTCCCTGGTGTGGGATCTTCAGGAGAGCATCAAAGCAGAGTGAACTTGGATGTAAAGTGAAAGAACGTACTCAGAAAACATTTGAAGAACGCCACCTACGCAGTGTGCACGCAACCCATCCCATAGATTTCCTGTGCTTGCAGGTGCAGGGCAGCCCTCCACTGCACCCCAGGGTGAGTAATAAAATGTCCTCTCCACTGAGCCTTCCAATTCCCTTCTTTGGGATCAATAAACAGTATGCGTCTGCAGTACACTGCACTTGAACAATTCCTCTACTGTGGATCCTTTTGACACTTCCAAGTGTAGCAATGGGAATCTTACCAGTCTGTGGGTTACTTTCTGTATTTCCTAAAGCTTAATGGAGACAAAATATTTATAAATAATAAGGCCACACAGATGAATGAGAGTGCCCTATTTTCATGAGCCTGGGATTTAGCCAGTTTAGTGCTATTTTTACCTTGGTTTATGGCTATGGGTTATTTCTGTTGCTCCAGATTTTTTTGTGTCTTCAAATACAATGAATAAAATGGAAGAATTTGCCGGGCGTGGTGGTGCACACCAGTAATCCCAGCAACTCAGGAGGCTGAGGCAAGAGGATGGCAAGTTCAAAACCAGCCTCAGCAACTTGGCAAGACCCTAAGCAACTTAGAGAGACCCTGTCTCAAAATAAAATATTTTTTGAAAGGGTTAGGGATGTGGCTCTGTGGTTAAGTGCCCCTGGGTTCAATCCCTGGTTAAAAAGAATAAGAAGAAAAAGGAGGAGGAGGAGGAGGAGGAGGAGGAGGAGGAGGAGGAGAAGGAGGAGAAGGAGAAGGAGAAGAAGAAGGAGAAGAAGAGGAGGAGAACTTATTTGCTTTTCCTTAATGAGAGCAATCTGTTTGGCAAATGAAATCTTAAAACACACAAAGTTCATGTGTAGAAAAATTAGCACAGGAATCCTTGCTGATAAAGAAGGACCATGGCCACTGGCCCAGGCCATCGCTTCTCTTTGTTCATCATGGTTTCTAAACCTGGAAAAAACCCTGATTAGATCAGGTAACAGATACAGTCACATGTCTAATTCCAAACATCTTGAGTGACATGTTCTAGGAAAACTTTAGACAAACTAATATTCATTATTTTTAATGGTTAAAAAAAAAGTTTGGAATTTTGGGGGTATTTCATGGGGGAGATGTTGGGATTTAATTCAGGGGTGCTTTACCACTGAGCACATCCCCAGTCCTTTTAATTTTTTATTTTGAGACAAGGTCTCACTAAGTAGCTGAGATTCTAGTTAAGTTGCTGAGGCTGGCCTTGAACTTGTTATCTTTGTGTCTCAACCTTCTGAATTGCTAGGATTACAGGTGTGCACCACCATGCCTGGTTCAATTTTACTTTTTTTTTTTTTTTATTGAATCCTTTTGATAGCAAAACCTGAGAAAGATAACACAGAAAATTAACAATCAAATTATCTCAGTTTATGGATAGTGGTGCAAAAAATCTTAAAATATATATTATCAACTCCAGCACTTTTATTAAAAATAAAATAAATAATGATCAAGCAAGTTTATTTGAACATGGTTCATCCTTTGGAAATTTCCACAATACAATTTATTGTATCAACTTATTATAAAATTATAAAATATATGATATCTATAGAAACCAAGAGACATTGTTCAAAAATTCAGTATCTTGATTTTTTTAAAAGAAATGGCCATTTTAGTATAGTAGGAATATGTGAACATATTTTTAATAAGGATTATTTATCAAAACCAAACAAAAATATTGTACTTAGTGATGAAATAAACTGAACTCCTATTTTAGAGACTCTTTTGGGGAACTTACTGCCATGAGCATTTTTTTGGTACTTTTTAAAAAATTTTTTTGTACTGGGGATTGAACCCAGGGGCACTTAACTACTGAGCCACATCCCCAGCCATTTTTATATTTTATTTAGAGACAAGGTCTTGCTGAGTTGCTTAGGGCCTTGATAAATTGCTGAGGCTGGCTTTGAACTCACAGTCCTCCTGCCTCAGCCTCAAGAACCACTGGGATTACAGGCATGTGCCACTGCACCCTCTGGTACATCTTAATTCAGTGTTTCTCAAATTTAGCTGATAATAACAATTCAACAGGAACAATTGTCCCACCTCAAAATCTGATCTGCAGAACTGGGAACAGGTGTGTGATCCTTAAACCCACATTCCAGGTGATTCTTAACGATTTGACCTCTGGGGAAACACTGATCCAAGTGCTTTGTGCTGTTTAGCAGATTTGACTTTATAAGGTAATCTGAGCTTTCTTCTCCTGCGTTAAGGTCTTAAAAACCACAGAAAGTGTCATAAAGTCTCTTTTCCACCTCTGAGTTAATAATACCATTACGTGTTCATCTTAGTTTTTATTTTCTAATCTGTGCCATCTTCATTAATTCAACCAACATTAATTGAGCATGTTCTGGGGATTTGGGATCTGTCTTCAGGGTCACGGGTCCTTTAACTTATATATGAAAGTAATGGTTTGCCTTCAGGTTGCTGGGAGACTCAGGTGTTCAGGGTAACTGACAAGGTGACTTTTGAGCTTCCTTCCCACTCCGCTCAATCTTGAGGTCAATTGTCTGTGGAAATGCTGCATCTATAGGTTTGCTTTTCTCATTCTACAGTGACCTCAAGTCTATCCTGAGAATTTTTGTCATGAATGTATATTGAATTTTGTCCCATGCCTTTTCTGTACCTACTGAGATGATTATACTGTTTTTTAAAAATGTTTTTCCTGTTAATATGTTACATTATGTTATTTTTTTTTGAATTTTGAATTTGTTCATCATTGTCCATGAATTCCTGGTATAACCTCTATGTAGTCAGAATGTGTCATCATTTACAAATATCTGGGTTTAATTTGCTAATATTTTTGCCAACTACTTTGTCTGTGTTCATGAGGGATATAAATGTCTGTTATTTTCTTTTCTTGCAATGTCTGTTTAGTTTTTGTATCAAGGTTACATTGACCTCATGAAATAAAGTCATTCCCTCTTCTAAAGTATCCCCTTTTCCTTTATTTTCTGGAGGAAATAATTTTTGGATCCTAGCTGTGTCACTTGTGTTGAAGATAAAGTTCTTTTCAGTGTTTCTTGTAGTGCAGTTCTGCTGGAGATAAGCATTCTCCAAAAATGTCTTTTTTTTAAAAAAAAAATGTTACTTTTGAAAGAGGTATGAATCTGGGTTTAACTGGAGGAGCAGAATTAGTCCTTCTGGAAGCTTCCTTGGTCTTCCAGGAAGTGAGTCCTTATCAACAGATGGGTGGCTCTGTTTGGTGGTACATCAGAGGAGTGGCCCCACACCTATAGAGAAGGGCAGACCCGATGATAACCTCACTCAGTCCCCCGCTTCCAACATCCACAAAAATCAGTTCATATCAGTGTTTTCTCCACAATTTACATTCTGCTGTACTCACTACTGTTTAAGTCATTTCACACGCCTGGACTGGTCTCTGGGTACAGTTCTCTATCCCGGGATTACTAAAGATAGTTCTTATTTGAAATTTCCCACCTCTGTCTCCCAATAAGCCATTGAACTATCTGGGCTAGTCTAATGTTTTCGCATACGTAAAATGACACATTATCACTTAGGGTTTCACCCTGGAAGCAATATGAAATCCTCACCCAAATCACATCTGCTGCTATAGTTTGGATCTTGAATGTTGCCCCAAAGGCTTGGTCCCCAGGGTGATGCCATTGGGAAGTGCTGTGGACCTTCTAGGTGGAGCCTAGTGGGAGTCACTTAGGACATATGGGTGTGCCCTTGAAGGGGATAGTGAGGCCCCAGTCTCTTTCCTCATTTTTGCCTCTTGGCTACGGGGTGAGCAGTTTCTGACATCCAGTCTGCCCACCAGAATCCCAAAGCAGTAAGTCTATCCAGTCTTGAACTAGAGATTCCAAAACCATGAGCCAAAGTAAACCTTTCCTCTTTTTATGCTAGTGTTTCATTATGGTGATAGCAAACTGACCATTTTGCCTACTGACTCATTGGAGCAGGAAGAAGTGAAAGTATTTTGCTATACTGATATGTATGTGGAAAAGAGAGCCTTAAAGGTGTGAAAATCAGGAGTGCAAATTCTTTCATACCGTACTCAGACACCCCCAAACATTCATGGCCATCTTACTGCTTAGTAAAGAATTCAGTGAGGGTGTAGGGGGCACCTCCTTCGGGTACATCAATCAATATCCCTAACCTATAGGTTCAGCAGGTAAGCTCCTTTCCCTTGAACATAAACATCCAATATCCTTCCCAGGAACTCTCAGCAGTCTTTTACCTGAGCCTCAAATTCTCCCTTCAAACAGAAGAGGGGATGGGTAACTTCCATGGTTTGAAAAGAAGAACCATAGCTTTCTTTTTGTCCCCTGGAAGGTTGCAGAGCAAGAAGCAGCTGCTGCTCCTTGGCTTTATCTCCTTCTCCCACTTCTATTCCATTTTTGGTTTATCTGAACACTGTCCACATCCTCCTTGTGGGGCCTCCTTCCTTCCAGGAGGCTGGTCTCATGAACACTTAGTTCTCTCCTGAAGATTCCCCTGACACTGACCCTGGATGGCTGTGCAGGGGCCAATCTGTGTCCCCCAGGCATCTCCAGACCTGGACTTGTTCACTAGCACAGATCTAAAACTCCATCTACAGGATGAAGCACAGAGTGCCATGTTCCATCTACCCAGAATCAATAAGGAATGAGTTACTCCATTTTCCATATAGGACATGAAAAACTTACCCTGAAACAGTCTATTTTAAAAAGGTACGCATCTCAAATGGAAAGCTTTCCAATTATGATACACGTTTCTCTCCCTCCTTAAGTAGACTGCTGAGCCAAATTTAACCTTTTCTTGATGATCCTGAAGATGTGATGGCCTGATACATTAGCAGCTCCCAATAAATCACACAAGCTGGTATTTACATCCTTGAATGTGGTCCCTGTGACTCACCTTAACCAAAAAAATGTAGCAAAAGTGATGCTTCATTGGAATGAGGCCTCAGTCTTAAGAGAGCCTAGAAGCTTCCATATTTAATCTCTGGTGGACACTGGCAGCCCCATTAAAATCCCCATTGCTTTGAGACTTCTACACTGTGGCAGCTAACCGCACCACAGGGAGAGGCCACACAGAGGAAAACTGAGGCCCCTAGTCAATAGCCATGAGCAGAACCCTTTCCACAACCAGACCAACAAGCCAGCCATATTGGAATTGGATCATCCAACTTCATTCTGGTTAATGTCACTTGGAGGACAGACAAGCTGTTCTCTATAGGCACTGGCCAAATTGCAGAACCAAGAACAAATCAAATTGCAGGACCATGAGTAAATCAATGGTTGTTGATATTTAAGCCACTGAGTTCCAGCGTGACTATGCACAGCCTGCACAACCGAAGGATGATTCCGGGAACCTCAGGACTGCACTTGCTGGGACTGCGGAACCCTCACAGGACTGGAGGGGCACACACTTGTTTTTCTCTTCTGACTTTCTTAGGAGGTCAGCTGGCATTTCCCACCAGGGTTGGGGCACTCTTGCTCTAAAAAGCAGACTTGAGTTCAGAAGAGCTGGTAATTAGGTTCTGAGTGTGGGTAAGAGAGGCAAGTGAGAAGAAAGCAGGAGAGTAGTTGGTCACTTTTGAAAGCTGGTGAGGATGAGCATGGCAGATTTGAGCAAGAGGTCTTAAGAAGACTTGATGAGCTATCAGTGAGCCTACAAACAGCAAGAAGGCATGGATAATCTGTGAAACCCCCGCATCCTGGCTGTTGAGTATTTAGAGGCGTTCATTATGAGATGTTGTTTGGATAAGGTAATTGGGAATACTAAAGACTGTGCTCAGGAGCCCATCTTATTGAAGTTCTCAGTAAATGGCAGGGCAGTTTTGTATGCTTAGAAGCTTGAGAGTCTTCTTTACCTCCTTAAATCCCTTTATTTCTCTTTGGGAAGTTTTTCATGAGAACATACCTGCTGGTTCTAGTCTATATAGTATGCATTGATGTAGAGTACTGACAGAATGCTAATGGGAATAGCATTGTCCATATGCGATGCTGTGGTATTTGGGGGCCTCCTGTTGAATTCTCTGCAACATTCAACCCTCAGATATGATGGGAACATATCTATGCTGTGTGTTACTATTCTCTGTGCCAAAGATTCCCAGGATTTAAAAGCCAATTTTGTTTTCCAAAGTCTATTTTCAGACCCTTTCCTTATTTCCTGGTGAGAGGGAAGAGGTCCATACATTAAGTAAGAGGTAAAAGTTTGGTCACATAGCCAGATGTGTGCTCCATTAGTCTGTGGACAATTTAGTACCTGTAGCCGTGGCCCCATTAGCTCTCCTCAAAAGTCTTCAGCTGTAGTTTCCATTTACATCTGCACAAGTCTTTCAGGCTTATTCTTTGCTCAAGCAGATGGTGAAAACATGGACTCACTCACTCATTAATGAAACAAAAGTAATGCTTGCTGTGCACAAGACTTGCCTCAAGAGGGCTAATCCTAGTAACCCCTAGTTCTGATGTATGCATATCTGACTAATATCTACCCCTGATTCCTACCAATGATATTATACTCTGCTTTAAGTGATGAAAATAAGGCAATTTATCCATAGATAGCCACATTCTGTAGATAAATATGTCAAGTGTAGCTGTGCAAACATCAGCTGAATTTTCCCCAATTTCTTTCAAACCATTGAAAACTCACAGAAAAATGGAAATGATAGTGCAGTGAATGCCCATCAACCCCCCTTCCGAATCCACCAATTGTTAACACTTGACCACACTGTTTTGTCTTTTACTCTTTATTAACACACATGTTCACATTCACACACACACACACACACACACACACACACACACACACTTACTGCTCAACCATTTGAAAATAAGTTGCAGGCCTCACCTCTGTGTAAGCATGCACTGGCCAAGAGCAAAGGCATTTTCTACCAGTCACAATACTTTATCAACTTCAAGAATTCAGTATTTAATATAACAGTATTAAAACTTCCCCAAAAGTGATCAAAATGATCTACATTTCTGTGATTGGCTTCTTGTTTTTGGTTGTTGTTGTTATTTTGTATATATATGTTTCAGTCAGCTTTTTCACTGCTATGACCCAAACGATTTGACAAGAATAATCAGGGGAGGAACAGTTTATTTGGGTCTCACTGTTTCAGAGGTTCAGTCCATAGAAGGTTGGCTCCATTCCTTGGGGTTCCAGGTGAGGCAGACCAACATGGCAGAAGGGTATGGCAGAGGGAAGCAGCTCAGGACATCACATCAGGAAGGAGAGAGAGAGACAGAGAGAGAGAGAGAGAGAGAGAGAGAGAGAGAGAGAGAGAGAGAGAGAGAGATGCTCCACTTGCCAGGGATAAAATATATATCCCAAAGGCAAGCCCTCAATAACCCACCTCCTCCAGCCACACCCTACCTGCCTTCAGATACCACTCCATTAATCCCTATCAGGGATTAATTCACTAATTAGGTCAAAGCTTTCATAACCCAATCATTTCACCTCTAAACCTTCTTGCATTGTCTCACACATAAGCTTTTGGAGGACACCTAATATCTAAACTATAACAATGGATTTTTTTTTAAACTCAGGCTTCAGAGATCATGTATTACATTTGGACACCTGTCTGGTGCCTTTACTTTGATCTGCTTGACATGACATGACATGACATGACATGAAGTGTCTAGGCCAGTCACCTTGTGGAATTTTCCACTATCTGGACTCACCTGATTGTTTTTCTCTCGATTGGGTGAAGGTTAACTTCTTTAACAGGAAAACCAATTGGCCATGTAAGTTGCTTCCTCTTGCATCACTTGTTTGTTCTGATTGGGCGATGCTGATTTGCTTTCTTCTTCCATGTGGATTCTTTTTGTATTTAAGAAAAAAATCTGTGGAGTGAGGCTTTGAGCGCATGCACCTGACAACTCTTTGCTGGGTGGTTTTTGGATTTGCTGCTAATTCTTGCCTGTATTGGTCATTACCTCCATAGTAGCAAAATTTAACTATTGAATTCCTTCATTCCTTCTACATTTATTAGCAAAGTTTATTCTATAATAATATATAATAGCAAAGAACAGCTTCCTTCCTCTCCTCCCCCCATGAATTTATAGGTATTATGAATAACTTGGAGATTATTTATTTATTTATTTATTTATTTATTTATTTATGGTGCTGGGGAATGAACCCGAGGCCTCTTGATTGCTAAGTACACATTCAACAATTGAGCTACATTTCCAACTTGAAAATTCTTTTGTTAGTTAAACTGTTATAACGCATTATATATTTTTTCAACGCACAAATTGTCCCAGCTATTGTTGTTGGGAGCATCTGTGTCCTCGTTCACAGGTCCCTATTGGATTTTTGTGATGCGTTTCCTCTAGCACGGGTCTTGCTTGTTGGCACAGCTAAGCGTTTCCAGCTCACCTTATGTGTTTCCTGTGGATGGGCATGTACTGTGGCTTCCACCCTCACCTGCTTCAAATCATGGCATGATGCATAACTTTGTGCATGAATTGATTTGTAGCTGCAGGGTGCTGTTACAAGGAAATTCCAAGAAGAAAGGTAGCTGGATTGAAAGAGAAACTTCTATGCTATCATTCTAGAAATTGTCAAATGGTCTTCTAGCAAAGCTGTAATATTTTGCACTCCTCTTAGCCAGACACAGGGTGCCAGCTTGGTTGTTCTGTGTTCTCTCTTCCAAGTAAGCATTTCTGTCAAAGCAGACAATATTTTTGTAACTTTATTTTTACAATTATCTTAATTTCCTTCATTATTGTTTCATTCTAATCAGATCTTTTGTCATATGTGATTATACTGGAGAATTTTTTATCCCACTTTTATTTTATTTTACTTGCTATAAAATAGTGCATGCTCAGTTATTTAACTTTTTTAGAGAACTTCACAAATTAGAAAAAATTATTTTACTTTGTGGAGAATTTGCAAAACAAATTTTTGTGATTTTTGTTATTGGAGTTTTAGAGAACTATGAAAAATTAGATATTTATGTCACAAAATTATATAAATTTTATATAGTTTTTGCACTGGTTTTGAAACCCATTCCCAAAGAGAAACTGAAACTATTTTGAGCAATTTCAGCATTGTCTGAATACGTTTATGGTCTCCCAAAGCAATGCTTTAAAAGATAACATGCTTTCAAGTATATCAATATCATTGTATATTTGTCTTCCTTTAGGAACTAATATTTTATAGTCATTCTAGTATTTGTTTGTCCCAACAAGTCTACTTACTCAAGCATAAGAATGATTATTCTATTTTAAAAAACATTTGTTTCATGCTAACTAAAAATATGCTCACTGGCTAAAATGTTTCATGCTTTAGTGGCATGCAAAATAAAAAAGAAATAAACTTTAAGCCAAACAGATATTTAAATTATGAAATATTAGTATCAAAAGCCTACTCAAAATTAGAAGTTGGTAAGATATATTTTCACCCATGGTTAACAAATACTTTCAGTATATGTCATATTAGTGATAACTTAATAAATAATTTAATTAAATAAATTGTAGACATTCAGCTTAGTTTAAACCAAATAATTTATGATGAACATGTACAAAAATTATCAATTAGAAGTTGATTTGATTAGCTAACAAAGATTTCTAGTCAATGATTTTTCCATTACTATACCTAGTAAAAAAATCTATTATTATTGTAGGTGATTGGAATATTTGTGTTATTTTTTTCAGTTTGAATTTTCAAGACCAGTATGTTCCTTTTAATGACACATATCTAACAATTCATATAGGTAAGACTTCCAGATCTAATTGCATGATTGATTGAGATGTCCCAGGTATGATTGTCATGGATTTATTTCACTCTGCGTAGATTAACTGAAAGTAGAAGTACAATATATAATCCATCTTCTTATATGCACACACACAAATAATACTATGTGATATAAGATGTCATTATAGTATTATATAATGTTATTTTTGTAGAGTGCCTACTGTGTGCTGGGCACTGAGCACTGTTATATAAAATCTTAGCTAGACAGTTTTACACGTACTCTACTGAATCTAATCTAAGTTAGAGGGGAGGCTATCATCATTCCTTGGTATAAGTAAGAGTGGTGAATTTGAAGAGTATTTCAAGCTGGGTGCGGTGTGCATGCCTGTAATCCTAGCTTGGGAGGCTGAGGAAGAAGGATCACTATTTCAAAACCAGCCTCAGCAAAAGTGGGGTATTAAGCAACTGAGGGAGACCCTGTCTCTAAATAAAATACAAAATAGGGCTGGGGATGTGACTCAGTGGTCAAGTGCCCCTGAGCTCAATCCCCGGCACCAAAAAAACAAAGAACAGAAAGTGAGTATTTCAAGAGTATTTAATATGCTGATGATCATCAGAGAGACTATATTAACCATGCATCTCCAATTGCTAAGCAAAATTAACTATAATAAGGTTTTCCTTAAAATTTTCAAATAGGCTTAACTTGATTTGACTTTCCTATGGCATGGAATGCATTGAATGCAGCAAAGACTGTTTTTCTCCCTGTGCGTGAGGGCAACGTCACCCCTCCCCCCACTGTGTCTACCACACTGTGAGCTCTCACACGCCACTGGGTTGTAGACAGGGCTGTGAGTGCCCAACAGTTGTTTTGCCAGCTCTCTAAAAGCTAGGTGTGAGCATAAGGCAATTCTGGTCATAGGGAGGTCTGCAGAGGACCGAAGAGAAAAAATTGTCCCTCTGACATCAACAGAAGTGTTTGTATGAAGATGTGTCTCAAGTTGCACCAAACAGGGAACCATCCAGTCTGCAAAAGTTTTAGTGTAGATGGCAATCAGGGTCCTGATTTTTAAGCCATTGTAACCTAAAATGGGGCCCTCAGTCAGCAATATCAACACTACTAGGAACTTATGAGAAATTCTGGATCTGGGGCCCCACCCATACCTGCTAGATCATCATGCACTTTTTAACCAGATGCCCTGGTGATTCATGCACATGTGGAAGCATGAGCATCTTCCACTGATGTGAACCACTTTTGAGCCCTCTGTGTGACTGGCAACCCAGAGCACCCACCTGAGGCAATGCCATGGGTCAGCAACCCTGTGTAAGCAGCTGCTCAAGCCAAGGATCAGCCTGGCAGGACGCTTTGTTATAGATGCTACTCAATTGAGTTCTCAGCAGTGTTTGCAGTCTAACTCCAAAATACCCTCCAGACCCCTTTCCTTAGGTGACGAGAAGCTTCTTATCAAAGCCAAGCCAGATCTCACTGCTTGAGGAACGCAGGGTCTGAAGGCATCGAAGGATGGCCCCGTATGGCCTCTCACTAAGCATGAGCACCCTGCACCCCAGCTTTTCATTGGGGCTGACAGTGCCATTCAGTGTGGCTCTGGAAACTGTTAACCTTTAAAAAATAAGCTTTGTAACAAGTTTTTAAAGTTACCTCCTTGTTTTTAAAGATACCTTTTAATAGAATATCAAGGAGAAAAATAACTGTCTTAAAGGTGTCCCAACAGTAGGTTGGCCTGGTAATAGCAATAGAAATATTTAGATATTTCTTTACCCCATTTCAGTTCTCCTTTAAGGAGAACTAAATTCCACACTTAAAAAAAGATGGATAGGCATATATTAATGGATAACTTCATAATGTTGGTGTATGTGGGCACTAGATGACATAATCCTGTTTTTAAATAAGCAAGACTAAGTATGACCTAATTATTAGCATTTTGTGTTGTAAAAGTAGAGAAAGCCAACATGTTTCCCAGTTCCCAGAATATAATTTTCCAGCATGGGAATTATGTTAACAGTGTTTTAGTAAATGGGAACTTTTCCCCCTCTCTTTCTGGATCTGAAACTGGACTTTTTCCAGCCCTTATACAAATGATTATTAATCTTTCCGCATGTCCTTTTTTTTTTTTAAGTTCCATAAAGTGGAATACAAAACTGTAACTGAATAGTCTGAAGACTGATGACTAATTTCCTAAACTATTTCTGGATTCTTCCTTTTACAGTTTGTAGGCTCAAATGGGCTTCCACTGAAAATGTCACTGTGAAGTTGCCCCCACTCCCCGAAACCTCCTTCTCCCTTGACAGGTAGAAAATAAAGGATTAGTAATGGAACCTGTAAAAAATGACACCAGCAGGTCCTGCCTCCTGTTCACTAGTGAGGAATGCGGTTGTGCTTATACAGCCGGGTTAGTCCAAAGGAATTTCCATAAACCACCAATTGCATTACATCAATACATCATCCAAAACCCCATGGTGATTTTCCTAAACATAACTAGCTCACTGGCTTCCTGTATACTATCTCTCCTTGTCATTACAAAAAATTCTCTTAATGTTTATGTTCCTGCAGGACCTTGCTAACGAGGCCCATTAGCTAACGTGCAACACTAAGGGAGAAGTAATGCATCACCTGCCAAGAAATAAGGCTGAGATGGAAAATGTAGCCACTCGCAAAGGCCAGAATACCATGCCGCCTGAAAGCTGTGTTATGGAGCATTCCATTGACCCCTTCCTGATTGTTGGGATGGGGAGAGTGGGTGGGTGGGTGGAGGAGACCTGGGTGTGGAAAGGAAGAGTAAGCAGGAGAGTGACTCAGAGAGGCCTATTCCTCTTTCCAAAACTCCATGTGACAAGAACGCCCATCCTGGATGCTCCAAAACAGGATGAAAGCAGCGGAGAGTGAGAAGGACCTCACAAAATTAAAATGTGAGCTCCTGAACACGGTGACGGTGGCTCTGGCTCAATCTCCGTCTCTGAGCATGCCAGTCTGGTGAAGGTAGGTAGGTAGCTCTCTGCAACAGCAGGCTTCGGCTACCGTGGGGGAAATTCCGTGAAGAAGAACTGGAAACCCAGTGCCGTGCATTCTTACCAGTTCGTTTTCTCCAAGTCCTCGCCTGTCACTGAAGCCCTTCTCTTCTCATTCCATGCATTCTCCAAAGGGGCTTTCCCCAGGATGTCAACAGCTGCTCCTGTGCTGATGTCCCCAGTCTCCATTCCTGGCCCAGCCTTTCTTCCAAGCATGCTGAACAATATCTTGCTGCTTGTGGGACATCTCCTTAGGGGTCTTCCATGGGTACCTCTCAGTGGCCATCCCAAAGGCAGCTTCTCTCATCTGCCTGCTGCCTGCAGCCCGGTTCACCGTCCTCCTCCACTATATCTGAGAACTGGGTTGACCACCCTGTAGCAGGAGCCCCTCCTCTGTGACTCGGGTCTACCCTCTGCTAGGCTTCCTTCCTTTGGGTCACTACCTGCACCCCCTGGGGATAGCCCCAGTTGGCCCCCGCTGACCCCTGACCGCTGACCTGATGTGGGTAGGTGGGGCTGCCCAGACACTACCTAGGGACTGATCAAGGGATCAACCTTCTGACAGAAGGCGAGGGAGAGTGGTTCAACAGAATGACAACAGACCCGGAGAAAATATTTTAAAAATAAGTGATTAAACAAGACTCTAGGGGAAAGGCAGAAAATTCCCAAACTCCTCCACCAAAGTACCCGGAGCTGCCGCAGTGTGGGTCTCCCGCCCCTGGTGGGAGGTCCACCCACGTTGCTCTTGCTGACACCCTTTTGCAGCCCTGGCAGTGGCCTTGGCCCTGGCCGTTCCCAGTTGCCCGTGACTCACATTTGGTGCTGCGCTGCTTCTCCCTTCCGCCTTCACTTGTACTTTTTCCCGGGCTGGCCTTCGTCTTTCAGCTCCTCCATCAGGATTGATCTACATCCCTCCAGACCCTGTCACAGGCACTGCCTTCCAGGGAACCTCAGTCGAGTTAGAGGGACGTAGCAACAGGCGGGGCCACATCCACATCTCCCTGCAACCTGGCCGGTCTCCCGTCCTCCCCAGTCCCTCTGACTCAGGGCCTTTGTTTCCTCGGTGTGCCAGCATTCAGTTCATGGTGCTTCTTAAATACTTTCTGGAAGATCAGCTGCTGTAAAGAATAGAGTCCTTATGTCCTTGACCCGAACACACTTAAAGTCCCACTTTGCTATTTGCAGATGTGTACTTTTGCTGAAAGAGCTCATGGCCCTAATTTCCCTCGGTTCTCTCATTCATGAAATGAGGATTATGATGTCTTCCCTTTCTTAATCTGGTGAAGATCGGCATGGTCAACTCAGAAGTTTTATCAAATGTAAGCTTTTTAAAAAGGAAAAGTAGGGCTGGTGAGATAGTTCAGCTGGTAAAGTGCTTGGCTCGCAAGCACAAGGCCCTGAGTTCGATCCCCAGTACCATGCAAAAAAAAAAAAAAAAAAAAAAAAAAAAAAGGAAAGGTGATAACAAGGACGTCCACAATTTGTGTAGCTCACATTAGGTGTCAGGCACCATTTCATGCATCTTTGCAACAACCCCATGAAGGAGGTTAAATAAATTGCCAAAGAGCAGAGTTGGGACGTGGGGAGACAGGATTTGAAGCCACACAGCTTGGTTCCAGAGTACATTGCTGACAATCATGATAAAAGCTAACACAGATGGCACCGTGACTACGTGCTCAATTCTACAATGTGCTTTTTTACAAATATTCCATCCTATATTCTTATAACCCTTGTTAGCTTGATTGGATTAAGAATGCCAATGATTAAGAGGTTTATGGGTGTGTCCATGAAAGTGTGTGTAGGAATGATTGGCATGTGGGAGAGCGAACTGAAGTGGAGACCCTCCCTAAGTATGAGCAGCAGCACCCAATAGGATGGTGACTTGGATGGAATAAAAGTTGGAAGAACAAGGAAGCAGATGCAGATGCAAGCTCGATTCTTCTTGAATGGGTTGGTTCTTGATTTCTGCTGTGATCATCTGAGGATATCAGACTCTCACTTCTTCACTCTTCCAAAGCAGACCCTGCCAGTGATTCTCCAGGGATTTTCTAGAAGCCTTCTGTCTCAGTCTTGGACTAGGGTAGCACCATTGATCCCTCTTGTTCTGGGGCTTCTGCATCTAGAACTGTGCAGCTACTGGTTCCTCCAGCTCTACAGCTTGCAGATGGCCATTGTGGACTATCTAGCTTCTGGTTGTGTAAGCCAATCTAATAAATCCCTCCCTTGTTTTTTTTTTTTTTGTTTTTTGTTTTTTGTTTTTTTTGTTGTTGTTGTTGTTTTTGTTTTTGTTTTTTTTGTTTTGTTTTGTTTTTTTACTTCCTGTTGATTCTGTTCCTCTAGTGAACCCTGGCTGATACAGCCCTTTTGTCACTTAGTAACTGGGGCAACAGAAAGGATATTTGGGAAGCTAGAAAACCAAAGAAGAGGAGAAACTAGCTTTCCAAATAATTCTTTTTTCTTGCACCAATAAATCATCTTAGAGTCATAGGTTTTTTTTGAGCTGTGAATAAATGAACTTGGTTCTATAACACTACCACATGGTGACCACTGTTCCCATTACCTGGATGAGAAAATAGAGAGAGAGAGGAGGGGCCAGCATTCATTCAGACCCAAGTCTGCTCCAGGGGGGAAACCAGAGGAACGACACTGGAGCAGTGACTCCAGGGTGCCATTGCAGGGACACTCAGCCAGTTTGACTGTAACCTGAAAGTGCTGAGCAGTGTTCAAGCCTGCATAGGGAAAGGGCTTCCCAAACAAGGAGCTAGGGTTTGGAGTTTCTGGGAATGGGTGGGCTCCTAGTTCCTCTTGTTTCAAGAGGAGGAGCTTTAGGTGGGCAGGAGGGATCCTGAAGAGGTTTTTCAAGGTTCTGATTTTCTAAGTTCCGCCAAGTCCACTATGCAACCAGGGTAGCTGTCACAAAGTTCCCTTGTCCTTAGGAATTTGTATTCCAAAATTTCCTCACATCATGTTGGCATCCCAATGTGTTCAACTTCCTGTTTCTTCCTGAATAAGTTCAGGTTATGCATATTTAGTGGAAATACAGCAGGCACTACATGAAGTCCAATGTAGCCAATGTCAACTTCCATGGCCTAGGTAAGGTGGGGTCTGCCAGCCCTGCCCGCTACGAGTGACATTTTCCCTTTCTGTTCAGTAAGTATTCTGTAGGAAGGTGCATGGAGACCAAGTGTAGTAGCTTCCCCTTGTCCACAGGGGATACCTTCCAAGACCTCAGGGGTGCTCGAAGCCACAGATCATGTACTGAACCCTATATGTATTTATGCCCACCCTTTCACTTAAAGAAAGTGCTATACTGTTTCATTTTGACATAACCAAATTGCCAGCATAGCTACTGTTGCTCTTTGTGTCCATTATTTAGTAAAAGAAAAGTGTACTTTAATACACGCACTGTGATACTTCAAAGTTCACTTGATTTCTCTGTTTTTTCTTTTCTTTCTTTCTCCTTCTCTCCCTTTCTTCCTTTCTTTTCCTTTTTGGTGCTGAGGATCAAACCCACTGCCTCACGTATGCTAGACAAATGCTTTACCATTGAACTATATCTTTATCCCCAAATTTGATAACCAAGATACCTGCACTAAGAAATTAATGGGCAGGTAGGATATACAACATGGGTTCACTGGATAAAGGAATGATTCACGTCCTTGAGCAGGTCAGAGTGGGTGGCAGGAGATTTTAAATGCTGCTTAGAAAAATGCTCAACTTAAAACTTATGAATTATTTATTTCTGGGATTTTCCTTTTGCTATTTTCAGACCACTATTGATGTCAGGTAACTGGAACCACTGAAAGTGGAACCCTAGCTAGGAGGGGACTGCTGCATCCCATTCCTGCTAGTTCGTGCATCGGTAGAAGATTAAATTAGTCTTTCCATTGATCCTTCTGAAAAGGTGAGTCTTTAAACCCAAACTGAGGGATATTTTACAGAGTAAATGACTGGTCCTCCTCAAAAATCTCAATCTCATGAAAACTAAGGACCTGATCCAGATTAGATGAAATTAAAGAAACATAACAAGTAAATGCAATATAGGACCCCAGACAAGCACTCTTAATTCTTCTGCTCTAAAGAACATTTCCTGAACAATTGGCAAACTTTAGAAGAAGATTGGATATTAGATAATCTATATCAATGTTAATTTTTTGATTTTGTTACTTGTCCATGCTTTTTGGAAATTCCACATTGAACAGTCTAGGGGCAGAAGAGATTATGGCTAAAACTTTCTGTAAAATGGTTCAGAAGGAATAAACAGGAATCTATAGAGAATGATAAATGTGGTAAGATGTTACTATATGGGAATCTGAGTGTAGGGCAGATCAGGGTTCTTTGTGCTATTCTTGAAACTTGTCTGCACATCTGAAATGATTTCAAAGTGAGGCAGTTTTAAAATGCACTGTAAGACTGAGTGGAATATGTATGCTTAGCTCTATTTGACCAGGAGTTGTTGTAATCTTCACCATTCGGGAAATGTGGCTGGGGTCATCTTGTCTCTGGGAACATTTCAAGATGGGAGGGCGATCTATCTCCTTCATCCAACTTCCACAGATGCAGACTCACAGAGATGCCTGGTGTGAAGCCACTTTGTCAATAGTGCTATGTGTAGAGAGGGAAGTGTTTGAGTCCCATCCACAAAGTTCATTTTCTAGAACACTGATCATCGCTATTGCTCTTGCCTCTAAATTCCAACTCCCAGTTACCACATTGCTGCTGTCACGTAACTCCACTCTGTATCAAGTCCCTGAAATAGATTGTTCCAGAGTCTGCAGCTCCCATGTGTTTTATATGGTGGCAACAATAAATCCCTTTAGTCACTAAGTCTTACAAAGAAGGACAAGCATGCCGAGGAAGTCACCCGAGCCACCACATGAATCAGCTCCTGTCCCCACAGTGTCACCAGAACACAGGCTCGCAGCCCCTGTGCCCACATGTAGGTAATGACTCCAGGCTACCAAAGACTGTGAGGCGGGACCCCAAAGTAGACCTTTAATGTCCTCCAGCATCTTTTGTGACAGCACGATCTGCTGTTTCATTTCAGTCTCTTATCAGGAAGCCTTCTGAATCAGCACTCTATTTGGAGAACAAAGTCAAGATTTCTGTGGCTTCAGTCAAAGACGTTCACATGGAAGGACTGCTGAGCTGGCTCACTGACTCAGGCCCTGACAGTCCCTGGTTTTTCTGGAGGGGTGGGAAAAAGTTCACCCAGAATGACTTTTTCATGGCCTTTCTATCTCTTTCCCACCACGTCCACTTAGCATGCCTCTAGAGAGAATATAAAATTGAATACATGCCAAGAAAATGGACACAGTCTACACATATTAATAACTTTACTATATTAATAGCTTACCATGGTCAACTATCTCCCCTGGGGAACTCAGTGTCTCTCCTTGTGAGTATCTGCTTGTTCTTTCTTTGTGCTTTCTTTTCCCTGGGCTCTTTCCAGAAACAGCAGGGTAACTGACATGTTGGGTGGTGGAGCTTCTATCTGGGGACAGCTCTCATCTATGGACAGCAGGGCTGACGCTGGGTCAGATACCCTCAGCTACTAAGTTCCCATTAGGAGAGGGCTTTGCATGTGTCCTCAAGACCAGTTTATAAGATATTATCTCCCAATACTTCAACTGAAAAAATAGAACCCCAAAGAAGTTGAATAACATGCCCAAAGCTCTAAAAATCTCACAAGCCATGATACTTAATCTGAATTATTGGTCTGGGAGTCCTTAGTCTTTCCACTGTGTGGTACTTTAATATCAGATAGAAGGAAACCAAGATGCCCTTCCTCAATTCCCTGTTGGGGCCCCTGTGTTCTCCACCAAATTGGTTTTCGTGTCTAGACTATATGAGAACTCCTCACCCTTAGTACCTCTTTCCACTCAGAGTTGTCCTTTTATTTCATTGCTTTAAGTCCTCCAGAATCCTGCTCAGCCAGAAAGGATTGCATTCAGATAATCATCTAGATATCTCATGAAGTGTGACCTGGAGTTCTTCAAAATGGAGCAGCCATCTCCTGTCTGCCAGTGAGATGGGCTGCCATAACCAGTAACTCCACATCCCTTCTCTTACTGTGGTTTCTAATCTATCTTTTGTTTCTTTGTGATCTGAGCTTGTTAAAGAGGTGTCCCCACCTCTCAGGGGATCTGAAAGTCTGCCCTATTTCTTTGAACACAACTATTTTTTTATAGTAGCATCTCTAGCAAGTGCCTGAGAAGCTATCTTCTCCTGTAACTGACTAAGCTGGTGCCCGTTGTCCCCACAGCATTTACTTTAATCAGGCACACAGGTGGCACCCTGCAGCATCATCCACAACTCTCCACTCAAGAGTCTCCTTGTGAGATTGACCCATTGAGGGGAGAAGCCAGAAGTGACAGAAGTAACCTTCAATCAATGAGTGAGCCGAAGACCTTCTTTTCCTTGAGCCCTGGTGGGGTAAGTCAGAGAAATGTTCTCACCCTCCTGTATAGGCTTCCAGTGGGGTTGAGTTACAACTTCCCCCGGCACTGTGCTCCACACTTAGATTTTTCCACTCCAGAAACTTGTTCCAAGCAGAACACAGCCATCAGAAGTTTCTGGAGGCTACATGAGAGCCACACTAGAACTGCTAATGAATTTTTCTATTTCAGCAGCCTACATTGAAAGATTCAACACTCCTGTTCCAACACTGAGTACCCTGAAGCTCAGAAACAAAAAGGAATTTCCAATCATAAGGAGTGGAACATTTTCTCTTTTTCAGAAGAGTAAGATACTTCTTCTTCTTTTTCAGAAAAACTCTTCCTTTTCTACCCGAGGACGCATGCTCCATAAAGTCATCTGAAGGGTTTCCAGGAGAGAGTGGGCCCACACTTCTGTTAGCATACACTCAGGGACCTACCACATGCCTGTTTCGGCAGAGTAGGTCTTGGGGTAGGTGAACGTGTGCCTCAATATCTGGGAGCACCTCAGCTTCTTCCCATCACAGCGCTTGACTCAGACGTGGGTATGTGGCACCTAGAGACCCAATGAGATCTTGCCTGGGACTGTGGGGAAAGGGCTCTTTGCTCCTCTTCACTGATTTACACAGAGATGACAAGGCAAGGCTTTCACAGCCACTGTGACCCCATGAGAGAAGGTCCTGAAGAACCTACTGTTTTCCCAGCTGAACTGAGAAACAGAGAGACACTAAGTCCTTGGGACACTGAGCGATGGAATCTCCCTGTCCTCTGGACCTTCCAGTAGTTGACTCATTGAATTCTTCTTCCTGCTTAATCAAGTTTTAGACCAGTTATCTTTCACTCATGGAATTACAAAGGATAGGGAGAAGTTTTATAAGCTTTCATCTGCACCATGACTCAAGTTCCTTTTCCCTTGTCCTCTGTGGCATCTCCCAGATGCCTCTCAGTTCATTTGTATATGACATTCAACTCTGAAGTCCTCTTGGTCCATAGGAATGCACTGATCCCTCCATAAAGGGATGACGAAACTGACAAGGAACATAAGGAATTGTTTTTGAGATGCTCAAGGGTCTGATTCTGACATGCTAAGACTTTATCCCAAAGGTTAAGATTTCATTAACAAATAAGTGAGTTCAAAAAGCACTTGAGGACATGGAGCTTTGAATCAAAGTACAAAACACGATCAGTTTAACACCAATGGGATCAAACGTTTGGGACCAATGTTTTGAAAAAGGGAGGAAAACATAATCTATTGGAAAAAGTGAATTCAAATATATAAAATAAACATTTAGTCATGCCTCTTTTGAAAGTCTTAGACATCGTCTTAGGTCTTAGTGGAAAATTACTCATACTACCTCATTTAAAAATAATCCTTTCATTTCTCTCTAAACTTTTAATATGAAATACTCAATCTAAAATAATTCAATGAATATCTACAAATCTTTTACCAGAGTCACCTATTGCTAATATTTTACCATATTTGCATAATGTACATTTACATGTGATATAATATGCATACTTTTTTGAGGAACCATCTGAAAGTTAACTACAGGCACCATGACATTCACCCTTGGATAGTTTAGCATTTATCTCTTAACAAAAATAATATAATCATCACGATCAGGAAAATTAACATTAATACAATACTATTATTGAAATATATGGTCCACATTCATATTTTCTGTTTATCTTTCACAACTGACTTTTCTTTCTTTTGACCCAGGATCCAACTGAGTATCATGCATTGCTTTTACTAACAGCTTACTTTTGAGTGTCACACTACAGTCTTTCTTCTAGTTCTTAACAAAATAGCTCAGGTTATCATAAAACCATATTTGTTCATTAATTTATTATTTCCTATTAATTTCCATCAAAGAAGCCACACAGTTTCAGGTATTTGTATAAATTTTGTAACCCAAAAGAACCTGTTGATTTTATTCTTACAAACTGCATTTATCCTATGGGATTGCACATTATTCCAGGAAGAAAATCAAAGAAATATGAAGCAGCTTAATGGAAGATCATGTTGGTACTGATGACCCTGGTGATCAGGAGGAGGATGGAGAGGAGGAGGAAGAGAACAAGGTGATGTTAAGGTGACTTAAATAGGTTTTGTCTGAAGATGGATGTATTTGTGCTCTTTTATCTTAAAAGTGTTTTACAAAAGGTAAATGCTTTGTAACACCACAGAGATAGAAGCCACCTGCTCCAGGGCCATCACCAAACTGCACCACAATGCTGAGTATTCCACTCATTGACCACCATGTGCAACTTGAAAGCAGCCCTACCCAACAGGACATTCTGCAGTAAGGGGAATGTCCCAGACATGTACTGTCCAGTATCTGTGGCTGTAAGGACTTGTTAGTATAGCTAGTGCTACAGAGGAATTCAATTTCTAAATTTATTTAATTTTAAATACTTTCAAAAGCTACACATGACTTGGAAGAGTATGTCTCTCGGTTGTGGCTACAAATGCTATTTGTCCCCTCAGATTCACCAGCCATCACTTCTCACAGCCTTTACACTATTTAGAAGTCACCATCACGTAACAGTCTCTTCAGGAAATAATTCAGAGGTGGTCATTTATGTTAATCATCTTTCCATTACTGTAACAAAATACCTGAGATAAATAACTTACAAGGAGAGACAGGCTTATTTGGGCTCATGTTTTAGAGGTTTCAGTCCATGGTCACTTGGCACAGTTAAAACTTTGGACCTCCAATGGCATTTTATTACCCTATACAGAAAACTGCCCAACAACTGCCTGTCCAACTCAGACTGATGCCAACCTTATTATTCACCCTTGTAGCCAAAGTTTATTCTTTTAAACACAACGTATTAAATACTCCTCATTTTACATTTTAAAGCCATTGTCTTCAATTGCCTCCCGAGTGTGCATATAATCTACCATGGCACTTTGATGGTCATTCCCCATTAAAATCATCACCTCTGGAGACTCTCTCTGTCATTATTTAGGGTGACACACCTCACAGTCGTCAGAGACGTTCATACACTTGTGGCAGTTGACAACGGAGAGGCAGGAAAGTCCAGTAGAAGCAGAAGGGATCTGAATGGATCTGAGTTCCTTACCACTTAGTTGGCTAAGTAACTTATAAAACTAAGGGCATGTTCCTGGCTAGCTGAGTAATAAAATGTAGAAATAATGTATGTGTAGAGGTGTTTTTCAATGATGTTTTCTTATAAGAGAGCAGGCAAAGTGCCTTCCCAGGGAAGCAATAAGAACAGCACATGTACATATAGACATGTGGATGTGGAGGGTGTCATCTGTGATTAACTCCTTTAGGTTGGCGATGATCCCCCATTTTCAGTTGAGAAAACTGAATCCCAGAGAAAGCATTGCAGATCATCATGGTTGTAGCTGGTGGTGAACTCACAGAACGCATGCAGTCGCTTCCAGAGTCGAAGTCGCTGTGTTGTGGCACAGGATGTGCTGAAGACTGAACCATTGGAATTCCAACAATGCCACAGGAATAAAAGACTCTCCTGTCCTTCATTCAGACGAGCGACCCTCCACACCAGCCTTAACTTAGGTGGCAAATGGGTGGCTGGTGAGGAGGGCAACTGCACCCCACTTTGGGGAGCTGGTAGGTCACATGTGGAGAGCTGGGATGTTTTAATTAAGGTTTCTTTGAGGTATTTACAAACCTCAGGTAGTTTGATCCCTGGCTCAAAGAGCTCGTGGGCTGCTCATTCTCAGTCTTAGGAACTCTCATTTCAAGGTCTGTTTTTTGCATCTGCCATGTGTGTTCAGTGCCCAGGGTTGGATTATTTTTAGCCAGGAATGTCACCCCAGAATCCAGTGGTTCCCGAGATCGCCACCCAGGCGACACTCATGCAGACATCTGAGTAATGCAGGCAGCAAGCATCAGGGCTCCAGCGGGGGAAGGTGAGGACGGAGAAGCCAGCTCCTGTGACCTCATTTCAACTGATGCTGTCAGCAAACTCCTGATGCTGACATCTGGTGCCTGAGGCTTACGGACTTCAACTGGGGACACAAGGAGCAGGGTATTCCCTGGTCTTCCTGTCCGCTCCAGCATTTCTGATTTTAAGCAGTGTGAATCCTATACTGGCTTTCCAGATTCTATTTTTGTCCTGCTGGTGCCGGGCCCAGCTCTGGATATTACAGCACATCCTGGCAGGCTGATCATGGACTGGCCAGGAAACGAGGTCAGGATGGATAGAGGGAAAGAGCCAAGAAGCAGAGGCTGTCGCTCTCCCGCTTCTGCAGCCACCAGGAAGATCTCTGCAGTTACCTCTCATGGCCTCTGCAGAGCCCGTAACAGGGAGAGGCCCCACCTGGTGGGAAATCCCTTTTGAGGGACAGAAGAAGGGAAGACGGCAGGAACCTGGGCTTGAAAACTGGACAACAGACTTTCTAGGTAGGAAGATTGTGCCAGCTCCTGCTTCATGGCCCTTATGTGGATAGTCAGTCTGTGGTTGCTGTGATTTGGATATAGTTTGAATGTCTCCTCCAAGGGTTTGTATGTTGAAATGTCATCCCCAGTGTGAGGAATTAAAAGGGTGGAAACTTAGTCTGACTATGGTGTTTAGAGGTAAGATCTTGGGCATCTGATTAGGAATAGGTAAGGTCAGGATAGAGTCCCCCTGATTGAATACTGTGGCTTTGTCAGAAGATGGAAAGGCGCTGGAATACATATGCGCGCGTGCACACACACACACACACTCTGTCTCACCATGAGATACCCTGTACCACCTCAGGACTCTGCCAATAACAAGGTATTACCATATTTGGGCCCTTAAACCTCCAGAACTGTAAACTGAATAAATTTCTTTTCTTTATCCTGTTACCCAACCTCAGGTATTTCACTACAGTAAACAAAGCAGATATACATGGTCTTATCTGAGTAGACCCATATTTTGTTGTCTACATGTGACCCTTCGGGGTGATGATGCATCTCCATAAACCTGCATGCATGTGCAGAAGTTCTTTAGCCCACTCAAAGGTTCAACTCATTTATCTTTTAAAAAAATAAATTCCAGAGTAATCTGTGCTCCTTATAAAATCACCACCACCCACCATCACCAGCCTCACCTCTGACATCTAGCCTTTTCTTTGTTATGTCAAGTTTCCACCTCCCAAAACTAATGACATGATTTTTACCATACTCAAATAGTTAGAGGCAAATATACACAGATACTGTTTTATAAAATAAGTTCATGTTGTATAAGACTGGACTCATGTCATTGGGTATGGTGGCACACGCCCGTAATCCCAGGCTCAGGAGGCTGAGGCAGGAGGATCGAGAGCTCAAAGCCAGCCTCAGCAACTTAACAAAGCCCTAAGTGAGACACTGTCTCTAAATAAAATACAAAAAAGGACTGGGGATGTGGCTCAGTGGTTAAGTGAACCTGGATTCACTCCCCAGTACCAAAAAAAAAAAAAAGAAGAAGAAGACTGGACTCATACCAAGCACCTTTCCCTGCAGATTGTCTTTCGCATATCTTGGGGTTTCTGGCCAGGCTCAGAAGTGTTGCAGTAGACATGCTCAAATACTAGTACTTCTATTTTTACGAGGTGGATTCTAAGGCGTGAGATTGCAAGGCCACAGGGTACACGTATTTTTAACTTTTTAGTAGTTATTGCCAGATTGCTTTCCAAATGGTTGCAGTTATTCCTATTCCCATGAGCAACATATGCAAGGATCTTTCCCCCAAATCCTTGCCAACAGTACCATGTTGCTATTTTCCTCAATGTTTAAACAGATATATCAAATGAAATTAGTATCTTACTATTACCTGAACTTGCATTCCTCTGGTTAATAACCAAATTAATCATGTAATCATAATAATCATTATCATTAGTATTTTCTTTCTTTATATTCCCTATTTTGCATTGAGATTAAAAAAATCTTTTTCTTGTTAAACTCCAAGTATATTTGTGTTACGGGTGTCAACTATTTGTTAAATGCATTTCTTTGTTGAGTGTTTGTACTTTGACTTTGCTTATATTTTTGGCATAAAATTTTAAACATAAATATCAATGTTTCTTGGGTTTATAAAAATTTTGAATTACAAAATCAAAAGGAAAATAATTAGAAAAGCATACAAAGATTTAAATGAGAAAGCATCAATTTGTAAGTCATGTTTGTCACTAAAATAGAAATAATTTGAATATGGAAATATTAGGGGTATAATTTATTTATGGTGTTATATACAATTACACCCATCAAAAGTCACGGTGCGTGGGGCATGGTGGCACACAATTATAATCTCATCTATTCAGGAAACTGAGGCAGGAGGATCACAAGTCCAAGGCCAGACTGGGCAAGTTGGTGAGACCCTGTGTTAAAATAAAATAAAAAGGGCCATGGGGTGTAGCTCGAGGTACAATGCTCCTGGGTTCATCCCCAGTGTGCAAAAACAAACAACCAAACAAGCCATGGTGTAAGTGTAAACTTATTTACATGAAATGGGGTTTAAAAGTGTCTATTTTAGAAAAAGCAGTCATGAAATTCTGACTAGAAAAATAAGAGGCCCAGAATAGCAAAAGCAATCTTTAGTGAGAGAAGTAAAGCAGGCGGCATCACAATACCAGATCTTAAATTATATTACAGAGCTATTGTAACAAAAATAGTGTTGGTACTGTCACCAAGACAGACGTGAAGACCAATGGTACAGAATAGAAGACACAGAGACAAACCCACATAAATACAGTTATCTCATACTAGACAAAGGTGCCAAAAACATACTTTGGAGAAAATATAGGCTCTCTAACAAGTGGTGCTGGAAAAACTGGAAATCCATATGTAGTAGAATGAAATTGAGTCTCTATCTCTCACCCTGCACAAAACTCAACTCAAAGTGGATCAAAGACCTAGGAGTAAGACCAGAATCTCTGCACCTACTAGAAAACACTCCAACAGAACTGACTTCCTTAACAAGACTCCTAAAGCACAACAAGTAAAATGACAAATCAATAAATGGACGGCATTGAACTAAAAAGCTTCTTTACAACAAAGGAAACAATAAAGAGCATGAAGAGAGAGCCTATGGAATGGGAGAAAATCTTTGCCACCTGCACCTCAGATAGAGCATTAATCTCTAGGATACATAAAGAGCTCAAAAAACTGAAAACACACACACACACACACACACACACACACACACACGCACAATGTAATCAATAAATCAATAAATGGGCAAAGGAACTAAACAGATGCTTCACAGAAGAAGAAATATGCATGGTCAAAAAATACATGAAAAAAATGTCCAACATCACTAGCAATCACAGCCAGAATGGCAATTATCAAGAATACAAGTAACAATGTTAGCAAGGATGTGGAGGAAAGGGTACTCATACATTGCTGGTGGGACTGCAAATTGGAGCAACCACTCTGGAAAGTAGAATGGAGATTCCTCAGAAAACTAGTAATGGAACCATCATTTGACAGATGAATGGATAAAGATACTCTAGTATAGGTACACAATGGAGTATTACTCAGTCATAAAGAATAACTTTATGACATTTATGGGTAAATGGATGGAACTGGAGACCATCATGCTAAGTGAAATAGGCCAATTCCCCAAGACCAAAGGTTGAATGTTTTCTCTGATATGTGGAAGCTAACCCACAATAAGAGGGACTGAAGGGGAAGAATAGAAGTTCAGTGAATTAGACAAAGAGGAATGGAGGGAAGGGAGAAGGGACAGGAAAAGGAAAGACCTTGGAATGAGTCTGACATAACTTTCCCATGTACATGTAAGAATGTACCACAGTGAACCTCCACGTCATGTACATACACAAGAATGGGACCCTAATTAAAATGCAATATATTCCATGCTTGTACAATCATATCAAAATGGACTCTACAGTCATATATAGCTAAAAAGAACCAACAAAAAAGTATCTATTTTTATGTGAAAAATAAGATTAACCCATAGTATATTATCTTATGCCACTCTATGTGCATAGAAAATAGTTGGGATATGAGTGAAACAAGTTATGGTCTATGCTTGTGGAACCAAATGTACTTTCCCCTTATTTTTCTTTATGTACGTATGTTTTTTACCAAATGATCTCAAAATAATCCAACAATGAAAGAACAAGTTCTATAAGGATTCACACACAAAATTTGTTATCCCTTGGAGGTAAGAGTGGGTAAGTGGGTAAGGTTACTGGTGGTGGAAGGAGACTTTCAATGTTAACTCTCACATTCAGTATTATTTAACTTTTTTCAACACATTATTTCTGAAATATTTAAAGACAAGATATTAAAAATAAATGAAATGTGAATGTGAAGAAATAATCCAAAGACCCAACATTGATGTAAAATAAGTCTTTTAAAAATGCCCTTTCCCCAGCTGGCTGTCATTCTTCCTGTCTTTCCCGTGGGTAACTGGTTTTTATCTTGTCTGTATCCTTTCACACCTTTGAGGGTGTGTTACACCTGAGTGTACCTATTTACACATCTCTGTCTTTTCCACAAAAAAAGGCTAATGTCAGAGATCAGCTTATCAAAAGTGGACTTTTTAGAAACTCCAGTCATTTTGTTGCATGCATTTGAACTTAGCACAGGTGGGCCTCTCAGTCCATGGGTTTAAAGTCAATCAGAATATTCAACATTTCTTGCTTGTGCTCTTGGGTTTCACCATTGTCTTGGACACCCCTCATGAGGATTCTCTTGTTAATTTCAGATCTGATAAGCTATGGTCTCCTTATTATTCTTTTTCAAAGCCTTCCCATGTGTTTATTTATCCTTTAAAGAAATAAAGATGCTGGGCACGGTGGAGCACACCTGTCGTCCCGGTTACTTGGAAGGCTGAGGCAGGAGTGTTGCTTGACCAAGGCAACACAGCAAGATCCCAGCCCTTACACAAATAAATAAGTAAATAAGTAAAGGCTTTCTGTCTGCAACTTCCTGACATTGTTTTATTTCCCCACTTAAAATAAAAGTAAAAATAAATGAAAGGAAGACCTGTAAATATGTTTAGACTCC
The DNA here is from genome assembly GCF_902686445.1 of Sciurus carolinensis. Taxonomy (NCBI): domain Eukaryota; kingdom Metazoa; phylum Chordata; class Mammalia; order Rodentia; family Sciuridae; genus Sciurus; species Sciurus carolinensis. Next base: position 13,856,202 of record NC_062227.1, read on the forward strand.
CATTTACTTGGGTTTCTTTGTGTGTGTGAGAGAGTTCAGTAAACATTTATAAATTCCTTTATCTAGATCCTGAACATTTTTGTTAGTTTTGTTTCTGCCTGTTTGGGGGGTTTGTTTCTTTTTCTCCTTGGAAAATTTTCCCGAGTACATTTCATAGTTAATTATTAGAAAGCCATTGATTTCGCATTTTGGTATTATATGTGGCTATCCTGCTATCAGTTGCTCCCTTCAGATTTTCTTAGAAGGAATTTATGGCCAGTGAAGTCTAAGATTGTCCCCCTGACCCCTTCCCTGGGGTTAGTCTCATGTTACATAGCAAAAGGGATTTTGCAGAGGTAATTAAGTTTACTAATAAGTTAACCTTAAGATAGGGAGGTAATCTGGGTGAACCTAACCTGGTCACATGAACCCTTTAAAAGCCGAGTTTTCTCTGGCTGCTAAGAAAAGAAGAATCCAGAGATTCAGAGCTTCAGAGGGGTTCAGGGTGAGGGAAGCCCTCTGGGGCAGAGATAGAGAATGACACACATCAAGGAATCAGCAAGTTCAGCCCTCCAGCCACGAGGATCTCAGTTCTGCCAACAGCATGCATAAGCTTGGCCGTGGGTTTTCCTGATAAGAAATTCAGATAAAAATCCAGTCCAGCTAACACCTTGACTGCAGCCTCATAAAACATAATCAGGGAACCTTGGAGCAGCCCATCTGGACTCTGGCCTACAGAACTCTGAGAAAACAAATAGGTGTTGTTTTGAGACACTAAGTTTGCAGTAATTTGGCATGCATCAAAAGAAAACAAGTCATATCATTTATCACAAATGAGAAGTTGCTCTTTCCTTTCCAATTACTTAAACTTGTAATATATTTTTTCTGATTCCATTGTAACTTCTAGGACCTCAAGAAAAAGATGAGCATGGAGAACAATAGCAAAAGCCTGATTATGGTAGGAATGTCTAGTGTTTTACCATCAGATATTATGTTTACAATTGATGTCTTTTATCCATTCCCACCACTCAGTTCCAGAAGCTTGGGTTTGGGAGATGCAGCATCATATTTACTTTGGAGGAGTCCAAGCACATGAGGCCTCCTGGAGAACTTTGCCCCAGCCCTGCAAGGTATTCCTGCCTAGCTGGCCTTGTTCACCCACTGTTTTATCAAGCCAGCTCATCATCATCCAGGCAAGACTAGTGATTCCCTGAGCAGGGTCTACTGCTGCATTTCCCTTCCTGTAAAGGGAGTTCCTTGATCAGGAGCAATGCTCTGGGGAATGTTCACAAAGTGGGTAAGGCGTTCTGGAAGTCTCTGGATGGCAGTTTGGGCAGAAGCATTTTATGCATAGGGCAGGCATATCTTCTTCCAGAGTGTCTATTCCAGTAAGGACAACAAATCCCTTCCCTGATAGAAGTGGCCCATTGTAATCAACCTGTCACCAGGTAGCTAGATGATCACCTTGAGGATTAGAGACATATCTGGGTCTCAGGGATGATGTCTGCTGCTGGAAGATGGAGTCTTCAAAGATGGCTGTAGCCGGGTCAGTCTTGATGAGTGGAAGTCATGTCACTGAGCTTATGCATAACTTCTACCACTGCCACCATGGCTACTTTGTTCATGGGTAGCAGGGGAAAGATGCTGATTTGTGCCCACAGAATGTGCCATCCTATCCACTTGATTACTAAGATCCTCTTCTGCCAAGGTCACCACCAGGGGAACATCCACATGGGACACTAACATCTTCACTCTGCCCATTCTGAGAGGTCTATCCCCATACCTTTTCCCTAGACTTCGTTCTCACCAGTTTTCCAAACATGTTCCTTTCAAATACTCGACCATTCAGCTAAACCAGTGGTTCCAGTTCATAAGTCACTATATAGTCCTGTGTCTGGTCAATTCCCCTCTTAAGCAAGGTGAGCAAGTTGGTTCTCTGCGCAAAACTCTGTCCACTGTGAATTTCCCTTCACAGATGTCCCAGAAAGGAGGTATAATGCTGCCACTCTTGATTTCTAGGTGGTGCTGTATGTCAGGCAGAACCATGTTCAGCCAGGCCTGAGTCTTTTCTTCCTCTGCAACATGGCCTTGGGAGATGCCCAGGGAAACCAGGGGAGCAGGCTAGGAGAGACAGGGTAGTGTGGCAAGGCTTGGAACCATGGGCATTTGGACCACTTATCCATGTAACTTAATTGTACTCGGAGGGTGCCACCCTATTTGATGATGAAATGTGCTGAACATACCCAAGTTTATGGCTTGGTAGGTCAGATAACACAAAATTCATGATGTGCAACTCAGATCACATGATAAATCAGTGACCCCGAGGTTAAGCATTCAGTCTGTACCAAGACCCAGTGGTAGGTTAACAGCTCAAAGGGAGAGTAGTTACCTCTAGAGGATGGCAGTGTTTTGCTTCAATATCCTAAAATCGTTCCCTACAATCACCTCCAGGTGCCTGCCCAAGGCTCCAGAGAGCCTTCCTGTCTGCTACTGAGAGTTCATACACCATCAGATCAGCTGGATCAGATGACGCAAGTGGCAAAGCAGCCTGCGTGGCAACCTGGCTCGTTGCAGAGCCGACTCTTGTTCTAGGTCATACAAAGCTAGCCGTTTTGCAGGTTACTTGGTAAATGGGCTCTAATAGCACATCCAAATGTGGATTGTGTTGCCTTCAAAATCCAAAAAGACCCAATAGGCATTTTTTTTTATCAAGTTTCCATTTCTTTTTTTTTTTAAATTTGTACTTTTTAGATATACATGACAGTAAAGTGTATTTTGACGTATTATACAACATGGAGTATAACTTATCTAATTGGGATCCCATTCTTGTGGTTATATATGTGGAGTTATCCTGGTCATGTATTCATATATGAACATAGCAAATTATGCCTCCTTCATTCCACTGTCTTTCCTATGCCTATCCTCCTCCCTTCCCTTCATTCCCCTTTGTCTAAACCGATGAACTTCTATTCTTCCCTCCCCTCCACCTCCCATCCCTTATTGTGTGTTATCATCCACATATCAGAGAGAACAGCTGGCCTTGGGTTTTGAGGGATTGGCTTATTTCACTGAGCATGGTAGTCTCCAGATCCAACCATTTACTGGCAAAAGTCATAAAGTCATTCCTTTTTTCCCGCTAGGCATTTTACCCTTTCCTTGGTTGTAGGAAGGGCCAGATGCAACTTACCTTCATCTTAGAGGGACTATCTCAGCATACCTCACACCTCTAGATCCCTAGTAATTTCACTGAGGCTGAAAGCCCCTAGATACTTGTCAGGTTTATTTCCCACCCTGTGGCACACAAATATTTTCCCTATAAATCTAGAATAGTCACTCCTTGTTGACTAGGTTCACTGAGCACAATGCCATCCATGTAAAGGGCCAGTGTGATGTCTTGTGGAAGGTATAGGGGAACAAGATTCCCAGGAACCCAATTTTAACCTGGAGCTGGAGAGCTGATAGACTCCGAGGGGGATAGTGAAGGTGTGCTGCTGGCATTGTCTGCTCAAGGTTAACTGCTTTGGGGTGTCTTTACTCACAGTAATGGAAAGAAAGGTCTTTCCAGCTCAGCAGCTACATACAAGGTACCAGGAAATGTGTGAATTTACTTAGGCAGTGAAGCCACATCTGCCAGAGCAGATGCCACCAGAGTCATCACCTGAAGAGAATGACTCCATGACTCTGTTTCTGATTCAATTAGATTTTTGTTCACCTGATGTAGAATTCTTTGCTTTGTATAGATGAAATAAGGGTTTATTAGGCTTCCCGTATATTTCACTTCTAGAAGTGCCGTGGTCACTTGGCCAATGCTGAAGACTCTGCATGTCAGAGTACTATGATTGCTATTTTGGCTCTGCCCTCCATTACAGCAATCCCACCCACCTTGCATTAGCTGATTGAGTGCCACCATTGGTCCCTGGCACCCTGGGATACAAGGACCCCCACTACATTTAAGTGTATTAATCCATTGGGAGCAGTTTCCATTATAGTTACTGACCTACAGGGAAAAGTGATCATGTAACTCCTCAGGGATACTGACCAGAGACCCCCTCATAAATTAGCTTCTCACATTTGTGGAGAGAAGTGTGTCCTCTGAACTTTTCCTAGGTGCATGAGTAGGTCTTAAGTGACAAACACACTCTGACACCCCAATCTCAGTAAGTCTTTGAATCTCTTTCTCTAGAATATGCCAAGGTGAATCTGGAACTTCCTTTACCATGGGCCACCTCTGGTCCTAATTTCATCTAGCCAGCTAAGTGAACTGTTATGACCTTTTCTAACTTCTCAAGCTGCAACATTAGATCAAGAATCTCAGCTTAGATCTGGGTGTGGTGGTTGAACACTTTTTTCTCAGCTTCTTGAGAGGCTGAGGCAGGAGGATTGCTTGAGCTCAGGAGTTTGAGGCCAGACTGGGCAACATAGTGAGACCTCATCTTAAAAAAACAAACCAAAAAACATCAACAACAAAAGGATCTCCATTTAGTAATTCAATATTATGAATTTGGCTTGATACAAGTTTATGTCCAACTTTATGTTTCTTACAACATCATCCCACATCCTTGATATTCTTTCCCACATATATTCCCTGGATTTCTGTCTGTGTAAATTGAAAAAGAATGTAGCTCCTTGGGAGTGTAGCATACCTCACATTTAGGGGCTAGCACTTGAATACAGCTATAGGCCTAGAAGCAAACAAGTGGTGAGGTGGGTCCTGAGGGGATCAGTTCTGTCTCACAAGGCAACTCCCTCAGAGGAGGCCTGGAAAGTTTCTCCAGTTAAGCAGGGTTCATCTCAGATGGGTATAGAAGGATTGCTTCTATTGGTAAAGATAACTCAGCAGAATCTAGGAGTTCAATGTCTCCAGCCTCATTAGGATTTTCCAATACATCCTCGTTCAAATTTTCAGGATCCCATCCCTTCTCCATGAATTCCCTCACTCTAATAGGAGCACCTTGCAAAGTTGGAATTCAGTTTGCATTGCCATCGAGTCACTCATAGGATGAGATTCTGGGTTTGTTTTTCAGCAACCTCAGCTTTGTGGGTACAGGAATATTATTCAACAATAAAAATAAATGAGACAGCAAGTCATAATATTGCTAAGTAAAAGAATCCACTGTGAAAAGTATATAATTTCAAATATATGGCAATCTGGAGAAGGTAAAACTATGGAAGTAGTAAAAATTTCAGTAATTGTCAGCAGTTCAAGGGGAAGGAGAAAGGATAGGGGAAGCACAGGATTTTTAGGGTGATGAAACTACTCTGTAATGATGGATACATTTGTCAAAATCCAGAGTGAGCTTCAGGTATGCTCTGGTCTTTAGTTAACAATAATGTATAATATTGTTTCATTGATACTAATAGTTATAGTACACTAATGCAAGATGTTAATAGAAAAATTGGGAGGTTGAGGGGAAGAAGTTAGGGGATTTATGGGAACTCTCTATACTTTCTACTCAATATTTCTTTAAACCTCAAACTGCTCTTAAAAAATTAAGTCCAATAATTTTTTTTATTGTAAACAAATGGGATACATGTTGTTTCTCTGTTTGTACATGGCGTAAAGGCATACCATTTGTGTAATCATAAATTTACATAGGGTAATGTTGTTTGATTCATTCTGTTATTTTTTTCCCTTCCCCCCACCCCGCCCACCCCTCTTTTCCCTCTATATAGTCCTTCCTTCCTCCATTCTTGCCCCCCTCCCTAACCCTAACTCTAACCCTAACACTAACCCCTCCCACCCCCCATTATGAGTCATCATCCACTTATCAGTGAGATCATTCTTCCTTTGGTTTTTTGAGATTGGCTTATCTCACTTAGCATGATATTCTCCAATTTCATCCATTTGCCTGCAAATGCCATAATTTTATCATTCTTTATGGCTGAGTAATATTCCATTGTATATATATATACCACAGTTTCTTTATCCATTCATCAATTGAAGGACATCTAGGTTGGTTCCACAATCTGGCTATTGTGAACAGAGCAGCTATGAATATTGAGGTGGCTGTATCTATGTAGTATGCTGATTTTAAGTCCTTTGGGTATAGGCCAAAGAGTGGGATAGCTGGGTCAAATGGTGGTTCCATTCCAAGTTTTCTAAGGAATCTCCACACTATTTTCCAGTGTGGCTGCACTAATAAGTCCATTAATTTTTTAAAAATTCCTATAAATTTTAGAGGTCTGCTGTCAGTGTCAAACCAATACCAGAAACTGACTCCTTGCAGATGGTTTATTCTGATGACACCCTGCATCCTTGGTGCTTTCTTCAGCTGCTGCAATCTTCTCATCCTGTGTGTGGAGCCAGCTGGCAGTACCATGCAGTTAGCACCCACAGGAGTAACCCTAACCAATAAAGAAAGGGAATCAGGGGCTCAGCACCCAGCTTTCTCATCCTTGGTGGAACTGCTCTGAAGTGTGTCCTGCAGTCTGCCAGATGGTCGCAGTGGAGCTGAGCCCTGGTTACCACAGCAGTAACTACTCACTAACACACCTTGCAGTACTTTCCTGCCTCCCCACCTTACTCTTCTATCTCCTTATTGTTCTTTCTGGAGTCCCAAATTTGTCTCAGGTTGGATTTAGGGAAACCTAAAATAAGATAGGGTCAGATTGAAGATAGAGCCTAGTAGCTTTGCTTCAGAATCTCTGCAAAATTTCCAAATGTAGGAGGAGGAAAAAGAGAAAATGGCATCCATGGATCACAGTACCTACAGTACTGTGGCCCAGCAGAACCACAGTGCTTATAACCCCAGGCAACTGAAGGATCTGCATGGTTCACCTGGGCACATGGGCAATGGAGCTATCATGAACAGCCTACTGATGTGAGCCATACTTAGGCTCAGAACATTGCCACTTACGGGCAGATGCACATGCAACCTCTTACAGACAGCTTCCCACTGCCCCCCAGGCAGACAGCCAGCCTGTCCAGGGGTACAGCACTGGTGCTTATGACCCTGCCACAGTCACCACCACCCAGGCCTCCTACGCAACTCAGTCTGCATATGGCACTCAGCCCACTTACCCAGCCTCTCAGCAGCCGCTGGCAACCACCACACCTACAAGACTGCAGGTTTGTAACAAACCCATGGAGACTAGTCACCCTCAGTCTAGCACGGGGGGTTATACCCAGCTCAAGGATACAGACAAAGTAACTACAGTTATCCCCAGGTTCCCGGGAGCTGCCCCATGCAGCCAGTCGCTGCACCTCCATCCTATCCCCTGCACAGCCAGCTAGCTATGGTCACAGCAGTTACTCACAGCAGAACACATGTGAGCACTGAGCAGCTGTGGACAGCAGTGTAGCTGTGGTCAACAAAGCTCCTGTGGGTACAGCCTCCTTCTCATTACCCTCCCACACCCCTACCGGATTCTACAACCCAGTTCCAAGTCAATACCTCCAACCGAGCAGCAGCCATAGGCAGGGCAGTCCATTCCCACAGGACTTCCCAGCAGCGTGGGTGTTTATGGACGGGAGTCGGGAGGGTTTTCCTGATCAGGAAAGCACTGCATGAATGGCCCTGATAACTGGGGCAGGGGAAGAGTGGACTTGATCATGGAGGCATGAGCACAGGTGGGTGGGAAGAAGAACATGGTGGAATGAGAAGGCGTCAGGAAGCCGAGTGGACCCAAGGATGAAGCGCCAGGTCTCGATGATGACTGACTACAGTGCAGTTTATGTGCAAGGATTAAATGACAGTGTGACTCCCGCCACCTGGCAGACTTCTTTAAGCAGTGTGGGGTTGTTAAGATGAATAAGAGAATGGGGCAGCCCACGATCCACATCTACCTGGACGAGGAAACAGGAAAGCCCCAAGGCCATGCCGCAGTGTCCTTTGAAGGCCCAGACTGCCGAGGATGCCATTTGGTGGTGTAGTGGAAGAGATTTTCAAGGGAGCAAACTGAGAGTCTCTCTTGCTCAGAAGAAGCCTCCAATGAAATGCATGCAAAGTGGCATGCCACCCTCTGAGGGCAGAGCAATGCCACCACCACTCCGTGGAGGCTTCTCTGCAGGAGGGCCAGGTTGCTGAGGGAGGAGGTAACGCCCAGCACCAGGCTGGAGACTGGCAGAGTCCCATCCAGGGTGTGGAACCCAGAGAACAGGACGCAACATGGGTGAGAGCCCCAAGCCTGAGGATGCTCTCCCACCACCGTTTCTGTCCCTGGCAGTGGCAGGGGCTGCCCAGGTGGCATGCAGAGAGGAAGAGGTGACCCCATGGAAGGGGGTGGACTGGGAGGAATGTTCAGAGGTGACCCTGATGAAGACAGAGGTGGCTTCTATGGTGTCCATTGCATGGACCAAGGTGACTTTGGTGGAGGAAGACAAGGTTGACAGAGGGGAGGAAGAAGAGGAAGGACAGGGAGGACCTGGAAAATGAATGAAGGTCAGCACCATCAGGACCAGGTCCCATTGGGGCAGCCCCCAGAGAGTGGCATTGACTACCAGATTTAATTTTTTAAAAAAACTTTTAAAACTCGTTCTAATTAGTCGTACATGACAATAGAATGCATTTTAAACCAGAAAATGTTTTAAATTTATAATTCTATGTTTATAATGCTGGCCACAACATTATGATTGTTCCTTAAAACAAGTCAAATGGTAGTGTGCTGAGTGTTTCTATCTTCCTTCTTTTAATGATGGTTGTTTAAGATCTAGCAATGGTAACCCCCGTGAGCACGCTCAGTGTCACTGTGGAGACAAGAGGGACACCAACTGTAACAATGTTCATGGTTATGATTTTTTAAAAATAAAATCCCAAATGTTTATAAACAACCACAACAACAACCACAAATTCCAAATGCCTTCTCATTTTTTCTCTCCAAATGCATGTGATTTTCACAGCAACCAGCCTTAGAAATAAGGGGATCTTTTTTTTTTTCATTTTTATTGTTTTAATTACCAATAATGTTGCAGTTTTATTTTCTACACTTTTCATTGGAAATGCAGTGTTTTAATTGCATTATGGATTAAAAAGTTGCTCATGGGCTGGCCTGAGACACCAACTTGAACACTTTTTCTAAAGGAAAGTGTATTACAAATGTAAAGAAACAACTTTGGAAATCAAGTTTTGGAACATGCAATTTGAGTACTGCCTTCAAGCCAAAAAATTTAGATGAGAGATGCAAAACAAATTGGCCCACTGCTGCTTGGGATAATGTCTGCCCTTTTTAAGTTTTTTTTAAGAATTTTTGCTGTTGTTTCTTCCTTTTTTAAAAATTTATTTTGATTGCTTGATAATAGCCACATTTAGAAGCTTCTATCAGTTTCCCTACATCTGCTAGCAATTGGCATCCTTCCATTTTGCTTGGATAATTCAGTAGCGTCACATCTTGTGGAAATAGCTGCTCCTGGCAAAACTGTTTAGTTTATCATTTACTCAAAACATTTGCACAGTTCCACTTGGTTAGAAAGCAAAAATGGGGCTGATCGTTTTTGCATAAAGAAGTCAAATCAAGGAATGCTCTAAACCATGAAATGAAATTTAATTAAATATTGGAAAGACAAACACTTCACCATGAACAGACATTCTTTAAATCATAGTTAAATGATACACAAAAGAAATTTCTGTTTTACTTTAGAAAGTATTTCATGGTGACTTCATAAATGTTTTCAAGATAACTAATGCGTGCTATCATTGTGTAGCTTGCTCATGGGAGGAGTCAGTCTCAGACTTTGCCACTGAAATACCACCCGTGACAGTAGAAAACAGGCAGATTGTTAGGGTTGGGCTGAAGTGGCTCGTTGCCTCCTAGCCTTCCACTCCTGCCATGTGCACGGTGGGTTAGCTTCCTACTTATTTGACTTATGCTTGTTTTCATATTAGGGTAAGACTGCCCTCTGGAAAGTACCTCGCCAACTCTGAAGCTCCAAGGAGACACAACCTACTGAGACTCCACCATCAGCATCTCAAGTGGTCCATTAGGTGCACACCGCAGCGTCCTCTCCAGTCTGAGGACAAGATCTCGATGATGAGATACTAGAGAACCCAAACCCCACCCAACATGGAGGTGCTAAGAGGTACCAAATGGTCACTTGACCTTGGGGACACTTGGAAGGGCTGTGTAGGAGGTCATCCGAGTTTCAGCAAACATCTAACAGGGAAGGCAACAGTTTCAGACCCAAATCAATGGACTTGAGAATCTGATTAGGATTCTGGCACCTCTATAATGTTGTTGTTTTTTTTTTTTTAATAGCTTTACTATATAACTCAATACTACATAATTCACTCATTTGAAGTGTACTATGCAGTGTTTTTCATATGTTGACAGGATTGTGTAGCCATAACCAAAATCTAGTCTACTTTAATCTAATGGAATAGTTTCATTTCCTTGAACCCAGAAAAATGATGCACCCACGAAGTCACTCACCGTTACACTCCCAACCAGCTCCCTGCCCTAAGCAACCACTAAACTTCTTTCTGTCCATATCAGTTTGCCTATGCTGAATATTTCGTATACACAGAATCACATAACATGCCAGCTTTTATGACTGGCCTTTTAAATTTAGCATATTTTCAGTTTCAGTCAACTATATCATGTTTGAGTATTTTGTTCCTTTTTTATATGGCTGAGAATGTTCCATGGTAGGGATATGCCACATTTTATTTATTCATTTATCCACTGATGGACAGTTAATTGTTTTCACTGTTGATTATTACAAATAATGCTGCTAGGAACATTCCTGAACAGTTTTTATACAGACATGTAAAATGTTAAACTACATGTCCTGGCAATTCAACTAGTATATTTGTCTCCAAAGACTTGAAAACATATGTCTATATTACTTTAACTTTCCTCCACTTCATCTGCACTGTTATTTTTTGTCTTTTTGATCATGACTGCCCTAGTATGTAGAAAGTTGTATTTCATTGTGGTTTAGATTTGTGTTTCCCTGGTCCCTAGGGAATTTTTTTTTAAATGTGCTTGTTTAACATTTGCATGTTTTCTTTGGAGAACTGTCTACTTAAGTCATTTGACCTTTGGAACAGAGGGTGTCTTTATTATTGAGTTGTAAGTGTTCTTTATATATTGTGGATACAGTCCCTTATCAGATGTATAGTTTGCAAATGCCTTTTCACATTCTATAAATTCTACTTCTGCTTTCTTCATAGTAATGTTTCCAGCACAAGAGTTTTACATTTTGATACAGACAAACTTATCTATTCTTTCTTTTGTATCTTGTGCTTTGGTGCTCTATATAAGAAGTCATTGATAAAATCCAAGGTCACAAAGATTTACTCCTTGGTTTTCTTCTAAAGGATTTGCAGCGTTAGCCCTTATGTTTGTGTGTTTATGATCCATTTTTAATTAATGTTTGAGAATGGTGTAATATAGAGGTCCACTTCATTCTGTTGCATGTGGTTATCCAGCTATTTCAACATCATTTGTTAAAACAAACAAACAAAAAATCTCCTCTTTCCCCATTGAATTATCTTATAGGAATTGACTACAAATGTGAGACTTTATTTCTGGACTGCTCTCTGTGTTTATCCTTATGCCTGTATAACACGGCCTTGGTCATTATACATTGGTAGTAAGCTTGTTTGCAGTTAAGAAGTACGAATCCTCTAAATTTGCTCTTTTTCAACATTGTTTTGACTATTCTAGATCCCTTGCATTTCCACATGAATTTTGTCGATTTCTGTAAAACTCAGATTTTGATGGAAATCATGTTGAATCTTCTAAATGTGGTTATCAAAATGGCATAAAAATATTGCCATCCTACCAATAACTTCAGGACAGTGGGATATCTTTCCACATATTTATATCTTCTTCCCTGATCTCTTTTAATATCCTTCAGTTCTCAATGTATAAGTTTTGTATCTCTTTTATTAAATTTATATTTAAATATTTTATTCTTTCTATTGAAACCAAGTCCTAGTACTGGAGCTGCAGAGTGGTGGCCTGTTTGGGCTGGAGCACAGGCTACCAGCACAGGCCTGTGGCAATGCAGAACCCATCAAGACTGCACCAGCCTAAAGCATAGCAAGCCAAGGCAGAGGAGAGTCCAGACCCAGCCTGGACCCCATCTGGAGCCCATGTCTGCTCCACACAGGGCCACAGCCCTGAACTGCCAAGTCTCCACAATCTGCTGACTTCAGTCTCCTCTTTCCCAATGAAGGCAGGAAAACAGAGGTGGGGCAGACCCAAATGGAGATTGCAAGGCTAACCAACAGCATTGGTATTTTCCAAACCGGAATAGCATAAGTTTGGACCAATAATGTTGACCCAAGACCTACTAAACCCCTAGACTAGCACACTCAAGTGGCTACCCCTCAAAGACCCCTCTCACCCTATGAGAGATCTGTCTCTTTACTTCCCACATGAATAAATCCTAGTCTTTTACACTCACTCTTCCTTGTCCAGAAAGAAGAAATTGGCAGTGAGCTCCAGGGAGCTCATCACTCAGTCACATGACCTGCCATTAAGTGCAACACGTCACTCCAGGGTACTGGAGAAGAACTGGAATTTGCTGGCTGCAACCCTCAGAGCTGATACAGTCAGCATCCCCTGCCTTGATCAGCTGCTAAGGCTACAGCAGGCTCTCTGAGCTGCAGGTGCCTGCATCTTACACAGAGCCCACCCTCTGGCAGAAGCAGAGAATTGGATTCATCTCCATCTCCAGTTTCACTCTTACAGAATTGTTTTCTTGATTTTATTTTCAGAATGTTCACTGAAAATATATAGAATTAGAATTAATGTCTGTATATTGATCTTTCACTCTGCAAGCTTGATTAACTCATTTCTACCTTCTAATAGTTTTTTTAGTAGATTGTTTTAGGATTTTGTGTACACATATAAGCTATGTCATTTGTTGATAGACATAATTAACTTCTTTTCTAATCTGAATATTCTTCCTTCCTTTTCTCATTTTTTCCTTCCTCCCTCCCTCCCCCTACACACACATACACACACACACTCTCTCTCTCTTTCTTTCTTTCTTCCTTCATTTTTTTCTCTAATTGCTTAAAAAAAAAAAAAAAAGCAGTGACAGGGACATCCTTTCCTTATTCCTGATTTTAGAAAGAAAGCATTCCTTCCATTATCCTTAGATATGATGTTAGCTATAGGCTTTTAGTAGATGCCCTTTATTGGGCTCCCTTCTTTCCTAGTTTGTTAAGAAGTTTTACCATGAAGGCCTGTTGGATTCTGTGAAAAGCCTTCTGTGTGTCTGCTGTCCTTTATTCTGCTTGCATAGTTTATTGTATTGATTGTGCCTTCAAAATAACATTTTCTTCCTGTGTTTGCCACTGCATGTCTGTGGGGATTTGCGGGAAACCTTTTGTAACAGTATATTTTGATAAAGAACTGAACAAAGAACAAGTTAAAGAGGCTGAACTCTAGTTTAAAAGTATATTCGGGGGGTGAGGACCAAGAAGAAGAGGCAGAAACATAGGAAATTGATGGTGGCCACTGCTAACAATGAAAGGAAAGCAGCTGGCATCCTTCCAGATTCAAATAAATACCACAGACTTTAACAAAAAGGCCCTTCACAAAGTTATCTGTTGTTAAACAAAGTCATCATTAAAAATAACTTTTGCAAAATTATAATTAAATATGATTATCAAGAATGGTAATAAGTAACTCAAACACATTGCTTCCTCATTATTTTATTACATTTTACTGTTATCTATGTTCTTAAAATTATTTATGTCTATTTTATCTGTGTAGTATAAATACTACAGAGCGGTGTGATACTACATGTCTGCTCCCAATTGTGTATTTAATGCTGTCAGGTTTACATCTGGAGACATCGTGCAAGTATTTTGCCATAGAAATTAACAAATACCACAAAACATTTTTGGAAGAGTTGGCTGTTTGGCATTTGCCAGCACACCAGCCCTAGTGCATTTAGTCCAAGAAAATAGAAGAGAAAGGCAGGTGAGCAACAGTGGGAACTTCATTCAATTTTCCAGACAGGAATACCCAAGAAAAATGTGTGGCTCTTTCTTACTGTCTTTCCCTGGGATGGATTTAGAACAAGAAAAATTCAGTTCAGGAAGGGTTTATTGAAGGCAATAATAGCACTGCAGAAGATATCCAGCCTGAATGCTTAAAATTATTTATGCAAAGAGTGCCTCTTTGTGGAGATGGGATTAAATGATTCACAGAAGATTCTTCTATTTCAGAGAGTGTATTCATCTATAAAGAAATGCTTAATTCAAGACTAGTAGTGATGATAATTGTTTTTCTTCAGACTGATGAATCACAACGTCATTTCTTCTATTTATATTCAAAGCATCCAGGTCATTCAATGTGTCTGTTTGAACCCCTCCTGCCATATAAACAGATATTTGAAATGTAGATAATTGATGTTTGATTTAGCTCTTCCCTATTGCTTTAAAGATTACCGAGAGAACTCAAATATATTAATCTGATGTCATCTTTTTGGTGAGCTCCTTAATTCAGTCTCCAAGCTGGGGTCCCTTCCTCCTCCCACCCTCGCCTGGGCTCCTGAAGAATATAGCAGAGTTCAGAGGAAAGCCGGGTGTGGCAGCACGAGCCTATAATCCAGCGGCTCAGGAGGCTGAGGCAGGAGGATTGCTTGTTCAAAGCCAGCTGCAGCAACTTAGCAAGGCTCTAAACAACTTAGCGAGATCCTGTTTCAAAAACAAAGGGCTGGGGATGTGGCTCAGTGGTTGAACCCTTCTGGTTCAATCCCCAGTACCAAAAAAAAAAAAAAAATCTAGAAGGCGAATCAAGTCATCTGAGCCAAAGTCCTCCCCTTCATTTTAATTCATCATTTTTGTTGAATAAGGATATGATGTTTGTAACTTAATCTTGAAAATGAGGCCACTGTTAATTTTCATTTTAGTAGAAAACATTATCTATGACAACTACAGAAAGTATTTGGAGACTCCAAAATAAGTCATCCCTTGATGTGAAGTGGCCACATCTCTTGGTGGTGTTAACAGGCACCCAATAGTGCTGAGACATCCATACAGACATTCATGGGGCTTCCTATTCCATCAGCGTGATGCGGAAGGTATAGGAAACCTTTTTCCTATTTCAAATATGAGAACAGAACTGACCAAAAATAAAACTGTTTAAATATACACTTTATGTCACAGGAAAGAAAATGTCAAAAACAAAGATCGAATGGAGATCTGGAGCGTTTCCACGCAAGATCTTGCTATAGCACCTTGGGGGAATAGAATGGTATCAGATCAAGTTATGGGTCAAACAGTCAAAGACAAGAAATGAGGCTTTGGGTCCAAGAGCTTAGAGCTTGGCATAAACTAGGGGTTTGGGAGAGTTTAGACTCTCTGTTAAGAGAGAGTAAAAAATTCATACCACCAGCCAGGGTGATGACCAAGCTGCTTCTTCCAATCAATGTCTAGATAGAAAAACATCTTTCCTTAGGCATTATAACGTCAAGCCAGAGCCACACAAGAGAGGAGTTTATACTATAGTCAGGCCATGAGACTCCACGGGGCAAAAACCTAAACTGTCACGGGGCAAGAACGACCCTGGAAGAAATAAGCATGAGGCTGCTCCGGAGAAACAGCTCCCTAACACACTAGATGCAGGGTTTCTGTGAGAAAACAAACAAGCCATCCCCACCAAAGGAAAGTTGTCTGTCTGTTTTTGTTTTTTTAAGCATGGAAAATAAGCACAGATCATAAGTTAAAAGATTTTTAAAAATCCACTACATAAACACTAACTGAAAAGATGCTACCTCATAAACCTTAAAAGAAACCATTCACTTCGAGAAGACAATTTCATATACTGAACTTGCAGTAGGTTAGATTCTGAATATACAAAGCAATAGCAAAGAAGGAAACTTCGAAGAACCTCTTTAGGAAAAACAGGTCATTACTGCAGTACGTGTGTAGTTGCCCACCCAAGGGCTCTTCTACAGCTCTTCCTTGCTACTTTGAATCGGATTTGACTATGGGCATCCATGAACCTGACCCTGTCTTTTTCTAGACTTTCTGAGGCCTAAGGGTAATCATGTAGCACAGGTCTGGCTAGCGAGACACAAAAAGAATCGCTACAGGGGCTTGAAGGAAAGCCGTGTCCTTCCAGACAGAAAGGTGGTGGATCCTACGTGTGCCATCCTGGAGCTGAGGTAGGAGGATCACAAGGTTGTGGCCAACCTGGGCCACTTAGTGAGACCCTGTCTCAAAATAAAAAATATAAAGGGCTAAGGATATGGAGCACTCCTGGTTTCAATCCCTAGTACTTTAAAAACTGGAACAAAACATAAACAAACAAGCAAAAACGCTTGAAGCCCTTGGAAATCAAAAGAGAGCTCTGAAAGGTGATAAGAAGAAGATGGATTAGTCTGGAACCCAAAGACTGGAGAAACAACATAGCAGAGGAGCATGTAAGGAACCCCCCTGCCCCGCCCAACAAAATAAGATGACTGTTATGGTTTGGATGTAAGGTGTCCCCCAAAAGTTCACGGTGTGACAACGCAAGCAGGTTCAGAGGAGAAATGATTGGGTTGTGAGAGTCTTGACCTAATCAGTGAATTAATCCCTGATGAGATTAACTGAGAGGTAATGAAGTGGTGGGGTATGGCTGGAGGTGGGAATTGGGGGCATGGCTTTGGGGTATATATTTGTATCTGAAAAGTGGAGACCTCCCTCTCTGCCTCCTGATCACCCCATGAGCTGGTTCCTCTGCCACACTCTTCCACCATGATGTTCTGCCTCACCTTGAGCCCCAAGGAATGGAGCCAGCCTTCTATAGATTAAGACCTCTGAAACCGTGAGCCTTCAAATAAACTTTTCCTCCTCTACAATTTTTCTGATTGGGTCTTTAAGTCACAGCAGTGAAAAAGCTGACTAAAACAATGACCCAGGCCTGCATCCCCCAACCCCAGCCTAGTAACCCAGCACAGCCTGGATGGACTAACTTCTTCTCCAAACTGAATGGGAGTCCCACAGCATCAGTTAGGTGAACCAACGAAGAGCCCACCCTCACGAAGGCTAGTGGAAGTCTTCCTACAGAAAGGCGACGATAAAATGAGGAATCCAGGAAGATCAGAAAGGAAGCAAGACCAAGAGAAACTGGAGAAAATTGGTACATAAAATAGAGTCTACTCCCCTTCAGTTTTATAAATCATATTGATGATGGAAACAAAATTATAATAGCATTTGATATTTGATATTCTAGACAATCCAATTTAAATGTAGGGAAAGCAAAGAGACCTGAAAGAAAGTGAGGGATGCACATTTCACCAGAGGTGCAAAATTATGTCTGTTTACATGACATTTAACTCACACTGTAGGAGGTTTCAAGTCAGAGGGAGGAGAATGACTTACCAAGATCACATTTTTAAAGATATGAGAGATTATACAAGTATCAGATTAAACACTACATAACAATACTCACCAAATATGTTAGTCCGTTGTCTATCACTGTGACCAAAACACCTGATGAGAACAACTTAGAGGAGGAAAGATTTATCTGTGCGCATGGTTTCAGTACAGTTTACAGCAGACCCCAAGGCAGAAATATCACGGTGAAGAGGAAATATTCTCAGCTTGTGGCAGCCAGAAAGCAGAGAGAGAGCCAGTGAGAGAGCATGAGAGTGCAACAGGAAGGGACCAGGGACAGATACAGTACCCAATGACATGCCCCGGTGACCTTCTTCCTCCAGCCATGCTTCACTTGCCTACAGTTCCCACCCAGCTGTCCCCTAAGCTATCAATGGATTAATTCATCAAATGATGAATTCAGAGCTCCCATGATCCAATCATTGTCTAAAAGCCCCACCTCTGAACCTTGCTGCAATGGGTACCATGCTTATGCATGAGCTTTGAGGGGTGGGGAGCATTACAGACCCAAACTATCCCACCACACAATACAGCTTCGAAAGGTATGATGCAAAATCCAATGGATTTGAAGATGAAAGAAACAAGCAGAAACCTTGCACTTGGGGACTTCAACATCTCTGTCTTAGCAACAACTGATTGTACTTCTAGAGAAAACAACCAGAAAAATATAGAATAATACCACCAATAGGATCTGATTGACACAAATGGAATACTCATTCAACCACAGCAGAATGCATTCTTTTCTGGTTTTCAAAAGTCTATGGAACATTCACCAAGGCCACATCCTGAACTATAAGACAAGTCACAACAAAATCAAAACAATTACAATCATACAGAGTATTTCCTCTTTCCATAACAGAATCCAAGAAATAAAAAACATAGAAAGAAAACAGGAAAATCTCTAAAGACATGGAAATTAAATGATACACTTGTACGTAATCCATAAGTGGCCTCAAGGAAATAAAAAGTGAACAAAAATGAAAATAAAATAATTCAAAAGAGTTTGGATGGAACTTCATGATGCCAAGAGAAAAATGTAAAACACTAAAAGCTTATACTAGAAAATATGAAAAAGACTTAAATTAATAACCACATTTCTAAATTAAGACTCTAGACCAAGACAAATACAAGGCAAGCATAATAAAATATTAGAAAAGAGCAGAAACTATACTTGAAAATAGGAAAACAACAGAAATAAGCAATGAGACATGAAACTTGTTCTTAGAAAAGATTAATAAAATCAACAGACTTCTAGCAAGATTGGTAAAATAGATGCTACAAGTTGCTAACATCAGGACTGAGAATAGCATAACAAAAACCAGGGGCTTCAGAAGAGTATGACTATGTTAAAAAAAAAAAAAAACTAATAACTACATGCCTAAAATTGGCAACTTATGTGAATGAACCAGTTCCTTGAAAGGTACAAAGCACCACAGCTCACTCAACATAAAGAAGATAATTTGATTAGCTTTATCGCTGTGAAGGAAGTTGAACTCATCATTTAAAATCTCCTGGAGAAAAAATCTCCAGGGCCAGCTGTTTTTTTTCTGGAGAACATTCAACCAAACATTGCATAAGCCCATTCTACACAACCTGTTCCAGAAAACAGAAGAGGAAATAGTTCTCACTTTATTCCACAAAGACAGTATTGCCCTGCTAGCAAAAGTAAACAAAAGCAGTTCAAGGAAAGAGAAAACTGCAGAGTAATATCCCTCACAAACACAGATAAAAAATTCTCAACCAGTACCAGCATGCAGAGCTCATCAATATATAAGAAGAATTATATAGTATAGCACGCATATAGGGTTACTGAGATATGCAAGTCTGGCTCAATATTTGAAAAACAATCAGTGTAATCCTTCATGCGAACAAGCTGAAAGAAGAAAAACCATGTGACTATATCGATTGCTGTTGAAAAATATTTTTACCCAACTCAACAATCAATTATGATAAAAAAAAACTCTTAGGAAAATAGAAATACACTTGATAAAGACATGAGCAAAAACCCTAATACTAATACTATACTTACTGGTGAAAGAGTGACTAGGTTCCCCTAAGACAGGGCAGAGCAAGGGTGTCCTATCTCATCACTTCTATTCAACATGATAATTATCAAGTTCTAGGTGACAAAATAAGGCTGGAAAGCTATTCTTATGGCAGATACTATGATGCCTTGTGTAGAAATCCTTTCCCTAACCCCACCCCAAAAGAAGAAGAGAGAAAAAGCAAGTAGAATGAATAAGTTCATCCAACAAGTGTGTAATTGGTGTCTTCCCTCTTTCTTTTTTAATCAGTTTACCTCTAGTGGGCATATTCTGTCGATCTTTCCAACAACCATTTTTGTTGTTTGATTTTCTGTATTGATCTTCTATTTTTGCCATTAATTTTGGTTTGCTTGTCATTATTTCCTTCCTTCTTTTTACTCTCGTTTCAATTCAATCTTCTTTTTGCAGCTTCTCCATGAGAAATCTTAAGTAATCTTTTTTTTTAGAACTTTTTTTTTCTTTTCAAATACAGAAGTTTAAACATACACATTTTTCTGTAAGTACTCCTCTTTTTTTGCATCCTTTAAATTTTGAAATGTTGTGCTTTCATTTTTGGTTTGAGACATTTTTTAAAAATTTCATCTGTGACTTCTTTGATTTATGAATATTAAGAAGCTTATAGTTTGGTTTCCAAATATGTGATGACTTTCCACATTTATTTGTCTAGTTGATTGTTAATTTATACTGTTATTGTCATAGAACATACTTTGTATTACTTTAACCACTTTAAATTTACAGATACTTGTATGATATGATAAAAAAATGATCCCCCAAAGGATGTTCATGTCCCAATCCTTGGGACCTATAAATAGCACACTATGTATGCTGTGATTTGATAAGTGTCCCCCAAAGGCCATGGGCTAAAGGCTTGGTGGCCAGTCTGTGGCACTATTGGGAAATATTTAGGAGGTGGAGCCTACTGGGAGGATGTGGAGGTCACTAGGGACATGCCCTTGAAGGGGATACTGGAACTCCCAGCACCTTCCTCTTTTTATTTCCTGGCCTCCATAAGGTGAGAAGTCTCCTCCAGAAGCTTCTCCTCTGATGCACTGTGTCCAGGCCCAAAGCAACAGGGCCAAGTGACTATGGACTGAAACCACCAACCAAAAACCTTTTTTCCCTTTAAGTTCATTTATCTTAGGCATTTGTCACAGCAATGGAAAGCTGACTTAACATAATACAGAGGTCTACAAAGACCATATTTCTTGGGATGAGCAATTTTGGGATTATCCTGGAAAATGCAATATATGTTCTTATAAGAGAATGGCAGAGGGAGCAGAAGAGATGGTGATATGAAGTTGAAGACCAGCCAGTTCAACCAGAAGTCAATGAAGGCTGCCAGTCACCAGATGCTGGAGGTTGCAAGGAATGTTCTCCAATAGAGTGGTTGACTATGCGTATCTGAAACCATGGAATGTGAAGTCATGGATAGAAGTTTACTTCTGTGTGTCAGTTAGGTGAGTTGGTTGATAGTATCATTTGGGTCTTCTATACACTTCCTGACTTTCTGAATAGTTGTTTTATCAGTTATTGAAAAAGCCTTCAATTACAATTGCCCAAGTTTCTCTTTCTCCTCTTAGTTTTATCAGTTCTTGCTTACTATATTTTAAGAACCAGTTGTTAGGTGCACTTATATCTGCACCTGCTTTCTGATACTATGAAATGCCCTCTCTTCTCTTGTGATATTTTTTTAGTTCAAAACCTATTTGTCTGATATTAGCAGAGTCAACATAGTTCTTTTCGGCTTCTCTCTGCCTGGTAGATATCATATCATCCTTTTATTATCAACCCCCTTGTTTCTATGCCTCTAAAATGGATCTCTTACAGATGACCTGGGAGACAACCACTCTGCCAAGGGTGGTCTAGGAGGGAAATGAGAGAGAAATAAATCTTAGGCCCAATTGTTTTTCACATGTACTTTTCCTTGATTTTCACATATTTTCTGCCCCACACTGCAATTCATTTGGTTTTCCCATACCCGGATCTCTTCTGCTTAATTTCCCCAAAGAATAACACCCTTGACATCCCTGAAAGTAGCAGGAGGAGAATTTGGAGGAAGAACATGCCTGATTGAGGAAGGTGACGAAGGTATCCTAGGAGGCTGACAGTTGAGTATACAGATACAATCCTGGTAGCACAGGCCACCACTGTATGTGTGCATCAAATTCCTGAGTGTTTCTTGATCTCTGCAGGGCTGATCACACACCTCCCACTGATACCACTTCTGTAGGCACCATAGGTTAGAAATCCCTTCTGCCTTCTAGATCACTTACTATTATGGTTTGGATGTGAGGCATCCCTCATCCAAATGCAAGAAGGTTCAGAGGAGAAATGATCAGGTTATGAAAATCTTAACCAAATCAGTGAATTAATCTTAATGGGAATTAACTGAGCAGTAACCCAAGGCAGGTAGGGCGTGGCTGAAGGACGTAGATCACTGGGGGTGTGCTTTTGGGGTGTATATTTTTTGTACCTGGCAAGTGGAGTCTTTCTCTGCTTTCTGATCATCATGTGAGCTGCTTCCCTCCCCTACACTCTTCTGCCATGATGTTCTGCCTCACCTTGAGACCAGAGGAATGGAGCCAGCTGTCTATGGATTGAGACCTCTGAAACCATGAGCCCCAAATAAACATTTCCTCCTCTAAAATTGTGCTTGTCGGGTGTTTTAGTCACAGCAGCAAAAAAGTTGACTAAAACACTTACCGTGGTGCATTAGGCAGGGTTCTCTAGGGAACAGAATCAACAGGATATATATGTAGATATGATTGTTAATAGGGGATTTATTCAATTGGCTTACACAACCAGAATCTGGATAGTCCCACAATGGCTGTAGGCAGGTTGGAGAGCTGGAGTAACTAGTAGCTGCTTAGTCCAACAAGCTGGAGCCTCAGAACAAGAGAGACCAATGATGCAGGCCCAGTCCTGGAGCAAAGGCCTGGAAACTTCCTGGAGAGTCGCCGGTCAGAGTTCACTTTGGAAGAGTGAAGGGGCCAGAGTCTGATGTCCTTGGGGGATCCTAGCAGCAATCAGAGCACCTTCTCAAGAAGAATCAAGCTCATGTCTGCATCATCTATTTTATTCTTCCATTTTTTGTTCTATCCAGGCCCCCAAACTATTGGACAATGCTGCCCACATTCAGGGTATGTTTCCCCCTTGATTTGCTAGCCCACATGCCAATCATTCCTAGAAACTTCTTCACTGACCCGGCCAGGAGCCTTTACTCTTTGGCATCTCTCAATCCAATCAAGTTGACAAGTCAGATTAACCACTGCACATGGTATCATCTGATATTTGTCTTCCAAAAACCTGTTAAAAGTTCTTGTTTGCCCATTATCTCCTGCACATCACTTCCGCCCCATAGTCAAAATGACTTCTCAACTCTGACGACCACATCTGCATTTCTTTCATTGGGCAAGATAGAAGAGGAAATGAGGAGTAGCACACTCTCTTGTTAGTGGCTCTCTGGAGTCATGCCCAAGGCTCTGCTCACTTCTCGTTGCCCAGGGCCTACCTACACAGCCAGGCTAACGTGGTGCAGGTTGAGAATCACCACATGTCCAGGTCAAAGTTGGGAGTCCACAGCCAAAGGAAAATGGAAGACAGGAATTGGTGGACTTTCTCAGTCTGTCACACTATCAACCTAAATTAAAAAAAAATAAATAAAAATAGATTCTCCAAAAAATAAAAACACGCATTTGGGAATCTTATAGTGATGGATACAACAGAGATGCACACATGCCGTAGGAAACCATGAGTGTTTTCAAGAGGTTGAGGCAAGGGGAGGTTTCTTTTTTTGTTTGTTTTGCTTTTTTTCATGGTATTAGGGATTTAACCCAGGGACACTTTACCCTTGAGCTAAATTCCAGCCCATTTTATTTTTAATTTTGAGACATGGTCTTGCTAAGTCACCCAGGCTGGCCTCTCCCTTATGATCCTCCTGCTTCAGCCTCCTGAGTAGCTGGGAGAGATTACAGGTGTGTACCACTACATCTGGAAACAAGGGGAAGTTTTAAAAGCCAAAGATGATACTTGGATGACCGAGGTAGAAGGATCTTGAGTTCAAGGCTAGATTAGGCAACACAGTGAGACCCTGATCCAAATAGAAAGATAGAAATGAGGATGATTACATCAGATATTTTGAAATAAAAATGTTGGCCACAATGACTAACAGCAAGAGTCATCAGTCCAAGGTTGAAGGTATTGCCAGGCAGCTGTCCTTGTAGAGGTGCTTTATGTATACGGTTACAGTGGCCTCTGTGCAAGGCTGCAGTCTCCCAGTCCTGTTGCTAACAGGTAGGGGTGAGTAGAAACCCTTCCTCTGTAATCTCTCAGATTTCTTTGCTTTTTTGTTTCTGTTGTTATAGTTGACATAAGCGATTACTTTTCAATTCTGACAACTTTCGCCACACTCAGAATGATGATTAAAAAAAAAATTCAGGAGGCTGAAATGGAAGGATTGTGAGTTCAGAGCCAGTCTCAGCAACCGCAAGGCACTAAGTAACACAGTGAGACCCTGTCTCTAAATAAAATACAGAATAGGGCTGGGGATGTGGCTCATTGGGTGGGTGATCCTGAGTTCAATCCCCAAAAAACAAAAACAAAAACAAAACCATGAAATAAGCATATAGAAAAGAAAGGCTATTCATTGCAGCTCTGCACACTGGGCCAGCACAGGTGAGCTGCACCTGGGCAGTGCTGAACCTATTAGCTACTTCCTAAGTGTTTGTTGGATGAATGAATGAATGTGACTGAGCTGCCAGCTGAGAGAAGGGTGGTTTTCTGTGTTTACTATGATCCATGGTAGAGGATAAAATCCATTTTTTTTTCTTTCTTTGAGTTCATCTTCCAACAGAAAACATCAGCCCACTCTGATGGTCTACACCAGCTCTGTGTCTGTGTTGCATTTGGTGTTCAAACGCCAGGCACACTAGTCAGAGCCAAGTAAAAAGACTGCAGAGATGAAAGAGAAAAGTCAAGAAATAGCAAGGACTCTTTGTCTGGCTTACATGAGCCTGCAGAGGCTTTCCCAACACAGAGCAATGGTGATAGAGCAATCCCAAGATTATTAGCCATTGTCATGGTGAACTTGAAGCAGAAGCCATGATTAAATGGCTGGTATTTTTCAAAGAACCAGAGACAGCATTGTTTAAAAAGTGGACATTTGTGAGATAAAATATTTCTTATTACTGCAACTCAGCAGTTAACTCTTCTACTAACCGAGCACTCTGAAAGGGGGGACAAGGTAGGAAAATTCCTTCCACAAGATGCATCTGGGGGAGGACTCATGAGTGAGTACAAAGATGCAAGAAGAACTTAGCGAACTACCATCAATGATATTAAAATCTTACTCTTTAAAGGTAAGAGGAGATATGGGAGTGAGGAAAAGAGGGAACAGAAAGGAAGCTTCTCTATCTAATCCATGGAGATGTACATTAAGATTTGCACACACCTGTGAAACTTCTCTACCTTTGCCATAAAGATCAAAATAAAGGTCTTTCATTCCTCTGAAGGTATCTATTCAACAGAGGACCTCCCACTCTAGTGGTGGTAACAAGAGCTAACTAGAAAGGGAACGCATAGACAATGTCAGATAGCAGCGATGGCTAGCAAGACATTCGCTGGAGTAGGAGGACAGGAACTAGTGGGACGGGCTGTTTTTGAGATGGGGTGGTCGGGGAGGCGCCTCTGGAGAAATGAGCCTTGATCAGACACCTGGAGCATGAGAAGAAGCTGGTCAGGTGAAGAGTCAGGTATGATAGGATGAGCCAGTCACGAGGTCCTGAGGCTGAGGAGCTTAGCATGTTAGGTGTTGTAGAGGTCCTGGGGCTGACTCCAGTATTGGGGGACTGTGGCCCCATAGGACACTGGAGAAGGAGGCCAGGGTCACATCAGGGCAGGCTGTTGTCCATGGGAAGGAATCTGAGTTGCAGGTGTGGTGCAGTGAAAGTTGCTAGAAGGTTTTAGGTGGGGAAGCAACGTCAACGCTTACATTGCATGCAGATCACAGTGGCAAACAGTGCAGAAAGAACTGGATAAGGTAATAGTGGAGTAGTTGAGGCTGGAGGTGATGACGCCTTTGAGGAAGAGCCATGTATTATTTCTCTTTGTATCCCTATGAACAAAATACCTGACAAGGACAACAAAGAGGAGGGAAAGTTTATTTTGGCTCATGATTTTGAGGTTTAATCCATGGGGGGCTGACTCCATTGCTCCAGGCCCAAGGTGAGGCAGAATATCATGGTGGAAGGGTTTGGTAAAGGAGCTCTGCTCAGTTCATGGAGACCCGGAACCAGGGAGAGGGAAAGTGGCCACAGGAAAGACGAACCCCTCCAGGGCACATCTCCAGTGACCCACCTCCTCCAGTCACATCCCCCTGCCCATAGTCCCCACCCAGTCAGTTCATTGTCAGTTCATTCAGACTGGGATGGACTGATTAGATCTCAGCTCTCATAATGGAGTCATTTACCCCAGAATATTCCTGCATTAACACAGAAACTCTGGGGGGACATCTCCTATTTAAGTTATAACAAGCCATAAGATGAAAAGATGTAGAAAGAATCAAGATGGAATCCAAGAGTATTTGATGGTAGAGATGAGAAATTTTGTCATAGAATATCCATCAAATACTAGATTCATTATCCTGTTTGATACCTGAAAACAGTTTTGTGAAATCACGTAAAGGAGTGGACAGAAAATCTCATGGGCAACAGTGTCCCATATTAGTGGAGAGTTGGCATTAGTACTTTAGAGTCACATCTCTTCCTAGTCAGACAAAATAAAAATTTGAGTGTGATTTATCATGATTTGGTAAACCTGTTACAGAAAATAACAACCACAAGTGAGAAGTATTGTTACTGGAGGCAAGATTCTAGATGTTCTTTAATAAAAGTGTGTGTACTTGTGTTATGGTGTCCGTGTGTATGAGTGGCATATGTGTGTATCTGTGTGTTTGTATATACCTATGTGTCTCTCTGTGTATTTGGGAATATATGTATACCTATGTATTTCTGTGTATACGTGAGCATGGTGTGTGTGTGTGTCTGCATGTGTGTTTATGCCTGCATGTGTGTTTGTGTGTGCGTGTGTGTACAACATTTGGAATCCTCTAGAATAAGCTGACAGCAGGGATTCCTCCTGCTGGATCTGAAGGCAGCTCTGTTTGTAGCTCCTAAAAGAGAACATGGGGAAGCAGACTATCTTTCTTGGTTTCCAATGCTTCTGCCCCTCAAGTGGCAAAGAGGGAGTGTGACAAAGCTTATCTCCCTTGACCAAACTTAGTGGGATTTCTTCAATCCTGACCAGGTCATGTCCTTGGTCATGTCCTACGAGCCTAATGAGTGTCATGTTGGCAGTTTAAGCAGGACCCATCGACCTCAACATCTACTTTCCCTCGGTATCCCACCCAATTCCTCACCCCACCCCATCCCCTGCACACAAGGTGCTGTTGGTCTTTGGGCCCTCTTCGTCAAGAATCCCGCTAGATGGGTCTAGCCAGAAGTGCCTGCACCCTGACACTTCCAGTCAGGAATTTTCCATCACTGACCCCCACCCTGCTTCTTGGCTGTAGATTCTCACTCTTCCTTGTTGTATTTGGAGTTGAATCCATCTCTGTCCTGAGGTTTTTCCCCCTGTTGCAACATGTGAGTAAAATCTATTTTATCACTTTACTGGCAGTCTCTCATTCTTCTTCTTTGACAAACATGTACTATGAATCCTGAAAAAATGAGGACAGCCAATCACAAATATTTATTGAACACCTACTATTTGTTTACCACTGTCCTTGGACTAGAGGTAACACATATACAAGCAGTTAATGATGTAACTGGAGACAAGTGACTTTTAAAGAGACAGGATTCCTTTCCCAGCTCCAGGTGAAAATCAGAGTCTACGTAATGGTTGCACCTAATCTATGCACAACATGAAACTGGTAGCCAAGGAAGTACTAAATTGTGCGGAATAAAAAAAAAAAACTAGCAATTTGTCTTAAACACTGAACACAATGACATAAAGAAAGGAAGAATTCTGCAGACTAGGAATCTTGGCTGCCTTTAAGGAGAAAGAATATGTTGAAAAAGAAACACTGCGTCAGGAGAGATGTCACTAACCATGAAAGATGTCGTTAACCATGGAAGGATATAGGGCAGGAAGTGGCTCTTTTATCAAAGAAAGGGAAAATGTTATTAATAGAAACTTGAAAATAAACAGTAAGAAGATTGTTTATCTTATGATGTCCTTAGAAAATAAACACTCAGGAGATGAACCCACATAGCCTTACAACCTTTCCCATTTATATCCAAAGGTCTCCAGAGAAGGAGGAGCTCCAGACTCCTGTTACTTTGCCAGGGATGTTATCAGGTGCAGATGGCAGGGAATACTGTCCTACAGACTGGCTTGTTCTCATCTTAGTTCTTCTTTTTATGCTGGGACTGAACCCAGGGCCTTATGCATGCTGAGCACAGTCCACTCCTAAACTACACCCGGCTGCAGACTGACCTTGGACATCATAAGGAAACTCTTCTGGATTGAATTATTTCACACTGCCAAATTCATATGAAGTCCTAACCCCCAGGACCTAAGAATGTGACCTTATTTGGAGAGAAGGTCTTTACAGAGGTAGATCATTATAAGGTTACATGAGGTAATTAGGGTGAGGACTCACCAAAATGATTGATGTTCTTATTAGAAGAAATTTGGACACAGGCACATTCAGAGGGGCAACCATATAGGGATGCAAGAAGATGACCATCTACAAGCTAAGGAGAGAAGCTACGACAGATTCTCCCCACAGCCCCAGATGGAATCAACCAGGATGACACTTTGATCTCAAACTTATGGCATCAGAATTATAAGACCATCAATTTCTGCCGTTGAAGCCAGCTGGTCTAAGGTACTTGTGACAGTGAACCTAGCAAACAAGTATAGAAAGCAGTACTTTCAAGCTTCAGTTTTATAAACCACACTGTGTGCATGGCAAAAAGGTCAGGAGGAGCAGAGTTTTGCTACCCATTATTTCCTGTATTTATCAAAACTGTTATCCAACTAGAATTAAGTTGATTCTCTTTAGGGGACCTCTGGCACCATTTCAGAAATCAACCATTTATTCTTCTTTTGTGAAACACATTGTAAAATAGTAAAGCGTCTGCTGGACAATTGGTCAACGTGCATCTAAATGAATATGCCTATCCCACCTTGTTTCCAAACCAAAGGCAAGAAAAGGGGTGGATGAGGAAGAGAGAAACAGCAAGATGGAACGCTTTTAACCAAATGCTTGAAACAGTCCCATTCTAAGACAAACGTGGACGCTGTTCTCTTAGATGCTATCCTTAGCTCCCCTGGGAATTCTTACTCAACTTCCAAGACTTGGCCCTCAGATGCGTACTTTGGGTTAATAAATAGTCATAGTTTTACAGTATTTTAAAATATTGTAGTCCCGGAACATAATTCTTGGGGGAATTCTGAAAAATTTGAACTCACAGAAGCAGAGTGTATAATGTTGGTTGCCAGGGACTAGGGGTGGGTGTGGTGGCAGGACAATGTTAGTCAACGGGTTCAAAGTTTCCATTTGGATGGGCAAGTTCTATAGACCTATTGCTCAATTTGAGCTCTGTAGTTAAAAACAATGTATCTTGCCGGGCGTGGTGGCGCATGCCCATAATCCCAGTGGCTCCCAAGGTTGAGGCAGTAGGATCGCGAGTTCAAAGCCAACCTCATCAACTGGAAGGCACTAAGCAACTCAGTGAGACCCTGACTCTAAATAAAATGCAAAATAGGGCTAGGGATATGGCTCAGTGGTTGAGTGCCCCTGAGTTCGATCCCCGGTATAATATAAAGCTTCTCCCCCCACCCCCCTTTACACTGCATTCCTTTTCCCCGCTTCCCAACTACTTGTCAGT
Organism: Sciurus carolinensis; assembly: GCF_902686445.1. Taxonomy (NCBI): domain Eukaryota; kingdom Metazoa; phylum Chordata; class Mammalia; order Rodentia; family Sciuridae; genus Sciurus; species Sciurus carolinensis. Next base: position 13,885,404 of record NC_062227.1, read on the forward strand.
CTGTGAACATCCTAGCTAGCTATTGGTCCATCAGTCAGCTTGCAAGTATCCTTCTATGTTATTGGTCCCCTGTTAGCCTGGGGGTGGGGGGATTCAACTGCTTAAGGATAACTTCCCTGCCATCTTTTCTCTTGCTTTCTCTCTCCTACTCACTTGCTTTCTCCTCCTCCTCGCTTTTCCACTCTCTCTTGTGCGTGCTCTCTCTTTTCCTCTCATTTTCTCTCTTACCCTGCAGGGAGACACTCTGTTTGCTTAATAAACCCTCTTATGTCAATTTCTGTGTCCAGCATGGTTTTCTGGGTTCTTACACCTGGTACCCCCACCCCCGACCAAAATCAATGTATCTTATAATTGAACATTGCTAAGAAAAAAAGGAGAGAAAAATTCATGTGTGGGGGTGAATTCTCTGTTTTAAATTTTGAGGGCTCTGAATCCCTCTAAATAGGACACTGCCAAACCGCCCACCACCTTTCCTATAGGTAGGAAGCAGGTGGCATCCCAATTTGGGGTGCATGCCTATGGGGGCCCTCAGAAGACATTTGGCAAAAGATGCAATAGTTCATGGAGGACACACAGGATGGGGACACGAAATGCACAACTTGAATTCTACTGCTTCATTTATTCTCTTACAGAAAGGGAAGCCGTTTGTGCTCCTTCTGCCCCACCGAAGTCAAGCATTATAGCTTTCTGGAAGCAGGGATGGGGGCATCCAGAACCAGGATGTGGAAAGATAAAGCTCTGCTTTTGGCAACCTTTCCCTCCAGCAGGAAGGTCCACCGTGCCTCTGCAGGCCAGTACACAACTCTGCATGGCACAGAAGTAACGCCACGAGGGGCTGACACAACCACCCTCCTTGGCAGTGTGACTGGAAAATCCACCCCGTCATCCCCCTGACTTGCTGCAAGAAGGTTCCAAGTCTTGAGGGCAGGTTTCAACACTTGCCTGCCATCTAGGACTCATCAGAGATCAACTTGGCCTGAAATCGTCCATTGGGTAATTAATGGTGCTCCCCAGGAACACTGAGGAACTCGCCATTCCTGACTATGTTCAGTTGGCACAAACTGCATGTCCTCAGCAGCCAGAGGCCACTCTCAGTAGCCAGGGCTGATTCAGAATTGCATCCTGGGAAATTAATAGGGCTTCCCAAGAGAAAGGACTAAAGGTGGTATGAGCTAGAGGGTTCCTAAAGTTGCTGCCATATTTCTTTCTATTTTTGGCCCATCCTGTTTAAAAAAAAAAAAAGTTAATGGATTATTTCAACAAACAAGCAAGGAGCTGGAAAGATAGAGGTTGTGGCAGGGACATTGGGGGTCCTCTTTCCTGCATAGGACCTGAGCAATCTGCTCAGAAGTGGCTAGGAAATTAGGAAACTTGAATTTAAAGCCTCATTTTAATTTTAAATCCTCGTGGGATAAATCCAAGTTAAGCCAGGTAAGCATGGTTGCCTTCTTGGTGATATTAAAACACTGGACTGAAAAGGTCCTGGTGTCTCCAGCAATAACATGTTTTTTGCAGTTCATCCAAAATTGGGGTCCCCAGGATCACTGCTGGGGGTTAGAATATCACCTCCTCCCCCACACTTCTTGGTGCTATAGCACCATGTTTCCTACCAGAGATGTCTACATGGAGTTGTAGAGACTCTTCCTGCAAGTTAAACCACGCTGACATAGAACTTGGGGAAATCACATCTTACAGCAGGCTCAGGGTTACATTATCCTCAACATTTTCTGATCCTCAGTTGCAATGCATTTTTAAATCCAGATGTAGTCTGGTAAAATGTCTGTTTTCTTACTCCTCTTTCTGTTGCTATAAAAAATACCAGACACAGGGGGTTATTTGATTGGGTAGCAGCTTCTGGTAAGGGCCCTGTGCTGCTTTAGCTTATGACAGAAGATGGACGGGCAGGTGGGTGTGTGCAGAAGAAGTGAAACACAAAGGCTGGCCTAACCTCATAACAACTCACCACTGTGCTAATTACCCCAACACTGCAAGAAGTAAGTCACAACCACAAGAATTAACCTAGACCCAAGAGAAAGGCATTAATCTCTTTTAACATACCATGATGGCTGTCAAATTTCTATGTGAGTTTCAGAAGGTACCAATGGTATTCAAACCATGCACATGTGCAAATAACAGAATTGTCTTTACTTTTTAACTGCTATTAGGGGAAATCGAAAGTACCCTTACCTCCATTTGGACCCCTTTGGGGTTTCCTAATGCCCTTTAGGGTACATGCTGAACCTCTCCATAGTGCACTCCAGCTATCAGAGACACCCCTCTAAGCAAATGCCACATATACTTCTCTGTCCCAAGAGGCATCTGGGTGCTGGGAGGTGCATCTGGCCCCTGTGACACTGGACGAGGCTGCTGGTCCAGGGACTACCACCTTAGCACTGGCTTTACTTGCTCTGCAGATGCCTCCATTCCTGATGCTTCATGAACAAGGCTCAAGACCCTCTCCCAGGAGGCTCTCACGTTGCCCTCTGGGAACACAAATCCTCCAGAGCTGTGTGCAGCTCCCCCTAGGTCCCACCCTTCAGGTCCTGTTCTGGGGTCCTTGCACACCTTGCTCTGGTGCTCCCATAACCTAGCCAGAAGCATGAGCCCAGCTTCCTCAGGGAGGGGGTGCCTAGGCCAGGCTGCTGTGTTAAGCTTCACTCTCTGACATTGCCACTTGGTCATGGCGGCCCTGGAAATTCTGCGCTGCATTCTGAACCCCATTTCATTCTATGTCTGTGCCCTCTCACAGAAGGCAGGAGAGCTGAAGGCCGATGACATCCTCACCTTAGCCTCGTTCTTCCATGCAAAACCTTTCCCTCTCAATGCACCTGCTTGTCAACCTGCAGGCAGGAGAGCATCCTCAATCTCCCTGTGGGGGATTCCCATTACAATTCTCAACTTTGTGGTTTACTGATGACAGCAAGTTTGGGAACACCAAACTCCTTTTGTCCCCACAAAGCCTGGCTAAAAAGACCATTTTCTCCTTGAGTGCTTCAAATATCTCTTCTCGGATTTAAAGGTTAAACATTGCCTCTTTTTCTATATATATGATAATGTGGGGTCCTGGATGAAGAGACAAAAGGTTGCATTAAAGAAGGTGGGAAGAACAATAACATCGAAGTTTTTCATAACTTTGCATCTAGGGAAATGGGGTCTTAGTTCTTCAAGAGGTTCAAATGCCTTAAATGGCAGACAGAGGTATCTGAGTGTTGAGGAAAACACTCCCTTATTTCATGTGTTTGGAAAAATGGAGTTGAGAAGAAGAACTGTGTCAAAAGATGCTATGTGGGGTTCCCAAATAGTTGTGTTATTTCCTAGAAGAAAAACTTTTGTGCAAATATTGTTATCATTATTGGCACTTTATATCATGTAACTTTGCCAAATAATTTCTTCTACAGTAATCATGATTCTTCACAACTGAAGGGAAGCCACAGCTAGTTTTTAATGGTTAATAAAGGATAATGTTGGCATTAACTATCCTGGTTTGGAAAAAAGGCTGGCTGCTGCAGACACTAAGGGTCCCCGTGAGACCTTCTCCTCCCCTTTATTCCACAGCCTGAGTTCTTCCCAGTCTGGCTGAAACTGGACTTGAGAAACCGGCTTACCTTTCAAGACTGTAGTAGGAAGTAGGTAGAATTCCTCTGTACCTGAGTTTTCTCATCTGATAAAAACCTTGCTCTCAGCTGGGGTCTCGGGTCAATGGGAGATAATGCATAAACGATATCCAGCATTTATCCACAGACTGGGATAAATAGTAAATATTTGGCTCTGTGACTTTAACAGAGCAGGGACGTTGGTCCTCCTGATCCACAGAAACAGTGAGATAACAAATGTCCATTGTTTTAAGATACTGAGTTTATGGGGGTTTGTTTCCCCCAACCACTGAAAAAGAGGTTTCTGCATTCCTGGGCTTTTCCGAGTACTTCCCTCACATGCTGAAAGGAAAGGTGGAGACACCCATTGGGTGGGTCCTACTCTCCACAGGGAGATTTAACCTCTGTTTGAAAACTCCTCTGGCCTCTCCATTCTTGCCTCCCTGTATGCAGTTACCAGTGCGCAGTGGGCAGACCCTTACTGCTTCCGGGGAAGGCAAGGGATGTGGGCCACTGAAGGCACAAGGCACATTTTCTTGGCTCAAGTTACTTGACTTTGCCCTTCCACTAAACTCCAGGAAGAAGAATTATGTTTTCTATTTTTGTTCTTTCTTTGTACTAAATTGAATGATTAAAAAGAATGGAATGTGGGGATGGATGGATGGATGGACAGATGGATGGATGGATGGATGGACAGATGGATGGATGGGTGGGTGGATGGATGGATGGATGATGAGTGCTTACACAGAGCTTGCTGCTCATCTCTTGTAAGCATCACCCTGTTCTAGGACCTAGACTTACACCTTGTCCTGTATGGGAGCACCCCATAGCATATCGCACACCATCAACCACCCTGGGGGCTCTGTGCTTCCTTTGCCATCCTCCACACTCATGAATCCCAGTGTCCGAGGGTGCCAGTCCACCAACCTGGATCATTGCATCTTCCCTATTTGTGGCCTGTGCTGCATGATCACCTCCCTGAGCCATGCTTGCCAACTGTGGCCTTACAAATGTCTTCTATGAATGACCTTGGGGATGAACCCAGTTTTCGTTCCCATTCCTTGCCCTTGGTTCTGTAATCCTCAGCGCTCCCCCTTCCCGGAACTGGCCTCTCTTACTGTTATCCACGCACACCACTCCCTGGAAGGTACTATAAAACATATCTCAGCAGGCATGAACCACACTATCTGGGACACTGTAAAATATTGCATGGTTGCTAGTTCGGAGAATACACTCTGGGTTTGGTTAGAGGCAGGAAAGAGTGCCCAGCGTCTATGCTTGGCACCTACATCCCTTCATTGCCTAGGAGAGACCAGGAGTCCATCAGGGAATTCACTGCAGAATGGATCATGCCCATGGAGACTTACTGAGGCGGGGCAGGCTGATATACCTGACTTTCTCCTTTGGCAAAGTTAAGGTCTCCTGGTGCCAACTTGGACAGCTGCCTGGGTAACTGTAGAAATGGAAAGTGTGAGGGCCATTGTCTCAGAGGAGGGGGGTAGGAAGAGCTGCTTTTGCCTCTCTCCTCACTGTCACCTTACAGAGTGGGATCAGTGACACCCAACCAAACCAAATCAAAACAAAATTCAAACAGACGAGGCCGGAGCTGAGTTCTCCTATTGCCTAGCTGTAGCACGGTGCTAGAAAAGTTGGCACAGTGATGGTGTAGTAGTGAGAACCCGTGGAGTCCTTTTATTTCCATTTTAAAATTAATGTGTGCTAAATAATCTTCAGTTAAAATATCATCTTAAGTTCCAGATCAATTTGTTTTTTAGGACAATGTCACTTTCCAAAGGACTACAACTAAAAAAAATATTTTTAAAAAAGTTTCCATTTATTGTCCACCTTTCTCTGCTTTGGGTGCATTTCCACAATTATTCCTTTGCACAGTCTGGGGGCCATTATTATTGTCCTCCTTTTGCTAACGAAGACAAATGAGCAAGGTCACACAGCTAGTTGGCAGCAAAGCCAACATTCAAAGTCCTCTGTGCAGCCTCCAATATCTGTCTAGTCCAAGTTGCCACTGTAGCATTCTCCTGAGGTCCAACCAAGAAGGCACGGGGTGTGTCATGACCTGGTGGTTTCTCATGGGGCTCTGAAGCCCCTACCTGTTTCAGTTCAATCCCCAGAACCACATCTGTCAAGGAAGGGACAGAGGCCACTAGGTTTGGGTGTTCTCAGAGTTAGCAGGCAATTTCAAACTCTTAGCTTTGTGAGCGCATGGATACTATTTAACCTCTCTTCCCTCCACTTCTCATCTGCAAAATGGAAGTGAAGACAGTGTCCACACCCCAGAGTGGTTGGGAAGAGCACATTTTTGCAAAGAACCTAAGCCATACAGTGCCTGACATGCAGGAAGAACTGGATAACTGTTCCTGTTAAAAATTAAGCAAGTGTTGGTATTGTTGGAGAGAAGGCATCCTTGATTGGCAGTACCCACAGGAAAGGACAGTGGACATTTGATCTGAACAGGAACTTGTTAAAATCGACATGGCCCTGCTGAGCTCAGGGTTGGTAGGTGCTGTGGGTGAGACAGTGACACAGGAAACTGCTTCCTTGACAGTCAGGCTTGACCTCCTGTGAAGCAGCAGGCAAAGCAGTCTTCTTGATGACAAACCTCGAACCTCTCTGTGGAACAACTTCCTGCTAGATGGGGACATTCTCCACTACAACATTCATCAGGATAAATACGTGCTTGCTGTTTCGCAACACAGAAGTGCTTGCAGTTTGTTTTGTGCGCATGAATTTTAATGGTGTCGGCATTGGACGCAGCGCCGGTTGTGAGCGTTTGAAGCAAGCCCCTGCAGAACCTGGAGCAACGACAAGGCGGGATGGAGCGGCACAAAGACAGCTTTGATGTGGTCTGCCTCGGCGAGGCTGCCCAGCTGATCCTCCCGCAGAGTATCAACAGTACCATCTGCACACGCCCCAGCCCAGCATGTCATTCTCGCCTTTGGAGCGAATCATCGCTTACAGAACACTCTGGAAGCGTTGCCAGAGACTGACGAAAGACGTAAAGTTGCCCATTAAAACTCAACAAAAGGGCCTCCTTGTTAACAAAGAACAATTTCAGGCAAGAAAGAAACCAACACAACGTCTAAGTTCTGCTCTTGAAGGCATCTGGCATTACAGAGTTACTTAAAGGAAGCCATGATCTGGTGCAGATTTAATATTGAAATAAACAAGGAACACAACTATTACTTTGGGTTCTTTGGGTCTAAGGTTCCCAGATAAACACAGAGGCAAGGCTGTAAGTGTATGCCTCTTTCACCCAGGCCCCCCATAAGGGCTCCCTGGTCCAACTCCCCTGTCCTCCCATGAGACTCACCATGGACATGGGGCAAGAGAGAGCTTTGTCTGAAGTGGATAGGTTAGGTCCAAATCCTCCCTCTGCTATATCCTAGCTTTTGTTGTGGTTGAGCAATTTGCTAGTGGCTCTAAGTCCCAGCTCTGCTTAGTAACTAAGGATAATCCCAGAAAATTGATGGGACAATTCAATAAGAAAAAGGAATGAGAACTAGCACTTACACAAAATACTTGCTATACAATGCTTGGCAAGCAGTTCTGTGACCAAGTTGAGCTGCTGTTACATCGATGTCGTTGTCACTATGATTGTTAGTAGCCCTCGTCAAATCTTACAGACGACCAGTATATCCTTCTGCCCGGTGCCACCCTGGCAGGAAACTAGGTTGACATTCAGAGCAGACCATTTATTTTCTGCCTCTTAACCAATCTCAACTGGATTTGGATTATCTTCATTTGTTCATTGAAAGGTTTTTCCAAAGACATGCACAGCTTGGAATATATACTCCTCTATTAGAATAATCTCTAGTAGCGTAAATTTAACATTCAAAAAACTAAACCCTGTTTTCTCACTGGAGACTTCCATTAAATAACTGTCTTATCGATTACTTTATGAATGACTGGCTGTACATGTATCTGTCCTGGATGACAGGCATGTTGTAGATGGACAACATCTCTTGTGTGGGTATTCCCTTGTCAGTCAAACACTACTAGGCTAATGTATGGGCTTCAAGGTGTAGGACTCACCAAATAGGGAAATTTGGTCCTGTTCTTGGTTGCTTGGAAAGGGAAAAGAAAAAAAAGATAATTTTCTTCATCACTGCATGCCTCAATCTAAACCAAACTGTTAATTTTAGGTGGCTGTAGAGTCGGCTTATTGAAGTGCACAGGGTACAGATAGCAGAGTGCTGAAAGAGATTCTCAAAGACTTTTTAAGAATTCAGCTATGATGACTAAGGATTCAAGTTATTATACTCACAGTAACATGTCCATTTTTGTGCTGTTCTCCCTCAGTACATTTAGTACATCTTCAGTGACTGAGAGACAGGAACAAAACTCACCTCCCACACGTAGCATGTCTTCTTCTGTCTTTGACCTGGCCCCCTCCTCTTCTTTTCCCTGGTTCATTACTTTGTTTCTTCCTCTCAATGGGAAAACCACACCTCTGGGCCCTGAGATGTGGAAAAGAGCCCTCCTCCCTGATGAACAGACCCTCACAATCGACAAACCGGTTGTGGGCTGTGGTTTGTGGTTCCATGACCATCTCAGGATTTCTTAATTCTCCTCTTTAACCTTCTTTAGGTCATAGACTAACCTTAGAAAATCAGGGAAAGGAATGGGACCTCCCCCAGGAACATGGGAATCTGTGCAACGTCACCTACTGGAGCCTGCACATACTCTGAGTTCTGCTTTCCTCCTTTCATTCAATCTCCACTGTCCAGCCAGCTGTTCCACATCCCATCCCTCGATACTGGGAATGTGGGCAGGCTGAGGAGGGTGAGGGTGGGCCCTGAGGATTGGGGGTGGCTGGGCATCAGGGTCCCACAGAGAAACAGAACTGAGGACATGTGTATGTGTGGGTAGATGGATGGATGGACAGATAGACAGGCAGGCAATAGGTGACACCTAGAGACATAAACAGGATAGATGGATAGATGATAATGATAGAAGATAGATAGAGGATAGACAGATAAATGGATGATAAATGACAGATAAATGATAGATGATTAGATAGATAGATAGATAGATAGATAGATAGATAGATAGATGATAGATAGATGAGCTGGCTTTCCATATCCATATGTTCTACATCTGCTGAGTCAACCAACTACAGATAAAATATTCAAAAACAAATATTTAATCATACTGAACATGTCCAGATTTTTTCCATATCATTATTCTCCAATATGCTGTATTTACAGCATAATGACTATTTACATATCATTTACATGGTATTAGGTATTATAAGTGATCTAGAGCTGATTTAAAGTACACAGGAGGAGGATCATGGATTGTATGCAAATACTACACCATTTTATATTAGAGACTTGAGCAGCTGTGGAATTTGATAACCACCACCTGAGTTGGGGGATCCTGGATTCGCTGTGCCTTGAATCCTGACAGACAATGATAGACAGATGATAGATGATAGATAAATAGATGATAGATAGATCAATAGATAGATAGATAAATAGATAGATAGATCTATTTATTTATTTCAAGGAATTGGCCAGTGCAAATATGGAGGCTACCAAGTCTAAAATCACCATGACTGGCCAGCAAGAGGATCAGGGAAGAGCTCTTGAGGTGGTTCACATCCAAAGGCTGGCCCAGAGACGCCAGCACAAAGCTTGACCACTTATCTGGCTCCACCACCCAGCACACTTGACACATGCAGTGAACTTGACCCACATGATAAAGAGCTGGGGTCAGAGAACTCGGCCTCGGAGGTCACAGAGCAAGCTCCTCGACAGCCTTGTTCTTCCCCTGCTCTTGGCTTCTTCCTCTCCTCTCTCCTTCCCTTTCCTCCGTGCCTTATCATCCCCCTGGGAATCTCTCTCCCATATGCCTGAGGAGGCTAGTAAGAGAGAACTCCCTCCAGCAGAGGTTTCCTTGGTGCATGACTAAAGCCATCTGTAGGCAAACAGGTCAGACGCTCCCATGAGTTTTGTTTGTGTTTTGTTTTTGCAAATGACGGTGGGGCAGGCTGTGGCTGGTGTGCTCCCCAGGCCACCTGGCCATGACATCAGCCCAGTCTGCTGTGCTGCTGTGGCCCCCACAGCCCATAATAGTTTACTGAATTGTGACGACCTGGTCATTAGGAAGTAGGGCTCTTTTCCACAGCTCAGGACCTAGAGGTGGGACACATAAGGACCCATTCCACAGAGAACCAGGAGTGCTGTGGCAGGTGCTATATCTGGATTTGTACAGATGTCATTGTCATGGCCTCAGAAAGTTGGCACATTCCTAGAGGAGACAGGCACTCCTGCCACTGCCTCATCAGCAGGAGACTTGTAGCTGGAGGAAGGGGCAGGGACTGTAGCCCTTGGCGGAAGAAGGGAGAGCCAGTTGCTCCTCTCCTGGCCACCTGCCCTGGGAACAGGTAAGCAGAGCTGCAGAGGGTCTGCTGGTCCCGCTCATGAGATTATTGAATTGGCCTCTGGGGCTTTGCGAGGGTGGGATCTCTCTGTCTCAGCTGTGGAGAGCCTGACTGTGCTGTGGAGTTGGGAGGTTGGTTCTAACTGTCTTCTGACACCACCATGAGCTCCTTGAGCTCTTGGTACAAAAACCCCCTAATCCACAGTTTTATGTTCCAAGGTTTCAGTTACCTAGGGTCAACTGTGGTCCAAAACTATGAACTGGGAAATCCCAGAAGAAAACAATTCATAAATTTTAAATTGCATGCTGTTTTGAGAAGCATGATGAAATCTTTTTCCAGAATGTGAATCATCCCTTTGTCTAATGTATCCATGCTATATACCCTGCCCACTTGTTAGTCACCTAGTAGCCATCTTGATTTCAAATCCATTGTCATGGTATCACCCTGTCTGTGTTCAAGTAATCTTTATTTTACTTCATAATGGCTCCAAAGTGCAAGAGCAGTGAGAATTTGGATATGACAAAGGGAAGTCACGAAGTGTTTCCTTGAAAGTGAGAAGGTGACACTTTGTCATAGGTATGTGTGTAAGGACAATCAATATATTAGGGCTTGGTATTATCATTGGAATATTGGAATATGCCCTTCAGATACAGGAATTACTATTTTTGCAAGCATCCCAAAACACTCACCCAAGTCATACGGGGCAAGGTCCAGGGCCATTCAAGGAAAGTCCAAGCATAAGATGGAGAGGGACCCAGCATCTGAGCCTATGTCCCCAGGGCACTCTATGCTTCTTGGCCCTGTAATGTCCTGCAGGAAGTCAGGTCTCTATGGCTACTGCCTGACCATGCTGAAATGAGATTCTATCAGCACAGAAAGAAACTGAGATCTCATTGCATTCACCACAATTAAATTGTCTGCATGATCTCTGGAGAAGCTGCCAAATGGAAATAAAACTTAAAACAAAAAGCAAAACAACCAAGAAACAAAAATCCACCTTTCCTAACAGACTTAACCTTGCCTGGATGCTAACTACCAGAGGTGGATGAAGATCTTCCTCCACTTTTCTTTCTTCCTTTATTAATCCCCACTTATGTGAATGCCAATCTCCTTCTATGCCTGATCGCTTTACTTCCCAAGAAAAAATGCCAAGCCAGTATCTGGCAGAGATTCAGAACCAAGAGGGAAAGAAACAGAACACTCTGGAGTAGCTTCAAGAAGGCCATGATGCCGACACACCCCACCCCCGTCCACACCAGATCGCTCTGTCACCCCACGGTGATCCCAGACGTGGCGAAAGGTCCCAGCCAGGTGGGAACCATGACCTCCCAGCCTGTCCTGTGGGGCATCTTCTAAAGTCCTCCAGTCCACAGATCATTCCCAATTGTAATTTTATGGCACCTACAAGGCCCTGTCTTCTTCCTTCCCCCTCCTGCCCCCAACAATCGTGAGGAAAGGGTACAGGCTTGTCCTGATTCTCAGTAAGACCAGGATATTCAGGGCACCAACCAGCTCATGAGCCAAGAGGTCTGTGGTTGTGGCTCAGTACCCCTTCATCCTCTCATGCCCTCCACGCTGCTGCCCGAGCCTTTGAGAACAGCAAATTTAAAATCACTGAAAGCTCTGCATCTCAAAGTGTGTGCCTGGACCACAGGAATTTGTTAGGAATGTCCGTTGTGGGCTCCCCTGGGAACACTGGGCCAGGACATTGCCTCTGTGTCTGCAGGCCCCCCAGAGGGTTCTGGGTTTGCCCCAGGTGAGAACCTACCAGGGATGAGGTCCAGGGACTTTTACCATGGAGTTTTGACTCTTGGGACCTCCCCCAAGGAGGACCTTCAAAAGGGCTGCACACAACAGCCAGTCATCTATTTTGCTTTCCCTTAGAGAGAAATAGAGACTGTGCAAGGCTGATGTCTCCCCATGCAGGCCTGCTTGAACTTGAGGGCTCAATCTTGCTCCCCGGGTGGCAGGTTCAACCATGGCCCAGCCAGCCCCTGCCAGCATCTCCCAGGCCTGCACCCGGCCAGCTCCACTTCATCTCGCTCACCCTGCTCTGGGGGACTCTCTTCTTTAGAAAGCTAGTACCTTGCAAAGCAGGGCTGCAAACTGGGTGGGTCCTAGAGAGGGCATCAGCGGGACCAGCTCTTCAGTCTAGATGGTCATTCCTCCCTCCTTGCCTTCCTATCCCCTCCTGCCCCTTCCTCCCCTCCCCTTCCTCCCTCCCCCCTTTCCTTCCTTCCTTCCTTCCTTCCTTCCTTCCTTCCTTCCTTCCTTCCTTCCTTCTTTCCTTCCTTCCTTCCTTCCTTCCTTCCTTCCTTCCTTCCTTCCTTCCTTCCTTCTTTCCTTTCCTTCTTTCCTCCTTTCTTCTTTCTTTCCTTCCTTCCATAGATAGAAGAAAGGATGGAGGGAGGGAAGACAGAGGAAAGAAAGGAGAGAGGAGGGAGAGAAATGATAAGGTAGCAGCGGCCACTGCTGAGAGTTGGCACCTTAACTGCTCCATTTGTTTCAGCTTCTAAGTAGAACTTCACTTTTAGAGAGGGAGGGGAGGACCCACCAGAAGACACCGTTCTCCTGATGTATGTACAGCTTGATCGTACCCATGGTTTCATATCTTTGCCTCCCTGCTATGTATATAGTATTGTATCTTTTTAAATTAAATTTAATTTGTGTGTGTGTGTGTGTGTGTGTGTGTGTGTGTGTGTGTGTGCGGGCGCGTGCTGAGGATAGAATCCAGGGCCTGGTGCATGCTAGGCATGCACTCTGCAACTGAGCTATGCCCCCAGTCCTGAAGTTTTAAAAAATTTTACACCAGCATGCATTCCTTCACAATAGCAGCTCAGCATATTCATCCTCATTGATTAACATTATTCATTTTTATGAAGATGCAACAATGTACTCATCCAAGTCCCTACGGATGGATAACAAAGTGGTTTTTATATTCTTGCTATTATAAATAATGCTCCAATGCATGCCATTGTTAGACCTCTAGATAATCATTTACCAATTTCTCTAAAATATACCTCATACTGAATTTGCCATGTTTTGATATGTAGTGTAGAAATGAATGAGTTTATTAGGAAAAAAATGATTAAGAACGGGAGTTAAGCATTTAACTCAGGAAATTATTTTCTAAAAAAAATTGCATAGTTAACCAAAAAGAAGTCAGGAAATAAGAAAGAAATGAGATCATGCAGATTAGAAGAGGAAAAATATCAGTGAGGATTAACAAAAGCCAATCTCTCCCTAAATTTGCTCAGTACTCTACAGAGTGACAGCCCTTTCTATCCCATATCCTACCAGCTCTGAGAATTATCAGACCTGATAGTTCTTCCCATCTGATGAGTATGAACTATGTTATTTATTATTTGCATTTCCCAGTTTTTGGTAAGAATAAGCCCCTCTCACACAATACACATAGTGGTCAAGTGGGTTTTGTTTTTGGTGAATTATCTCTACTTTTGCCCATTTTAAAAAATGCATCGTCTTTTTCTTATTGACGTGCATAAATGGGGGTACATTATGAAAACTCCAATATTCCATCAGGTGTGTGTCCATCTGTACTTCCTCTTTCACTCTCTGTATTACTAATGCCATTCTTTGTAAATAACAATTTCGTTTCTAGTTCTTCTTTCCAAATTCTCTTCTCTGTCTTTCACGCTTTGTCTTACCCAGGTCAGGGCCTTCAGGATAATGCCGACTAGTCAAAGCTCACCTTTCATGCCTGATTTTAAAGGTGCTCTTTCTAATCTTCGCTTGCTACATGTTAGTAAATCTCTTTGGGTTTTCAGTAAGACAATATTTGCCCAGGTATGAAAGTTACATTCTATTATCAGTTCGCTGACATGTTTCATGATGAGAATTTCATCAAATGCCATTTTTTCTGCATCCCTCTGTTTTTTCTTCTTTAATATGTAACATTATTGATTATATTAAAATATTTCCTAATACTAATAATGTGCATGAAGTATGCTTATGTATGACATATTAGAGATTAAAGCTTTTAATTTGGAAATACTTTCTAGGAGTTTTTCATTTATCTGCACCAGTGGGATTGAACTATTTTCTTTTCTTGTATTGTCTTTCTCCAGTTTACTCTCTCTCTCTCTCTCTCTCTCTCTTGCTTTCTCGCTCTTTCACTTTTTTGTGCAGTGCTTTTATAAGATATTTTTTCTTGAAAAATTTGATAAGTTTTACTCACAAAATCATCTGAGTTTGGTGCTTTTAAAGGTTTATTGGTTTTGATTACTGATATAATTTCTCCTATTATTATTTTTAAAACCATGATTATACTGATTATGGTTACGTAGTTACAGATCTAGTCAGGCTTTTAATTTAAGCCTGAGTCAATTTTGATAGTGCACCTTTTTCTGGAAAAACAACTGTTTTGTTTGGGTTTTCAGATTTTTTTCAATAAGTTTGTTCATATATAGCATATATATATATATATATATACACACACATATATATATGTGTGAGTGTGTGTATTTAAGTATCTTTTTTCTTCCTTTTCTTCTTTGTTCTTTTCCTTTTTTCCTTAATCAAACCTTCCAGAGTTCGTAGACTTAACTTCTTTTCAAATCTTAGTACCTGCTTTAGTTAATTCTCACTAATATTTTTGCTCTTCTAATCTGGCATGACCTCCTCATTTCTTTCTTATTTCCTGATTTGCTTTTAGTTAACTATGCATTTTTTTTAGAAAATAATTTCCTGAGTTAAAAGCTTAACTCCTTGTTCTCAATCACTTTCTTTTCTAACAAACTCATTCATTTCTATACTACATATCAAAACATGTAATACTGAGCTTTTACATGTTTTGATATATAGTGTTCTCATTGTTCACTTTCATATATTGTATAGATTTTTATAATGGATATTCTTTGAGCTCAAAGTGGTCTTTGATTGTTTTTTCAGGCAAAATATTATTACTAATTGTAGTTAATTTACATATTGGTCAGAGGATATCATCTATAGCACTAGCTAGAAATTTTTTCTTCTGTTAAGGACCAGGTAATAAATATTTTAGACTTCGCAGGCTTCACAAAATCTCTGCTCCAATTCTGTCTCAGGGGCACCCTGAGCATTATGTGAAACAGATCTGAGCCCAGTGAGAAATGGTCTTGGAGGAGATTCTTGTGCTAGAAGCTGAGCACTAGCCCACTGGTAGACATGTTTTCTTTTTTATTTGTACGTAGCATAAAGATACCACTGTTTATGACTTTTAGTGCTGTCTATGTTTCTAAATTCCCAGAAAAAATTCAGAGTAAAAGTGCATTCCAAGAAAGATGGCAAGAATGGCCTGTTTCCCACTCTTTGCTGCAACTTGTTCCCTGGTCCCAAGCACCTGTTTGTTCCCGGAATCTCCAAGTAGAAAGGCTCCTCCAGTCAGCGATCCTCCTTTCTCCACCACTAAGGAGCACACTGGCTCAACGAGCAGAAGAGGAGGCAGAGCCTACCTCAGTACCCTCCATGTCTGATGTCCCCCTTTCTACCTGCTGGTGACTGCCTCCATGAAAAATAAATCCTCATGGCTTCCCATTGACAAAATCTTATGCTCACATCAGTGTGCGGAAAGAGATTTTACTGTCTTGTTAGCTTCCTTCTGCTCAGTAGGTAAGCCTTGGGCCCCCTGGCCTCCCACACTTCTGACTCACTGGCTACTAATTTAGGGGTCCTCCCAGTCCCCCTGGGTTTGATCACCTGTTAGAACGATGCATAATAAATCAGAAAAGTGCTTTACTTGACAGTATAGTTTTGTTGCAAAGCATACAACTCAGTACCAGCCAAATGAGGAGACCCACAGGGAGAGGCCCAGGAGGGTCCCAGAGCTGCCTTGCTCTCCTCGCAGGATCATGGAGTCACTCTCCTAGTATGTGTGTCGTCACCCAGGAAGGCCCCTGATGTCCAGTGTCCAGAGATTGTTGGGGGGTATCTCATTTTGAAGGTATGACTGATTTAATCATTAACCACACGATTCAACCCAGTCTCTCCAGCCACCCTTCTCCTCCCCAGATAGTGGTCTGAGCCAAAGTTCCAACACTCCAATCATGTGTTGTTCACTCTGGTGACCAGCCCCCATTCCTGAAGCTATCCAGGGGTCACCCTGAGTAATCTCCTTAGCATAAGCACAGGAGTGATTCAAAGGGCACATGAATAATAAAGAGATTCCGTGGCTCAGGAAATTCCAAATATTTTAGAAACTCAGCACCAGGAGCCCAGGACAAAAAGCAGACAAAGTCTTTATTATAGATCACCTTTGTAGCTTATCCTCAGTTATAGATGAGACTGTTATTCACCAAAAGACGGTAAGGATGTCATTTTACCACTCAAGAATAAGTTGAATACCTTTTCCTCCTTTGTATGCCTCCACAACATGCTGTCCAAGAGAAAAATTTAAATCATAGAGGGCCAAGGGACCATAATTTTACTTGAGAAAGATAGTATTGCTACTGCTGCTTCTTCTACCAGATAATGAAAAACCGTCATTAAATTTGCTTTGGGGGTGTATGTTATCCACTGCTTCAAAGACAATAAATTATGTAAAGGCAATAAATATAAGAGAATTAGATTTCAGAAAATCATGTTAAAGACTTGCCTTTCAGAAATGATTTCCATCCAAAGCCAACAATTTGTACATGCTCTGCATGTACATCAGTGTGAATTGTGTGCATAGATACATGAGGCTGGCTAGGCAGTCAGATTTAAAACCCTAGGGGTCAGGCTTCAGTGAAAATGCACAGCTCAAAGTCAAAACCAATTTTCAATAGAAAATGCAACTGGTTGCCCTAAAGAATGCAGTAAGGGCCAGGCATGGTGGTGCACACCTGTAATTCCCATGACTCAGGAGGCTGAGGCAGGAGACTCACGAGTTCAAAGCCAGTCTCAGCAACTTAGTGAGGCCCTAAGCAATTTAGCAAGACCCTGTCTCTAAATAAAATTTTTCAAAAAAGGGCTGGGAATGTGGCTCAGTGGTTTAGTGCCCTTGAGTTCAATCCCTGCTACCCACCCCTCCCAAAACTGCAGTAAGACTTGAAAATATGCTTTAAAAATCAAGAAAAATTTTGGGCTAGAGGGCGAGACAACTACTGCCTGAAGTGATTCTTCCAATTAGGGAAGTACTAGAAAACTCATGGCAAGTTCCACTCCTGAGGAGCAGAAGGATCTGGCAGGAATCCCTCCAGTAAGAACCAAAACTGGTGAAGTTAAAATGAGGTTATCAAGGGACGATTTTACTTCAAAAGTCTAGTCACATTTGCCAAGACAGAGGTCTTCAAACTCTTGAATTTTTGCAACATGCATATATGTTTTCAGTTTCCAACTTATGATTGAGGGGAAAAAGAAGAAATATTTTTCCATTAGTCAAAAGGAACATAAGGCTGCTGTCTTTGCATCCTATCCTCTGCAAGATTCAGGGTTTAAGATTGCCATTCGAGGGTTGATGTTGAGCAAAAAATCAAGTTGCACTAATTCTGACTTCACACAAAAAGTTTCATTATTTTTTTATTTCATGAGACTCCACATGTGCACATATATTTTATGAATTGGATCCCTAGAGGATGATTTTGACTGTGCACCTCCTATATGAATGTCTGTGTTGATTCTACAAGAGAGCATATTTTTGAAGTACTCTTAAAACTATTTTGGTATATGTGTGTGTTTGTCCAAAATCTTGCAGGTCCCATGAATACTTTTGTAAAAAAATGTTAGAATGGGAGCATGCATAACTTACTCAACTTTATTCAGTGGAAGACTGGATAAACTCTCGCTTGAGAGCCAAAACCAAAAACTGACCTTCTCCACATGCCTTGAGCCCAGGGCTAGTGAATGAATGAGCAAGACAACAGGGTTTGTGACTGGATGGAAGCTGTGAATGCCAAAGGCCATGCCTCCCCTCTCCCCTTGGTATTCTCAACTCCATCCCTCTTCTTGTAGCTCATGTTTTTCCTACAAGATGACCATATATTTTCTAAGGATTCAGGTCAGTATTACTGAGTTTTTACTCTTCTCTTTTCAATAAATAACTGTTGAGTGACTATTATGTCCCACAACCTCTTAGCACTAGGATTCAGTGTAATTTTTTTCTTCTGAATTCCTCTTCCAGAAAAGAGACCAAAAAAAAAACCAAAAAACACAAAACAAAACAAAACAAAAACAAAAACAATAAAACAAACAGAAAAACTTTATTTACAATAATTTAAAATAGTTACAATGATTTCAAATAGCGATAAATGCTATTAAATAGACATGCTTTGGAGTGATCAGAGTGTGGAATGTCAGCACCAGATGGGATGGTGCTTGAAATCCAAGCATCCTCATTTTTGCTGAGATCACACTGACAATAAAGATTCAGGCAAGCAAAGACTGGCAAGAGAGAATGGGGACTTGAGGGGGATACGATTTCAAACAGAGAGTATATGCAATGCAAAACCTATAAGGTTGAAACAAGCCTGGTCTGTGGAAGGAATAGAAAGAATGTCCTTATGGATTAAGCAAGTCATGGTAAGATATGGAATCTAGGAAACAGGCACAAACCAGACCACGCAGGCCTGAGATGCCAAGATAAGGCATTGGAGTTTGCTCTCGGTGTGCTGGGAGGCATATCTGAGAGTTGCAGGCAGGAAGGAGTGTAGTCTGATTTGCATTTTGGGATGCCTCTTTGGTTGCTGTGACCCCATGTGCCTCCTACCTGTGACTACTTAGGAGGGTGTCAAGGTCGCTGACATGGCATCATTCTAGATACTCTGAAGGGATCTCACTAGAATGCATGAGCTAGATTCCCAAGAAAGCAAGGGGAAATTTCAAGAAGGAAGAGAGGAAAGAGTAAGCTAAAGTTGGGACAAAGCAGATGAGCATACATGGCAAATTCTGAGAATGTCACTAGAAATAAGCAGCTAAGCTTTAGGATCCATTGCAGGGTGAGGGACTGGGAACTTATGCTCCTAAATAGGGACTAGGAGGCTCCAGCTTGGTAGTACCCTTGAGTTCCCAACAGAAGCAAATAAAAATGCTATTATGGTTTAGATGTGAGGGGTACCCCAAAAGTTCATTTGTGAGACAATGTATTTTCAGAGGTAAAATAATTAAATTATGAGAGGTGTAGCCTAATAGTGGATTAATCAACTGATATGCATTAACTGGGTGGTAAATGTAGGCAGACAGGGTGTTACTGGAGGAGATAGGTTACCGGGGGCATGCCTTTGGAGTATATATTTTGTCCCTCTGTGCTTCCTGGTTTCCATGTCCTGAGCAGCTTTCCTCCACCATGTTCTTCTTCCATGATGTTCTACTTCACCTTGGTCCCAGAGCAATTGGCCATTGATGGACTAAGACCTCTGAAACCATTAGCCCTAAAGAAACTTTTCTTCCTCTAAGATTTTCTTATTAAGTCTTTTGGTCACAGCAACACAAAAAGCTGACTAAAATAGAAAATGGTACCAGCAGTGAGGTTGTTCTGTGACTAATGTGACCATGCGGTTCAGAAGCATTTGAAGCTGGTTTTCAGGTATGGGGGAAGAATTTTGAAAAATTTAGAGATGCAAGCTAGAAAGGCTTTAGAATGCTATAGGCAAAGCTTAATGTGTTACTCTGGTGGGAATTCAGAATACCAGGATGCTGATAGGGCTGTGGACAGTAAAGATGGGGCTCATGAGGGTTCAGAAAAGGAGAACTTTATTGGAAATTAGATTAGAGGCCATTTGTGTCATGTTGTGGCAAAGAAGTTGTCTACCACAGCTCTCTGCCCACTTCCTGCCCCCAATGGAGGAGAAGCTACAGAGAAAGAGTACCTTATCCCCAGGAAGGGTAACCACAGCTTAGAGAGCTGCTTTTTAGGATTCACATCTGCTCCTTCCACATTTAACATGTGCTGGTTCCCCCTTGCCTGCTTTATACATGTAGGTATAGGTGTGTGAAATTTCCTTCTTACCCCACTCTCTCCACACATCTGAAGGTCAAAGGACCACACATAGATAAGAGGGCACCCTATGAAGTGCAATGGTCATTTCTTGAATCTTCTCTCCAGACTCCAGGGTAGGAGTGGGAGAAATTAGTTTAGGGAGTTGGGGATTAAAGACTGCAGAAGGGCTAGAGAATTGTGTAGAGGTTTTGAGGCTCCTTCATGTCATGTACTTCCCCATTTACCCATCGCCATCCCAGTGTCTATTCTGATGCCCCCAAGGTCCAACTAGGCAGCTAGTTAACTTCAGAATTATGGGCCTTTGTCACTTGCTTTATTAATAAAGCATCTCAGGAAGCTTTCCAGTGATTCACTGCCATGAGTTCCTTCTGTGATCAAGCTCCTTCCAGGCCATATCCTCACCCACTCCTGTGCGAGCCCAATTATTGCCTCGGTGCTTTGTACTCCTACTGGGAGCAGGTTGGAGCAAGCTAGAGGCCTGCATTGGAGAGTCAGTGTGGCTATTCAGAGCTTATATTCCATTGGCATTTCTCTGTTGGATTTAATTTCAGTTTGTCTAATTCTCCTTTTCTGTATATACATAAATATGTGTGTGTGTGTGTGTGTGTGTGTATGTATATGTGTTTATGTGTGTATGTATATATACACACATACATGCACACACACATAAATACATACACACATACATATACACACATTCACACTCATAACAACTGTAGTCTCTTTGCCTTTGTACATTCAGGCAAGAAGAAAAAATCTTTTAAAGAGACAATCAAAGGAGGAAGAGGAGAAGGAGGAGGAAGAAGAAGAAGAAGAAGAAGAAATCAAAGAAGTCATCATCTGTATTTTGCCTATATCTGGAGACATTTTATGATGCTGCATTTAAAGGTGATGGACTGCTATCTGGCAAAGGAAATTTCAAGAAAATACAGCATTCAGATACTGCCATGAATATGGTTGGTGGCTTACAGCCAAGTTTACTGTGATAAACAGAAGAAGAAAGATTTGACAAACTTTCAGTTTGATGAGAAAAGTATGAGTAAAAC
This sequence comes from Sciurus carolinensis, assembly GCF_902686445.1. Classification (NCBI taxonomy): domain Eukaryota; kingdom Metazoa; phylum Chordata; class Mammalia; order Rodentia; family Sciuridae; genus Sciurus; species Sciurus carolinensis. The sequence goes on from NC_062227.1 coordinate 13,906,359, forward strand.
TGGGGCTAAGGACATTATGGTTTTTGAAGATATTACAGTTATTAGAGAGATGCTAAGTACTTTGCACAGAGATAGTAGGAAAGATGGTTTAGGGGCATCTCAGGAATTGGCAAGACCACATCCATCACAGGTTCAAGGCTGTAAAAGTAAAAATTCCTTTGAAAAGAGGCCATGGGAGCACTCTGCTTGCATGGCTTGTGGAAAGGCTAGAGTTTTTTCATTATGCTCAGCCACCAAGCACTCAGAGACTGCTGCAACCATAGTCCCAGGAAGCTTAGTTACTGCTCAAGATGGTGGCAGATCTTGGCATCAGTCAAATGGTGCTGGTTCTGCAGGAAGGCAGGATGCTGGAGTTAGGGGGTCATGGAGGAATCCATGAGATTTCAGAAGAAGGCCTGAGAGGTGAGGCAAAGTGTAACAGGGTCAGCATCCCTATGAGTTGCCCCTGAGAGGGTGATGCATGAAGATGTGAGAAGGAAGTTGAAGTTGCAGTGGAGACCCCTGAGATTAAGAGTTGCCAGTAACATGGGCCATCTGAGAAGAAAGTTGCAGGAATCAAGCAGAAACAAGATGAGAGAGCCATATATGAACTGCAACCAGCAAGGCCAGTGGAGACAAACATGACCTTTGAAGAGAACATCAGGATATCGTGTGCTTTAGTCTTAATAGGGGAAATGAGTCAAGAATTTGCCTTGAGACTCAGAAAAGATTTGGCCTTGGAATTTTAGGAAATGAACTAAGTGTATTTTGTATTGTGAGATGGGCATAAGATTTTGGGGACCAGGCATAAAATATTATATTTTAAATGTGCAGTGTTCCCCAAAAGCTCACATGTAAGACAAAGCAAGAATTTTCAGAGGCAAAAAAAATTAGATTATGAGAAATGTAACCTAATAATGGATCGGTTCATTGACATCAATTAACTGGGTGGTAACTGTAGGCAGTTAGTGTGTGACTGGAGGAAGCAGGTCACTGAGGACATACCTTTGGGGCATATATTTTGTCCTCAGTGAGCAGAGAACTAAGACTCTCTCTCTCCACCCCCTGCCCCTCTCTCTCTCTCTCTCTCTCTCTCTCTCTCTCTCTCTTTCTCTCCTTCCTGGTTGTCCTGTTCTGAGCGGCTTTCCTCTGACACACACTTCCACCACAATGTTCTGCTTCACCTCAGGCCCAGACCAATGGAATGAGCTCTTTAAAGACTGAGACCTTTGAAACCATGAGCCCCAAATAAACTTTTCCTCCCATAAGATTCTCTTGTTGGGTCTTTTGATCACAGCAACACAAAAGGATGACTAAAACAAATGTTCTATTCTGCCAGTAACTTATTAAGTTATTCTGCCAATAACCCTGAGGATATTCTCACATGAATTGCAATCAAATATGAACTCACAATCTGTAGTCACCAACACCTAGAGAAGCAAACAAGCATTAGGAGATGTCAGAGAAACTGAAACAAAACTCAACAGAGAAGTAGAATACAAATAAAAACCTGAAATTTGATTAGTTTAGTTTAGTTTAGTTTAGGGGCTGGAATGAAACCTAGGGACCCACACGTGCTAATTATGCACCCTACCACTGAACTACATCACCAGCACTAGTTTATCATTTTTGTATTTAAATAATTTGAGAGCTATTGCTAAGGAGAAGGCAAAATAATGAGATTTGAGAAAAACACAAAGTATTAGTTTGAACGATCTGAAATTGCAAATATCCAAACCTTTTTATTTTCAGCATAGTCTAAATCTAATAGCTTAAAGGATATTGGTAACATTCTATTGTTTTAAAAGATAGGTTGTGAGTTTACAAATATTCAGTGTACTATTTTTAACTCATTAATTTATTTCAAATATTACCACATAGGTGTACAATACTACATCACTAAAAAAAATGTTTAAGAGCATGCAATAAGGTCACTGGAATCCATGTGAGAGAGAAGGACATCTCTGGACAAGGACAGTAATTGGGAAAGAAAATAAGGTAAAAAGACTTGGGAAATAGTTGAGGGCTCCATAAGATTCAATAAGATTTATTGATGAATTGGTTTGTGGGAGCAAATAAAGGACAGGCAGTCTGTGTCAATTTTCTCAGAACTAAATAAAAGAATATGTGATGATATTTTGATTTGGGGAAAAGGAGTTCGAGTTTGATTGGGATTTGTTTTATACTATAAAATATATCACCATAGAAATAAAAGATGTTCAAGATAGAAATTTCAGAAAAAAAGAAAAGTTAGTCTAAAAGAAAATAAAAATTACTTATAAGTTGGAAATTGGTTTTTAAAAGACACCCAGTGGGGAGGAATTAGGAAAAAATAGATTCTCAATAACCATAAGTACACTTAGCATCCTGTCTTGGTTTCTATATACCATTATTTACTAAAAAGAATCAGAACTTTCTAAAGAAATAGTTGATTCCAGGGCAGGAGCAGAAAATAAAAGATAAACCTGGAACATCTTTTTGCAGTGTATATGAAAATGCTTTAAAAATGCTGAGGACATAGAGGCCAACTTGAGGAGGCTCCTGCTAATTCAATATGGAATAATTTGAATATCAAAATACATAATGATAGTAAAGGACTATAAACCTTTAAGTAGACTAGGAAACCACGAGTTGATACAGATGAAAACTCAGAAACAAACAAATATATGTGGGAGAAAAGAAAGCTATCCTTACAATAGAATGCTAATATTAAATGTGTAAGAAAAATGAAAATGTCAAACATCATGGTATTGATTTCAGTCAAAAATGCCCGCCATGATGCTGTAGGCCTATAATCCCAGCAACTTACCTGAACTGAGGCAGGAGGATCCCAAGTTCTAGGCCAGCTTCAGCAACTTAGGGAGAATCTGTCTCAAAGTTTAAAAAAATAAATTTAAAAATTTCAAAGTAGTGTAGTTCAGTGATAGAACACCACTGGGCTTAGTGTAGTTCAGTGATAGAACACCACTGGGCTTAATCCTCTCTACTACAAAAAAAAAAAAAAAAAAAAAAAAAAAAAAAATTTAATTTCAGCCAAAACCCATTAACAGGTGATAAAAACCAGAGTGTATAAACTGGACAATGAATTGGATAGCACAGTCTCCAAATACTTTAAACCACAAAATACCACTTAGAAAGCAAAGCGTGGCATGCCAATGGAAACCCTGGAAGGCCTTGAGCCAGTGAGCAAACTTAACCACCTGCAGTGGGGAGACCTGCATCACCCAGCACCTGGGAGAGGGCGAGGAGACCCCAGCATGTTCTTTAGAGTCTGCAGAAATGCATCGCCTGCATCCAGTCAGGAGCAGCGCATGCACAAAACTAACCAGGGAAATGCTGCAAAATGCCTGGCATCCAGAGGGTCAAGGTCGTAAATGTTACCTGTGAAGGTGACTCACGTGCACTGCAGCCTCCTGGATTGGGTCCTCTGCCTGTGAGGGACACTATTGGTGGAACCTGACAGTCTGAGGACGTTTGGTGGCAATGCAACCATGTTAAAGTCCTGATTTTTCAAGCCGAACTGTGGTAACACAAAATATTTTCACTTATGGGTGTGATACTGGAGTATTGGGGGAGGGTGGGGCACACTGGTCACAAGGTAACCTTAAATAGTTCAGTAAAAATTAAAATTATGAAAAAGTTCTTCATACTGTACTTGCAACTTTTCCGAATGCTTGAATTTCATAATAAAATTATCTTTCGCACATTGAAAAATATACATCTATTCAAATAATGCTGTAAAGAACCAAAATAGTACTAATGTGTACTACTAGTAACCAAAAATAGTACTAACCTGTATAACTACTTGCCTGTTATACCACTGGGTGCCTTAATATTAACAAGCTCTAACATCAAATCTTCAGGGATATTTAAATCTCTAAACCTCCGATTAACATACAGGGAATTATGCGTATGTACTGTCAACCTTAGTGCTAAGTGAAAAAGAAAGGCAGATAATATTAATTGAATTAAACAATCTATCCAGAGTATAATGTGGGTTGTCACTGTTGTCATTTTTCAGATACAAACCTGAAGCTCAGAAAGGTAAAGTAAGTTGAACAAGGTCACACGGTGAACACTCTAGCTGTAATATGACTAGATTCCAAGATCCATGCACCAGTCAGCTCTTTAGCAAGGTTTGTCTTCCTTCTGCTTCATGAGGAGCCAAAGGGGAACTTAGGGGTGGTCATCCAATGATAAGAGACAGGGGAACATTCCTGGGCAGATAATATTAAGTATTAAATATTAAATATTAATATAAAATATTAAATATTAAATATTAATTTAAATATTTTTAAAAATATTAAGTTCAGTGCTGATCACACAGTAGGTATCCAATGACTATTTAATAGATGGATAAATTAATGCTAACACCACTGTCATCTGTGACCCTGATGGGCAACCAGGATGGGTGTTCCCTTGCTGCCCACCACTGCCTCCTGGAGAACCACAGGGAAGCCGGTGGTCCACAGGTAGGGTCCCCCTGTTGCCCTACTGACAACCCTTCGCTTCTGACTTGGACTTGGCCAAAGGGTTCCATCGCACACAAGATTGCACATTCCTCAGAACGTCCTCTGGGCCCCTCTGAGAAAATCATCTTGATTAGAAATACCTTTCATGATTTAAAAAATTTTTATTCATTCTAATTAGTTATACATGACAGTAGAGTGCATTTATGCATTTTGGTAAATCTTATATAAATGGAGTATAATTTCTTGTTTTTCTGATTGTATATGTTGCAGGATCACATCGGTCATGCAGTCGTACATGTACGTGAGGTGATAATGTCTGTTTCGCTCTACTATCATTCCTTCCCCCAACCCCCTTCCTCTTGATCATTTTAGAAGACACTGGATTAGCTGAGGATTCAGGAATATTTAATACTGGCCCTCAGAACTTCATTTAATTTCTTCTGTTATATACCAAGTATACTCTTCCTTAGAACCACAGGGGACTGGTTCTGGGAACCCCTATAGATACCAGCATCCACAGATGCTCATGTCCCTTATATAAAATGACAGGGTACTTGCTTATAACCTACACACACCCTCCTGTGTGTTTCAAATCTTCTCTAGGTGGCTATCAAACCTCATGGGATGTGGATGCTATGTGAGCAGTTATTGTACTACATCATCTAGGGAATAATGACAAGAAAAAAGTGAGCACATAGTTCAGCACTCGGGCATTTTCCCCCCCAACCATTTTGGATCTGAGTGTGGCTGAATTCAGGGATGCAGAACCCTTGGATTATCGTAGAGGCATTGACATGCTTGTGAAGAAGGAGAGCTATCTTCACAAAAGCGAACAAGATCTTCTTAACCTATAATTCAAAAGAGCGTCTGGGGCCGGGGGTGTAGCTCAGTGGTAGAGCATTTGCCTGGCACATGTGAGAACCTGGGTTCCCTCCCCAACTCTGCAGTGTCACTGAAGAACCTGATGCAAATAAAAACATCAAATTCCGTAAGAGATAATATTTGTTCCTCTTAAGAAAATCCAATCACTATTTTTGAAATAGAAGTTGGATACTTTTTAAAATATTAAGTTCAGTGCTGATCACATAGTAGGTATCCAATCCAATGACTATTTAATAGATGGATAAATTAATGCTAACACCAAAAGCCAAGAAAATTGCTACTGTCACTCAAATGTTTCATGTACTGTCTTGCTCAAAATAAAAATTCTTTTTTTTTTGATACTAGGGATCTAACCCAAGTATGCCTTACCACTGAACCACATCCCCAGTCCTTTTAATTTTTTATTTTGACACAGGATCTCACTAAGTTGCTGAGGCTGGCCTCCAGTTTGTGACCCTCCTGCCTCAGCCTCCCAAATTGCTGGGATTAGAGGCATGTGCCACTACACTTGACGAAAAATTTTTAAATTTAAACCAGACTTTCCTTTAGGGAAATTCCTAAATGAATCTCATGAATGACATTTTACTAATCTTCAAATCTTCTACAACAGTAATATTTAAATAATTTATTAACACCTTGTGCACACTAGAAGAAAAGGTAGACCCAACTCTCCATCATATTGGTTCAGGAACAGACTTCCTCAATAAGATTCCTAATGCACAAGAAGTAAAGTCAAGAATCAGTAAATAGGATGGCTTCAAACTAAAAATCTTCTTCATGGCAAAGGAAATAATCAAGAACATGAACAGTGTTACAAACAGAGTATACAGAATAGGAGAAAAATCTTTACCACCTGCACCTCAGAGCATTAATCTCCAGAATATACAAAGAACTCAAAAAACTTAACACCAAAAAACCAAATAACTCAATCAATAAATGGGCTAAGGAACTGAACAGACACTTCACGGAAGAAGAAATACAAATGGTCAAAAAATATATATAAAAAATGTTCAACATCTCTAGCAATTAGAGAAATGCAAATTAAAACTACACTGAGATTCCATCTCACTTCAGTCAGAAGGGCAATTATCAAGAATACAAGTAATGATAAAGATTGGCAAGGATGTGGGGAAAACCGTACACTCATACGTTGCTGATGAGACTACAAACGGGCAACCACTTTGGAAAGCAGTATGGAGATGCCTCAGAAAACCTGGAATGGAGCCACCATTTGACCCAGCTATCCCTCTCTTCAGTTTATGCCCAAAGGACTTAAAATCAGCATACTACAGTGACACAGCCACATCAATGTTTATAGAAGCTCAATTCACAATAGCCAAGCTATGGAATCAACCTAGATGCCCTTCAACAAATGAATGGATAAAGAAAATGTGGTATATATACACAGTGGCATATTACTCAGTTATAAAGACGAATGAAATTATGGCATTTGCCAGTAAATGGATGAAACTGGAGACTATCATGCTAAGTGAAATAAGCCAATCTCCCCAAACCAAAGGCTGAATGTTGTCTCTGATATGTGGATGCTAACCCATAACAAGGAAGAGTAGGGAGGGGAAATATAGAAATTCATTGGATGAAGGGAAGGGATGGGGGCTGGGGATAGGAAAGACAGTAGAATGAATTGGTCATAACTTTCCTGTATTCATACATGAATACACGACCAGTGTAACTCCACATCATGTACTACCACAAGAATCAGATCAAAATTGTAATGGGTTGCACCCCATGTAAGTATGTCAAAATACACCTTGCTGTCATACAAAAAATGACAAATTTTAAAAGTAGGTAAAATAATAATTTAATAACATTAAAATCATTTTTCACTAATGAAGGTATTTGAAAGTTGAAAATGTAAAATTCTTTGACAACCAAAGTGAAGCACAGATACTTTTATATTATAGTTCTCATTGATGTATTTTGATCTTTAAAATTTTAAATGTTGCGTTTTGAACTTTTAAAAGTTTGTTTTGTTTTGTTTGCCCTATGTGCTTTGGATTGTATGCCGAAGGCTTTGCTGAGAAGCAAGGCACACAGTAAGTGCATACTCTGTGCCTATGCCAACAATTTGCCTTTCAGTTCCCAATCCCTGTGTCTACTTTCCACCCTTTCCTGCCCTCTGCTGTTCTGGGAGACTCACCTTTGTGTTCTGCATGATCCGGCTCCATTGTCTTCTGGCTTCCCGGTGAATCCTGTGCACTATTGTCACCAGACAGGAGTTCAAGAAGGTTTCTCTGAGGGGACAAAGGGACTTCAACTTGGTCCAGAGGGGCTTTTTAACTTATGCCAAGATACATCAACAGCAAGGTGCAGGCCAAGATTTATTAAGGGACAGCAAAGGCATGCACCCCTCAGGCAGAGTGTGGACCCCACTCACCTCTCAGGGAAGAGGAGTGAGGCACTCTGCTCAGGATTCAGCTCTCTGACTACATGCAGGATTTTCCTGGGAAGAAATATACAGGTTCCCAGGAAAACGTTTGTGAAAATCAAGTCCCATGTCGATCTTTGATATCTGGGGTTCAGAATGTTTCTTCTTCTTTAAGTAGTGTAGCCTTAAATCAGTCATGAGCACGTTGCCTAGGTCTTTTCATCTTTGCAGGTCTTTGTGACATTTAAAATGGATTATGTTTTTCTTCTGGTTGATCAGGTGCAATTATCCCTCTAATTTTTTCCCTCTAACAAAGGAGACAAGCATGGCTGGTCACGCTCAAAATCCAGGTCTCCATCTAGCAAGGGTCTCTTTGTCTCCCTGAGAGCCCACCTATCTCGCTGTCACAAAATCAGCCAGTGGGAGGAGATAGAAGTTGGAGGACTTATTTACCCTGCTCATCCAGTTACGTCAGGGATCCCCACAACCCCCAGATTCAGTGATTTGCTAGAATAGCTCAGAGGACTCTGTAGTCTTACTGTGATCCTATTGCACACCAGAGCAAAGGTATAAAGCAAAACCAGCAGAGGGAAAAGGTACCTGGGGCCATGTTTGGAGGAAACCAGGCTCCAACCTCAGTGTCTTCTCTGGAAAGTGCATGCGCAGTGCATTTGATTCCCTCAGCAAGGAGTTGTGGGAGCACCTGGAAAATGTTGCAACCTGGGAAAGCCCATCAGGAACTCAGTGCACAGGATTGTTATGGGGAGCTGGTCACACGGCATTTAATTTTTCTTGCCAAAATTCCAAACTCCCCTGAGGAAAGCAGGTATGCAGGTTAAACCACAGGGCTTGTGTTAGCTAGGCACAGTTCAGACACTCTTTATTAGTCAGGGTGTTGAGAACCTTCTCAAAATCTAGGATCACAGATTTCAGTGAAAGAATAACATTGTAAGCAGGACTTTCAAAAGACAGCAACCAGACCCGCTATGGTCTTTTCTGCACTAAAGTTCTGGTTGCTGCTATCTTCCCAGGCAGTCCCAGCTCCTCTCAGGCGGCCGTCTACAGTTACACCCTGCAGGAAACCAGTAATACCTCCTTCTTCTTTTATCCTTTGGATCTTTCCCAAGTAGGGACTAATTTGTGAATGCATGCCTTGTTGGTTCTCTTAACTCAGTTCACCCACCATTACTCTCTGTGACAAACTTCCATTTCCAGTCAGTATGGAAGAAAGAAACCAGATTTAGCTTCCTGCCTGCCTAAAACAATAACAAAAACAACAAAATGGATAAAAAATATATATTAAGCAGTAGTTTTTAAGATTCTGGAAACCAAGTAACAACAGACAATAACGCTAAGAGACAGAAAATAAATGAGGTGATCCCTAGGGGTGCCCCTACTTGGTGCCTCCTGAGAGTTTCCAGACCAACAGCACAAGGAGAATGACAGGAGGAGCTGGGACTACCAGAGGCCTCCTTAAGGAGATGGAGCTGAGAGGTCAGGAAGATCAAAGCACTTGTGTTCTCAAGCAGAGCTAATGAGGACAGAGCAGTCAGGGAGGGCTCTCTTGGGGATCTGCAGAAGGTGCCTTCTAGGGTGTTCACTGAGGACTTGGGTCTGGTCAGTGGAAGCATGTGAGGAAACTATGGAAGCCTGGGAAAAGAACCAGCCGAAAAAAGTAATGTAGAACAGTGCCCAGCACATATACTCACAGTCAGAAAAAATGCTGATTCCCACCAGTCAGACTGGTAAATCTCCTAATTCATGGGGTAGTTGGTAAAGTATTTGGGACTTTTCACAGCATGGAGAACTATTAACCTAAACTGAACACTTCTCTGAACACATCTAGTTGATCTTAAAAATGGATGAATGGGCCAGGTGCAGTAGAGCACACCTGTAATCCCAGCAGCTTGGGAGGCTGAGGCAGGAGGGTCATGATTTCAAAGCCAGTCTCAGCAAAAATGAGGCACTAAGTAACTCAGTGAGACCCTGTCTCTAAATAAAATACAAAAAAGAGCTGTGGATGTGACTCAATGGTTGAGTGCTCCTGAGTTAAAAAAAAAAATGTGGATAAATGGAAAAAGTTTATTCAGTCATAAAGAAAAATAAAAGTATGGCATTCACAGAAAAATGAATGGATCTAGACCATCATATTAAGAAAAGTAAGTAACTCAGAAGGTTAAGGGTGGTATGTATGTTTTCTCTCATAAGTGGCAGCTAGGGAGGAAAAAGGAAAACAATGGTGGAGATGGATCTCTTAAAAATCAAAGGAGATCAGTAAAGGAAAGGAGTGGGAGGCAGAGAGGAAGAGAAGAAGTGCTGTGGGTGTTGTTAGCCAAATTATATTGTTATATCGTGTGCATATATCGTGTGCATGTATGAATATGTAACAACACATCCCATCAATATGTACAACTGTAATGCACCAAGAAAAATGGGAAAAAAAGAAATTGTAAGGTCATAGATACAGTAATTATCCTGATTTTTATCAGTACGTATTGTATACATGTACTGAAACATCACATTGTACCTCAGATGTGTGCAATTATTATGTTAATTTAAAAGGAAAAGTAAAATTTAAAATTGTCAAAAAAGAAAGGTGTGAAGGATAAAACTCTGAGTAGTTTCCCAAAAAAGAGAATATTTATAGAAATACAAAGATATTCAGAACCCAACAATGAATAAAAATCACAATTACTACTTATGCAGAGATAAGAGTATATGATTCATAGTTATAAGAAAAATCAATCAATAAAGATTTACCTAGAACTGATATAGATATTAAAATGTATGGATATGGGCATTAAATATTATTCTGTACATTCAAAACATTACTTAGAAACATTTAAGAAAACAAAAGACCTAAATGGAACTGCTAGAAATAAAAAGAACAATGTCTAAGATGAAAAATATACTAGATGGGATTAGTGGCAGATTAGACATTGCAGGAAAAAAAATTAGTGAACTTGAAGACATAGCAATAGAACTATCCAAAATGAAACAGAATAATTAAAGACATTAATAGAATATCAGTGAGCTTTGGGAGAACATAAGGTGAACTAAAATATGTGCAAATGGATTCCCCCAAAGAGGAGATGGAGGAGGAATCAGAAGTATTCCTTTTATATTTTTGAAGTAAAGAATTTGTCAAAGTTTTCCAAATTTGGTGTAAACTATAAACACAGAGATCAAAAATGGTCAAGGACCCCCAAATAACAAAAACAAGGAAAATCATACAAAGGAATGTCATAATCAAAATTCTCAGGAACAGTGTTATAGAAAAAATTCTAGAAGACAGGGGGGCAAAAGACACACTATCAACAATTAGAAAATCATACAAAGGTATATCATAATAAAACTTCTCAAGAGTAGTGTTATAGAGAAAATTCTAGAAGCCATAAGGCAAAAGACACACTATCAACAATAAAAGATAAGCTGTTTTCACATGAGAAGCAATGAAAGTATGCCAATATATCTACAATCCTGAAAGAATAAATTCTTAAATTTATCTAAAAATTCATACCCAATGAAAATATCTTTCAAATATTAAGATGTTTTGAGACAAACAAAATCTGAACAAATTTATCATCAGCAGACATACATGACAGAAAATGTTTAAGATTCAAAATTCAGTCAATATAATTCATTTAACACACTAAAAAGTAAAAATATATGATATATTTGCTCTACATAGAAGAGATATTTGAAATTATCTAATAATCACTCCTGATAAAAATCCACAATTAGGAATAAAGGGAAAATTACTCAACCTGGTAAAGATCATCTATGAGAAATGTATAGTTTATGCATATGTAATTGTGAGGGAACGTTTTTACTAAACTAACCAACAAAATCAGAATATTTGGTCCAGAAATTATATTCAACATTTTATAGGAGATTTCAGTCAGTGTTATAAAAGAAAGAAGATATGCAGATTGGAAAGGAAGAAATAAAATTGTCTTTATTTATAGACAACAGATTCGTATAGAGAATGAAACAGAATTACCTGAAACTAAAAATGAGTTAAGGAAGGTTACAGGATAAAAATAAGTATGCACAAATTATTGTCTATCAGTTTAATACCAGTTTTATCGGACTTCTTGATTCATATCCCTATGTATATGAAGTCATATCTCATCATGATTTTGAATTTCCTTTCCCTGATGACTAATGATTATGAATATCTTTTCATGTCATTATTGGATATTTTTATATCTTTCTAGAAGAAATGCCTATTCAAATCCTTTGCCCATTTAAAACTGGGTCATTTATCTGTTTATTATTGAGTTGTAAGAACTCATTATATATTCTGGACTCAAATAATCAGATGTATGATTTACAAATATTTTCTATCACTCTGTCATCATTTCACTTTCTTGATGGACATCATCAAGAAGCACAAGAGCTTTAACTTTGATGAAGTCCAATTTATCTTTTTTTTCTTTTGCTACTTATGTTTGGTAAAGTACCTAAGAATTCTCTTCCAAATCAGAGGTCTTGCAGATTTGTTTTCTTCTAAGACATTTATAGTGTCAACTCTTACACATCAATTTTTGAACACCCATGTTAATGTTTTGTAACTTGTGTCTGTAGCACACTGTCTTGATTTTTGCTTTGTAGTAAGTTTTGAAATTGGAAAGTATATGCTCTTCTTTCTCAGAATTGTTTTAATTTTTCTAAGTCCCTTGCACTTCCATATAAATTTTAGAATCAAATTGTCGATTTCTATGAATAAATCAGTTCAGGATTCTGGTAGGAATTGTGCTGGATTTGTACATCAGTTTTGAGAATATTGCTTCCTTAAGTATAGTAAGTCCTTCAATCCATGAATATGGGATGTTTTTCAAATTATTTAGACCTTCCTTAACTTTTTCAAAAGTATTTAATAGTTTTTAGGGTATAAGTTTTATGTTTTGTTATGGAATGAATGTTTATGTCCCCTCTAAATTTCTGTTTGGGGTCCTAATCATGAATATAGTAATATTTGGAGGTGTGGGGTATTTGGGAATTAAGAAGATTTCCTAACCCCTTGATAGGAATGTCCTTCTGAGAACATAAGATAGGAAGAGACCCAAGATCTTGCTCTCCCTCATTTCACATACACATCCCAAGGAAAGACCATGTAAAGATACAGCAAGAAGGCAGCCATCTGCAAACCAGTAGGGCCTTCACCAGACTATGCCCATGCTGGCATCCTGATCTTGGACTTCCAAAACTCTATAGTTGTGAGATATAAACACCTGTTGTCTAAGTAATCTGGCCTATAGTATTTTGATGGCAGTCACAATTCTTTTGTTAAATTTAATCCTAATATTTTATTCTTTTTGGTGCCATAAAATTGAAGTTTTCTTCTTTTTCATATTCATATTTTTATTGACAGTATATAGAAATGCAATTGATTTTTGTACATAAATCTTATATCCTGAAACCTGACTGAACTTGTTTATTTGTTCTAGTCTAACTTGTTTATTACTTCTTAGGTTTCTCTACATGCAATATCATGTCATCTATGAGCAGAGATAGGATTCTTCCTCCTTCCAAACTGGAATGCCTAATTGCCCTGACTACAGGGTGGAATAGAATATCCAGAATAGATGTCTTTAATATGTTCATGGTCTTAGGAGGAAGGCCTCTCTAATCTTTCATTATGAAATATGATCTTATCTATGGATGTTCTTTATAAATGCCTTTTATCAGGTAAAAGAAGTTCCTTTCTGTTCCTAAGTTGTTGGGTGTTTTCTGTCATGGTTGGGGGTTGAATTGAATTAAATGCTTTTCTGTGTTCATTGAGATGTTCATGTGAGTTGTTTTTTAATCCATTTATATAGCATCAACATTACAGGTTAATCACATTTAAACTTTTTATATAATAGGGTTTATGTCTTTTATATGTCATTGTTTTTGTTCATCAATACCTTCTTTATTGCTTTCTTAGGATTAAATAAATTTTTCTACTGTAGTATATTAATTTCTTCAATTATCTTAAACTATATTTTTGAGACTTTTTAGTGATGACTCCAGGGATTAACGTATCCCAACATATCAGAATCAGCTTTAGATTTATACTCGCTCATTTCCAGTGATATACAGAAATGTTAGTACTGCATAGCTCTATCTCCCTGTTTATGGTAGTATTATTTCTGTGTATATTATCTCTTAAGTTTATAGTCTCAAGCTGAGAAGCCAGTTGTTATTCTAATTGGCATTCTTCATTTTATAGAGATGTGTTATTTTTCTTTTGCTGCTTTCACTGTTTTCTCTGGCTTTGACTTTCAACACTTTTACTGTGATATATGTGTCTGTAAATTTCTTTGTGGATTTATCCTACTGGTGTTTGCTAAGTTTTCTGGATATGTAAGTTATTGTTTCTTTAGTCCATTTGTAAGTTTTGTGTATTATTTTCTTGAATGCATTTTCTGCTCCTTTTCCTCTCTCTTTACATTCTGGCAACCCTAGTATGCATATGGTGGTGCACTTACTGGTGGCCTGCAGTTCTTTTAGTTTCTCTGTTTTTCTTTACTCTTGTTCTTTTGGCTTGCATCTCTGTCTCTGTGTCTGTCTGTCTCTCCCTTTTCTCCCTCTCTCTGATCAAAGCCAGGGTATACACCCTCAGCCCTTGGTTTAGTCAATCTGTTTCCCAGCTGGTTTAGTCTTTCTTATTGCAGACCTAAACTACTGACAGTAAATTGAACATGACAAGTGAATTTTGTATTTTGATTATTCTACTTTTCAATTCTTGAGTTTCTACTTTGTTCTTCTTTAGAACATGTATGCCTTTATTGATATTCTCTGATGCAGAATTGTCTCCATACTTTCCTCTTTAAATCATGACTTCACTTGGGTTTTTTTAAACATGGAATGCTTCATGAGTCTGTGTCACCCACGTGCACAGGACATGCTCACTTCTCTGCATCATTCCGATCTTAGTATAGGTTGAGCATTTCATTTAGTTTTATAAACATATTTATAATGCCTACGTTAAAGGCTTTTCCTGATCACTCTCAAAGTAATTCATGGTGCCTGCTTTTGTTCCAGTGTGTGGGCTGCACATTCCTGTGTTTGTATGCCTTCTAATTTTTATTGGAAATCAAGAATTTAAGATAATATATTGCAACAACTCTGGGTAATAACCCCTTCTCCAGGGTTTATTATTGTCATTTGTTTATTTTTGAGTGACTGGCTGTATTATTTTAATGACGTCTATCGCACCACTCTCTACCCCTAAATAAACATGCAACATAACATAAACATGATTCTCAGGAAGAATCAGCCGTGGGCGTACCACCAGTCACCATGGGATAACCATGACTTTGGAAGGGCTTTCCTCCTCTTGTCCCCTGACCACATCCAGTCACTAAACTCCACTAATTTCCAGCCAATTGTTCTACTATAAACAATTTCCAAGGCACAAACTACTGTACAGACTAATTCAATCGAATTCTGGCTCTTTTTGAGAATATATTCTGTGGTCACTGATATAGGTTCTGAGTCAGGGAGGATTCTTCCCATCTCAGTTCTCTCCTACAAGCTAGAGGTCCTACAGTGTAGCCTCTTTCTTAACAATCCTTCCAATTGTCTTTCACCACAGTCTTCACGGTTGCTGAGAGCCCCCACAGGCTTGAGCTTATCCATCTTGTATTACAAATGAAGTCAGCTCTCCAGGATTAAGAGCTATCTGTTCTATGGCCTGCCTTTCTCCACCAGGCAAAATGTCTGTGTTCCCATTCCTGAAGCTGCGGATGGGGATAATGGCAAGCTTCTCTTAGTGACACTCCCAACTCTAGGATGTGAGTGCCCCGTGGAAGAGTGAGAATCCTCAGGATCTCTTGCCCTGCCTCTCCTGATGAGGAACAACTTGCGTAGGCACCGGGGGAAAGGGTGACTAGATCCTGGTATTCTCAGCATGCCATCCCAAGGGGGGAATCTCCATTTCACAAGCAGAAGGTGAGTGGAAAAATGGAACCCCCATCTTCCAAATGGCACTTACCCAGGACTTAGAAAGGATTAGGAGAAGGAATTCCAAAGGGACAAGAGCAAACCTTTGGATCTACATTGATGGTGGTGATGGTTTAATGAATGCATGTGTGTATCAAAATTAACAAATTAAAAATGTGTGGTCTGTTATAGGTTAATTATACCTTAATAAAACCACCCAAATGGGAAAAAAAACTTGGAGAAGATATTTCCAATAAGGTAAAGATTTAATATAGGCAGAAATTAAGGCAGAAGCAAGACATTAGAATAGAAATGAATTCAGTCATGAACTCTGGAATTTTCCATCTGTATGTCCAGACAGGAATCTTGGTTGCAGAGAAGGTAGAATAAAGAGCGTAAAGCCTGACAGAGAGCTTCACATTCACCAGATACTCCAAGAGTGTTGATTGAATAAATATTTGTTGAGTATATCACCCCTGGAAAACTGCTTTCATACCCATCTCTCCCCTGAGGTCAGTTTCTCAGTAATGTTGTCACTCTCCATCCCCATAATCAACACCTTTCTGTGACAACAGGAAGTCCTGTTGCATTAGGATGGAGACTCGCTCAGCACATCTTCCTTCGCTGCCTTAGTCATAGTGAAGAGTGCTGACCACGGCACAGAAACAGCGACAGCAATCACATGTAGTTCCTCAGTATCTTTTTCATCTGACCATCTAAAATTGTAAGTGGGAGGTTCTATATACCTTCTGTATGTTTCCACTTTTAAGAAGCTTTATGAAGTAGGGACTGATATTTTAAAATAGGGTGTCAGTTAATAATGTTTTTTTCCTGATTCGACTTCTACTAAATTATTTGACTGCTCATGCCCCACTAAGGTAATAGGCATCTTTCCTGAACACCATGAATATCATATGCATTTCATGTTCATCAGCAATGACTCTCACATCTACCCTCAGAGGCATCAATTAATCCCCACTTTATACATGTGTACATTGATGGTCAGAGAGATTAAACATCTTGCTCCAAGTCTCTCAACACGTACTAAGTTTCTGTCTGACTCCCCAAATCAAGCGACTGAGACTTTTGTCTTTGCCATTTTTTATTATCATCATTATTCTCTGCCCCTGTCATTTCCCAAGGCTGGATCTCTTTTTCTTCTCTTCCTTCAGGGTTCTCCAAAATCCAGCCCCACTTCCAGCAGGAAGCCTTGTCCCATAGTGCAGTCCCCCAGCTCCTCCAAGGGCACCCTGACAATTCCTTGTTCAGAAAAGAAAGAAGAGGAAAGAATTTTTTTCAATGAAATAAAAATACAGAGATGGGGAATGGAAGCTATTAGAGAAATCAATTCAAAGAGTAGGGGATAAAGAGGCAACCTAGAAAAAATGAAAGGAAAATTCTCTCCCCTCCCCCTCCCCCTTTTGAAATTGTTTAGCCTGATCTTGCTTTTGAGAGAAGGTAAGAAATACCAACCAGGGAAGGAATGAAAGGTGTCAGGTAGAAGATGCTTCTTCACCCAGAAATGACTCCAGTACTCACCCCAGTTTTGTAGGACAGGTGACAGGGAGGGGCAGCCAATTTCCTTGGCCTTTTTCTCACACAGTCAGAGATGTCTTGAATTCCTTATCTGTTTTGCTAATGAAACTAGATACACTTCACTCATGTTTCCAAGACATGGCCTTCAGCTCTGAGCATCTGATGTGGAACAGCAGGTGAAATACATACTCCACTACTCCTATTTCAAAAAAACAGTATCCAGTGGGACTTTCGACCAGCCAATGGGAGGTAGGAAAAGTATATATGCCCCACTGCATTCAGATAGTAAACCACTTGAGGAAAAGCAAACTAACTTCAACATTTTTTATTTCCTGGAACTGAAAAGGGGGCCAGAAGAATTGCCCAGGACTGATGGTGCCACGTCTTGACTGAGGTGGTGGTTACACAAGTCTATACATTTGTTAAGTCATCAAGTTATATAGTTCAGGTCTGTGCATTTTACCAAAGGTAAATTCTGCATTAATATGGTTAAAGTGGGAAAAGGAGGAGGAAGGGAGAGAAGGATGGAGGGAAAAGTAAAACAGAGAAAGGGTGGGAAGGGAAGAACACTATCCCAAATCCTGGTTTTCATGGATTCCCTTCCCCTCCCCTTGGCTTCCCTTTCCTTTCCCTGTGCTGGGTGGTGAAAAGCCAAGAAGCCTGTTTGAGGGTCTGGGAAAGACTTCTTGTCAGGGAACCTCTAGAGCCTGATGAGACGTAGCTTGACAGTCTCTGCCTTGTCAGTGGACAAAGTAATGGAGCAAGAGACCTACGTAGACCTGGCTGGGCCTGCACTCGCCATTACCACCGCACACCTCCATGCTGTGGGCTGAGCTTCCTGCTGGAGCCTGGCATGTGCTAATTGTTATCTGCTTCACATTTGCAGAACAGGTTACCTGTAGCAAGCAGAGATGGCTGTGGAGATTTGCATTAAGTTGACTCATTCATTTACACTGGCCAGGAGGGTTGGACCATATCACTGCAGACTCAGGAGCTTCACAGGTGCTAACAATTAAATCACCCCTGCAAGTACACACACTCCCACAAAGAATTTAGAGTGAAAATAAAGGTAGAGGTGGGAGAGGTCTCTGACCAGTCCTTCCCCGATGCCCTTCTCTATGCTAGTGAATGCTGCTCTGTGTGGTCCGACCTCTCCGTTGTTCATTGTGGGCCTGCTCCGTGCTTCTAGGAAAACAAATCTGATTGTGTTTCTACCCAGTTAGGATGACATGCAGGGATTGGGTTATCTCAGACACGGCTAGGATTCCTCCAGGTCCTTCCCCATCTCTCTCACATACCAATGGGAGTTACAAGAATGGTTTTACCATGTGAATGTGTGTGTGTGTGTGTGTGTGTGTGTGTGTGTGTGTGTGTGTGAGAGAGAGAGAGAGAGAGAGAGAGAGAGAGAGAGAGAGATATGCTGGGGATCAAACCCAGGTCTTTTGCTCCCTAGGCAAGTGTTCTACCTCTGAGCTGTATCCCAGCCCCTACCACATATGTTTATTGTGAAGTGTCCTGAAGAATATTATCTAATGTTGCTTTAAAGCTTTACCTTTCATAATTGCATTTTAAATGCTAGTGAGGCATAGAATAATACAAAATCTGGCACTTGCTGAGCAGCATTAGCACGGAGCAACATGCTTCCAAACTACACTGTGGTTTTCACGAAGAAATCATAGGATCTGTACTCCACTCCTCGGTTTATACCCAAACGACTTAAAATCAGCATATTACAGAGATGCAGCCACATCAATGTTTATAGCAGCTCAACTCACAGGAGCTAAACTATGAAACCAACCTAAGTGCCCTTCAACAGATAAATGGATTTTTAAAATGTGATATATATGTGAATATATATTTCTTCCTTAAAGTAGAATGAAATTATGGCATTTGCAAGTAAATAGAGGGAGCTAGAGAATATCATGCTAAACAAATTAAGTCAATCCCAAAAAAAACCAAAGTTTGAATGTTTTCTCTGATATGCAGATGTTAATTCACAATAAGGGGAGGGGGCTAGGGAAGAATAGGGTTATTTTAGATTAGGTAGAGGGGAGTGAAGGGAAGGGAGAGGTATGGGGATAGAAAGAATAATAGAATGAATCAGACATTATTACCCTGTGTATATATATATCCATGTGATCGGTGGGATTCTACATCACGTACAACTAGAAGAATGAGAAATTATACTCCACTATATATGATGTATCAAAGTGCATTCTACTGTCATGTATAACTAATTGAAACAAATTAAAAATGATACTAACTCTCCCCCACAAAAAAAGAAGTCATAGAGTCCAGCAAGTTCAGGTATGACTTCTCCTTGTTGCCTGATAGCTATGAGTGTGTCCTCTAAGACTCTATCCATATATGTTTTGTAATTCTTGAATCTTCATGTATAGTATATTTCATTCCCTAAATGTAAAGGCAAAATTAATCACAGGCTATCCAATGAGAAAGAGATGAATAAGAATCTCCAAAGTCAGTCAGGTTTATTGTTTTAAAATTACCCAAAGAACGCTTTGGACAACTGAAAAATCACGCATGCAGTGAAATGACACTCTTCTGTCAGTTCATAGTTTGGTGACAAATTCCAGGGGCCTCTGGTAAGATGTTCAACAGCTGGTCTACTCAGTGAGATCAAAGCCTGACCTTGAGCAACCAAAGCGCTTTATAAAGGCATAGGAGTTCAGGGTCTCAGAAAATGATTGAGAGAAGAAAGAGAAAAAGGAAAGGGGGGAGGGAAGGAGGAAGGAAAAGAGGAGAAGGGAAAAGAAGGAAAAAGACACTATAAAGAGAAATAGCCATGAAGATAAATGAGAGGCCCTTTTTTACTTTATAAATTATCTTATTAAAGATGCAAGAAGAGATGCCACAGTCTTTTCAAACTCATCCTACATTGTTCAAATGAGATGTTGCCTATAAGACATGCTCCTGATAACAGGGGAGCCCAATCATAATATAATCTCATAATCATCGTGGGACATTTTCCCAATACTTCCTGAATAATTTCTTTTCTTTCTTTCTAAAGGAAACTGAAAAAATGATATGAGAAAAGTTCAGTTTCCCTAAGGCCTGCTGTCAATCTTTGTTTATAAAATCTAAGAAAAATCCATGCATTAATTATTTATTACTCTTTTGTTTGTATTCAGCTCAGAGTAGCCCAGTGACCAGCTTCTATCACAGAGGCACTGAGGTTCTGCCCCTCAGGGTTCTAGGCCATTGGTGACCCACTGAGCTGACTGGGTGAGGAGGTGTTCTCATTAGGAAATCTCATGGAAATAGTGCCTGTCTTACCCCAGGACTCGGAGGAAAGACAGCAAGGGACCCAGCTTCCTCCCACCTTGTCATTACTATTTGACTTTCCTGGTTTAGAGAGGCTGCTAATGGCTGCCCTCGCATTTGAGAGACCCAGAGGACTTCCTTTACGACAGATCACACCCTCGTCCACCTCACGGTGAGCTCCGTCTTCCTGGTAACAGCCCTGCAGATCTGGCAGGGTCTATGTTTTATATTTGAAGAAATTGTACCCAGTGTTCTGAGAATTAGAAGAGGAGACGGCAAGGACTGACTTTCAGGTGGCCCAGAAGGTGGACACTGCCCCAGGCGAGCCTCGGATGAGACCGGGCCTGGCTGACTCCTCAGGGCTCCTGACCCCAGACTCTGTGATGACAGACGTGAGTTGTTTTAACTTTTTGGTGATCTGGTGTACAGCCTGGAATAGGAAACATAGACTTGTGGCCTCACCGTGGGAGCACCTCCCTCTGAACCCAGATGTAGGACCTCCCTCTGAACCCAAATGGGCTCTGGCATAAGCCCAGGAGGGGAACGTTGGCCTGGGTTTGCCTTGACTGATCTTCTCTCCTGAATCGACTTGCCCAGGTATTAAATATTCCCATTTCTCAGATAACAGCCTCACTTTGCTAAAGTGCTTTTCCAAAACAGGAGAAGAGACAGAATTTCTGAATCCTTGCCATCTGAATTCTTCCCTCATATTTGATTGAATTTTGATGAGAAATAGAATTCTAGGTTCAAAATGGCTTTGTCTTTGAAATATTGAAGATGTTGATCCATTTTACAAAGTCTGATGCCAAGCTAAATCTCACCCCTCTAAAGAGGACCTCTTCTCTCTAACTTCTGTCTTGGAGTTTCTAGAAACTTCCCTTCCCCATAGTGTTCAGACATTTATTGAGGATGTGTCCAAGTGAGGTCATTTCTTGTTCACTGTACTCAGGAGGCAACACACTCTTTTAGTCTAAAAACTCATCTCCCTCAGACTTGGAAATTCCCTTCAATATCTTTTTAAAAATATAATTTCATTCTAGTTTCTCTGTTCATTCTTCCTGAAATTCCTATTGAGTTGATTTTCCTTATCTCTTTTGGTTCATAAGATTTTCCTTCTTTTGCTCTTAAATCTCCAGCGATCATTTGATTTTGCAAGCTTTCTATTGAATTTTTTTAGAAATCACCCTCTTTTACTTTGTTGAAAGTCTTTTTTTTTTGTCACTTTTTTAAATGTTGTGTTTATTTTCTAGATATATATTTTCTAAGTCTCTTTAAATTTGTTTACTAAGGGAGTTTTAACATTGCCTTCCAATTCTCTATTTCTTTTATTGTCAATTTTTCCATTGCTTATTATGTTTATTTATTTTTTTCTACAGTGCTGGTAATCGAACCCAGGCCCTCGAGAATGCCAGGCAAGTGCTATACCCCTAACCTGCTTGTCTTAGTTTTATCACTTTTATTTTATTATTATTATTTTTTGGGGGGGGTTGGATTAGGGGGTGGTATGTGTGTATATGTGAGTGTGTGTGTGTGTGTATGTGTGTGTGTGTGTGTGTTCTAATAAGCCAGTAACCTTCAGTTAGTTCCTCATTCCTGGTTGTCAGAAGACCACAGTGACCAGTATGGTGTCCTCTGCTGTTCTGCACATGGGCCTGTTTCCCAGCATTCTCACAGCGGAGTGGGAATCCTTCCTGGATGCTCTGGGCAGGGTGGGAAAGGACAGAGCAAATCCACTGGCAGGTCTTACTTTGGATTAGCAGAAAAGGAATAGCCATCTACTCCACGGGCTTCCTGACTACAACGGTGAGAAAGGCAGAGTGTGTAGACTTCTAGACTAGAAGAAATAAATAGAATAAAGGTGCTCTGGCAAAATTTCTCTAATACAGAGCTCTTTGCTTTTCGCTGAGAATTGTTACCATTTCCAATTTTACTCTTGCCATTGAAAATGAAATATAATTTTGAATAATTGCCTCCTTTGTTTTTATTTTGATTTATGGATAACAGTATAAGAGAAGTAAATGAATTTGCAAGTCATTGAGAAAAATTATATATATATATATATATATATATATATATATATATATATTTTTTTTTTTTTTTTTTTTTTTTTTTTTTTTTGGTACCAGGGTTTGAACCCAAGGGCACTTTACCACTGAACCACATACCCAGCTCCTTTTATTTTTTATTTTGAGACAGGGTCTTGCTAAGTTTCTGAAGGTCTCACCAAGTAGCTGAGGCTGGCTTTGAACTTGTGATCCCCCTGCCTCAGCCTCCCAAGCCACTGGGATTACAATTGTGCGCTACCATGCCGGGCATGGAATTTGATTTTTCAAATGAAGTACTATCTATTTGGCATATGAAAGAAAAGGAAGGAAATTTTAAAATAAAGCAAAATAAGCAGAAAATACAAACTATGATTGACCATAAAATAAAGCACATATAGGAGTTATCCTAATAATTCTAAAGGGGTTACATCCATTGAACATGATAAAATGATTTTAGCACTCTGTATTTTAAATTGAAAAATCAAATTTGGTTGCAAATTTTTTTCCTTAAACTGATGGTACTCTTAGGCTATTATTCTCTCCCAGCATCAAACTCACCTTGATATTAAGATATTTGATATGGGGATGAGGACTCTGAAAACCGCGTTTAATTCCTACCAATAGAATAAAATGGAAGGAATAAAAATGCCCTGCCTCTTCATCCTGGTGGTATGATTTGTTCCACTCTAAGGAACAGCTCCCGATTGAAGTTTTCCCAACATTCCCCAAAGCAGTCCTCCATCCCACCCCACCTCCACGACGCACACCAACACACAATTCAGTAATGCCAGCACCCGCTGGACATTGGCCTATTCTTACCATTCTGGGTCTCACACACATGTGGTCCATCCTCTGAGGTTTTAAGTTTTAGGAAGTCCAAGTTCTTCCTTTGTTTCCCCAGTTCTGTGGGTGGTAGCTGCCTCCTGTAATTGCTACTTTCATGATACTTGGAGTTCTCCTTATATCTTTTCAATTACCTGATAGCAGCTTCATTCCATCTCAACAAGAGAAGTCTGTATTATCTTTTAAATGCCATTTTAGGAATCTGATGCAGAAAACCAAAATACAAAGACCCAAATAACTTTAGCTTCCTATGTATGGAAGGGGGATATTTAGACCAATCTTTATTCAGTAATTAGACTAATCCCTAATTAATTCATAGAGCTATGAATTTTCTAGGGATTAATCACAGAAATTCAGTATGATAAGGAATATTGATATGGTGGATGAAGTGGTCTAAACAGTACAGAAAAAGAGCAAGTCAAAGCCAGCTGATAAACTGGGAAAAAAAACTTCAGGAGTTTGGGACTGAGAGGTTCATTGGATACAAAATTCTGGTGTGTTGGGAGCAAATAAAAGGAAAGCAGGATGAAGAGTACTTGCAGGCCAAAAACAGGAGAGTTCAAGGCGGAAACCTTCTAGGAAATGATAGGATACAAGATATGAAATTAGAGTTGAGATGGAGGTGAAGATTCAAGACAAGGAGGTCGTGTTATTTATAACTGTATAACAAACTATCCAAAATGTGATGGCTTGAACAATCATCACTTTACTACACTTCGCTACTTTGTGAGTCAGGAACTCAAGGAAAATTAAATCGAGTACTTCCCTTTTTCCGCGCGTCAGCCACACTGAGCTAGGACTGTTCTCATCTGTGGCACTCAAGACATTTTCTCTCCTGTGCCCGGAACCTTGTTTAGGACGACTGGGCTCCACTAGTTTCCTTTTCTCCTTCGTCTTGCCTCAGATTCTCCATGGATTCTCTCTAGCAAGCTAGTCAGACATGGTAGCTCAAGATTCTCAAAGATCAAGACAGAAGTTGCCAATCCTGAAACCTGGTATAGCATCATTTTCTTCATATTTGGTTGGTCCAACAGTCCAGGTTCAAGGAGGAACAAAACAGACCCTTGCCTTTCGATGAGAAGGATGTCTAAGAATGTGTAGTCATCCTTAATCCAGCACAGATATCCTACTATGGTAGGAGCTAGCTCATCTAGATAAAAGATGATAGGAGTTAGATTTTTGAGGAAGCCAACAAAGTTCCCAATACATGTAGGGCGATAGCTCAGAAGTCAGTGACAGCCACAGGGAAGGGCAGAGAGAGAGGGAGCTGGGTGACATAACCTCCATGGTTAATTAACACCCATTTATATCTCTGATGTAATTTCTGTAATGCAAAGACTGAAAATCTAAATATCAGATTATTCAGATTATCTCATTGCTAGAATTATAGATGCAAATCAGACTCTTCCAACTACATGCAGTCCACAAATTGTGGAAGGTGGGAAGAAGTGAAGGTTACCTTCTTGTACTCCTGCAATGTTCAGCTGCAAGCAAGGTGGTAGGGACCAGACATCTCTGTGGCTGAGCTCTGGTAGCCGATCTCTAGGTTCCTGAATGTTGAGAGACAGTTCTCAGCATCTAT
The DNA here is from genome assembly GCF_902686445.1 of Sciurus carolinensis. Lineage (NCBI taxonomy): Eukaryota > Metazoa > Chordata > Mammalia > Rodentia > Sciuridae > Sciurus > Sciurus carolinensis. The sequence continues at coordinate 13,931,301 of NC_062227.1, forward strand.
TTACCAGCCACATGGATGTTAAGAGAGTCTGGTTCCAGCATCCTGATCTACAGATTATGGTTCTGGAAATGCTTTCTTCAAGTTAGCATGTACAGTGGTGATCTCCTGTTGTATGGCATCCCTTATCATTATTACAATGTTTCCTACTAGCAGATCAATTTTGTGATACTCTGGGAATTTCTAAAAGCCCAGACTCAAGTTTATTCCTCCAGTCTATCTGACATTTTTTCTTGGTTTTTAATTGCCTATATTAAATGCCTTGTGCCTTAAAACTGAGTTTCCTCTGCTAAAATCACGAAGAACAGCCTCATATGAACAAAGACATTTCTCCAGAGTAGAAAACCAATGGTAAAGAAGAACTAATAGGAGGTAGAAGAATTCATGTAATCTCTATTCACCCTTTATTTTAGGGCATGGAAGAACAGAGTTCTCATTTGGCTGGACAGGTATTCAAAACCATAAGAACTAGAGGGATTCATCTCCTGGTAAGACCCAAATTGTTCTTATCAGGCCAACTCTGCAAATAACAACCTAAATACAAGATCGACTTGATATGAAATATAAAGACAATTATGTGAAGGTGCTGAAGAATGATTTGGAGCAAACATTGGAAGAAGGCAGATACTTGCAAAAAAGGAACAGAAATGGGTGTGTTTCTACTAGTCATGGTGCTTAGCTTGAATATAGTGCGGCACAAAAGCATATAAAAATTTGCCCCCAAACCCCTGCAGTTTTTAGAAGCTTGCAAAGCAAAAAGACTTCAGTAGCCACAGCAACTAGAGTATAAGGGAGGAAACCAAAGAACAAAGAAAGTCACATAGAAAGCACCCAAATTCTGTTATCAGCTACACCAAAATATCTGCTGCTTTCTGAATAACTCATGGATGAGGCAGACTTTCAAGAAACACAGATAAGACTAGGAAACTGAACTGGATATCAGGCTATGAAATTTGAATTCAACCAAGTTAAATGCCTAGTAAAATAAAATTTTCAAATCAATGCCCTTTGGAGGAATATAGAATCCAGAACCTAAAAAACAAATCATTCCTAAAGAATAAAAACATCCCTAAAAATCCAAAATTACTGAACATAGAAGAAATGCTCCTTTAAAAAAAAAAAAAAGACAATAAATGAAAGTATATGTTAGTCCAGGTGTCAGAAATAACAACCATACAAATCTATTATTATAAATATGCTCGAGAACATGAATGTATGCAATAAATGAAAATATTAAACATCAGTGAATGCAAATATCAAAAAGAACCAAATGGAAATACTGAAACTTAAAATACATTATAACCATTACTATAATACAAACAATAGCTTAATGATAGATTGGAGATGACTAAAGAAAGTTAAAGACTGATCAATAGAAATTATCTAATATGAAGAGAGATAAATAGATTTAAAAAATAGTCATTCAGTTGTCTGTGAGATATTAAAAGATCCTTCTTGCAAGCAATGGAGTCTTAGTGGAACAGGAAACAGACAATGGGAGGTAAGTACATGTAAAGAAATAATGGCTGAAAATTTCCCAAATATGTTGAAATACATAAATTTGCAGATCCACAAAACTCAGTGAAGCATAAGCAGTAAAAACACAGAAAAACCACATCTAGTGATGTAGTAGGTTAACTGCTAAAAACCAAATATATAGGGAATGTTATTTTTAAAACTGCTGACTTTTCATAAGAAATTATAGAGACTGGAAGAAAATAGAACAATACCTTTAAGTGGTAAATATAAATGGTCAACTCAGAAGTTTTTTTCATCCAGCAAAAACAAGCCATTTTTTTTTCTGACAGCATTTTTAGATTTAAAAGAATAAATTAAGGTAGCTCATCAGCAAGGCTTTGCTAAAAAAAAGAAATTCTTCAAGCTAAGTGGAAAGAAGTTCAAATAGAAACTCAGATCTTCAGGGAGAAGTAAAGAACATCAGAAATAGTAAATATACTGGTGAACATAAAAGACCAGCTCCACTTTAACATACATATTTGATCTACTGCCATGAGCTGAGTAGCCTTCCTCCACCACTCTCTTCCATCAGAATGTTCTGGGCCTCCCTCACCTCAGACCCAAAGCTGTGGAGTTGGCTGACCATGGACTGAAACTCAAGTCAAAACAAATCTTTCCTCTTCTAAGTTGTTCTTGTAGATGTTTAGGTCACAGCAACCGAAAGCTGACTAACACATGAACACCTCTTTCACATGCCATTTCCTCATCCACGGGAAGGAGACAATATTGATTCCTACTTTAAAGCATCCCTTTGAGGATTAAATAATATATTGCATACAAAACTGCTAGTAGACTGTCTAGCATAGAATAAAGTATTCAACACAGATTTTTTAAATTATTATTATTGTTATTACTATTCCTGTTATCATTACACTGTATGACACTAAAGTTTGTGCCTATGCCTTTTATTTTTATCCAGTCTGGCAACCATGGTCTTTTAATTGGTATGTTTAGTCCATTAACATTTAATATAATAATTAATTTGTTAGGCAGAAGTCTGTCATTTTACTACTTGTTTCTGTTGGTCCTTTATATTTTTAATGTTGTTCCTTTTGAGATATATTATGAAGTAAATAAAATAACTTAAAAATCCTTTTTAATTTATCCATTCACATTTTAGACAAGCCTATTTATATCTTTAAATAATATACATTAACTCTACAAATAAATGTCATAAATTTTGCATTAGATCATATATGTACATTTACTTCTGACAACATATCCAGGTTCAGGACTTTCTCTTCATCTCACAAAGAGCATTCCAATTTCCAAGCCCAGGCAAGAGTAGTTGAAAAGTCACAGGACCTACCCAAGTTCTTCAGGGGTGGGGCAAGAATACCCCAGGAAGGGCTGGGGATATAGCTCAGTTGGTAGAGTGCATGCTTCATAAGCACAAGGCCCTGGGTTCAATCCCCAGCACTAGAAAAAAAAAAAAAAAAAAAAAAAGAATAAATCACAGAGCTTCTGTGGAGAGCAGAATTCAAACTTTGGGTATTCTTGTCAAGTAGTCTGGGCAGCCCAGAGGGGCAGGGGCGGTAGATGCTGTACTGAGAGGAAGAGCCAAAAAAACTCCTAGAAGGTGGAAGTAACCAGAAAGAAAGTAACACCAGACACTAGCAATAATACAAGACCTGATCTTCTCAGACTTGAGGGAGCCTCAGAACTCTACCCAGGAGAGAAGCAGGCTCTGGAAGGCTTTGCAGACATTTGCAGGGATGTAGGAAGCCACAGAGTTCCTTAGGCTCAGGACCAAATCTGTAAGAATGAAAGGCCAATTTTTTCAAACACAGATCACTAAGTTTCTAACTCAGTAGGTCTGGACCGGACCTCACAATTTGCATGTCAAAAAGTTCCCAGTTGATGCTGAGGCTGTGGGACTGTGGACCACACACTGAGAACTGGAAAAGAATGCCAACTACAATGCATTTTGGTGGTGAAGAGGTGCTTCCCGTGTCTGGGGATCTCACTATCTTATTTTAAGCATCAGAGTGTACAACTTTAAGTAGAAATTGGAGATTAATTAAAATACTGGAGGAAACAAACAAGTAGATCACAAGCTCTATATTCAATTGTAGGCCCATAAGGCCATAACCAAATAGGCCTCTCCTTGGGAGCAGCTCCTGGAAGGGAGGAATATGGCCCCAAGAAGCTTGACAGGTCTTGGAAGGCATATGCAACAGCATAGAGCTCATCGGTTTCCTCCATTTAGGTAAGGAGCCAAGACAGGATTAGCTGAAGTAATGACTGCCTGCAGAAATGAGAATTCTTTCATTTGGTAAATCAATAATTACAAGCACACTGGGGAAATTAAGCAGAGAAAATTGCATCACTTCAGCGTTGCTACTAGAATCATACATGCCTACAAATAACAAATCGGGAATTCCCCCAGTGGTTATAAATAAGCCACACACAGTGCACACTTGCAGAGGGATGTGAATATGCAGAACTTTGGCTGCTCGTCAGCTATAACACACATGTGAGCTGATTATAAAATAGGACAGTTGTAACAGCTACGGGAACGGCTGTTTCACCCTTTCTGTAGCGAATGCCTGTGTTTGTGTGCACATGCACAACAGGATTTCCCAGGAAAAGAACTATCTTTCTAGCCAGGAGTAAAAAATTATTGAATGGAAAAAAAATTTCCATGAACCATTTTGGAAATCTAAACACCAGCTTTAAGGATCAGCTCATGCATCTGGACAAATGCTACAGCCCAGAGACCCCCTTCTGTCCATTTGTCCACATCCTTCCTTCCTATCTACTCTGGTTGACCATTATTTTTCTTCTGCATAGACTCTAACCCTTTAATCCACAGCCACCTTCAATTACCTATGGCTTTGAGCTTTAGAAATAACTTTGGGGGATGTGTGCTCTTCCATTCTAGGATTATTTCATGTCCCTGAAAATTATTACATCTCTATACCAAAATCTGTATATTTTAAAACCATTCACATCTTCATGTTATTTATAATGTTAATATCCTAATTTTATAGGGGAAAAAAAGCAATTTTGGAGAGTATAATCAATTCATCTTCTGTTGCTATAACAAGATACCTGACACTGGGAACTTTAAAAGAAAAGAAGTTTTTTCAGCTCACTGTCTTTGAGGTTGAAAATCCAAGATTGGATAGCCCCATATGTTTGGCTACTGGTGAAAGACTTGTGGTGGCTAGCATCATGATAATGGGAAAGGATGTGCAGAAGGGAGAGATTGCGTAGTGAGACAGGAAATTAGAGAATAGGGAGAGACCAGTCTTGCTCTTTTATTAAGCCAACCGGAGGCCCATGAGAACTGCTTAATCCTGTGAGGATGATGCCCCCATCACCTAATCATCTTCCACTAGGCCTGACCTCTTAAAGGTTCCACCACCTTTCCAGGTTGTCATACTGGAGACCACTCTTACAGCACATGAATCTTTGGGGGACAAACCACATCCAAATCATAGCCCAGAGGTTAGTGTAGCCACAGTTGACATGAAGGTAAGTTGGTGCCTGAAAGGGACTCCTAAGATTTGGATATAGAATGCACACTGGATCTGCTACTTCTACTGATGCTTCAGAGCAGACCTGCTTCTCCTTCCTCCATTCCCAAGCCACTGGAAGTGTCTGCCATGCTTCCTGTAGGCCTATCTGACAATATAAAGGATTGGCCATGGTTTCTCCAGCCACATCTCCATGAGCTTCTAGTGTGTTCATGCACCATGTGCTTAACTGTTGGAAGCACATTAAGTTCTGAGAATGGGATCACATTCATGACATTCCCAGGGTGGAGTGATGTAGAAGACTGAAGATTAGGAAGAAGAGATGGGAATCCCACTACAGCTAGTTCATAAGTGTCCGTCTGGAGAGTTTATCTCCTCTAATGCTTTCTCTTCTCTTTACTGGGCCATTTGATGGACATCAAATCATCATTCTGGAAGAGCCATATTAAGGGATGGGCTGGCCAAACATATGGACAGTATCCTGATCTCAGTAAAACACTAACATGCTCTTAAGTTGCTGAAGCATCTCTGGAAGAGTCATGAGAGGAAGAAGAAATCAACCAGAACTTCTTCAGGGACATGGTCAGGAGGAAAACATTGGGAAGCCACTTTGGGCATCATAGGACACCCCAAAAACAGAGCTTAAAAAATAATGATCCAGAAATGATTTTTCCCTAAGCTGATTATGTGAATTTGGGGCCAGAATTGAACAGCTCAGGTAACTAGAGAAACATGAAGCAGAACTTCCACCCAGGACTTCTCTCCTGCCCAGTAGTATTTTTCCTCTCCAGATCCATGTTGGACAGTTATTTGAAGACTTCCAGTTGGAGGACGCTATGCATTGACTGTCCCCACCAAAACTCATGCTGAAATTTAATCCCCAGTGTGGGGTATTTTGACAGTGGAAGTTTAATCTGATTATGGAAACTGGAGGTTTGACCTTTGAGAGATGATTAGGGCTAGATGAGGTCCTGAGGATGGAGCATTAGTGACTTCATGAGGAGAGGAAGTGAGACTGGAGCTGGCAGGCTTGTGAAGCCCTCTCCATGCCATGGACCAGAAGGAAGGCTCTTCCCTGATGCTGATCAGATGCTGGTGCCATGCTCTTGAACTTCCAGAACTGCAAGCAAAGTACATGTCTCTTCTTTATAAATCACCCAGTCTGTTCTTCAGTTAAAGTAACGGACAATAGGCTCAGAGAGACAGGTGCCATATCTGTTCTTGCAGCATCTGCCATAATTAAGCTGATAGTAAATGAAAACATGAAATTTCCTTCCTGATGGAGGAAGGTGGCACACCTGCTGGCATTGTCCTTCTATATCTGAGGGCATCGACTCATCTTCTAAGAGGCAGCAGTCAGTCTTGACTTTGCCAAGGCAGTTGTACTTTCCTATTATGGCTGCAAGCTTAACCAATGAGTAACTACACCCTCACTCTGTCTCTCATTATTCCTCAAATGTACTCCTTTGATTTCCTCTTAACCCTTTAAAGCTACCCTCCTTAAAAGAAAGTCCCCATCCTATCCACTCCCAAGTCCTTGGTTTCATTCAGATCTTTCCAGATTTGTCCCTTTCCAAGGACCCCTTTCTTGAAATTCTCAATAAAATTCAATGCTATAGTTTAGATCTCAAATGTCCTCCAAAGGCCAGTGTGCTAAAGACTTGGTCCCCAGAGTGGTACTTTGGGAGATGGTAGAACTTTTGAGAGCAGGACCTAGTGAGAGGTCCTTTGGACACTGAGAGTGTTGTGTGGTACTGCCTCCTTCCTCTCCCTCTTTGTACTCTGGCTTGTGGTGTAAACAGTTTTGCTCCACCACACAGTCCCACCATGATGTGCCACAGGCCCAAAGCAATGGAACCAATCAACCATGGACAGGAACCTCCAGAAATCTAGGCCAAAATAAAGTTAACACAGTTACCAAGTGGTTGTATAATTTTCTCTTATGGCAAGTTTTTTTCCTGTAATCATGTCCTTCTTCCCCAAATATTGTGTTCATGAACTGAAGTCACAGTGTCCATTTAGGCCCTGCTACCACCAACTTCTCTTTCCTCACGAGTTCCACTAGTGTGAAAACACTATGTCTTTCAGACATAGGTACCTGGATTGTAATGGAGCCACATTGACCAAGGGTCAGTTTCCAGGGGAAACGCGTAGGACCTCCCCAGGTGACAAATGTCAGCAGCTTGCAATGTTCACAGTTTTGGCCTTTTTTCCACTCCCCACCTCATCTTCAGACTCCAGTTGCCTTTTTGTAAGATCCTCTTGAGCTGATGAGATGATCTGGGCCACGGAATCCTTGTGGAAAATTTCAGAAAGAGGGGTGGATACACTGACCTGGCCTGCTGTAGCCAGCTGCTCATGGAGCAGTCTTCCGAAGTCTCCTGTGTTGGCACTTCCCTAGTGAGAGAGGCTCAATGGGTAGCAAAAGAAAAAGAGCTCATGCCACCATACAGACCAAGCACAGGGCAGTGTTACCCACCCAAGTCAAGCAAGGAAAGTAGGAAAAAGAGTTTTTGGAATCTCCTCCTACTTCCCTTTTTGTATTTCAATTCCTACTGTTTTCTTTCTTACAAAGCAAGAGATGGGTTACTGTACAACCAAGGAAGAAGGAAGAAAAAGGGGTAAATGTTGGTAACCTGCTTTGTCATTGTGTGTACTTAATGCATATTTTGGTTTTAATTCTCATGTTACCTTTTTTAATAAAATTATCACCAAAACCATTTTACAAATGAGGAAACCAGAGCAATAAGAGGTTGAGTGGCTTATTTAGGATGCTGTTACTGGTACTCTGTTGATAAAGGACTTGAATTCAGGTCAGTCCAGATTCTGAAACACATTAGTCCTAGAGATCTAATGAATTCAGCCAAAAAATAGTACATCCCAACATCGAACCCTGAACTGTGACAAATGTTATGGAGATAGAGAAGACATGACATGACATGTATTCCCAAATGGAGCTTATGACTGAATTAGAAGATAGGACTAATGAACATGAGTGAATCAGCAAGATCTATGAGCGGGTGTCTAATTATGTGCCAAATTGCATGACACATAGCAAAGGACTTTAAGAGCTAAAGGGAGAGGAACTCAAATGAAAACTGGTCTATCCTTGGGCTCAAAGTAGTGAGTTAAGATTTTATCAACAAAAGGAAAAGGGGGGGTGGAGAGTTTCTGGTCCCAGGAAAGATAGAGTAAGCACATTCCAACTTATTCCTCCTGCTGATTAAAACTGAAAGATCTGGATAAAACACACAAAGCAACTGTCAGAACACTGAATGGTGGAGAAAACAGGGATGGTGACTTCTCTGGGGACTTTTCGGCTTCCTATATATTCTGCTTGGGTTCTACACTAGCCTACAATCCAGATTCACCAATGGGCACAGATGGGGGGAAAATACTCCAAGGAAGGTTTACTATGTCTACCAAAAGGTTGGAAAGCCCTGAAGGATGAAACCTCATAGACCACACCTGCTCTATTCAAAGCAAGCACCACAAAAGAAGCCATATACCTTCCACATTCACATCAGGCCTGTGGAGACTCTGAATTGGCAACCATTCCTCCCCCCACACACAAGAAATGTCAGTTTTCCTTCCCCTCAGCACTAACTGCAGGAAAGATGGCAGAAAAAAAGTTCTGTGGACCATTACCACCTTGTCATAAGTGAACAGCCTGTCCTGTCTTTTAATCTGAGCATAAAGTTCTGAATTTACTTCCAAGTAGCCCAAGTTTGAACTTTGAGACTGAATTGTGATGTAGAATGCACCCAAGTTCCAGGTCACCTATGGGTAGCACACAAATGGGGTAGTCCAGATCACTGCTGTGAACCCTCAAAACCTTATTAACATCTGAATCACAGTCCACATAAATGAACAAGGATATGCATTCTAAATCTAAATAGGTTGGCTGCCTAATAAAATAGAAAACTTAAGTAGGAACCATTAAGTCAGAAAGTCCCATTCATAATATTCAGAATGTCCAAATTTTACCTGTCACACCAAAATCCTCAACTCAAATAATAAAAGACAATCAACAGACTAAATGACAAGGTAACACAGATGTTGACATTATCAGGCAAGTGTTTGAAAGCAGTAATCATGAAAATGTTTACAACAAGCAATTATACTCTTTAAACAAATGAAAATAGAAAATTCAGCAAAGACAGGATATGAGGGAGAACCAAATGGAAATTTTAAAACTGAAAATACAATCACCAAAATTTCCAAATTTCTGGATGGACTCATTAGCAGAATGAAGTGGCAGAAGAAGAATAGGTAAAGCGGAAAACAGATCTATAAAAATTACCTAACAGAAAAAAAGTAGACTGACAAATTGAACCATGCCTCAGAATTATGCAACAATAAAAAGAACTAACATTCATGTCAGAAGAGTTTCAGAGGAAGAGAAAGATGTGAGCATGAAAAAAAAATTTGATGAAATAATATCTGAAAACTCCCAAAACTTAGTGAAAATCAACCTACAAATTCAAGGAAGTGAGAGAATTCAATTAGGATAAATCCAAAGATAGATCATAGTCCAATTCTTGAAAACAAAAGACAAAGAAATTATTGAAAGCAACCACATAAGAAATGGAATGTTAATATTAGGAGAACAATGAGTCTGGACTTTAAAAACAAGAATAGCAAAAACAAATTCTTCTAAACTCATTTTATAAAACTAATACCACCCTGATACAAAAGCCAGGCAAAGATGGTACAAGAAAAGAAAAACAAGAGGTTCATTTCCTTGATAAACTTGGATGCAAAAATCCTTAATAAAATACCAGAAAACCAAACTAAACAGCACATTAAAAGGATCATACATTATGGCCAAGTGGGCTTTGTCCCAGGAATACAAAGAAGGGTCAACATACAAGAACAATCAACATAATACCACACATTAACATGTAAAACCACGAGCATTTCAATAAATGTAGAAAAAGTATTTGACAAAAGTTCAACACCAATTCATGATTAAGGCTCTCAAAAATAAAACAAAAGATTCTTTTATCAATGAAATAAAGGCCACATATTAAAATCCCACAGCCCACATCATAATCAGTGGAGAAAACTGAAATCTTTTCACCTAAGATCTGGTACAATGCAAGTATGACCACTCTCACCACTTCTTGTCAACATAAAATTGGACATTCTCACCAAGAAAAAGAAATAAAGGCATTGTAAAGGAAGAAGTTACATTGCCATGTTTGCAGTTGACATCATCATATATGCATAAAACTCTGAAGACTCAACCAGTACCTGTTACTGCTAATAAATAAATTCAGGAAAGTTATGGGACACAAAATCAACATACAGAATTCAATCCTGTTTCTATTGAGAAACAAGGAACTAAATCAGGAAAACAATTTCATTCACAATAACCACAAAAAGAATAGAATACTTAGGAATAAACCTGACCTAATAGGTGAAATTTTGACAATGAGATTATAAAACACTGATAAATGAAATTTAAAGACAACACAGATAAATGGAAAGATACCCTGTGTTCTTGAATTCAAAGAATTAATATACTTAAAATATCCAAGCACCCAAAGTGACCTATCAAAATCCTGGTAGAATTCTTGACAGAAATAGAAAAATATCTTAAAACTCACAAAAGACCCCCAAATGCCCATTACAGGGAAATAGTATGGAGGTCAAGAAAATTAAATATAGAACAGTATGATCCAGAAAACTCACCTTTGGTTATAAATTCAAAGGAAATGAAACTCGGATCTCAAAGTGTATTCTGCACTAGTGTTGCTCACGATAGTTAAGACAGGGAAACACCCTAAATGTCCCTCAAAGATAAATAAAGAAAATGTGATATGCACAGACACACTTGAATACTGTATGGTATTAAAAAGAAGAAAATCCTGCCATTTGCAAAAATATTGATAAACCTAGGGGGCATTATGCCAAGTGAAACAAAGTCAATTCAGAGAAACAAATATTACATTTCACCTGTAATACCAAATATTATGTAACATTTATATTTGAAATCTAAAATAGTGTAAGTCATATATACAGAGAGTAAAATAGGGGTTACCAGAGGTTTGGAGGAAGAGAGAATAAGAGGATGAAGGGGCTTACGGTGTAGTAAGGTTCTCTATTTTACTGAAAGTGGTAAAATGTTGATACCAGGGGACTGTGGTACATTAAGTGTGAATATTTTAATAATCTATTCATTTAACTTAATAGAGTAGACATACATATCATGCAAATATAAATACTCAAAAACTAAAAATGCTCAATTATCCTACAGGATGTCAGAAAGGACAAACAGAATAATGAAAAACAAATAAAAACCAGTGAATATAAATAACAGAATGGATAAGCTGAATCCTAACTAATAATTATATTAAATATAAATGGTCTAAACATTCTAATTAGAGAGCAGAGATTATCAAACTAAACTTAAAACAAAAATCAGAGCTACCTATATGCAGTATATTAGAAACTCATCTCAAATGTAATTATATGGTACACTAAAAATAAAAGGGAGGAACACAACTTGCAAATACTAATAGAAGAATATCAGGAGTTTCTGTATTGATATCAGACAAAGTAGCCTTCAGAGTAACTAACATTATCAAGAATAAAGTAGGTGTTACATAATGATAAAGGAATTACTTAACCAAGAAAACATAACACTCATAAATGTGTATGCTCCCAACAACAGAGTTTCACAGGACATGAAACAAAAATTGATAGACCTGAAAAGAGAAATAGATAAATCCACAATTGTAATTGGAGACTTCAATACCTCTCTCTCTCTCTCTCTCTCTCTCTCTCTCTCTCTCTCTCTCTCTCTCTCTTTCTCTCTTTCCCTTTCTCTCTCATAAACAAATACAATACCTAGACAGAAAATCATTAAGGCTTTAGAAGAAATGAATAATCATCCACCAGTGGGGTCTAATTAACATTCATGAACACTTCATTAAATATCAGCAAAATACACATTCTTTTCAAGCAACAATGGAATAATCACTGAAATGGAACAATCACTTAAATTGACCATATTTAGGTCCACAATACAAAATTCACACATATAAAAGATTAAATCACACAAAGTATATTCTTTGACCATAATGGAATTGAAAATTACAACATGCAGTAATCTATGAGATGTGGCTAAAACAGAGCATAGTAGGAAAGTTATAGCACTAAATACTTATGTTAAAAAGGAAGAAGATTCTCAAGTTAACCAATTAAGTTTTTCACTTCAAGAAACCAGAAAAGGAAAAAAGCAAAGTAAACTCTAATCAAGTAGAACAAAGGAAATAATAAAAAATAAGAGCATACATAAATAAAATTGAAAACAGAAATAATAAACCCAAAAGCTGGTTCTTGGAAAGGATCAACAAAATTGATGCACCAAAACTGACAGAGAAAGAGAGACACAATTAGAATACCAATACTAGGAATAAAATATATTACTACAGATTCCACAAAGACAATAAGGGAATATTATTAACAGTTCTACACACATGAATTAGATAACTTAGATGAAATAGATCAATTCTTCAAAATCCACAAATACCAAAAGCCATTGAGAATAAATAGTCTGAATAGTACCATAACTGTTAAAGAAATCAGATTTATATTTAAAAGCATACCAAAAAGGAAAAAAAGGAAGCAAAGGAGGAAGGGAAATGGGAAGGTAGGGGGGCAAGGGATGGAGAGATAGAAAGAGATTGAGAGAGAGAGAGAGAGAGAGAGAGAGAGAGAGAAAATAGGCCCCAGAGAGTTTGGTGAATTTCTTCTAATTTCTTAAAGAATGACATGGATTCCATATCATTTCTTCCAGAAAATCAAGCAGAATACTTCTCAATTATTTTAGTAAAGTCAAAATTATACTAATACAAAATCCTCAAAAGAATACAACCAAAAAAAAGAAAAATTTAGACAAACATATCTCATGAGTGGAGACACAAAAATCCTCAATGAAAAATCAACAATGTATATAAGCAATATATGAAAATACTAATGTACCACAACCAAAAGGGATTTATTCCAGGAATGCAATATTGTTGACATATTTAAAAATCAATAAATATGAACTTCCACATTAAAAGACTAAAGAACCATATAGAAATAATGCTTTACTCAGAAAAACACATTTAATAGAATTCACATTGATTCATGATAAAAGCTCTCAGAAAATAGGAATGGAAAAGAAGTTCTTTAGTATAATAAAGAGCACACACACACACTCCTATAGTTGATAGCACACTTAATGATGATAGAATGCAATCCTTCTAAGATTAGAAACAAGCAAGGATACGTTCTTACCACTTCTATTCATCATAGTAGTGGAGGTCCTACCCAACAAGGCAAGAAAAGGAAATCAATAGCATACAGATTAGAAAGGAAGCAGTAAAATCATTGCATTTTACATGTGACATGATGATCAACATAGAAAATCCAAAGGAAATTTCCTCTAAACCCTTTATCAAAATCTCAACTTGTTTCCCTTTCCCAATGTCAATATCCACTTTTCAACATCAATTTTTTCTTTACTTCCCTCTTCTTTTCACCCTCCCTCCCGCCCTCCCTTCCTTCCTTCCTTCCTGACACTTGATTCTGTGTAGGCGTACCCTTCTTCCTGCATTCATCCTTCACAGGGGCATGATCTTGTCCTCAACCCAAGTCACTTGGTCCTGGAGCCAGGGAACCCGTTGCACTGATTGTATTTAAAGTCACTCCACCCCTGTTACAGTGAACCTCCACACAAGGTCCCCAGCCAGGCACCAAATCAACATCTACATCCAGCCCCTGAAGCATGGGACTTCCTGGGCTCCTTCTGCCAGAACTGGCTCCCCTTTACCATCTGCTTGGTGCAGAGAATAGCACTTAGGTCCTGAGGAGACCCTGAATAGCAGCTCTAACTTGCCTCTTAACTGGGGACACGCCTGTCTTCAATCTCCTTTCCTTCCTACAATATCTAAATACTGAGAGACGTTCTACCTGTCTCGTGATGATCACCTGAGGTCTAGCTCACCTTGGCTTGCATGTACCCATGTATTTATTGTAAGCATAGTGTAGCCAGAAGGTGGTTCAAATCTTCACCTCACCATTTATGACAGAGAACCTTTTAATACCTTTTCTCCACAGGAAACTGGGAAAGACAAAATCCCCAGTATTCATTTGAGGACTGAATGAATTAATGTACAGCAGACAAGTTCACTAATCTGTCTCCTTCTTTCACCCCTTTAAACAGAGAGGCTTCAAAATCTGAGGTGTCCCCATCTTAGAAATGAATTGAATGCTAGAATGTCAAGAGCCATCACAAACTCAGAGACAGGAAGTCTTATTTTTCCTTCCTGCCTGTTATGGTTTGGATGTGAGGTGTCCCCCAAAAGCTCACATATGAGACAATATAAGAAGATTCAGAGAAGAAATGATTGGGTTTTGGGAGTCTTAAACTAATCAGTGAATTAATCCCTGATGGGATTAACTGTGAGGTAGCTGGAGGCAGTTAGGGTGTGACTGGAGGAGGTGGGAACTGGGGTGTGGCTTTGGAGTATATATATTTGTTTCTTGCTAGAGGAGTCTCTCTGCTTCCTGATCACCATGTTGTGAGCTGCTTCCCTGCACCACTCTCTCCCGCCATGATGTTCAGCCTCACCTTGAGCCCCAAGGAATGGAGCTGGCCTTCTATGGACTAAGACCTCTGAAACCGTGAGACCTCAAACGAACCTTTCTTCCTTTACAGTTGTGCTGGTGGGGTCATTTAGTCACAGCAGTGAAATCGCTGACTAAACCACTGCCTCACCTACTCAAACTCCTGACCACTGGATGTGATGTTCAAGTCACACCAGAACCCCCTTGAGAGTGGAAGGGAGAACTACTAATCACTGCCCCGCCCAGGAGAACAGGCACACACCAGGCTCTGACTGTTAGGAACCATGCTAACAGTCTAGGTATGGACAATCCCATCATTCTTCATCTTGACCAAAACTCAGTTGTGGATCAGCTTCGGGAGTCGAGAACTAAGTTCTCTGCACAGAAGGTGCGTTAAGTGCATGCAGCTGGGGCTCCCAGAACCTGTGAAAAGAAAAGCAGTTTCCAAGTCCTCGCAGTCAATAAACAAACAGCACACTGGATGAGAAAACCAGGTGAGATGACGTGGCCGAGTTTGGATCACAGCGGACTCCCCATAGCTGCTGTCCGGGGCATCTCGCATAGGGAGAGGCCCCTCTTCCTCCCTACATCACAGCAGGAGCTAACGAGCGTTAGGGCATAATTAGCTGATGACACATGGCCCCTGAGGCATGATGGGATGACAGCAGAGCAACGAAGCTTGAGAGGATTTCGAAACATCAGTGGCTTTATAAGCCTCACAAGGTACAGAGGCTGTGCCAGAATCCATCTGCGTGGCTGATGCCCGGGCCTATGCCAGCTTTATGATGCCGATGCCAACCCAGTGAGAGCGTATGGCTTAGTGAGTGCAGATACTTATCTCTCCCTAAGAAGAGCCGTGCTGCTGCATCCAGAGGAGAATTAATTAGCAATAGAGAGAAAAGTCCACAGGTAATTAGAGAATCCTTCTCCTCCTCTATCTGTCATAGATCCCCACTAATGAGACAGCCCTTACCCACAGTCAGACCATATGACCAGTTCGTGTTCTTGAAATCCTCAGATGGACTCATGAGGACCAGATGCTCATTTCCCAGAGGGTATCCATTGGCAGCAAATTCCAAACCATAATCCTGTGGCCATTGGTAAGAAGTATTTAAAATGTAGCTTGCCCTCCACATCCATGGGTTCCATATGAATTCCATCATGAATTCAACCAACAGCGGGTTGAAAATATCCGGATAACAGTTGCATTTATACTGAACAGGTACACATTCTAAACAATAGAGTGTAACAATTATTTGCATAGCACTTACATTGTATTTGGTTTTATCAGTAATCTAGAGATGATTTAGAGTGTACAGGAGGATTGTGTGTGTTCTATGCAAATACTACACCACTTTGTATAAGGAACTTGACCATCTGGAGATTTTGGTGCCTGTGGAGGTTGGGTGGGGATCCTGGAACCAATCCCCTGCAGATACCAGGACAACCGTGTATAACTAGCTGCTCACACCTGTGGATTCCAGGAGTCCCGCCCAGAACGAGGCTTAAGTTACATCATAACCCATTTTGTGGCAGCCTGTGTGTGTTTTGACTCAATTGCAAAGTTTCTGAGAGAGGCACTTTGCAAAGATCTAAGTCATCCCAAGGCAAAGTGGATGTGGTCTTCCCTGAAGGTGACATTCTGTAAAGAAAAGCATGGATGCTCAGAGAAATCTCCCCCAGGTGAAGCTAATACTTTGCTGCTCGTTAGTAGGCAAATCCCGCACCCCCGCATGTCACCCATCCATTGTGGCCTGTCCCTAGCCTTCTGTGAATTGAAGCCCTAGAGGGAACAGGGATATAAGTAGGAGGGAGAGAGAACAAGGGTGGGGTGTCACTGAGTGAGTAAGTGGGTGACCAGGACCACAGGAAACCCCGTCAACTTCCATCACCATGTTGCCCATCTGAGCCCCGAGGGAGGCACAGAGACCGCTGACCATGCCTGCCTCCACACCAGTAATTCTTAATAGATGGACAGTCTGCTTCTCAGAGGGACACTAAGAAGTCATTCCATTATTCAGATGAAATGATCTTTTGTTGACATTCCAAGGGAAGTGCCCAACATAGCAGCAAGTCCCTCACGGTGTAACAGATGCCTTTACAATTTCATTCAATGAATATTCATATGCACTAGATGAGAATTGTTTGGCTCCAGTAAGACTACGCAATGTCTCTTTGTCAACAAACAGAGAGAGGTGTACAATGCTGCCAAGAGTTTATGTATTCTTCATTAATGCCTTTAACCAAAGCCCCACTTAGCTGAGCAGGTCAGAGCACAACAGCTTTGCGGGAACTGCAGAAACACCCAGTGAGTACCTGTCCGTTGCAATCAGAGGACAGAAAAGAAAGATTCTGGTGCATGCACAGAAGGCCCAACGCAAAATAAATGGCCTGATTTCTTATGCCATCTTGTGGAATAAAACCTGCATAATAACACCGAATGGCGCTACCCTGGTACTTTGTAGGGAAGACTTGGCCAAATGGGTTGGAGAAACACACACAGTGAAAAATATCCATACATCTGTTCAGCACATTTGGGTTTTTATTCCATATCCCCCCAAATTAGCTTTTGAATGCTCTAGACCCAAAGCTGTTTCTCTGTCTGAGCCACAAAATTGGAATTTACTGATTTCATGCCAATGTTGTGTTCTCTGAACAGCTCAGAGAATCAATCACTCAACCCCAATTTGAACCATAGTCCTTGATGTGGACCAGCCTTAAAAGCTACTCCATCTGGTAACTATTTATTTAGAAGACAGAAAAAAATTTCAACTAGAATTGTATTTGTTAATTGCTGTATCAATCATTTTTTTTTGTGTGTGTGTCAAACAGTTTCTATATATTCTAACCAAACCCGCGGGACAATTTTCAGATGTTCCAACATGACAAACTCTCTGGATTAAAGGCATGCTCTTAGTGCTTCAATTGCACAAACCACCAATACCTCATCCCCAAACTTTAGACAAGTATAAGGATTATATGCAAATTATGATCATATGTTATGAGTGATCATATATTTTATATTATGCACAATATGGTATGTTATTATGATTTATAAATATGTAGCATGTGTGGTGCATTATATATTACTGCATCATGTGTTATAGATTTTATTATATATCACAGAATTGGGTAAAGTTTATCTTAAAGGGAAGAGACAGTGAATATTGTAGTCTTGTTGGACATATGGTTTGTGTTGCAATTATTCAACTCTGCCGTTGTAGCAATAGGAACCATAGACAATATGCAAATGAATGAGCATGGCTTATTTACAGAAGCAGGTGGTAGGCCACTGGGGTCTTCATTTGCCAATCCCTGATATACTTCTTACGAGATATCACACTTCATTTTATACTATATGTTATAAAATATGCCCACGTAAGAAATACTATATGTGGTTCAATGTCCTAATACTAGATCTTAGATTCCCTCCATGTGGACTTCCAAGAGGCATTTGACATGAAGATACAGTGTTAAAATGCACCAGAGAAATGCTCCAACATTAACATTGAACTTAAATATATTGAAAGTGAATGTTGAAATGCTCGTTAAACTTGTTTTACTCTTACATTAAGGAACCAGCGGCAAATTGGGTCCTCTCGTGAACCACATTCTTCTCCTAGGACAGGCCTCTTACCTTTGTGACAGGGGCTGCTGTCTCAGCCCCAAGTCCCAAGCACAACTCAAGTAGAAATTTACTTACTTTGCTTCCTTCGTGGGGTTTCTCAGCAACTCAAAAGGCAAATGCATTGCTAAATCCCTTGTGTAGCATCCTCAACAATAAGTCCTTCGTATTTTGGGGGGTTGACTTAGAACAGTCTTCCTTGATTGATTTCAATTTATGTTTGCACATGATGGAGTCCCCAGGACTTTCCCATCCTTCTGAGATTTTCCACACAGACCATAGCTTGGGAGTTTGTGAGACTTTGCTAGTTCTATGAGGCTCCATAACCTTTTCCTAATAGCTGAATTTCCTAGTGAAGTTATTCTTAGTTCAACACTGACTCTTACATGCCCAAGTAAAGAAAATGTGTGTGTGTGTATGTGTGTGTGTATAAGAGAGGTGGAATGTCACCATCAACATGTTCATTCTCGTGTGTTAAAGGAAGGGGACATGAGGGAAGAATACAAAAGTGAAACATAAGAAGAAAGGAACCTGGTAACTTTTAAAAATTAAATTAAGGTTAGTGAATGATTGGCAGCTTTGAAGAAAGATGCGTACCAGTGATGACAGGTGTACAGCCCAAGAAGGCCTTAAACCACAGACACAAAGGAAAGTGTGCTGGAGTAAGCGTGTAGTCCCGAACTTGGACCCAAGATAGGGCAAATACAGAACTAAATAGGTAAAGACAGGGCGTAGGGCTTCCTTGACAGTAAATTCAATACCAATAGCTTCTCACTCAGCTAATGTGGCCACAGAGCATATTAATGAAGTTATTACATTTAGAAGATGCCATGGTACCTCCATGTGGGCTCTCCAGCTCTCATTCTGTAGAGTCCCAGGAGTCCAGGAACTTCTCATCCAGAGAGATGATGCTGATGTACAAACCCAAACCAAGCAGAAGGAAGAAAGAAACCCAAAGGTAAGGAAGGAAGGAAGATCAAGTGGGCATGAAGCCAGCAGCCAGAATATAGTGAAAGCTTTGGAGAAAGAGCAAAGCCCAAGGGTCAGGTGGAGGTGGGATGGGGTGACTGTCCACATTAAGGTGCTGTTACTCTTTTTTTGCATTTGCGGGTCTGCCAGGGTCTGGGGCTGGGAGGCCCAGGGATAAACACATAGTTCTACTGAGAAGACTTAGACCCTATACAAGAGCACCATGGCTGTTGGTAGGGGGCATGTAATGAAGAACTTGGTGAGATACCTCAAGCAAAGTAACTAAGATATGACTTGACACCCTTGTCACTGTGAGGAGGCTCATGGACTAGAAGGTTGTGACCTGGAATAGAGAAGTACAAAGGAAGGCAAAAGGGTCTTCCATGGGAGTGGTCCCTAAGTATGAAGAGTTGTCCTCTGGAAAAGGTAGCTACTCCAGTTTTACAAGTTACCAATAGAAGTTGCACAAACATATATTTCAAATAAAGAATTAACTGGCTATGGGCAACTGAAGGATTTCAACACAAGGAGATCCCTGTTCTAATGGGTGATGCTGGGTGGAACATAGTCATGCCCACTTCCAGGAGGGTGGAGTAGAGACTACATGGTCACTTGAGCCCCTGCCCCAGTGCTTCCCTGCATAGCTGTGAGATCTTTGCCAAGTCACCCACGCAGCCCCATCCTACTGTGCATCTGGATCATTGTCAGTAACGTACCTGAAGGTTACAGGGTTTGTAAACCCTGAAGTCCTATGATATCAGGTGTTGCTAGATTGTTATGAAATTATGGGATGTTGAGCTGGATTCAGTATCATTCCTTTCAACCTCAGGATCCTAAGAGTCTAAGAATACAAAGTTAAACTCCACCTAGCCAGAATTACCAGAGCCTTTAAGACAAGGAATCTAAATAATCTCTGTTTCTTTTCCACTTCCCAGGGCTGAATCCCACCCATGCAAGCACTCCTGGTCACAAAGAGGATCACCATGCTGGGTAATCAGCTCTCAGACTTACAAGAAAACAGACGAGGAGCAGCAAGAACTCTTCAGTCAGCACCTGGATTCAACTGCACTATCCCTCAAAGATTTGGGTGGTTTCAGAGTGTTGCTCCACACTGTCCCATTACCCTTACACTCAGGGTCCTTGTGTATGCTTCTCTGATTCCCCACATACACCCTAAAGGCACCAAGGACTGGTATGTTCTGGAAAGCCCTGGCCAAAGTGTACGCCTGACTAATGTCTCAATTTCCTTCTCTCTGAGGAGGTAACTATCTCTGTCCTGCCTGCCCCAAGTCCTTGGGTTCTGATGAGGATTACATGATTCATATAAATAAAACTGTTCAAAATTTGATGGTAGCAGCCATTTTTTAAAGACTTCTAAGTTCTTTATGTCCATGTCCCTGTCCAAATCACTCCCCAAGCACTACCTTCTAATTTCCAAAAATCTGCTATTAGAATATTGCTACTCCATTTAACACCGAGACAGAGGAAACCGAGACTCTGTCAGAGAACTTGAAGAGGGCAGCACCAGGGTTTAAATGTGATTCTGCTTAGTTCCAAAACCAAACTTCTCATGCTGTCTTCCTCATTATTATCATCACGAATTATTATCAATACCTTCAGACAAAGCAAAGAAGGATCTCGAGGGAAAGGAGGTCAAACTAAGCCTGCAACTCTAGTGTGTTAGTCAGCTCTTTGTGACTGTAACAAATACCTGAGATATGACAACTTAATAAGGGAAACGGTTGTTTTAGCTCATGGTTCTCAAGGATTCAGTTCATGGTTGCTTGGCCCTGTGGCTCTGGACCTGCGGTGGCACAGTGAATCATGGCAAGAGCATGTGGCAGAGGAGGCCTGTTTACCTCATGGAGGCCAGGAGGCAGAGTAAGAGAGAAAGCGGCCGGGGACCCAATTATCTCTTTCAGAAGCACTCCACCTAACTTCCTTCCACTCGTCCCCACAGCTGGTGATCAAAGTGTTATCACGTGAGCCTGTGGGGGACAGTCAATCATTACAGCATCCCAGATGCTGTATCTTCAGAGGGATCCACCCAAGAAACTGGGGTGGGGAAAGAGTGAATGTAGTACAGGAAAAAGACACACAACACACACACACACACACACACACACACACACACACCCTTCAAACTGAAGCCAGGCTGGGAGTCAGAATGGTAAAACATCATCCTGACAGTTGTAAAATGCTGGAAGGATTTAATTACACTGATGTGTATCTGCTGGAAGCGCTCCCAGAGATTCACGCACTCCATCAGCACTCTGCAGCTAAATTAATCAACAGATTGTTATCAAGACACAAATCTGCTTGCAAAGATATTTTTGCGAAGTTTAATTCCACAAAGAGAAACATTGCTGCTTGTTAATGTAAAAGAAAGACATAAAATACTAAGAGAAATCGCAGGCTTGGCAGTTCCCAGAACCATTGGAAAAGAAGATTAAGAATTTGGATGACGCAGGAACTCTGGAATTTAGGAACAAGGGTCTGTCAAGAATGAGCACATCTCACGTTCCTTTCGCAGTTGACTGTACAAAGTTGGAAGCGGATAGGGCACAGACCCGTGGAGACCTTGGTTGGGCCCTCTGTGTTGTTTAAGGATCAAACATTCTAAGAAATCACATTTTGCAAGGTGTTTTTGTGATAATGAAATTTAGAATTTTGTGAAATTTTGATTGTGTGTGTGTTTGTTTTGTTTTGTTTTGTTTTTGTCTGTGTGAAATTCAAAATTTCGAATTTTGTTTTGGGGAAACAAGGTGGAGGTTCTAATCAGCCCTTCAAGTCTTGGGGACATTTTTGGTGACTTCATTATTATGCTCTGACCATCTCCTTTTTGGCCTGTCCTCATTCAGGAAAGGGATTATGAGTTACTACCATTTATTAGAGCAGCTGAGAAGGCAGCTGTCCTACAGATTGTGCCCATCTGATGCACAAAGGCCCCTCATATGCCAAGGAGTGATCAGGCCTCAGGGCCACATACCGCACCCCTACTTCTGAATGTGTGGTCTCTTAAGTCACATAAAGATGGTCAATTGCTTTTGAGATACCAGTAAGTTTCTACCGCTTGACATCGTAAGAACCCCAAGATGGAAGATAAATGCATGTCTGTACGTGTGTGCAGAAATGTGATCTGGCCTAATTCACATTTTCTTCTCTTTATTTCATCAATGGATATTCAAGTTATCAATTTCGTCTTATGGGAACTATGGCACTTTGCCTTTGCCTTTGGAGGACTTGATCATGTCACCCAAATCTTTATGTGTGTAGAGTAGTTCACAGCATTCGCTTCTTCTAATTCTTCGGATACCTGCAGGGTGTGTCGTGGAATCCTGTTTCATTTCTGATATCAGTAATTTGAGTCTTCTCTTTGTCAGTCTTGCTAGAGATTTCTCAATTTTATTGCTCTTTTCAAAGAGCCAGTTTTTTTGTTTTATTGGTTTTCTCCAATGCTTTTCTGGTAACAATTTCATTGATTTATGATCTTATCTTTATTCTTGTCTCCTTCCTGCTTGCTGTGGGTTTATTTTGCTCTTTTTTCTAGTTTCTTGGGGTAAGACCTTTGGTCATGCAAGAATTTTACTCATCTTATGTAAATATTTAGTGCCATAAATTTCCTTCTAGGCACAACTGCAGCCATGTCCCACAAATTTCGATAAGGTATGTTTTCATTTTCATTTAGCTCAGTGCTTTTATGAATCTCTCTTGAGACTCCCTCTTTGATCTATGGATTATCCCAAAGTGTATTGTTTAGTTTCTAAACATTTCTCCAAACACTTGGATTAAAGTATCTCTGAAAGATAATTTTCCTGTTGCCTTATTATTTATTTCTAGCTTAATCTTGTCAAAGAATATACTGTGTATGATTTCAATTATTTTAATTTTGTAGAGGTTTACTTTACAGCCTATGATGTGGTTTCTCTTAGTATATATGTTCTGTGACTTTAAAAAAAAAATGTGTGTTCTGTTGGTGGTGGGGGGAGTGCCCAGTAAATGTCCATTGGATCCTGATGGTCTGTAGTGTTGAGTTCTCCTCTATTTTTTGCTGGCTTTCTATCTAGTTTTTTTTCTTTCTTGTTCCAATTGTTGATGGAGGAGTGCTAAGGTCATCAACCATAAATGGAAATTGTCTTCTTCTCCTTTCAATTCTATACTTTTTTTCTTTATATATTTACAGTTCTGTTGTTTGGTTTATTCATATTTGGAGTTGCTACATTTCTTCATAAATTAATTGTTCTATCATATGTAATACTTCTTTCTAGCTCTGATAATATTATTTGCTCTAAAGTCCACTTTATCTGCTATTAATAGAACCAGTCCTGGTTTCTTTGATTTATATTTTCGTGATGTATCTTTTTCATTCTTTTACTTTTAAACTACATATGCCATTATATCTGATGTGGCATCTTTGTAGGTAGCATATAATTGGGTCCTGATGTTCAATCCACTCTGCCTTTTAATCGGTACATTTGAAATATCTGCATTTAAGTTCATTGTTGATATGTTAAGGTTTCAGTCTGCCATTTTCTTTTTTCATTTCTCAGTTTTATTTTCTTTTCTTATTTTGGACACTGGGTCATTTTTATAAGTTAATTTTCATTTATTGGTAGTGACAGAATCCTTTGGGTAGCATTTTCAGTGGTCTCTGTAGGCATCCATTCATTTACATATAACTTATCAGAGTCTACTGGTATTGACATTCTTCCAATTAAAGTGAGGTCAAGAAAACTTACTTTCCTTAATACCCTTTTACCCTTGATAATCTGTATTATACATTTAATTACCATTATTTTCTTCTATGCATATTGAGAACCACATTTAAAAATGTTAACACATTTTGTTTCAGTCATCAAACATAATTTAGAAAACTCAAGAGGAAGCCAGGCACTGGGCACACGCCTGTAATCCCAGGGGCTCTGGAGGCTGAGGCAGGAGGATCGCAAATTCAAAGACAATCTCAGTAACTTAGCAAGACACTGTCTCAAAATAAAATATTTTAAAAAAGGACTGGGGATGTGGCTCAGTGGTTAAGTTCCTCGGTTCAATTCCCAGTACCAAAACAAAAGCCCCGAAAACTCAAGAGGAAAAAGAGTCTGTTGTCTTTCTCTATGTATGTACGATGCTTTCTCCACCTTTCTGATGTTCCAGATTCTTCATTTTACCATTTATTTTCTGCTTAGAGAAATTCCATTAGCAATTCTTTTTAGGTAGGTATGCAGGCCACAAACTCCATTGTCTTCTGCACCAGAGTGGTATCAGAAGAAGCCTGCTAAAATGCAGATCCCTTAAATGAGATCCCTTGTAACACCCACAAGATCTCAATCAAAAACCATATGGTGCACAGAACCTCATCTCCACTCGAGTGATAAAAGGCAATGGACAATACCACTAAGCTGGCACCGAGGTGAGAATTCTTGTTACCACCAGGTCGAGTGGAAGCCCAGTTCTCTATTTGTCCCTCACTGACCCTGGGAATATAGGGGTACCTTGTTAGTGCTGGATTCCTGGACAGGGATGGGGACTCAGCTCCCCATCAACCTCCAGTGATATTGCCCTGGTTGGCAGAAGCCCTCCACTGACGCTGTTGGGGACATGGCCTTTTTCCTGCTCCTAGGTTAGGGAAGCCCTGGCTTTATATCAGACCCCTCTAACAGCACTCCAGCCAAGAAGGGGAGGTACGTCACCTGTGGACTCTACCACGAGGCCCGGGAAGATGGCAGATACCACCTGGTGGGAACGAAAGTCCTAATTCTTCTGATACCCCCCCCACCCCACCACCCCGCAGGGAATCGAAGCACCTTATTATTCTGTCAAGGGTGAAGTTGAGGCTGAGAGTATAGGTGTTGGGCCACAGCTTTTCCTGTGACCTTTGGTTTGAATGCAGATGTTATTGTCTGAAAATTTTCTTCTTTCTTACTAGGCTCCTCCACTCCTGGTTCTTAGTCAGGAGAGAGTGAACATTTTTATTTTTAATTTATTTGCTAAGTGCATGTGAATTTATATGTTGCTGACTCCCCTAGTATCCAGTCTCAAATATCTGCCGCAAAGGAGAACTCACCTCAAGTCACCCCTTGGGTCCTAATGTCCTTAAGCAGTTTGCCTTCTTCTCTGTGCCCATTCCAGTTTCCTTATTTTTTTTTAAATAATGAATGTACATCTTTATTTATTCTTTTTAAAAATGTAACTATATATGGCAATAGAATACACTTTGACACATCAAACATAAATGGAATATAACTTCTCATTCTTCTGGTTGTCCATGATGTCAAATCACAAGGTTGTGTAGTCATGTATGAACATAGGGTCATAATGTGGATTTATTCTACTGTCCTTCCTACCTCCACACCCGCTCCCTTTACTCCTCTCTACCTAAAGTACATCCATTCTTCCCTAGCCCCGCCCCCTTATTGTGAATTAGCATCTGACAAAACATTTGACCTTTGGTTTTTTGGGACTGGCTTATTTCACTTAGTATGATATTCTCCAGCTCCATCCATTACTGGCAAATGTCATAATTTCATTCTTCTTATGCTTTTATATATGTAATTTCTAGGGTTTCTAGTTGTACTCATGGGGAGGAACAAGGAAATAGGCATCTGTTGCAGTCCCCAAAAGTAGAAGTCTCTATGTTTTCTTTGTGGTAAAGAAATCTCTATTAACTTTTCAAATTATTTTTGGCCATCTTTTCCCCCTGTCTTTCAGAGAATATTTGAGCTAAAATTGTTCATCTTTTTCAAACTTCCCATTGGGAGAACATGACATAAGGTGACGGTGTAACCCAGTGATTTAGAATATTCACTAATTACGTTGCAAATAATCCCTGTTCTAAGAGAGATGGAAAATCTCAGGGAAGCATATCTGCTCCGGATATTTAGGGGAGATTTCAAGATGGGAGACCTTCCGCTCTGTGCTCAAAGGTTGCTGAGGTTCTGTCTCAACACATCACTCTTGATCTGTGATCTTTTCTAGCTTCTAGCGAACTCCATCACACTCCCAGCTCCCACAGGCTCCAACCCCCTGAGACATGCACCATGCTAACGGGGCATTAGCTCTAGTCTTTGTCATCTAACTGCTTTCAAATGGGAAGTTTTGAAGCCAGTCATTGCCTGGGATGTCCCGGTTGACAAAGAACCTATAAACTCTTAACAGTCTTTCCTTCTTAAGAAAGCAGACAATGTTTTTAAAAATAGAGCAAGTTGGAGCTTCCTGATTGTAGTGCATGCCTCTGTTTGTTTTCTACCAGTTACATAAATAGAGCAAATCACTGACAGAGAACTCTACTGGATCTCTCTGGCTCCCAGGAGAAGTGTTTTCTTTGCACTTGCCTTTTCTGTAAGAACATGACAGTGGGAAGAAGGAAGTGGTGCTGTTGAAACAAGTAGTTAGACTGTGAGTTGCCCAAAGAACATTTGGGACAGATGTCAGAATGGAGGATTTCTGGTCTGGAGAGCCATTTTTATGTAAGAGAACATGACATAAGTCACAGTGAAATTGGAAAATGGAGAAGTATTTAAGGCAGTATGACTGCTAAATTCAATAAAAAGCACTAAATAACTTCTTAAATAACAACCACCTTCTCCTCACAGCTATGGAGCTGTGTTGACGGAGTCACCCCCTTCCTGCCTCACCCCCACCTTCTATTTCAGGTCTGCAGAGATGCTGGGGACCTGTACAGGTGCTATGCCCCACTTGGTCAGGATGTTGACACCTGACATGGCCTGGCTTTTACGTTGTCTGATTCCATTGTTTTTTGTTTAAAGACGAAATGTAAACAAGCCCAGAGAGTCCTCTTTTTTCCTTACTTAACAGGAGTTGACCAGTGGGGGGAGCCGGGATGTGGGGGTGGGGAGGTACCTTCCGTGATTCAGTTACATACCCTCGGTGACAATAGGCTTTTCTCTAAAGGAGAATTGTGCACAGAGGCGCTTGCTTACTGGTAAATGAATTTAATTAAATTTGACTGGTAGAGTTTCAAGAGAAAATTGGTTAGTTCCTTTACTTCAAAATTCCTTTGCAGCAACATTTTGGGGAAAGAATTTTACCAAAGTAGAGTGTTATGTGCTGAATTTTTTAGCCCCACCCCCACACTCCCCAAATTTGGGTTCTGAAAACCTACTTCAATACCTCAGAATATGACCATGACAGTATGTGAGTCTTTACAGAGGTAACTAAATTAAGATGAGCTCATGGGGCTGGGGCTGAAGCTCTGTGGTACAGCTTGCCTAGCACATGTGAAGCCCTGGGTTCCACCCTCAGCACCACATAAAAACAAATAAAGTACTTTATCTACCTAAACTTAAAAAAATAATAATAAATGAGGTCATGAGGGTGGGCCCTAACTGCATGTGACTATTGTCCTAATAGGAAGAAATTGGGACACAGACATGCACAGAGAGAGGACAATATGAAGAACAGGGAGAAGATGGCCATCTGCTAGACAGGAAGAAAGACCTGAGAAGAAATCACCCTGCCCATACTTACTCTCAGACTCCCAGCCTCCAGCACTGGGAGAGAACCAATCTCTGGTATTTAAACCCTCCACCCTGTGGCAGTTTGCTAGCAAACACAGATGTGCAGATCTGCTACCATAGTGATTCA
This sequence comes from Sciurus carolinensis, assembly GCF_902686445.1. Taxonomy (NCBI): domain Eukaryota; kingdom Metazoa; phylum Chordata; class Mammalia; order Rodentia; family Sciuridae; genus Sciurus; species Sciurus carolinensis. The sequence goes on from NC_062227.1 coordinate 13,959,120, forward strand.
TTTTTTTTTTTTTTAATGAATTTGTTATAGGCAAAGAAGAGACATTTCCCAAAGAAGAGAAAACAAGTCATTGGAAAGAAAGAGAGACCTGAGAAGTGAAAGTGCCACCTTCCTGAACGTTTCCATGCAGACTCTTCTCTATAAACCACCTACCTCCGCCTGGCACAAGGGTAGCCATGTCATTCCCGTGCCTGACCCCTGCTTCTTCCTGGAGAGCCTGGTTCTAACTCCAGACCACTGGTCTACCAGGGGTTGTTTCTAAACCCTAAGGCACTCTTTGTCACGAACTTCCCTGCTCTCTGCACTTACGTGATTGACTGTCCCTGTCTCCAAGACTGTAAGCTCTGGAAAATGAAGTCGGCATCTGGCACAGTTGCTTGACTCATTATTAAATCTACATCTATAAGACAGTTGATGAGTCATCGAACAATAGCCTATATGTCTCATATGCTTCTAGAAACACAAAGCAATAAAAAGGTTTTAAACAGTTTCTATATTTGGACTATTCCACTCTTAAATTTTAATAAATAATTAATTTCTTCCCTTGTCCTAATAAGCGTATGGGAAGATCTCTGGAGACATAGAAATAGAAGGAAATGAGGTCTATTTATCCCTTGGGCTACATTATTAAATTCATTTCAAAGTTCAGTCCATCAACATTAACTGAGCAATTTCTAAATATGAACTGGTAACAGCCTTTGCCTTCATCACACCAAAGGGGTGGGCGTTTGTGTTACTGAGGAGAAAACATCTGGAAAGGCTCTGAGAAAGATGTGCAAAGGCACGGATTCTAGAAAAGATGTGGCTCAGAGTCAGCAGTAGGAACCAGCAAATCTGCAAGGTTTTAGGGTTTATAAGTCCTTCAGCTGAAGAAGATCTAACAGTTTCAACTGCATAGCGACGATATCATTCAGATGGTGCAGCCACCACGTTATGAATAACCATGGTCTCAGGTGACAGTGATTACAAATCGTAAGGCAGGGTATCCGTTGCAGACACTTGACAAAGCCATCACCACCAGAGGCCTTCAAGTCATCCCTAACAAGTCAATCATCGAGTTCTGTCTCAGCGTGTAGCTCCTCATCCGGCAAATGACAACTCATGGCTTCGTTACTACTAAAATGAGTATAATTCATTTGTCTCATCCAATATTTTAATATGACCCTCTGTTCCCTGTTGGCAAGCATATGGATTAAATGAAAAAGAGACTTCATCTCCTGGTGAATTTCTAAGTCTACTAGAACTAATTTATGTGATGCCAAAAGAGCAAGTGTAGCCCTTAGCCTTCCTGGCAGTTCATGCAACTGAACTGGGTGATTAGGAAATGCAGACTCTGGCCCCTTAACTTTGGAAGGTCTCTCTTGGGCACTTACCACTGCCCAGGCCATGGAGCCCTACAGAAATCAGTTAAAATCTCTTCCTGCTGGCTTCGATGTGAAATCCAGCTGCTCCCACCTTGAATCTTGAATCCCATGTCATCTAATATTTTCTAAGTCTGGTTCTTTGAGATGTCATAGACATCACTGACAACGGCAAGGACCTCTGTGACACCAGAGGTCTATAATGCCTAAGCAACAAATCACTTGACTCCCCCCCCAAAGGCCATGGATGGTGCAGGCTCACTGTCTGCCACCATGACACCCATGACAAGAGGGGCCCCGACCACAGGTGGGGACATACGTGCCCTGTGGCTCCTCACATTACCCCATCCAGCATGAGGTGGGAGCCCATCTCCATTCTTTGTGGCTCATTTTTGTGGATGATTTTTTTTAAAAAGGAAATAAGCAATAACAAAGATATCAAGGAGATCTTTGCTCCCTCCTGTCCTTAGGGCTTGATGCGGGGGTTGGGACTGACTGGGGCTGACTGGGACCCTGGAGGAAGCAGCCTTGGGTGCTGAATTAAAACCAGGAGGGGTCCTCAATCCTTATCTGTCTTTAAAAGAGTTTTACTCTCTGGGCCTGTTTCCTCTTCTTTGTGAAAGGCAACATAATCGGACCCCCCTAGTACGGATGTTGTGAGGTTAATGAGGTAAAGCCAGCCATTTGAAGTTGCAGGGTAAGCCCTCCATAAATGCGAAGCCCCTTTCCTGCTTACTTATGTTCACCAGGCCAACCAGTGAATTTGCAAAGAGTCTTTCAGCTTTTCCCATTTCCATTCCAGTGGTTAGCACGGAGGTTTCTAAATCGCTATTAGAAATTAAGCATGTGCAAGCACTTCTCTTCACTCTAAATAATTCACAGATGAAGAATCGGCCATAATGGGACCACCCATCTGTATTAATCTTGAGAAAAATACGCTCTCTCAAGAGCCAAGGACGCGGGGAGTAAATGCAGACATTTCTAAGGAGCACAGGAAAACCAAGCAGTGGCAAGGATTCAAACGCCACCTACAGCCCACAGAGGGTACTCCTGGGGGACAGGAGGAGCAGAAAATCTCAGGTCCCACTGCACTGCCAAATCTGCATTCTCTTCAGGAAGAGATCAGTGTAGCTAGAAGAGAATTTCAGTCTTTTTAATAATTGTACATTAATAAGGGGGCTCATACCTCAGTGGTAAAGCACTTGCCTAGCATGCTCAAGACCCTGAGTTTGATCCCCAGCATCACCAAAAAAAAACCCATATGCACATATACATAATTTTTAGCAAATGAAATATATATTTAGTAAAAATATATATGTATATATGTATGTATTTATATTTATACATTTATGCTTATGTGTGTGTTTTTAAATGTTTTATAGAAGGGTCTGACTCCCAGCCCTGCCACCTAATCTCTGCTTAATGTTGGGCAATCACTAAAGTCTTGGAACCTTGGCTTCCCCACTTGTCAAAAAAACTGATACCACTTATGTAACAAGACTGTTCTCATGACTGAGAGATATAAAGGTCATAGAACCCTTGCCACAAAGGCTGGGTGTGTTAGTCAGTTTGCTAACACTGTGACAAGAATACCTGAGATAGTTAGCTTATATAGAGGAAAGGTTTATTTTGGCTCACGGTTTCAGAAGTTTCAATCCATGATCAGTTGACTCTGATGTTTTGGGACCTGCATTGAGGCAGCATATCATGGCAAAATCACATGGTAAAAGAAGCTACTGACCTCACGGCAGTGGGAGACAAAAAGAGAGACAGGAAGGGACCAGAGTCCCAATATCTCCTACAGTATCTCCTACAGTGACCTATCTTCTTTCCACTAGAACCCACCTCGTTAAGGCCAATAGTGACAAGCAGGGGACAAGCCTTCAACTCACAGGCCTTTGAGGGACATTCCAATCCAAGCTCTGCCACTGAGACAAAGAAGTATGATAACAACAATAAGCACACAATGATAATGTTTTGTGCATTTACCTATTTTCTTAAACAAATGTTTATTGACCTACTGTGTATCCAGCCCTTGCTGGATGCTGGGAATAGAGCAGTGAACTAGAAAGACTGCCTTTCCTGCCAGAGCTTCAGGCTCAAGGGATCTGACCTCTGGAGCAAATAAAATATAGGCAGGGAGAAGCAGAAACTCATGCATGCTGTGGAACCACTTGCAGACCTTCTACTCAAGTTAATGCAACAGGCCCTGGGAAAGAGTTAACATAAACATTCTCACATCTCTTATCTGGATGAATACAAACTCGATGGAATTGGTTGGAACATTCCAACCAACATATGCATTAGCCAGAAAAACAACTTTCAGAAATGATCTGCAAGTTCATGTATTAGTTTTCCATTGCTATTTATCAATTGCCCAAAACATGGCAACTTAAAACAATACACATTTATTGTCCACACTTTCTCTGGGCCAGAATTTCAAGTACTGCTCAGCATGGATGACTTGGCATCTCACAGGCTGAAATCACGATGTCTCCCTAAAGGGCAAGGGTCTCTTTGGGGCTCGACGAGGAGCTCTCGGGTTATTGGCGGAGTTTGTGTTGTTTTGTAGGACTTGTGGCAGTGTGCTTCTTCAAAGTCAGTAATGGAGAGACTACTGCCGCTGAACAGTCTGGTTGTGGTTTGGATGTGAGGTGTCCCCCGAAAGCTCAGGTGTGAGACAAGGCAGGAAGGTTCAGAGGAGTAATGGTTGGGTTGTGAGAGCCTTAACCCAATCAGTGAATTCATCCCCTGATGGGATTAACTGAGTGGTAACTGGAGTGTTTGGGTGTGGCTGGAGGGGGAGGGCTTTGGGGCATGGCTTTGGGGTATATATTTTGTATCTGGAGAGTGGACTCTCTCTGTCTCTGCTCGCTGATCATCATGTGAGCTGCTTCCCTCTGCCACACTCTTCTGCCATGATGTCTTGCCTCTCCTGGAGCCCTGAGGAATGGAGCCTGCTGTGTATGGATTGAGACCTCTGATACTGTGAGCTCCCAAATATACTTTCCCTCCTCTATAATTGTTCGGGTTGAGTCTTTCAGTCACAGTGGTGAAAAAGCTGACTGAAACAGTACCCTAACCACAGGAGTGAGGTCACTTCACCTTGCCATGTCCTCTGTTCAAGCAAGTCACCTGCCCAGCCCACACTCAAGGAAGAAAATCACTCAAAGTGTGAACCCAGGAGGTGGGGATGGCGCAGGAGGTCCCCTTAGGTCTCCCTGCTGCAGTTGTTTTTATCCCTTAAACACAGAGTAGGAAAAGGAAAGACAGAATGGCATGTGATTCTCAAGTTCATCTTATTTCAGACTAATCCCCAAGATGTGCCATGTAGCTTACCACGGCGATTCTCCCTCATCAGTTTTGTAGCCTGGGTACATTACTGCACATTTCAGAAGTCTGCCATGCTGAATTTCATGACCGGATGAGCAGTTAAAAATGTAAGGGAGTTCTAAAAGAAAAATAAATAAAATCAGGATCAAAACCAAAAATCTCCTAGGATTTGCAGTACTATATCTTAACCATCAAGAAAAATCTCATTGTGTGGATAAGAATAAACTACTTATCAATCAAATACTTCCTGATTGGTTGCTTAGGTGGGTAACCCCTAATATCATTGTCCTTTCCCTGCCAAAAGAACCAAATTCCTCCTGAGCTATCACGAGTGAGAGAAAATATCATGGTCATGCGGCCTAACAAGAAATTCAGAGGAACAACAAAGATGACATTCCTTTGCTCTACTGAAGATGAAGGAAGGTGATAAATGACAACTTACCTGCAATTCAAGAGTGTAACTTCTCACTGGGCATGGTGGTGCAGGCCTGTAATTCCAGCGACTCAGGAGGCTGAGACAGGAGGATCACAAATTTGAGGTCAGCTTCAGAAATTTAGTGAAGCCCTCAGCATCTTAGTGAGACCCCATCTCAAAATAAAAAGGGCTGGGATGTGACTCAGTGGTAAAGCACCCCTGGGTTCAATACCCACTACCCCAAAAGAAAAAAGAAAAAAATAGGTTCTCAACCAGACATAATGTATTTGCACACTTGTATGACTTAAAACATAAAAATAAAATATTAAAAATAGAATATATTGATTTTAAAGAAGCATTTGTTTTAATGTGTTGAGATAAATCAATTAACAGAGGAAATATCCTGGAAACAGACTTCTTCATGTGCTATACATACCTATGATAATGTGTCACAGATGAATTGAGAAACACTATATGAATTGAGAAACATCAACTCTTAATAAATGGAACTGAACAAATTGACTGTCTTATAGAAAATTAGATACACACACTTATTTTCCTACCTCACACCAAGCGACAAGAAAGTCTTCTAAATAGATCAGACACCTATGTGGGAAAAGCAAACTTTCAGAATTTTATAAGAGCCAGGCATGGTGGCGCTAACGAAGAGGAAAGAAACATTCGACCCCACAAGAACCCGGCGACATGCACAAGATGATGTTGGCTTAGTAGGGGAGGGAGGCCGGAGCACTGAATGCCCTTTTCAATAATTGGAAAAGTCGGTTTGCTGGAATTATTGAGGGATAATCTGCATATAAGGTTCAGTCCTTGGATGCAAACATTGGACCTGGAGGAGATGGGTACGGCGGTGGAACCTGGCTGTGGTGGAGACCTAGAACATGCCCCTCTCCTCGGAAAGTTCCCGCACGACCCCCACCCCAACCCCTGACAATTGTCATCTGGGACCTCACAGTTCTGCTTCTTCTAGAATGTCACGCAAGTGGAGCTCCACAGTGTGTGCATTACACGTGTGTGCGCAGGAGAGCATGCATGTATTTACGCATGCACGTGTACACGTGCACCATTGTATTTATGTGCATGTGCACATGCGCTGCGTGAGGCACTCTCCGGGGACTGCACCTGCGAGCTCCTGTGTGCTGTGGTATTATGCACACATGTGCATGCGTGTCCATGTACCTATGTGCATGTTCCACCACACACTTCAGCCCTGTGTGCTGATTTGGTCGGTGTCCACCAGGCTGAGGTCAGACCTAAGACGGGCCAGGTCTGTGCACAGGGGAGACGCCTCTTGGGAGGCCTCCTGGCAGCCATGTTGCCCACCACCCCAGAAAGGGCCAAGGGCCCAGGTTAGGGAGGAGGGGGCAGTGGGAAGAGAAGGGAGCACTTGGGAGCTCAGCTGATGAAACTATCAGAGTCTGTTTTTCAGGAACAAATTTGAGTCCCTGGGACCAGGGTTGGGAGATGAGGAGGGAGACACAAGGACACTTCTCAGTCCTCCAGTGCCATTGAGGACAACCCCACCCCACGCCATCATCACACAGCATTCACATTTTAATCCACATTTTGAATCATTACTTCACATTATTTGATATTATTTTTTCAATTTTAAACATATTGAAAAGTAAAAAAAAGAAGAAAAAGAAGAACAATCAAAGGCACCTTCATAGTCCTTGACAGATTTAAAAATTTTTAATAGCTTGTTATCATTTTTGGGTCTTCTTTCTTATAAAGAAAAATATATATGTACATATAAAGTTCCTTTCCCAGCTGTCCCCCACACACTGTTTCCCTCCCGCCCCCTCCAGGTGGCCACCTGGGAGGTGGTCAGTCTGGAACATGGTTTTATTCTTTTCCTATCCAAGTAAGGTCCCATGACTTGCTGAGGTTTTAGCATTTATATAAATGGTATCATATTGCAGGCATCTTCTGTAAATTGCTTTCTTTCATCAACATTAGAGTTTTGAGACTAATTTATTTTAATATTTCAGTATTTTGAAATCCAGTTCATTTGTTTTAATGGTTGTGGTATGCAGTAGCTTCCATAATATGAATAAAGCACAAATTATTCATCCAGTCTCCTAAATTATACATTTAAGTTCTTGGATTTCTGCTGATAATCCATTCATCATCATCGAGTTCCTATTAGGTGCTAGGCAAAGTTCTGGGCATTACATCAGTGGTGAAAAGAACTAAAGACCCTGGCCCCTGCGTGGTGTGGATGGAGGGGCCAGCCAGATGAAAGCAGACAGAGGCAACTGATTCAGAGGCTGCTCTAGCAAGGACTCAACCACCATTCCTTGCATTTAGCAGACACCCAAGGCAGGCAGAGGAGTGGGTGAGCTTTGTTGCACTATTCACAAGATGGTCACTGTCCACTAAGCTATTCCCTTACGGAACTAGCCTAGGTGCCTACCAACAGATGAATGGATGATGGTACATAAACCCAGTGGAGTATCACTGAACCATAAAGAAGAATGAAATACTGTCATGTGCAGCAAAGTGAACGGAGCCGGAGGACAATATATGAAGTGATACGTAAGCCAGACACAGAAAGGCAAGTGCTGCACGTTCTCTGTTATATGTGGAAACAAAAACTCAGCTGACCTGAAGGTAGAATGGTAAGACTATTGGGAAGGGTGAGAGTGGGGAAAAAGGGTGGTTGGATATGATCGGTGCCATACTGAACCCATTCATATGTACAACTAATGCATGTTAATGAAAGCATTTCAAAAATACCTTTGGTGTGACCACGTGAAGAGAACAGGTTAGACGAGATCCCTCCAAGAGGGCCAGGGGGTGAGTCAGGGAGCTGCTGTTGTCCTTTCTGGAGGAAATGAAGAAGGCCTGTGCTGGGAGATGGATAGCAGGATTGCGGAAGTGGACAGATCTGTAGCAGAATGCACATGACTTAACGAGTTAATGAGGCACGGCCAAAGACAGAAGCAAGAATCAAAGATGGTACCTTGAGCAACACTGGTAGGGTAGACATTGACCAGACTCACTGAAACAGGAAACCAAGAAGAGAAGGAGTTTGATCAAACTCAAAAGAGGATACCTTTCCGTGAAACATTGTTCAGCCGGATGAATAGTGGGACATCCAGGTGGTGATGTTCAGAGGATATTGGACATTAAATATGGAACTGGGCTTATTAATGTCATGGAGAACCTACTTCTTTCTGTCTATTGGCCTTGCCCTCTCACTGCTGATTCAGCCTAAGGTGATTACCAGTATGACCTCACTGTTTTGTCAGCAGCTTCTGGAGCTCCACATTTCATGGACTACTTTCAGGGTAAGGACAAGAAAGAGAATATTTGTTTCAGCATTTCTGGCAAGCTCCTCACAGTTCGGACTGACTTAGGGCACTTGCCCACCCTGAACTGATTTCCCTGAGACCAGGGGCTGGAATGACTGACTGGCTCAGCCCAGGTCATATGCTCCAGTCCTGGAGTCACATGGTGAGAGCAAGCTTCTCTAGAACCACAGGGATTTCCAAGCTGAAACTGAGGGAAATTAGGAAGGAAACATTGAGAATGGGTGCTGGGGAGAAGGTCAACCATGATCCCCTAAAATGGGCTTCAGGAAAGATTACAGGATAGCTAATACCTCAGACCCCTTTATTTCAACTCCCCCAGGAACGAGACAAGGCAGGGAGGTTCTGATGAAATCTGAGGCTCTAGTAGGGTTGTCTTGGTCCATTTGGGTTGCTGTAAGAAAAATACCTTACCTTGGGTAAGCAACAGAAATTTCTTGCACTGTTCTGGAGTTTGGGAAGTCTAAGGTCAAGGTGCCAGAAGATTGGGAAGTCCAAAATCAAGATGTCACCTTCTTTCTGTGCCCTCATGTGGCAGAAAAGCAAAGGAGCAAACAAGGTCCCCCATGTCTTGTTTGAAAGAGCACTAATGCCATTCATGAGGGCTCTCCCCTGATTGTCCAGGCACCAAAGTCGCCACTGCACCGGAGATGAAGTTTTAACATGTGATGGGAAGGCAGGCACAGTCACCCCATAGCAGGTCTCCGGGAGGAAGGAAGCACAGAGGGGGTGGTTGCTAAGGAACCAGCAGCAGAGAGGGGGTCTTGCCTTGCTTTGAGATCTGGAGCAGACCATGCATCCATGTTTCCCTGAGAACTTAGCCCACAGAAACCAGCCCACCACCATGGGAAAGGCTTGCATCAGCCATTTCCTGATTCTGGGAGGATCTGCTGCAGCCTGCTCATGCTCACTCTGGGACAGGGTTTCCCAGTGGGCTGCAAAGCTCCTATCACTGTTCCTGGAAAGGGCTGCTACATTCACTCGGGAAGACCTGTAGAGCTGAATAGTCCCTCTGTGTGCTTCAGTTTGTTGGCTGACACCCAACAAGTCCAGAAACTTCTCTGCCTTTCACCATGTACATGTTTGTTGTTGCTTTCAAGAGTCTTACAGCTTTTCCTGATGGCTAATTATATGCAGAGTTATGGGACAGAAAGGGAGAAGACAATTTCTTTGCCGTCAGAGGAAGCAACCCAAGAGGACAAATGTGTGAAGCAGGGGCTCCCACTCAGGCAGATGGAGCGTCCAACTCCATCTGCAGCCTAATATGAGTTCTCAAGGAGCTTCACCTGCAGCATGCGATGAACTTCCACAGCTATGTGATTCTCAAATTCAATGTACAAAGGGGAATCTAGGAGAGCTGTTGTTCAGACCTCCTCCGGAAGGTCAAGTATACTGAATACCTTCAAACACAAAGCAAAAATGTAAGGAGAGGCAAATCATGAAGCGAAAGATAAGAGACTTGAAGGACAGATCCTATTGGCGTCCGTAAACTTCCTAGTCAGTCAGTGGTACAGATTGTTATTATGTTATTAGCCGACGAAATTCCACTACCTAACAATAGCTCTCTCATTCATTCTCTCTCTCTCTCTCTTCTCTCTCTCTCTCTCTCTTTCTCTCTCACCCTTGGGGGCAGACACTCTGCCTGTGCAATTAATAAAATCTCTTGTGTGAGTTCCCGGGTCCAGAGTGGTTTCTGGGTGCTTTCGGATTCAAAAATATGAAGTATATGATAAAAATGTAATTTTAGAAGCAAAGGGGAAATATGGAGAAGAGGTCATAAAGTAAATAAGAAACATTTCCCAATTTGGCAAGACTGACTCTATACTAAGCCAACACTGATGTGTGTGTGTGTGTGTGTATACACATATATATGTGTGTGTGTGTGTATATATATATATATATATGTATTTTTTTTTTTAAATTTTACTGTGGTGCTGGGGATGGAACCAAGTTCCATGCACATGCTAAAGACACACTTTACCATTTAGCTACATCCCCAGCCCTAAAACTACGTGTTTAAAAGACACATGTTCAGTGTTTATAGGTTTAAGTTCTCTACCAAATATAGATTTATAGGTTTAAATTCCCCACCAAATTCATAACTTAAAGTCCTGACCTCTAGGATCCCAGAAAGAGATCTTATTTGAAAATAGGTTTGTTGCAGATATAATTTGTTAAGAAAAGGTCATTGGGGATTAGAGTGGGCCCAGATTCAATATAATGTCCTTATAAAATGGGAAAATCTGGTTTTTGTTTGTTTTGTTTTTGTTTGTGTGTGTGTGTGTGTGTGTGTGTGTGTGTGTGTGTGCAGTGCTGGGGATTGAACTCAGGGCCTTGAACACACAAGGCAAGCACTCTGACAACTAAGCCATATCCCCAGCCCAAAAGGGGAAATCCGGACACAGAGGCAGACACGCAAGGAGGGAAGACAATATGAGGATATAGAGAAAGATCCACAGGCCAAGCAGAGAGGCCTAGAGCTGCTCCCTTCCTCATGGCCCTGTAACCGAAATCTCGGTCTTTGTCCCCGATGCCAATTCAATAATGAGGACACAGTTTAGAGAAAAAGGAAAAAGAAGGTTGGTTGCTTTGCTAGCAAAGGAGAAACACAGGGGACTCCTGTCCCAAAGACTGTGATTCTGCCCATCAGGAGGGACAGGGGGGTTTTAAAGGAGCTTTTCAAAGGCTACTTTCCAGGTGTGCCCTGACAGGGGGTCCCAGGGCACCTGAAGGTGTGTTAACACTCACTTGTTAATTTGGGAGACAGTCATCTCCCAGATTCTCAGCAGGCATCTCCTTCCTGTGGAGCAGAGAACTCAGGGTAATCTTGCTCCCAGGTTAGGGAAGGGGAGAAGGGGAAGACAGAAAGGAAAACTTGTCCCTTTTAAAAATAAGCCTCTGAGCTATATTCAAAAGGTGCAGTGGACCAGGTTACATTTCCCCACTGTCAATTTCTACATTCCATTTCTATGGAAAAATGGGCCAGACATCTCCAAGCTGCTTCCTGCTGAGAGAGGGCGAAGTGGAGGGGAAGTGACCCAAAGTTCTTCCAGAAAACAAGCCTCAGAGCAATGAGGGTTACATTCAGAAGAGGAGGGGACCGCTGTTATAGCCCCAGCCAAAACCAACCTGTACAACACGGGGATCTCAGACCTCCAGCCCCCAGAACTGTGTGAAAATAAACTGTCATTTAAGACCCCCGCCTCCTGCTGAGTCTGCGGCTTTTCCCTGGAGTAACCCTAGAAGATCAACACTCTGCTACGGTGGGATGAAATCCCTCAATTAGAGGTGCGAAGAGGAAAATTTCAGATGCACATAAACAGGAAAAATTGATTTTTAAAAGAAAGAAGATGGAGTCAGGATGTGCTGGATCTGCTCTGCACCCTGCACAGCGGGCCCTTGGCAGAGGGCCCTTGCCATTCCTACTCAGGTCTCTCTTCCGCTTGCACTTGTGCCTCTGCCTCTCCACCCAAGCATCTCTTGCAATGGCAGTCACACAGGAGAGGCCAGGTGTCACCCATCAACACTGTCGCCCATTTCCTCCTTTGCAGGACACATTTCTACTTGGGCTAATCTCTCAGTTCCCCTCCCACCACCCTAGAGAAGCTCCTTAGCTCCAGGACTCCTAAACAGGGGCGCATCCCACGGCTCAGTTCCCAAGCCTCCTCCCTTGGTGACATCTCATCCACCGTGGAACATTGCCTATATGCTGAACACTCCCAAACGTATATCTCTAGCCCAAACTTTATGCTGAATTCAAACCATGGTTGTCATCTCCAGTTAAATATCCAACAGAACTCTCTAGGCCTGAATCCCTCAGAAACAGAGAGGAAGACAATGGAGGTGCAGTAGCTTGGAAAATGAGAGTGAAACAGGGACAGAGTATGTCTTATTCTGTTTTCTGTTGCTATAAGAAAATTCCCCAGGGTCTGTAATTTGTAAAGAACAGAGATTTGTTTAGCTCATGTTTCTGGAGGTCCAAGAGCGTGATGTTTTAGCATCTGCTCAGCATCTGGTGAGGGCTTTCTTGCTACCTCATAGCATGCCAGAGGGCATCACAATTCATGATTCTCTTCCTCTTCTTACAAAGCCACTAAGGACATCAGGGTAGTCCTACCCTCATGACCTCGTCTAACCCTGACTATCTCCCAAAGGCTCCACCTCCAAATATGATTAACATATGAATTTTCAGATTACATTCAAATCCTATCAGAGGAAGAACAAGTTGAGAGACTTGTGCTACTGAGTTGGAGTCACATGGGTCCAGGCACAATTGGTTGGGATTGGTGTGTGAACTGCAGGACCCTGGGCAATGTGTCCTGAGGAGGAGGCAATGGCCTCTCGCTGTGCAACTGGGAGACAGCTCCAGTCTCCCGTGGGTCTCAGTTTCACCCCACCAGGTGTTAACACCCCCACACATGTGGGCTGCATCTGTGCCTTCACTGACTAGGTCTGGGCACCTTCACCTTTGCAGTGACAGGGAAGCTCCCAGGCTCTGTGTGGGCATGAGGGGATAGACTCTCAGGTGGGCTTGGGGGAGTGGGCCTCTGCAGCTAGAAAGACCCAACACAGAGGGTCAGAGGGAAGAACAAGTGACTCAGGGTTCAACACAGTAACTCAAGTCCCAGCCTCTGCCCCTCCTCTCAGTCAACCATCCCTGTTAATTCTACCAGCTTATCCAGTTATTTCAGCTATGCTGTCCAACAACCTGCTAAGAATAGAGGTTTGAAACATACACACTCACTTGTTTTGCATAAGTCTGGGGTCCTCTGGGTTCAGAGTCTCTTGCTCAGTTGAAGTCACATAGCCATGGAGGCTGGGGTCCCCTCCAATATCCAAGGACTGGACTGATCCCATGACCTCACCCGTTACTTCCCCCATACGACTCCAAGCTTGAAGGAGAAATGGTTTCTCCATCCACATAACTGCATAGATTTTTTCAAAAAAATGTTTCCACTTGAATGTAAATACACTAACCTGAAATTTTGTGATTGGCAAGTACAAATCTCTTTTAAGAGCATTAGAAAAGTTCTTTGTATTTTAAACTATATTGTGGTATAGTTTAAAGGGCTTAATCTGCATCCATGTGAAGTACATAATTTGGTGAGTTCGACCATCATCCCTAAGAGTCTCCACCTGCATCCCCAACCCTAGCTATATCTGATATGTGGTACACATACTACACTCTAGACCAATATTTCTTGCTCTAGAACATCGTATGGAATCATACCATTCCTACTGTGTTCAGTTTGGCCTCCTTCACTCAGTATGTTTTTGAAACTGGTGTGTGTGTGTGTGTGTGTGTGTGTGTGTGTGTGTGTTGTGTGTTCCTTCTTATTGCTGAGTAGTGCTCCTTGAATGGGTATACACAGTTTGTTTTCCCTTCACCTATTGATAGACACCTATGTCGGTTCTCACCTTCCACCACTGGGAACAAAGTTGCTCTGAACATTAATGTACAACTCTGTGGGCAGGTGGTTTAATTTCTCCTGGGTGAACCCCTCTGGTGGAACTTCTGGGTCCCATGATAGGGTGTACACAGGCAGGATATGAAAGTTCTGTTTCTCACCTCCTGGGGAGACTGACTGCATACAGCTCCTCCCCAACTCTGTCCTCTGTGGGCTGATAACATTCTTGTTATTTCCTCTGAGTCTAACCAGGTCAGGACCATTTTTTATGTCCCTGTGCATCCCTGCCCAGCCCTGTTTCCAGAGTCAGGACTCTCAATAAACGTTCCTGAAATTCCATGCATGGGCAAGTACCCGCTGACTTATTTGATTGTGTCAACTCCTTTTTGGAAAACACAATACACAAATCTTAACTGGTTTTCAGCATGGGAGACACCTGTGGATGTTGTCTTTTATTATTTTTACTTTTTAATTATTTTTACTTTACCCTCTCTGGTTTTCTAGCTCAGGTGCTACTAACATTTAAAGAATACCCAGTACCCTGGTAACTTTTAAAAATTGGAGAACTTACACTTTCACAATCATTTAATTTATAAAAGCTAAAATAAAAAGAAAACTAGATTTAACTTCTAAAAGTTAAATTTAATAAACTTGTTGATGGTAGGGGGGAGGGAGATTTGTTCTAATTACCTGCTCATGCTATCTGGAAGAATTTTACCTAAGATTTTCTGCAAACTTCCAGAGAGCAATTTAACTCTTTGTATTTCTCCCCATACCACACCTGGAGTACCAGTTATCTCTTCTGAAATTATCTTCCTAAAAGTCTCCTCCATTGTAAAATGCTATGCCCAATGTGTTCTGCATTACTTGGGGCTTATGAATACAAAATTATAAAGAACTATAATAAGTGTCATAAGAAGACTAATGGTGTGTGATATATGCTTTTTAATAACATAAGTTTCCCATTTTGACATTTAAAAGGCAATTTTGCAGCATTTTAAAAAGCAGAAAGCAAAAGCCCCCCACTTCCAGAGTAGCACGGTTGTAAAATTGATTTTCAGTTAGGGTGTGGGTTTCCAGTTAAGTTAACATTAAGGAATTGACAGAAAAGAAATAAACCCAAATCTCCAGAAACACGAAGCTAATCCTGTGTTCCTGGGGGACCCGCCCTGCGCAGACGGCCCTGGGGGGAGGACAGTAGTCCTGAAGCTCTGTAGGAGGATTTGGCCCTTTGGCCAGCTGTGGCACCCATGAGGCCGGTCTCAGTCCCAGGGCAGGCAGAGGCCAGTGGGCGCCGCAAGGGTCTCCGTCCCCCTCCCCTGAAGAGGGTCCCTTCGCTCCTCAGATGCCCTCTGCCCAGCCCTTGGGAAGAGTGCCCGCACCCCCATCCGTGAGACCTTGCACCCCACGCCATACGCAGGGGACGTCTGTCCCCGAGGCGGATCCCTTGCACTTCACCCTCAGAAATAAGTCCCAGTATCCCGACTGCTCCTCGCCCTCGAAACCGGAGGCCCTACCCCACCTAACGTCCTCTGCGCCCTGCCCTCTGGAGACGTTACTGTGCCCCTGCACCCGGGCTCTCCGCCCTGCAGCGGTCCTCCTGGAGCACGCAGCACAGGACCACCCAGCAGAGTCGCAGACCTGGTCACCCCAGTGTTGAATCAGGGCATTGCCACCTGCCCTCCGGTGCCCAAACCCCAGACACTGTCACGACACTAGTCCAAATTCCTGCTTCTTACAGAAGGACACTTTAGGTTGCTTGATTGTCCTGAGCCTCAGTTTCCCTGGCTGAAAAGTGGGAACAGTACACCTCCCTGTTGGGATTCTGAGAGGCTGAGGTCAGGTTGACAAACTTCTAGCAGAGTGGTTGGAAGGGCCTGGGTTTATCTTCACAAATTCTTCCCACATGTGCTTGAGCCTTAGAAGTCTGAGCTTGCAGGAGCGAGAAAGGGGGAGGGACACACACAACTCCGTTGCCTCGGGTGCTTTAAAGTCCTGTTTCCTCCCCACCCTTTACTCCTCAAAGTTGACCTGACTGTTTCAGTGATAGAGACCCAGAGGAGCCAAGCACTTTCTCTAGGGTCCTGGGTTGAGTCCAAAAAGGAAAGAACAGTGGAGGAGACCGAGAAGCACACACCTCTTGCTTAGTTGTAGAAACTAGAACCACTGCAAAGAAAGATAAGTCAGGAATCAATAACTCCAAATTCCCCTCTGCCCAGAGAAGGAAAAAACACAAACTTGCAAGGGCACAGTCATTTAAATTTGTCCTTTCTTTGCTGTAAAAGTGCCAATCAATGTTGAAGGTGGTTCTGGGGAAAGGAGGCAAGCCCGCCAGGTCAGGGCAGTTTGCACCCAGCATTAGCTGTTGAATAATGACCCAGGGACAGTGGGAGTTGCTATGGTTTGGATCTAGAAATGTTACCCTAAAAGCTTTTATTTTGAAAGCATGATCACTAGTGCAGAAAACTTCAAAGGTGAGGTTTTTAGGCAATGAGGAGAGCTGTAGTATCAGTGGACTAATCCTGAGGGACTAATAACTTGGTCTAGTGGGTGGTAACTATAGGCAGGTGGGACATGGCTGGAGAAGTAGGTCACTGGAGTGCATGTCCCTGGGAATTGTATCTTCTCCCTGGCTCCTGCCCTCTCTCTGCTTCCTGGCTGCTGTGAGCTGAGCGACTTTCCTCCACCATGCCCTTCCGCCATGATGTTCTGCCTCACCTTGAGCTCAGAGCAATGAAATCACCCAACGCAGACCAAATCTCTGAAACCATAAGCCCCAAATAAACTTTTCCTCATCTGAGTAATTCTTTTTTTCTTTCTTTCTTTCTTTTTTCCCCTCATCTCTTTCTTTCTTTCCCTCCCTCCATTTCTCTCCTCTCTCTCTCTCTCTCTCTCTCTCTCTCTCTCTCTCTCTCTGTTTTCCTTTCTCTTTCTTTCGTTTTTGGTACTGGGGATTGAACCCAGGGGCACTCAACCACTGAGCCACATACCCAACCCTTTTTATGGTTTATTTAGAGACAGGGTCTCACTAAATTGCTTAGAGCCTCACTTAAGTTGCTGAGGTTGACTTTGAACTCCTGCCTCAGCCTCCTGAGCCGCTGGGATTACAGGTGTGTACCTGGCCATCTAAACCATTCTTGTCTGGTATTTTGGTCACAGCATGAAAAAGACAGGAGTCTGTAGGTCTGTATAAGTCTGATTTTCTCACTGGTTGGTAAATGAAGAAGTTGCTCCTTTTTCTTTCCTCAATTTTATTGAGGTGTAATAGACAAAATTTTTATATATTTAAAGGAGTATGTCTTAGACTTTTCTGTGTTACTAACTGTATGCCACAGACAAAGGAAGTTTCAAGGAAAAGAGGTTTATTTAGTTCACAGTTCTGATGGTTCAAGGGCCCACATCTGGTGATGGCCTACTTGTTGGCAGAGTCCCTGTGCTGCAGGGTATCAAGTGCTAAACACAGGGATTGTGTGTGTGAATACTTGTGTGCACACTCCTGTGTTCGTGTGTACGTGTGTCCCCTTTGGTGTCTCTCCCTCTTAAAAAGCCACCAGGATTCAATCATGGCAGCTCCATCCTGACAACCTTACCTAATCCTAACCACGTTCCAAAGGCTTCGTCTCTAAACACCAAGGTACTTCACCATAAGAATTAAACTCTACCATGAGTTTCTGTTTACGGGAGAGGATAAACCATAGTCAAACAACAGCAGGGTACAGTGTGATAATTTGATAAACACACACACTGAAATGGCTACCACAACTAAGCTAATGAGTCTATCTGCCATCCCACCTAGTGCATGGTGGGAACACTTAGGCCTATGGACTTAGCCAGTTCCCAGGCTACAGCAGGACTAAGTACATTCACCATGCGGTACCCTCGGTCTCCAGCACTTACTCATCTTCTGACTGAAAGTCTGTGCTTTCTGACCAACTTTCTCATCCACTGCCCTGTTCCTGCCAACCTAGTGCCATTTACCCTCTGCTTCTGAGTTCATCTTTTGTAGATGCTCCCTATACCTGAAACCATGCAGTATCTCTCTTCTATGCCTGGATTATTCCACTCGCCATGATTTCCAGCTTCATCCATTTTATCAGAAATGGCAGGCTTTCCCCCCTTTTTAAGGCTGGCTAGTACTATTTCTTGTATGTGTGTGATGTGTGTGGCATGAGTCCCTGTGGTGCAGGGTATCAAGTGCTAAGCACAGGGATCCACTGGCCGTCCTGCAGACTGAATGCGAATGTGGAGGAGGGAGAAGGAAGCTAGCAACCATCAGAGGGCAGGAAGCTGCGGGAGGGAGTGTGCTTGAATCTTAGGAGGCTTTCTCATCTTGGTCCTTTCCCTAGGACCTTTCTCGGGATTTCCCTTGATTTCTCCCTTTGGTTGGCTACACACCCTTAAGGGACCTCTTAGGAAAGGGTAGGTGGGGATCAACCTCTGGGGCCTTGCTACCTTCTGTCCTGACCCTGACTGAGGAGTCTCTAGACACCAGCAGGACCTGCAGGCAGGGAGCAAGGGTGGCCTCCTCACTCCACCCTCACCAGCTGTTCCACTTGGCCTCAAATTTAAACACCCCGTCCCACGAAGCCACAGCCTAGAAGTCACCAGCCCAACCTCCATTCCTCAGTTCTTTATGGAGTGCCTCCTCTCTACTGAGGACCTTGGAGGAGCCCCTGCCCAAAGGACTGTACCTCCCCTGCAGCCACCTTAGGCCTATGGACTTAGCCAGTTCCCAGGCTACGGCAGGACTAAGTACATTCATTATGCGGTACCCTGGGTCTCCAGAACTTATTCACCTTCAGGGACTGACGTCATCTGAGGTGATGCTCTGTGAGGCCTCCTGTGCAGCCTCTTTTCTCCACTGATTTATATCATCCTGGGTCAGTCAGCGTTTCATCGCCATCCCCAAAATATCCAACATAAGCAACCTAAAGGAGGAAGGCTTTATTTTGGATCACAGTTTCAGACGTTTCCATGGTCAGCTGGCTCCTTTACTCTGGGCCCGAGGTGAGGCAGCACATCATGGCAGAAGGGCAGAGCAGAGGGAAGATGATCTGGGCTTGGTAGACAGGAAGCAGAAAAAGAGAGAAAGAGGCCAGGGACAAGATATAGTCCCCAAGGGCCCTGCCCCAGTCACCTACTTCCTCCCACCACTCCCCACTTGCCTAGAGTTTCCGCCTCTCCCAGTAGTCCACTGAAATCGTTAATCCACAGATAATCCACTCTGGAGCTCAGAGCCCTCATGATCCAGTCACTTCCCCAAAGCCCTACCTCTGGCCATTGCTGCACTGGGGATCAAGTCAGCATATAAGCATTTTGGAGAAATTCCAGATCCAACTCATCACATATCCCTCCCCATTAAGTTGGTGATCCAGCTTCTCTCTTACCACTTTTCTGGCTGTGAACTCAAATTACTTTTGGGGAAAAGAGAAAGGCGAGGATCTCATTGGACAGACTAATTAGAATTCATTTTCAAGTGGCATTTCTCAGTTTCTCACTTTTACTTGGAGACCCAGGGCCAGGGGGAGTCTGAGAACTGGTACCCGGTCCAGTTGCATTTGGTAAGGGCTCTCAGCTCTATCTAGAGGACAGTTGATCATGGGGGGCAATTCTGGCTCCCTGTCCCCCAAGCTCAGCCAAACCATTCCGTTTCTTTCTCCCACTTTCTAAGATGCTGTGCTTTGAACCTCACCAAATAGAACTTCAGTTTTCAGGGATGTATGTCTATAAGAGTGAGAGCCTATGTCTTCCGTTGTATTATTCTCTCACACAAGTAAGAGGCCTGTTATTATTGCCTGCACATTTGTGTTCCCAGCTAAAGGGGGTGAGGACCTCCTGTGTGGCTAAGGAAGGCAGGCAATTTGAGGACACCTTTCCAGATGGTTCTTAATCTCCATGGTTTTTTGAGGGACACTGGGTGTCTAAAAGGACTAGTCTCCCCTCACAGGAATTTTTTAACTATCCCTTGGGTCAAGGAATTTCTGTCACTGTGGTGGACTGTATTTGTCCCAGGGAAATAAGCATCACAACATTGTGGGATGCACCTACCTGCGTGTCTGCCGATTCTCTGCCATGTCCCTGTGCACAGAGCAACCCAGGCTCCCAGTAGGCAAAGATTGGCATCTGTCATCCAAAGTAATTTAATCATGTCACGTCGGAGCAGCTTGGAGAAGGTCCTGTTGGGATGTTTGCTTTGGGAATCGAGCATTTCACCCACAATTAAACCCATAAGTGCTGTTCTCAATAACTGTATTAGCCGCAGCACATTAACAACAGAGCTTCTCTAATAAGCACTCGAGTTTTCTCACACATATCAGGAATAGATTGGGTTTTTGTATATATGAGGTTATTTTAACAAAAAACTTCCCCAAGGGATAATCAAGTTAATGAAATTTATTAAGAGAATACATTGCATGTAATGAATATGCATATTTATAGGACCTACATAATAAACCGAGCACTTATCAGATCACTTTCCCTCATAAAATAAACATGGTCGATCCTATTTTGTAGGAAAGAAACGTAACATTTATGTTATGCTAATGGAATCCATACGGAAAACGATTTTAAGTCACTGGAAGTTTCCCCTTATTGAATAACAATTAAAATGTAAAGGACATTTACCTGAAAGCAAAGAAATAAGAAAGATAGATAGATAGTTAGAAAGAAAGAAAGAAAGAAAGAAAGAAAGAAAGAAAGAAAGAAAGAAAGAGAGAGAAAAGGGAGGGAGGGAGGGAGGGGGAGGGGAGAGCAGAGAGGGGAGGAGAGGGGAGGGCGGGAGGAAGGAAAGAAAGAAAGAAAGGAAGGAAGAAGGAAGAAAAAGAGAGAAAGAGAAAGGAAGGAAAGAAAGAAGGAAGGAAGGAAAAGGAACAAGTGTCCCTTGCCCTCCCAAGATCACTGGTCTTATACATGGTGACTCTGCAGCCTGGGCTGTGACCCCTCCGGGCACATGAGCTCCAGCAGAGAACAGACATGTCAGGAGGAGCCTGTGAGCACTGTGGACTGGAAACCACCAGAAGGTAAAGGTAGAAGTGAAACAAAAATATTGATATTTACTTCAAAGACGTTTAAAACAGTTTGGTATCCTATTCAGACAGGGGCACTGTTCCTGCTTTACACAGTGCTGTATCAGAAATGTGGGCTGGTGGGCAGATTCTTACTAATACCTGGCACCCCAGCACTCTACTGCTAAGATTTAAGCCGGTCAAAGTGGCGCATGCCTGTGATCCCAGCTGATTGGGAGGCTGAGAGGCAGGAGGATCACAAGTTGATGGGCAACTTAGTGAGATCCTATCTCAGAAAATTAAAAAGGGGTGGGGATGTGGCTCAGTGGTAGAGCACTTCCAGTCCCTAGGACCACAAAAAGAAAGTCAATGATTTACCATGATTCAGCAATTCTTTCCTAGGAATCTACCCAAGAGAAATGAGTTAAACCGCATAGGAGACCATGGGTTTGGACCGAGCCCCTGCACTGGGCCCCAGTTGACCAAACAAAAATGGAGTAACTTGTGCTAAAGCACCACTTCACCAAGGTATTACCTCACCTTTCAAGAAAACAGAAGAGTGAGGGGTAACAGCCAAAGCCTCAAGCAAAGCCAGTTTTAGATAGTATGATAAGTTCTTCTGTTTTACTCTTTGCCAAGAAAGAAACTTAGAAAGGACCTTTTTGTTCCCTTTTCTGATTTTTTCAGCCCTTTTCTGCCTATGAAGTCAAACTTCTCAGTTCAGCTCATTGGAAAACTCACCTACTTAGAATGAGTTGTTGCCCAATTCTAGAATCACAAATAAAAGTAAGTTAGATATATTTTTGACATATTTTACCTTTTGACAAATGAAAACTCCCCCCACACATGAAATAGGCAAATTTTCGTAGTAGCTTTATTCATAACAGCCCTCAATTGAAAAAACCCACAAGTCCACCAAAGGATGAAATGATAGAGATTGTGGGATATCCATTCAATGGACTACTTTTCAGTAATAAAATGAGTTTCTAACTCACATACAACCTGGATGAACCTTGAAAACATTTTGCTCAGTTAAAAGAGCCGGATGGTAAATAATGCACATTCTGTAATTCCACTGATGTGAAACATCAGAAAAGGCAAATCCAAAGAGAGAGAAAGCAGAGTAGACTGCCCGGAGTTGATAGGCATGAAGAATCTCTGTGAGAAGTTGGGAGTGTTCTAAAATTAGAATGGGAAGAAGGTTGCACAATAGGCAGATTTACTCAAAATCAATGAATTGCACATTTAGCATAGGTGAATTTTACAGAAGTAAATTGCAGCACAGTAAAGCTGTTAAAAAATTAGTGATGGCTTAGTTTTAACATAGTGGAAACTAGTGAGCCCATGATTTCCCCTGAAGGAACAGGAAGGGCCTCCATGGGACCCAGAACTTAATCCTTGTTTAAACACCCTGTGGGGGTATTGCACATAAGAGAAGCCCAACTGAGATCATGCACAACTGCAGGGATTCATGGCCCTCTCTCTGCAGGGCTGAACACCTGGTTATTCCCACCTGTAAGTTACTAAGGCACTAGTTAATTTTGGGCCCTGGCTGAAGTCAATCTTTATATTTTTTATGGGAGAAACTCTGTCTAGCAAATTGAGAATGGAAGCCGGGCACAGTGGTGCATGCTTCTAATCCCAGCAGCTTGGGAGGCTGAGGCAAGAGGATTGCAAGTTTAAAGCCAGCCTCAGCAAAAATGAGGTGCTAAGCAACTCGGTGAGACCCTGTCTCTAAATAAAATATGAAATAGGGCTGGGATGTGGCTCAGTAGTTGAGTGCCCCTGAGTTCAATCTCTGGTACCAAAAAAAAAAAAAAAAAAAAAAAAAAAAAATTAAGAACAGAAGTCAGAGAGCAAAGGATGGGAAGTCTAACAAATATTCCAGGCAATTTCATGTTAGTGTCTCAGCACCTACAGCCTGATTTGAATTATTTTGCATATCCAAAAGTAATGGGAACTTTACTTAACAATAGCCTGTGGTTCCACATTCCCATTAGTTTACATAGGCTTTCCCCCAAAGAGGTAGCTTTAGTGCAGCTTTCCAGACCCCAACATGGTGTTGAGGATGTAGAGAAAAGGCACACTCATACATTGTTGGTGGGCTGTGAATTGGTGCAACCACTATGGAAAGCAGTATGGAGATTCCTCAAAAAACTTGGAATGGAACCATTTGACCCAGTTATCCCACTCCTTGGTTTATACCCAAAGAACTTAAAATCAGCATACTACAGTGATTGCAGCCACATCGATGTTAATAGCAGCTCAACTCACAATAGCTAAACTATGGAACCAACCTAGATGGCCTTCAAAAGATGAATGGATAATGGTAAACATACACAATGGAATATTAGCCACAAAGGAGAATGAAATTACGGCATTTGCCGGTAAATGGATGGAGCTGGAAACTATCATGCTAAGTGAAATGTCAATCCCAAAGAACCAAAGACCAAATGTTCTCTCTGATACGCAGATGCTAATTCACAATGGTGGGGGTGGGTTAGGGAAGAATAGAAGTACAAAAGGAGATGAAGGAAAGGGAGGGGGAATGGGAATAGGAAAAATAGTAGAATGAATCAGACATTACTATCCCATGTGCATATATCCTCTTTACATGACCAATGTAATTTCACATCAAGTACAACCAGAAGAATGATTAGTTATACTCCATCTATGTATGTCAGAATACATTCTACTATCATGTATAACTTACAAGAACAAAAAAAAATAAATAAAGAGTAAAAAAGAACTCAACATAAAAGAGGGGCGGGAGGGGTGGGGGGAAGGGAAAAATAACAATGAGTCAAAAACTATTACCCTGGGTAAATGTATGATTACACAAATGGTATGCCTCTACTTCATGTACAAACAGAGGAACAAGATGTATCCCATTTGTTTACAATTTAAAAAAAAGTGAAAAAAAGAACCCAACATGATGAAGAGACAATCAATATATAAAATGCAGTTGAAGGTAATGACCAAAAAAAGTTGATTTTTAAACCCTTGGAAAGCCACACTAGACAGTGGACTATGAGGAAGTGGCTGGACAGGTGAGGCCACACGCATGGAGAGCGTGGCCTGTCGCTGGCATGCACTTCCAGCACGGGGCTAGACGCCTGGGCAACAGGAGCCAGAGAGGCAGGTTGCTCTCTTCCTCCCACCAGCACGGGACTCTTTCCTTTGCAGATGACCAGTTTCCATGGAGACCCCAGAGCTACCATTCCTGGAGGTAGACTGGACTGTAGCAGCAGATGGACAGGCCCAGGCCATCGTGGTGTGGGGGTGCTGCTGTTGCCATTCTGGGGGTGATTGCTGTTCCGATCTTCTGAGAGGGTTAAAGTTGCCTTCTGGAGTTTCAAAGAAAGGCTCATTTCTGTCTGGTCTCTCCCCTGGGTTCTTGAAGATGACCCTAGCGACTTCCAATGCCCAGGGGATGGTTTTGAATCTGTCTCTCTGCCTCTGGATAACATTTTTCACTAACACCTCAGACTAGGAAAGAGAGTGAATAAAACAATGAGTCAAAAGTTCTAACTTGGCCTGACTTCATAAAAGTACCCATTCAAGTGGAGCTTGTGGCCGTAGGCCCCTTTGTGGGCTGGTGGGTAGGTGTGGGGACACCCTGGCCTGCAAGCGAGGCTTGCTCCAACGCTGAGGGACCCAGCACACTCCATCACTGCAGGAGTGTGTGCTGGCTGATCCCCTGGAGAGGAAGTCACCCAAGTGCCTGGCCACGAGTCATGAGTTAAACCAAGCAAGACCCACGCCTGCCATGGAACACTCAGGGGCCTGAGCTCCTTCCACTGACAAGATATGCTGCTCAGTGGATAAAACAAGGCAGAAGAAAACCTGCGGAGAGGGCTGCCATTTATGTAAAAAAGTAAAAGGGTAAGTACAAGAACATATGGGTATACTGGCTTATTTAGACCTTATGGGAAGATCCCTAGGAAATCAGTAACAGTAGTTACTTCAAGGAGGAAGATGGAGGGAAGTCTGAGGGTATAAGGGATAGAAATTCCTGAACCATCGAATTATATTTGCTCTTCACTAATTAAGTGAATGAAATTAAACTGAAAAAGAAATTCAATCTGTACAAACACTACTGTCCTGATTTTAAATATATGGCAATGAGGCTCGAGTCCTGGCTGGCACCAAGTCAGCCTCAATCCAGGGCTTCTCCACCTGGGTAAAGCATTACTCTTCTTACCAGGGCTGACTACTGGACACTCAATAATTTTGAATATTTAAGGTCTCTATTACTTTGGGGATGAGGGGGAAAGGATAGAGGAACAACATTGACCTTAGAAAGTTCACCCACTGTAGCTGTAGATAGAAGTTGAGAGATTACCTGTCAGCAAATTAGCCTGGACACAACTCCCTTGTAAAAGTCCACCTGGAAAGATTTTAAATGTTAACAAATATTCACCTGGAATGAACGCCTGCGTTTTATTTCAAACATAATCACTAAACCATGAACTGTCCCAAAGTGGCTACCAACCTGAAAATGTGAGCAGATTTAGTGCTAGGAGTGTAGCTCAGTGGTGAGTGCTTGCCTAGCAGGTGTGAGGCCTTGGGTTTCATCCCTCGTACCCACCTCTCCCCCAAAAGGAAAGAAAATTCCTTCCTAGTAGGGCGACTATAGATAAGAATAATGTATTGCATATTTCAAAAAGCAAGAAGGATTTTGAAAGTTATTACCATGAAGAGAAATGATAAAT
Source organism: Sciurus carolinensis (assembly GCF_902686445.1). Lineage (NCBI taxonomy): Eukaryota > Metazoa > Chordata > Mammalia > Rodentia > Sciuridae > Sciurus > Sciurus carolinensis. The sequence continues at coordinate 13,984,688 of NC_062227.1, forward strand.
GTTCGAGGAGTTAAATATGTTTAACCTGATGTAAACATTACCCAATGTATATATGTATGAAATGTATAACATACCCATTAATATGTACAATAATTGTTTTATGTATCAAAAGAGTAAAAAGAAAATTTAAAAAATGAAGTAAGTGGATTTCAGGTGTTTCCATGCCGTGAGATCTCAACAAGGGATTTTCCTGAGTTTGTGGGAAGCTCTTGCACGCTGGGGTAGTTAGTCACACATCCTAAGTTCTGAAAATCCTGTGCAGTACACTGACGGGATGTTTCAACAATTATTGCTTTTCAAAACATTTAGTGGGTGCACAAGGTATATGTGGTGTTCAATGCCTCAATTAAAACTCAATTACGTGCAAGTAACTCAACAGCTGTGAAAGCTCCCCTCTTGTGGGGACAAACGAGGACAGACCTGTTACAAGTGACATACTTGAATCATGCAGCTCAGCTATGGAATCGATGGCCACCATCATTCAATCGCACCCGCTAAAGATGTTATCACAGTTTCACAATTGGAGTGAGCAGGAAGAGAGATATTCTACTTGGAGCTCCCACACTCAGCTGAAAAAACCTTCCCAGTTCCTGCTGCTGTAGCCCTGCAGTGCTGTTGGTGGCCTGGAGCACACTCTTTAATATTTGGGGACACAGTCAAGGCTGACTGAAGTGGCACCGAGTCTCGTTTTCTGACTCTGCTTGTGGAAAAGCAACCAAAGGAAGAGATCCCATTTTTCCACCTCAGGTCTCCAGTGAACAGTCCACCCTCCAGGTATCAAGTCAGAGATAAAACTAAGTTCCTCTTTAGGATTGGAGGAGAGAAGTCACTCCATTTAAACCCACGTTCCTTTTCTATGCATTCTGGACCATGCTGGCCAAGAGAGGGCCTCTGAGCGGGCTTCTCATCATTTTTTGGGGGGGGAGTGGTTACTGGGGATTGAACTCAGGGGCACTCAACCACTGACCATGTCCCAGCCCTATTTTGCATTTTATTTAGAGACAGGAACTCACTGAGTTGCTTAGCACCTTGCTAATTTGCTGAGGCTGGCTTTGCACTCCCAATCCTCCTGCCTCAGCCTCCTGAGCTGCCACCACAAGGCAGCTTCTATTCTCAATCCAGTCAGATTACTTCCATCTGTTCTGATTTTAGGATGAACATTAAGACAGAGAATTTATTTGTGTGTGGGCGAATCTGCGAGCTGTCTCGTGCTGAGCCAGGAGAGCAAGGGAACAGGTCAGGACATGCTATCCCCAACCCAGCACTGTGGCATTCGAGGAAACTGCAGAAGCAGAGGGCCTCCCTGACCTCATCCTGCCCTTCTCCCCTGAAGCAAGTTGTAGAGGAATTCTCAGGTCTTCCTCTGGAGCAGGTCATCAGATCCTCATTCCAGAGGTGTCCCCCCAAACCTGGGAAGAAGGAATGCACTTGTTCCTGATGACACAGAGAAGAATCCTATCAAATAGGCCTTGCTGAGTCCCCTAGTTTATTAACATCAGGTCATACCCATTAACCAATCGTGCTTCCATGTGGCTGTACACTCCATTAATTTAGCATGAAAACACCAGGCTTTCCCTGATGCTTCTGGATCACACAAAACTCATATCAAATAAATCTGTATGCTTTTCTCTTGCTGATCTGGGTTTTCTTATAGAGGCCTCTGGCATAAGCCTTGCTCTGGGTGAGGATGATATTTTTCTCCAATACAAGAGAAACCTGAAGTTCAAGATGATTCGGGATGCTGGACACCCTGGCATGAGGGATCTACTCCAAGAGAAGCGGTTTGTTGTTAAAGTGGTTTTCTTGCCTAGTGAGCTCTCATGCTCACCCAAACTGGTGTACAATCCCTGGACGCTAGGAACCTAACCATGCTGTGAGTCAATTTAAAATTCAGTGTGAATTTATGCTGTGAGGGAGAACAGGTGGAATTCATCATCTGGGAGGGCTCCTGTCTGGTGACATGTATTCTAAGACGTGCGAGGATTCTCTGCCTCGGGAGGTCTCAGCATGAGAGTGTGTCCTGGGCTCCTCATTAGAAATGCTCATCCTGGGGCTACCCAGGCCTGCTGGATCAGAATGGCACAGGGGAGGCAGTGAGGATTCTGCCACAAGTTCTGCCGGGCATCAGATGCAGGCTAAGGAATGCTGATCTACTCTGAGCAAGCTCACATCTGGGTCTCCCCTCCACACTCCAATAAATAGGAAGTAGCCCTACCAAAATGCCAAGGTAAAGGTTCAGCCATAGGCTGCTTGCTGGTTGCCAGAATCACCTCCAGGCTTTGGCTCTGGTTCCACAACCCCTGCCCAACTGGGAGCCTTGGAGCCACTGGCCCAAATCACTGCACCCAGTCACACTGCAGTTGGAACAGGGGCAGAGAATCCCAGGCTCATTCCCTGCTTGCTCTCCTTCCCATACCCCAGCCCTGGGTTGGGGCCCCAGAAAATGACAAGATTCCAGGCCTAAAAATGTCCGGGGCCAGTTCACAACCAAAGATACCACCTTCATCTTCACATCATCTGCAATTGATTCACACTGGAGTTCTCAACAGAGAAAAGCAGTGGGAAAAGTCGACTTGAATGTAGACTAGGGGCTGGGCAGAGTGGTGGGTGGGTGTGGCAAAGGACTTGATGAGCACGTGTCGAAATATCACACCAAACCCCACTAAGTGTACAATTAACACAAGGTAATCAAAAAATAAATTAAAAAAAAAGAAATGGAATTGATTTCCATCCTTTCTCTATACGATGACTACGTTGGCTTTAGCATGGAGTTGCTGGTCCTGAGTGAATCTCCCAAATGCACAGAGAGGGCCCAACGAATCGCCAGGCCTCTCCCGCCCGCAGGCGCCTACCGCAGCCCTCTCCTTACAGCCTGCGAGAGAGCCAGCCAGAGGTTCTGTTTCGCTTTATTGGATACACCAGGTGTGGGATTTACAGAGGGAATGGCAACGTGCACAGGAGAGAGACAGCACGCCTGCTGGCCTTTGTGTCACGGGGGCTCTGAAATGAAAGGACCTCGCTGCCACACAGTACAACAAGAAGCAAACCGAAACCGCAGCTCGAAGGCATCCCAACGTGGATAATGTAAACAGTTAAATTACTAAGTCATTATTCAAGCTCAAAATACTTCCAGGAAAACAGCATACAAAAAAAACATATAAATTACATTTAAGGTCTGTACATGATTCTTAAAAAAAAAAAAAAAAAATAACAATACTGTGTTCTGTACAATATTGCTTCCTTTTGAACATTCTAAACCCAAGAAATATGTTCCCTTGAATTCCAGCAAAGTGGGCAAAATACACATGCAGTATAATTAAAACCATTTTGCAAAAATACAAGGTCGGTTTCTGTAAAGGCACGTTGTGCTTTAATACGGGGAGCTCCCATTTTGGAAGCCCCTTCCTCTTTGGACCTTGGCAGGTGGCAGTGTGCTGTTCTGTTCATCTTTGGCTGGGAGAATACCACTGGCCTGGGGGCAGCGGAGGGAAATGGAGCTCCCTCCATTCCCAAGCCAGCAGGCTGGCCAAGGAGAATCTCGGAGCCCCAGGTGCCTCCAGAGTCCCTGTGCAGACCTGTTTCCCCCACATTTCTGACACTCGATCCACACACAATATGGGGTGAAGATGTGGCCCATATTTTTGCAGAGCATATGCAGCTCACCACTGATTGACCACCAGGAAAAAACGCAGGTAGGACAGGGGTCAGGGTAGGTCCTGTTTCCAAGGAGGTCATGCTGCTAGGTCCTCTGCCCAGCTTAGGCACCAGTGTGGCCTCCAGCCAAACAGGGGGACCCAGAGGCAGCTCTGAGCGCAGAGAACGGACAAGACAGGTGCAGGATTTCAGGTCACTGAGTCTGCAAACCAGCCCTCCAGCTTCTGGGCTCTTGTGATGACTGGTTTGTGACCTCTCGAAGGGGGTTGAGGTCCCATTGGGGTCACAGTGGGTTCTCATCTCCTGGTGCCTGGGCCCTGTGTGCCCCTCAGGCTTCCAGCTGAACTTGTGCTTCATCCATCTGCAGAGTGTCATTGTCCCCCAGCAGCTCCGTCTCTGGGACAGAGCCATCTTCTTCCTCCTCTGCTTCCTGCACTGGGCTCTGGACCACATCTTCTGGGATGTTTTGAGCATCCTCGGTGCCCTCTGAGAGCAGAGCTGCCCTGTCTGCCACAGACGTGTTGGAAGGCGCTGTGGTGACGTAGCCCGTGCTGGTGGAACCGCTGCCGCTGTGGTGCGAGCTGGGTTTGGGGACCATCTGAGGGGGCACCTGCTGTGGAGCCATCTGCATAGGGATCTGGACTGGGTAGAAGTTGGGCAGGTATGCCCCATAGGCAGGCACGGGCTGGTAGCCGTTGACGGGGATGTAGAGCTGGGGTGGGGGCACCATGGGTCTGATCTGGCCCTTCATGGGGATGAACTGGGGCTGCGGGAAGGGCTGGGCTTTCTGCTTGGGCCCCATGTAGCGGGCGTTGCTCACGTTGCTCACGGGGCTGGTGCTCAGGGAGCTGGTCTGGGTGGTGTTGCTGGCCCCCGAGGTCTGGGCAGAGCTGTTGTAGTTGGACAGGTTGCCCCAGGCCCGCAGCCGGCTGTGGATGTCCTTGAAGCGCGGTCGCCTGCTGGGGAACTCGTTCCAGCACTCGACCATGAGGGCGTAGACCCAGGCAGGACAGTCATCCGGGCAGGGCAGCACCTGCCGGCTGCGGATCATCTCCACCACGTCCTGGTTGGAGTATCCGCAGTAGGGCTGCAGGCCATAGCTGAAGACCTCCCACAGGACCACGCCGTAGGACCAGATGTCCGAGTCGATGGAAAACTTGCCGTACATGATGGCCTCGGGGGACATCCACCGGATGGGCAGCAGCGAGGTCCCCATCAGCTTGTAGTAATCAGCAGAGTACACCTCGCGGAAGAGGCCCAAGTCTGAGATCTTCACGTTCAGCTTGTCGTACACCAGCACGTTGCGGGTGGCCAGGTCCTTGTGGACCACGTGGTGGCCGGACAGATACTCCATCCCTGCTGCAATCTGCGCCACCACGTGAACGAAGTCGGGGGGCTCCAGGGCGGACTTCACCGTGCGGTCGTCATCGGTGCTGCCCACGTCTGAGTGCGGCGAGCGCATGACCAGGAACTCGTGGAGGTCGCCGTGCGAGCAGTAGCTGAAGATCATGCTGAGGGGCTGGTCCTTGGTCACCATGCCCAGCAGGCAGACGATGTTGGGATGCTGCAGCCGTGCCCGCAGCATGGCCTCGTGCCTGAACTCCTCCCGGAGCGGGCCCTCTGCTTTGTCCTTCAGCGTCTTGATGGCCACCACCTGGGTCTGCTCCCCCTGGGTAGGCCCGAACAGATGGCCTTTGTAGACCTTGCCAAACCGGTCCTCCCCCAGCTCCTCCATGAACCTCACCGAGGACAAGCTGATCTCCTTGAGTTTGGCCTGTCGAGAAGAAAAGCCCAAATTAAGCCTTTCAGCCACTCACTGCCGACACCAGGAGGAGCAGGGAGCCTGGAGGGGTCAGAGGCAGCCCTGGTGCAAGACCCACCGCTCCTGCCTGCCCTGCACGTGGCTCCCCAATTAACCTTAAATACAGCTGTGCTGCAGCCTGTCTGGGACCTCCCACGTTCCTAATCAGGCCGCATATTAGGTGCCTCCAAAATGTGACCAGGATGCTACCGCAGAACCTCCCTCCCACTCCCGTGTGTGTGTGTGCACGCGTGTGTGCATCCATGTGCTCACACTCAGACACGTCCTGAGGCCACACCTGAGCACCAGTTCTCCCACAGCCACCCCTGGACTCTCCCAGGAGTGCTGCCTCCACGTCCCCCCGTGTGCAGCCACACCATAGCACAATGTCCTGTCTTGGTCTTTCCTGATTTTGTCATTTTTAGAGTCCAGCCCACCGGTCTACAGAGGCTTCCTCATTGGGCCTGCCTTGGGGCTTTCTCTGGATTCAATTCTCAGGCAAAGCACTCTTGGCAAAAGTACCACACAGGTGATACAGACCCTCTGGCATCTGCCTCTCAGCCTCTGCAATGCCTGCTCCTTCTGTAAAGCTGGCCTTCATCCTTCTCAGTCTCCTGGACCTGCACACCAGTCCTGGGGGCCCCGTGTCCTCCTCAGATCCTGTCCATGGCTAATCCTCAGCACCCCCCTGGCTGAAGAGCCAAATGAACCAACTTTCCCTGACCACCTCAAAGGGTCCTTCCTTCCGCGTCAGGTGGAAACAGTGCCCCCCCAGGGTGAAGGGTGGCAAAGCTGCTACCCACTTTTTCACCTGCTATATTTCGGAGTTTCCTAGCTGCCTCCCTGTCATTTAAGAACATTCAGAGTGGGGACAATCTCTCAGAGGTTGCCAGTCCCTCCTACTTCCATTTAAAGACTGGTATTCTATCCTTCCCTCAGAAACAAACACAGCAAAACCAATCAAGGAAAACTGACCAGAAAACCAGTACTGGTCCCTTAAAAAGGCCACCTGAAGTGTCAAATTGTGGGAAGGCTTTTGTCTTTCTCTTAGGTCATCCTGTGGGCAGAGCTGAGGCACCTGAGCAGTGAGGATCCTCTGCTGGGCCACACGAGGTGCCCCGGTCTAGTTGTGGGGGAGAAGTCACGGACTTCTTATTTGGTGAATTCCAAATATGCCTGCCATTCATTTTCTAAGGACACACACATCCGGATGTATTTTAGAGAAGACGTGGCAAGAGAAAATTATGTGCTATGTATGGAGGAAATGAAGAAACTGAGTCTCAGAGGTGACCAACCCTGGAGGACACGACCTCACAAAGCTGCCTTGCTAGAAGACATAAGCAAAAGACCTGCTTGTGCTGGTTGATGAGCGGCATCTCCACATCCTGGCTGGGCGAGGCCATCAGCTGCCGGCGCTGAGGCGTGGACGCCGAAGCCTTCTGCCTATTGCGGCACATGCAGACCAGGAAGAAAAGGCAGGCGATGACCAAGGGAATGGCGATGCTCGGAACCAAGATGTACAGAATGCCCATCTTGCTGCTGTGTCGGGGACCTGTGAACGAGAAGAGGCTCTGGTGACTTTTGAGAAGACAACCCCCTTTCAACTCCAAGTTCTCTACCAGCTGCCCAGCCAAAGTATGTAAGCGCAAGTGGACAAGCCGATAAATTATACAAAAGGGCGAAATTGCACACCAAACCTTAAAAGTAGTGCTCATCCTACTGTGCAAACAACCCCAAACCACCCGCCACGGAAACAAACTGGAATGTACAGCATGGAACGCAGACGAACTCCACAGGCCTTCATGTCCACAATGGCCACATTCACTTTGCTTTTCTGGTGCTCTTGACACCATGGGAACAGGCGTTGAGCGGTATTTCACCTTTACCAAGGTCTCCTCCACTCCCGATTTTGGGGAGATTTAGGAAATACATCTGCTGTCCACCTTGGTGGGTCAAACTTGGCTCTGGGATTAGAAATGACCTTCTTCCTCATTCAACATTTTAAATTTTTTAGACATTTTTATATCATGTTAACATTGTATTTCAGAATACTACATATAAAATGCATTTAATTTAAAAGAGCACAGGCAGTCCATGAATTTGCCCAATACAATATGCAGAAAGGGTCAAAGAGTTCTTGAAAAGCAAGATGTACTGATGGTACTAAGCTCTCAACTACCCTTCACTTTTATTTTCCACAGTGAAAAGCAGCGCTTTGTCTCCCTCTACAGGGTTTATGGGAAGTGGCGGAGGAGCACACCAGAAGCAGGGCTGCGAGACCACAGTAAGCAGGGGGTGGACCCCGGCAGCTGGGCAAGGGCTGGCTGCCCTGGGGCTGTTGGCACCATCCCCCAACCCAGCACCTCCCCTGGCGACCCTATTTTAAGAGCCTGTGGCCTGAGTGAGGAAGGCAGACCCCTTCCCTACATGTGATGAAAGGTGGGCTCTCCAGGGGCACTTCCCTGTATCCCCAGGGAACTATGTGGCCTTACGTGAGCCCCCGACCTTCAAATGACTACCCCAGACTTGACAGGTCTATGACCAGGGGGCAATGAGCTCTCCATGTGGAAGAAAACAAAAAATATCTGGTCAACATGATATCTGAAAAAACTGATTCAGTCTCAAAAGGAGCACTCTGGTGCCCTCTTAGGAAAGGTCACAATGTCCCAAACCTAGTCTCTCCCACTTCTGCCCTCTAAATAAGATAAAATCAAATAAATCTAAAGACAAAACTGTCTTCTGTCCCCACCCAGCAACTTCCCTGGCCCCCAAAAAGGTCCAGGAGGCAGATGTTCCAGAAGCGTCAGGGGCCATGGACAGTAGATTCTGGTTTATTTTTCGTTATTAGGGTGAGGGGTGCAACAATGTCCCTCATGCCAAAATCAGGGACAAGAGCTTTGTTCATGCAATTACACAATCATTTGCTTTATTATTATATTTTTTTAAATTACCAACACAACACATGCTTATTGGAGAAAAAAAATGTACTACAGAAATGTGGGGTTTAAAAAGTAAATATTCCTAGTAGCTACCATGTTGTTAATAGGCTAATACTCAATTTTTTGTGTGTATTTTAGGTTGAACCACATTAAACAACTGATATTTAACTCTTCTGGTATCCAGGAAGAGTAGTTTCATACAGTGTTTTACAAGAGACTAGACTTCATTTTAAATTGAATTGTGTCACCTGTATGTTTCTGCTCCTGTTTTTGGAACAGAATCAACTATTTTGGACGGGTCTGCAGATTCTTTTACAGCCGCATACTACCCCCCAGTGTGGATGTACTTCCCTAACCCATGCAACCTCTTACTGATAAATTAGTCTGTTTCACATTTAGCTCTCATGAGTGTTTCTGCAAGAAATTTCCTTACATTTCTGCCCTGTAAGTGCAAGTATCGCCACAACATAAGATTCTAGTAATCACCGGATCAAACAATGTGCATATATATATATATATATTTTTTTTTTTTTTTTTTTTAATGGGTACCGCTGATGTCCTTCCTTGCAGGAAATAGTTTCAAAGGACTGTACCAGGGTAGGCTACAGTTGAGCTCCTGGTATTTGCATTCTCACAGTTTATTCTTACAATGAACACACATTCCTGAAGAGGTGTGTGAGCTGCTCAGCAAAAGCAATGACAAATCTGGAGCCACCGAATCACAATTTCAAAACAGCAAAAGGTAAATACTCATAAATATCCGGTAGGGTGGGGGCACATGGCTCCACGGGAGAAGGTTTCCAGGCAGGGGAGCCTGGACTGCCCCACAGATTGATCTGTCTTTCTGAATGGTCTCACGGTTTCCCTTCACCCACCACTTCCTGGTCCCAGCTGAGTCTCAGTCACGCAACTTTACTGAAATGTAAATTCAGTAATTTACATTCAGAGATAATAACCCTGAAGTTTTCAGTCACTGACTACACAGTCTCTTCCTATATTTTATGTAGCAAAGACACTTAGAGGGAATGTTGAGAGATCGGGGATTCTATTTTCTCCTCTCTCTACCAGTTGTGTGTGTGAAAGCTCAGAAGCAGGGAAAAGCCCCAGAGAAGGGGACAGGGGAGCATCTTTCTTCATATTGGGAAATACTGTGCCACGATGTTCACAGAGGAACAAAGAGGCCAACTGAATTCCAGGACTGGTTACAGGAAAAGGGATGGAGAAAGCGTCCCAGAATTCAGGCAGTAGCTACCACTGTGTGCTGAACTTAGGAGTTACATGCACAATAGTCTCCAGACATCTCTGCATTTTTTTCCCCCCTGTGGTGCTAGGGATCAAACCCAGGGACTTGTGCTTGCAAGGCAAGCACTCTACCAGCTGAGCTATCTCCCCAGCCCCCAGACTTCTCTGCATTTTAAGACATTTTATAAGGATCTGATTTTATATCATAACCAGCAACAATCACAATGGGGCTCTGTGGTTCTCTCTGTCCTGAGGCAAAACAGAACATTCTCATCACAGGCCAACTCAACAGTCAACATTTTAAAAAAAGAGAGAGAGAGAATACATACTACACGAGGGTACGTCACACAGTTCCATGCGTACGTTTTTATTCTGCGTAAAGCACCAGGGGCCTTCCATCTGGCCTCCGGGGTTCCGGCAGTAGGCATGCCCCCCTCCGAGCTCGGGAAAGTCCACGCTGGACAGGTGGTGGCTGTGGGGGTGCTGCAGGGCCCACGGCTGGCACTGGTGCCCCGACTTGGTGGTGCTGGCGGTCCCTCTGTAATCTGAGCCCGAGCCGTTGTAGCACTGATGATCTGAAAGAGGCGGACACATTAGGAGGTGTGAACATCCAGGGGCATGGGGCCCACCCTGAGGGTACAGAGTTCACCCTCCTTCAACTACTTCATAAAGGAACAAATCCACTCTGCCTGCCTGTCCCCAACTGGGAATTTCCAAAAGACCAAAGGATTTTACATATCGTCCAAGAAAAGCAGCATTAAAAATAATGACTCAATAAAGTCCCAAGCCTATAAATGAAATTGAGGGCGCATTAGGGACACATGTGAAGGAAAGCTGTCAGAAGTTATTCCACGGCCCTGAAACCACCTTTGGAATTGTCAGCACTGGCCTCATTCTCACTCATAAGAGAAGCCAAATTGAACTGTACAAGCAGCCAGGGTAAATCCTGGGCTTGGCCCTGCAATCTGCAAGACCCCCTCCACCACCCAGGGGGATGCCAGCTCGGTCACTGCAAGAACAGCGCCGATGGCCTTACTATGCTCCATGGAGGAGCTAAGGATGTGCATTTGTTGAACATTTACCCAGAGTTTATCTCCAGTCCTCTTCCAAGACTTAATTATTAACTCACTTAATCTTCATTCCAACCCCACGAGGTTAGCACTATTACCCTCATGGAACATGAGGAAACAGGGAGTTTAAGCAACTCCTCGGGTCACAGTGGAAGCCCCATGGCCAGGAGTTGGATGGACATGCAGGGCCCTGAGACCAGGCCCTGCCTGTCTTGGTAAGGCACCCTGTGCACTTCTGGAAACCTCAGACTTGTCAGCAGCTAAAACAACCCTGGAGCTTGAGAGCAAAGTGGCCTCTGGTCTGGGTCTCACCTCTCACGGGGACAGCATGTCCTGGGAGATGTCTGCAGTACTCCCTGTCCCGTGCTTTCTTCCCTTATTGGCTTTGCCGAATGCCAGGACTTACTAAATACCCAGAAAACACAGGCTACTCTGCTGCCAGGAAGAGGGGGTGGGGGGCATTGCTTCTGTCCTCTACGGACCCCAAACAGGCCACACCCAGCCTCAGGTTCAGAAGAATTAAGTGTCCCCTCCATCGCTGAGGTCCTGTACTGCAGGGAAAGGAGTCTGGGAAGGTGGAGAGACCATCTAAATTCCCTTTTATAGTGACATGGATGCTTCTGGGTCCTTCTGAGTTGCCACCATGCGTCATCTTCACATCTCAAACTTGTTTAAGGCTTAGAAACCTTCAGGTTTCTGGAGACTGTACAGGGCCTGGGAGTCCACGTTTCCCCAAAGGAGCAGAGAAGCTGGGATGCTGGGCCCTCCCCTCAATGCTCCCAGCAGCCTTTTGGGCAGAAACCTGGATCACCCCCAATCTGGAGACAGGAAGTCCCAAGCTGGAGGGAGTTTGAGCAACTTAACTCCAGTCTCAAAAATGGACAGGGTTCAAGTGGGGTGTGAATCTGGGTCAAACCCCTAGCTCTTAACCACCAGCAGGCTGCCCTGTGGGATTGGGGGCTGGACAGTGAGGATCTGCTATGACTTGTTTACACGAGGCAGACGGGGACCCCAGGGAGCCCATGTCAAGCCCACACACTACCCCTCTCAGCTCCCCGCGTTGGGATACTCACAGCGGCCCAGCCTCTCTGCGGGGATGCCGATGCGCATGCAGTTGGCCGCATCCGGGCTCTCGGGCATGGGCAGTGCCTCGCACTTGGGCAGCTGCAGACGCATGAGGATGAGCGGGTTGGAGCGCGCGATCGTGTACTCCTGGCGGCACAGGTCGCTCTCCAGCACCTCGCACTCGTCGCGGCACAGCTCACGGGGCTTGGGCGCCCGGGAGCGGGCATCGCACAGTGGGAACACGAAGTGGCAGAAGGACGGAATGGCGAACTGCGAGCACTGGTCCGACAGGTGCGTGGAGGTGCCAATCATGGTGAAGGCCGCTGCAGAGGCGTGAGACCCCTGTGAGTGATGGGTTAGGACTGCATCCCCAATGCCCCCCCAGCCCTTGCTTTGCACCCTAACCTTCCTCCTCATGTGGCCCCCTGCCTCCTGGTCACCAATCCCTATGCTGAGCCTCAGAATTAGCAGCAGACACCTAAGTCCCTGGTCCTAGAGGTTCCCTTGCAAACTTAAGCAGAGCAAGAAGAAAGGAAAACCAGGTCCAAGATACCTCTCAGCTAGATGCCTCTTCCATGACAGAAAGATTCAGAGTGCAGACTCCGAGGCCACCTCCTAAGGTTCTACCATGAGTGGGGATTCTGTAACCACAGGTGTGCAGAGCTGGGGCTGGACAACTTCCCGAAGACAGCAGGACAAGAGGCACAATCCTGAGCCCCTCTTCCTAATACCCCAGGCCTCCCTCAGGGACCCAGGCAGGGAGACCCCACAGGGCACAATAAACCCATCCAGAATGAGGGGAAATGTCAGCTCTGTGAGATGCGGCTGGAGAGGTGAAGTGACCAGAAGGGGCAGCTGGTAAAAGGGGTGTGGCATGGAGTGGTGGGAAAGCCAGGGGTCAGGAGCCAAGCAAAGCTGGGAGGGCAGGATTTCAACTCTGAAAGACTTCTGTGACCGAAGGAAGCAGAAAATAAGTAGCAGCAGCAGGAGCTTGAGTCTCAGATGTCAGAGGATGAAGTTGTGGGGACACATCAGGTGACAGATGATGTACAGCTGAAGACAGAGGCTTTTCCTACACACCCTGTGGAGACTGTTCCCTCCAACATAGGGAGAAAACCTAGAAGATGGAATTTAGTCCCTGGGGCGCCCCAGCTCCTGCTGACTTTTACCTGAAGTCCCATTTGTAGCCAGCAGGTGGCGCTGCCACCACCTATTTATTCTCAGATGCCCCCTGGGGCACCAACCCAGTAGCCAGTGAGGGAGCCCATTCAGGACCTTTCTCATCCTGTGATTGACAGTCTCTCAGTCCTTTCTGAGCTAGTTCAGTAAAGTGATTTGCGGAGACCCCCAATGGGAGGAATAAAAGTGTTCACAGAGCCTGTAAAATAGGCCTGGAAGTGAATGGGTCCAGGAGGGTGCTGGCAGGTCCAGTGACAGGCCTGACAGTAGCTGGCTCTGCCCTGCTCCTGTGCCCACACCCGAGTGCTCTCCACTTTGTCTTCAGTCCTGGAATCCCTTCTGGCTGGTATTAAAATTGAGGCACAGAGAGGTTACAAGGTTAAGGCCTAGGAAGTTCCAGATTGGGTGGAACTCAGGTTTGAAGACCTCACTACAGATATGGAAGTTATGGAGAGGGCCATCAAAATTGGTGGCTCTAACTCCAGGCAGGAAAAGATTGTCTCATGGGGTAATTCAACTGATATGACATCACGGCTGATTTTGATAACATTCCTACTCCTCGACCTTAAAATGTATCATTTGAGGTTTCTGAAAATACACCAAGGAGACCCAACAACCTATGTCCTCACCTTTGTCACATTCTGAATGTTGCATAACACCCTGATCTCCAAACAGGACATTACCACACTGACTCAGTCTCTAAGTTTCAAACCACAATCCAGTCCATCTAGAGTGACTTCATATTTATTTGGGGGGAGCCGGGGTTGTAGCTTAGTGTTACGGCACTTGCCTAGCACATGTGAGACCCTGGGTCCCATCTCTCACACTGCAAAAACTGTATGTACCATCAATCTAGAGAGCCCCCATTCTATGTTTTTCTTTCAAAACTGCTATAAAGTCAGGCTGCTTGGAGATCTGAGCTGTTTGATCCCTTAAGCACTGCTGAAGAAAAATCAAGGGTCAATCTTGGGTCTAGAATCAGTGTTTGCCAATAAGTGGGATTTTCGATTAATTCTGGAGTCTCTGGCTAGCATTTTGGGGGGGTACCACAGATTGAACTCAGGGGCACTTGGCCCCCTGAGCCCCATCCCCAGTCCTATTTTGTATTTTATTTAGAGACAGGGTCTCATCGATTTGCTTAGTACCTCACTTTTGCTGAGGCTGGCTTTGAACTGGAGATCCTCCTGCCTCAGCCTCCGGAGTCACTAGGATTACAGGTCTACGCCACTGCGCCAACTCTGGTTAGCATTTTAAAAGATGCTGAGGATGGACTCAAGGATTTTGGAGCACATGATTCATAGGAACGGCTGTAACTAACTTTAATGACATAGAATTAAGACAGAAAAATCCAAGTGTACTGCTGTTAGGTACTGCTGTGAACACTGTTCCCCATCACCCATTTCAGTTCTGTGAAACAAGTCAGTATTGTCCAAAGGTTGAGTGCCCCTTATCTGCAAAGCTGGGGACCAGAAGTATTTTAGTTTGGGGATGTTTTCAAATTCTGGGGTATCTGCATATATATAAAGAGATATCCACGGGGAATCCAAGTCTAAACATGAAATTGATTCACATACACATAGCTTGAAAGTAATTCTATAAAATACTTTGAATGATTTTGTGCACAAAACAGTTTGTATGCACTGAATCATCAAAGTTTAGGTTTGGAATTTTCCACTTGTGTCATGTTGGTGCCCAAAAAGTTTCAGATTTTAGAGTATTTTGAATTTCAGACTTTCAGATTAGGGATGCTCGGGCTAAATTCCCTGATGACATGAAGTATACTTGTTGTATTTTTTACTGCCCAAATGGTTTCAGAAGTTTGTCTTTAAACAGAATAAACAGCTTTCCTGCTGAGAGGTACCAAAACTTCCATGATGGCTTCCTGCTGGACCAGGACAACACCTTCAGGTTCCTCTGTCTCACAACTGCTCCTCTACCTCCCACTGGAACCCTGATCCTGCCTGTGGGGAGCTCTCTGCCAGCACAGGCCAGGCAGACCCATCAGTGACCAGCATCTTAGGTCCTCCTATTAGAGTGAGCTGGACTTACGAAGGTCAGGTCTCTGCCTTGGGTCCTCCCTCCATGCCTTTCCACCCATCCCACTACCAGGGTAGTGCTTTGCCACCCCTTTGCCTGGCTGGACTCCCCCCGGGTGCAGTCAAGGTCGAGAGCACCACAGAGAAAATCCAACCAGATGTGGGTGCTAGGGCGCTGCCAGCTTCACAAGGTTCTCCTGGCACCTTATGGGATCTGGAGGGAAAATTGGGGGGCTGGGGATGGAAAGGAAGAGCCAAGGAGGCTGTGCAGGACTTCGGTCATGTTCTAATCCCCAGGGATTTCCATCAAGGAAATGCATGTGCACAAGTTGTTACATTAGGGCTGACAGTGGATCCAAGGAGCTGATTCCTAAATGACCTGACCACTTCTCCGACTCTGAACCAGGGAGCTGAAGACCTGGCTTTGTTCTCTGGAAACTGAATACGGATGTAGCCTGTGTTCACTGCAGTGTCTGCTCCACAGGCTCCACAGGTGACAGGCAACCCTCTCCACCAAAGGCTGAAATCAAGCCTGGAAGCCTTTGAACCAAACATGGCTCAGAGAGGGTACAAGAGTCAAGAAATGTGGAACAAAGGAGGAGCAGGTGGCATGAGCTGGTTGGTCTAGATGCCGTGGAGATGCAGTAGGAGGGTACGTGGAACTCTCAAGGTTTGGTCAAATTAAGCGTGCAGAACTATGTCCCACACAATCTGCACTTGCTAATTGCTACTGGATGTGCTCTGTTCTCCAAGGGTTCCTGTATTGGCAGCATGGTTCCCAGTGGGGTGATGTTAAGGGGTGGTGGGACTTCTAAGAGGCAGGGCCTTGTGGGAGATCATTTGGTTTGCTGGCAACACTGGCCTTCAGAAGGGATCAAGGTAGCTCTCAGGGAACCCTGCTTAGTTCTCTCAAGAATGATGTTATAAAAAAACAAGCCTGGGCCCTCCTGGGCTGCTTTGGCTTCCGGTTATGCCAAAGGATCTCTCCTTCTCACATATGTTACCAACATGGTGCCACTTATCATGCGATGAAGCCAGGGGGACCCTCACCAGAGCTAGCATCATGCTGTTTAGACTTTTAGCCTTCCGCACTGTGAGCTAAATAGACTTCTTTTCTTTATAGTCCCTAGCCTCAGGTGTTTCATTATAGTAACAGAAAATAGACTACTACACTAATTTGAGCTGGGAAGTTTCAGGACAAATCATATTAACAAATTGCAACTGCTTCTAAAAACGATCTCTGATTTCCTACTACAAGAGGGATAATAAAAAAAGGTCTGGGGATAGCTCATTTGGCAGAGTGCTTGCCTTGCATGCACAAGGCCCTGGGTTCAACAAACTCCAGCACCAAAAAAAAAAAAAAAAAAAAAAAAGAGGAAGAGAGAGATAAAGAGATTCACTCTTGGGGCCATGAGCAGTAAAATGCACAAGTGGTGGTTGCCTGCAGAAAGAGGTGCCTTCAAGTGTGCTTAATGTCTCATGAGCAAAGTGTTTGGCTCCTACCTGTGATTCGGTTTTCAATCTCCCCCTGCATCTGGAGAGAATCTACATAAATGGTCCGGTTCCCAATAAAGCGTGCACAGGCGATTCCCCGGTAGGGTTGACAGAATCCATCCTCTTGGTAGTCATCCCTGTGAAAGCACACAAGGTCTGTAAGTGCAGTGGGAGTTGTCAGATATTCCCGATGATTTGATTTTTAAATCTAGCATCTTACAATCCAATAATTTTGCCCTATGGTATTTATCCAAATGAGTTGAAAACTTTTACATAAAAAGTCTACACAAAAACTCAAACATTGATACTTACAGCATCTTTGTTCAAAATTGCCAAAACTTGGAGACAACTGAGATGTACTTCAGTAGGTGGATGGACAAACAGAAATGGATGCATCCAGACGGTGGAATATTATTCAGTGCTAACATGAAATGAGCTATTAAGCCACACAAAGGGAGGAAATTGAAATGCACACTACTAGTGAAATGAACCAATCTGAAAAGGCTACAGACTGTGTGGTCCCAACTCTGTGACACTCTGGAAATGCACCAGTATGGAGAGAGTAAAAAGACCAGTGGTTGCCAGAGATAAAGGGGGAGGATGAGTAGGTGAGCAGATTTTTAAGGCAGAGAAACTACGACCAACGACATTATCGTGGTCATCGCGTGGGTCATCACAATGTGGTCAAAATGCTCAGAAGGTAAAACATGAAGAGCAACCCTGAATGTAGACCACTGAGTCCAGTTCACAATGATGCATCAACTGTAATGAATCGGGGAGACTGTGAGGAGGCTGAGAGGGGAGGACAGGGAACTCTCTGACTTCCGGTTCAGCTTTTCCATCAACCTGAAACTGCTTCCCAAATAGCCTATTAACGAAAAACAAAACCCAAACACCCTGGCATCTTTAAGGGAGTGTGGGATGCGGGAGGATTCCTTAAGAGTGACATGTGGCTGGGCAGGTGCCTCTGCATAGACACACAAACACACCCATGTCAGACGTGAACCGTGTTGCTTCCTCCCTTGGTGTACATCAGAGACATCCGACACACCCCTACATGCTTCTCATTTGCAAACAAGGCTTTTATGAAAATGACAACGATGCAAAAGCTGCATTCAACCACTAAATGGTAGGAGAGAGATCAATGAAGAGGAGAAAAGCAGCACAGATGTATCTTCTAGTATATCCAAAGGCGACAGAGGCAGAGAAAAAGGTAAGTGTGGCCTCAAAGAATTTGCGAGGCGAGATGCATGCTGGGATACACTAGGATGAGAGTTGGTTGCTGCTTCGTGGGCAGCAGGACCGTGTGCAAATCTCTCCTTCTATCCTGCAGTCCAGCCTTCCCAGTCCTGCAGGGGCAGCCTGCACTGAAGTGAAGGGGACACAGCCCTCCCCCTGGGCCCCAGTGGGAGGTGTGCTAAATTCTCTTCTGCAGAGTCTTAGTCCGGCTTCAGGCAATGAAACCCACCATTATAAATAGCCAGGTGCACTGCATGGTGGTCCTGAGATCCTCCAAGCAGAGGAGACCAGTGGACTGCAACAGGCCCTTCAGGCTGCGGTCTGCTGGGGACACGGGGCTGGCTTCCAGAACATGCCTCTGTTGATCCCCTCAAACCTATAACTCAGTAGCAAACTGAGGACTGATCCCATGAGTGAGAACACTTGTTCTCCACCCTGTGTGGTGCAGACCATCCCCAAATGAAACCTGAGTTGTGTTCAACTTAACCAAATGGACTTAAAAACTCCCCGTCTTAGCTGTCACAAAGAATAAGATGCAATGCTTGTGAGGAGTCCCAGCAGGAGCTTCTCTCTTCTGGGTTCTCCCTCACTGCAGTGTCTTCTCAAGTCCCCATGGAAAGGTTCTTTTTCAAAGAAAAGAACCTAGAGCCGTCAATAATCCAAATGAGGAAGTTTGGGTCTCAGCAAGAGTGGGATGCTCTCCTCTTGAGCTTGCTGTCTGTTATATCTTTGGGTTCCTCATCTGTAGATTAAATAGGCAGCATATTTGACAGTGTGAGCCCAGCCATGCTTCTTCACCCTCCCTGAGCTGAAGTTTATTGCTAGTCAAAAACACCCACATAATGAGAGTTGCCTCTGCCATGGGGCTTGCGGTTGGGTTGAGGGTGCCTGCATCAGAGAAGCCTGAGAGAGAGCTTCCGCTCAGCCCTTGGGATGACCCAGCAAGAATGGCAATTTCTTTCCTTGCCTGCCAGACTCAAGGAAGAGCACTCTGGGCACTTGCTGCAGGCTTCTCCCTGGCTCGGGTCAGGTGCTTACAGGGTGGAGTGGGAAGCTGAGGTACGGGGTGGACAGTATGGGGCTCTCGCCATCCCATCCCCTCCCTCCTCAGCACTCATCTCAGTGGGCTTCTAGTCTGAATCCTGGAGAATTTCCCAAAAGCCAAACAGAAGTGACTGGAAAATGACATCCTTGAATTTTGAGAATACAAGTAGGAGTTACTTTCTACTTTCAAACAAAATTATGTTTCATCTTTACCTGGTGTGATTTGGGAGCACTGAGGAGTAACAGAGCTGGAGAAAGTCGATAAAATCAGTCACTTGGAGGCTGGGACAGAATCTGGCACCTATGAAACTCCTTAGACAATGCAAGTGAAATGGATGTGCTTACCCAATGGTAGAACATCAGTGCTACGGAAATTCAATCTGAAAACCTTCTGCCTTCCTAATGCGCCAGGCACTGATTAAAAGACCTGATGATATGTGGACGGAGAAGAAACTTCTCATAACAGGAACAATTAGGAAAATGCTTTCAATACTTTTTAACAACAACAACAAAAATTTATGGGAAAAAGTTCCACTTCCTTATAAAATATGTGACTACATTTGAATGTTGATGTTTTTGATATGAAAAGAGCCTTTGTTTCCCTTAAATCTCATTCATTACTTCTTCTACATCAAGCAGTTACCATCAAGGAGGGGAGAGAAAGAAATAACTACAATAGCGGGTAAGAAGATGCAATAGAGAAGGAGTAGCAGAGGGACCCAGGGATGCAGAGGAAGGAGCTAGAATGCTAGGATAGATGTGCTGCTCCTCAGGGCTGAGAGGAGGGCAGGACAGATGTACCACCTTCCCCTGAAGGCATATGCTGAAAATAAAACTGTGTGAAGATCAATTCACAGACAGAAATGATGAAACAAAATAGTGAAGCAAAAGCTCTGTAAGCAATTATAAAACTCAGCACTCTTCATGGGAAGTTAACAAAATCCAGAGTGCAAGCCACAATGGAATAGAAAAGCCACGTGGAAATGTTAACACCCATTGAATGCAATCAACAGAATTAAGGGAATCAATGGAACTAGTCAAATATTAGTAAAGAAAATGAAGAGTGGACGAACTGTAAGCACCATCCTGACCTGAGGGACATCTATAGAACGATATGCCCAACCAGAGCAGTCCTCTCACCTTGTTAGTTCACAGGGAATGTACACCCCCACAGATCACATGCATGGCCATAAATCAGCCCTCAATATTTTTAAAAGAACCAAAACCATGATTCTCTAATGACAGGGAACTAAATTAGAAATCCATAACAAGAAGATATTCAGAAACTCTCCAAATTTTTGGAAATTGAATAACAAATTTCTGAAGAACTGATAGGCCAAAGAAGAAAATGCAGAACTATACGATATGAAAAGTGAAAGTATTGGAGATTAAAAATTCTTGGGGGTGTTGGGGTTGTGGTTCAGTGGTAGAGCACTTGCTTCACATGTGTGAGGCACTGGATTTGATTCTTAGCACCACATATAAATAAATAAAATACAGGTTCATTGACAACTGAGAAAATTTGAAAAAATTCATGGGGGCAATTAAAAGGTATAATTAGGAATTTATAGCTTTAACTGTTTGTTAGATAATGTTTATACCTTAAGAATTTTTAAAAAGAGGGGCACATTAAATCTGAAAAAATTAAAACACTACAGTCAAGAGCAGAAATCTATAAACTAGAAAACAAACAATATAAAAATCAGAAAAGGCAAGAGTTAGTTCTTCAAAAAATTAATTTAGCTGCATGTGGTGGTACACACTTGTAATCCCGGTGACTGAGGAGACCAAGGCAGGAGGATCACAAATATGAGGCCAGCCTCAGCAATTTAGTGAATTCTTGTCTCAAAATAAAAAATAAAAAGGATGGGGGTTATAGCTCAGTTATAAAGCACCCTTGCATTCAGTACTGGGGTTCACTACCAGGAAGGGAAAAAAACCAAAAACAAAACACCAACTTATTTAGATTGCTAGCATTTAGAAAAACTGATTAAGAAAGAAAAACACACACTACCAATATCAGGAATGCTCAAGGGACATCACCAAAGACTCTACAGATGGTCAACAATAAGGAACGTTACCAACAATAAGGAAACATACATTTGATGAGTTAGAAAAGATGACAGTTTCCTTGAGGAACACAAAACACTAAAAATTAGTACAAACAGAAAGAAAAACAGACTAACCTTCAATCTCTTGAGGAACTTGAAGTTGTATAAAACAAAACAAACCTTACCACAATTAAAACAGAGAAACTGGTAATTGTTGTCAAACATTGAAGGAAGAAATGTCAGTAGTGATACACAAACTCTTAAGAGAAAATACTGAAGTAAAGGCCACTTTTTAATTCATTTTATGGCTAGCACAACTGTGCTACAAACATCTAATAAGGACATCAAAAGAACATGTAGATCAATAGACCTCATGATCAAAAGGGTAACACCCTCCTCATAAAGTTAACTGAATCTAGCAAAATAAACACAATATTTTTAAAAATGTGCCAAGGACCAACTGGGCTAACCCCAGGAATATAAAGTTACTTCAACATTCAAAAGTCAATCATTGAACCAGGCATGGTGGTGCAGGCCTGTAATCCCAGTGGCTCAGGAGACTGAGGCAGGAGGATGGCAAGTTCAAAGTCAGCCTCAGCAAATTAGTGAGGCCCTAAGAAACTTTGTGAGACCCTGTCTCAAAATTTAAAACAAAACAAAGCAGACATAGAGAAACTATACAATTATCTTAGTTGATATAAAAAGATCATTCCACATCCATTGTGAAAACTCCAAAGAAATGAATTAAAGAACTTTCTCTAATATAATCTAATATAAAGGGTAACTATAAGAAGTATTACTTAAGGTGAAATAAGAAATATTTTCCCCTTAAAAAGGGAAACAAGACAAAGATGCCTGCTCTTACTAATTCTATTCGACATCTCTGTGTTGGTACTGAGCATCACAATAGGAAAAATGTGTAAGGTAGGTAGGTAGGTCAGCTGATGATAGGTAATTAGATACACAGTGACAGATGAATGGCATATAGTTTAGAAAGGAAGATACAAATCTGTCTTTAGTCATAGACAGTATCATAATTTACAGAGAATAAAGGAATATATTTAAAGTATATTACAAGGAATATATTTAAAAACAAGTACACCTAATATGGATTTTGTAAGGCCACAGGGTAAGTTCAAGATACAAGAATTAATGAATATTTATATGAGAACAACAATTTGCAAATAAAATTTATATACCTTTGTACATATGAATTTATATGTATATAAATTTTATTTGCTAATTGAAATATTAATGTTATCACAAGTTATGTGCATATAAATGTAAATACACACATATTATATAAAATACACACACATAACTTGCAATAACATTCTTTTGCCTGTTCACTTACCAACGAGAAGGCAGTTTGTTTTCTCCAGAAGTCATTTTTAATTGGTGGCATGTCAGTTGGAAGTTTCAATTGTTTTTTATAGTGCTACTTTTCCGTAATTAGGATGAAGTTTGAATTATGCTTATGGCGATTTCCCCAAAATAGCAATGGAAGCAGCTGAAGTAGAAGATATCCGCTTAGACATGCAGGCGTGCGGTGCCTTTGAGCCACGGGCATGAGATGCTCATTATGTGGTTCCATACACGAGCTTGGAGACGGGGAGATAAGTAGGAGCTGGAAATGGAGATTCCAGGGTCATGAGCACGTGGAGAGAGAAGGGTGGGAGTCTTGGAATTGCTTGATGTTTGTTAAGTCAGAAAAAAAGAGGGATAAGGACATGGGAGGTGATTTCCCAGAGCCCAAGAATTAGGATAATTTTAACTGTTCAAAAGAACAACACGCTTTCTTAAAGCAGCACGGTATGCATGCACACACTTGTGGGTCACGAGGTTGGTCCAGGACAACACAGGGAAGGTGGTGGGGGGCCCCTCTGATGCTGAGGTTTCAGAGAGCACCCTCATCCTGCCACAACCTCCTGCCACCCCAGCATGCAGCCCATGTGTGTGGGCCCATAATAGTGAAAATGAGCCACTTTTAATTGAAAAGAGCAGAAACAAAACAGAACAAACATAAGAAATGCCAGATATGTAGCCAAGTGTTATTCTCTGGGTATTGCCCAAACTACCAGCTGAGTAACTTCTAATAACCCTGTTCTGTGAAGTTTTGCATCAGTGGAGAAACCACCCTTTCTTAAAGCTTTTGTTCTCCATGTACACACCCTCCTCACCCCCAGCTGAACACAGATGGAAGGAGACGGATACTTTGATGGTAGTAAATCCCTTACCGCCCAGGACACCCAGCCCCGCCTCTCCCCACGCACACATGCTGAAGTTACACACACTGCCAGCACCCACGTGTGGGGACCTGCGAGGGCAGCAGCAGGCAGGGACAGGGCAGAGCGTCATCCACTCACGCTCCTCTTTGAGAGCCAACAGCAGTGCGTCCTGACGCTGCCACTCTGCACAGGGATAAACCCGGGCTGTTATATTAGTCACTGACTCAACTCTCCAGTTCCACAGACAGGACACAACACTTGCCTGAGGATGAAAGAACAAGAACTGTTGTGCATTTGCTAAGGAAATGGCCTAAGAAAAGAGTTACTGCATAGTATAGACTGGTTGTTCCAGGATGAAACAGAGAAAACTTGTGGGTTATTCGATGCCTTAAGCTCATTATTTTCCATCTTCATTTTGGTCCAGACATGTCATAAGCACACAGCTATAGGGAGGGGTCAATCTGAAACGTGATCATAAAAGAAAATCATGGTTGCAGAAAGATGACATCATGACATCCAGTGAGCTGGTGTCTCAGTCTGATCAAAGACAGTCCTTGGGTGAATAAAGTCATTTGCCAGAGAGCAGAAAGGGTGATCCCAGAGGATAGCAGTGGGTGAACTGGGGAGATGTGGGTCAGTGGACACACAACTTCAGTTAGGAAATGCATGAGGAATAAGTTCAAAAGATCTGCTGTATAACATGGTAACCTCAGTTAATAAGTATATATTATATGCTTGAAAATGGCTGAAAGAGTAGATTTTAAGTATTCTCACCACACACAAAAGTGGTAAGTATATGAGACAATGCATATGCATTTTGGGAGGTGCTTTGTTTTCTGGTGTTGGCAATTGACCCAGGGTCTTGTGCACACTAAGCACATGCTCTACTACTGAGCTACAACTCCAGCTTTTATATGTATATACACACATACACACATGGGTTTTATCTGCCAATTAAAAAACAAATTAACTACTCTAAGAAACTCATCTATCAGCATAAAGTCAGTAAGTTAATCCAGCAGGGCATCAGAAGAATAATTCAGTCTGACTGAATGGGTTTCAGTCTAGTTTTTAAAAAATAGGAACTCTATCATGTAGCATATCATAAAAGCAGAAAAACTACAGTCACCTTTGTATCTGGAAAAGTGAGTATAAAAATGAAGAGCTCTCATTATTAGTGACAATAAATATGTAAACTATGAACAGAATAAATATGTCAACTATGAAGAGAAGAACAGAAAAATATATGCTTTGACAAGATGATGGA
The DNA here is from genome assembly GCF_902686445.1 of Sciurus carolinensis. NCBI lineage: Eukaryota > Metazoa > Chordata > Mammalia > Rodentia > Sciuridae > Sciurus > Sciurus carolinensis. The sequence continues at coordinate 14,008,997 of NC_062227.1, forward strand.
AGTCCTAGGCCATGCAATAAGACAAGAAGAAGAAATAAAAGCTAAGGTTTCACAAAACATACCTATTACTTATAGAAGACTTTATTTCCCCCACGGGAAAAATCATCAAAAAGATGTTACAGAAGGTTAATGAAATAAAAAAGTTCAACAAAGTCGTGAAGCACAAGATCAGTATCTAAAATTCAATGTGTTTTTGAACCACCATCAAAAATAAAACATGGGAAGGAAAGATAAGGTTATCATTAGCAGAATTAATAAGCCACCTGAAACATACATAAGAAAAGATGTGCCCCCCATGGAGATGATGGAAAAAATTATACAACTTTTTTTTGAAAGGGACAGAGAAATATAATCATGACACCACAAACTATAAAGAACATCAATTCTTTCATAGACAACAGACTTCTATGTAATTCCTATAAAAATACAAACATAAAACTCACATGGAACAGTGGAAGGCAAGTAACAGTCCAGAAAATTTAGAAAAAGGGTATAGTAATAAGACAGGCGTATTATTAGCTCCATGCCCTAACAAATACCAGAGACGGGAAGGCTGAAACAATGCAAATTTATTTTCTTATACTTCTGGATGCTGAAAGTCCAAGATGGAAGTGCTGGCCAATTCGGTTCCTGGCAGGGACTCTCTTCCTGCTTTACCAATGCCTGCCTTCTTGCTGAGTTCTCACATGATGGGGGTCAGGGGAGATCTGATGTCCCTTCCTCTTTTATAAAGGCACTGATTCTATCCCATCAGGGTTTAACCCTGAAAGCCTATATTCCCGAAGCATATATTCTCTAATAGGGAAACATACTGGGATGGGACTTCCACATAATGAATTTGGCAGGGGACACAATGTAGCCCTTAGCAGTAGGTGAGGTATCTTCTCCTACCTGTGGCAACATATACCAAATGTCAGAATGTTGGAACATCAGTCCAGTTAGCTATACTAAAAAAAAAAAAAGAAGAACCTACAGGCAGACTCATATGTATAGAAATTTCACCTATAACAAAGGTGGTATATTAAATTTAATAATACAGAACAGATCATTACAAGGTGCCAAGTAGTAGGTCATGAATATAGAGAAATATTACAATAGCATACCAGCTTCTATCAGCATAAAAAAACTCAATTCTAGGTAGAGCAAAAACTACGTAAAGGATTATATCTGGATAATATTCTAAAACTCTGACAAAGAAATAACAAGATGACAACTGTCCTAATGGAAAAATGGACAAAGCAGAGTTTATTTTATTTATTTGTGGTAGTTACTTTCTATAAAGTCATTACAAACACTGAATTAGCAGAAATGGAGCTACTGTTCCAAGTGGGCAGGCAGAGTTAGTTTTCTACAAGTCTCTAGTCACAACATTTTATTCCACCAATCAATACACTGCCTTGTTTAACATGTTTCTGTTTAAAGATACCATATTTAATATATATATTATTGCTTTGTTGGCACTGAAGTCACAGCCAACAGCATTATAACTCATGCCTGGACAGAGCTTGTCGAACACACATATTTCTTCTGAGGCACATCCCAGCCTTCTCAGGCTCTGGAAGGCTAGACAGCACTTTGGCACCATGCCTGGGAGTCACTTTAGCCAGGGAAATCATCAACAAAAATCATGAAAATGAAAAGTGTGACTGCAAAGAGGACACTTGTTTACAATCTGAGGACTAAAACAAGAAATGTTGCCGTGTGACCTCAGTTGGGAAAGTGTGTGTGTGACTCAGATTTTCTTACCACTCTGCATACCCATGAATGACCAGGAAAACACCCGAATGTCGAGACTGAGTTTCCAAATAAACCACAGTAAGTGACTTTGCAAATCAGAGGACAGATTTTGTGTGAACAGAGAATTCTGTGGCTATTAAGCCAATCAGATGATGCTCAACCTCATTGTTATCTAGTGAAATCGAACATTAAATTACCATTTGACTCAAGACACTGGGAAACATTTTAAGTTCTGACAATACTATGTGCTAGAAATCAGGGGAAATGATAACTCCCTCGTTACTGGGGGACTCTGAGTCCCTTAGCCTTTGCGGAGGGCAAACTGGCTATTCCTGGGGAGAAGGGAGGTGGCCACCTGCAATTCCACCCCAGAATTCTGTCCTGGGAGAACTAGGGAAGTGCCCTACCATGGAGCTATATCCTCAGTCCCTACTACATATTCATAATATAATAATAAAATATATTCATTATAAAATATACGAGTATAAAGACATAAATTAGGGAAAGAGTAGTAACTTCTGAATGACCTAGCCTTTTCCCAAGGCTCATCAGTAGGTGCTTGATGCAACTTCTTCTGCCTAATCATCCTATTAGGAGTGACTGCTATGGATTTGCTCCAGCACTGTGTTTCAGCAGAGAACTTTCTCAAGTAGGATTCAGTGTCCCATAGTTCCAGCCTGCACTCCCAACTTGGCCCCACAGCACACCACCCAGCAGAGGAGGCCCCAGAGAAACAGGAACCAGCAAAGACTGAGCAGTTAATTCATCGCCAACAGGGTGTTCCTGCCATCGCTCAGAACATCTGAATGTGAAGCCATAGCTATCCAATGTGGCTGCATGGGAGACAAAGGGACTGAGTCACTGCTTGTCTAAAATACAGGCAACGAAATGAGTGATCCTCCTTCTACACGATGACAGCATTTGCAGTTCATAGGAGAACCTCCTAACCCAGATGGGACAACATTGTGCTGGAAGCAAGAGGCCAAGTCCAAAGCCAGATTCAGTCAGCAGCTTGATAAGGGGCAGAGAGCCTGGCTGTGTGCCTTGGCCTCCTCATATATGAGGTGGGCTTGAGACCCAGGCTGTAGAAGGTGCCCTACACTTTATGAACTGCAAATGAAGGAGCTGAGAATATAGCTCAGTGGTAGAGCACAGGCCTGTCATGCGCAAGGCCCTGGGAGGGATCCCCACCATTGGAAAAAAACCAAAACACCTGCAGGTGGGTGAGGCTGGGATTTCACAATGAGAACCACCTCCCTGTTCACAAACAATCTTGTGCACCAGGCTCCTCCTGGAGGTCCTGGCAATCGGGTGTGTGTGTTTATACCCCGTGAAAGGTCATGATCCTTGAAAGCAATGAACCATGTTTATTATTATGACATTTTTCCTTTACATGGAAACATGGAAAATGTAAGTTTCCCAAACCTAAACGAGCATTTTGCCATCCTTGTGTGATGCCCAATCAACTTCTAGCAATTTTGGCAAAGACAGGAGTTTGTTGGATTTAAAGTCTGGATTCTTACATAACCAAAACCCTCAGAGTATTGGAAAATGGTTTGAGGAAAACAGATACTTACTGAAAGTTATGATTTGGGCTGTGTGTTGGACCTAAAAGGATAAAACAAAAAGCCAGGTTATTAATACTTCATGATCTGGAACACAACTGCTTTCAAGTCATGCCGACGGTAAACATGGTAGGCGCCCATGGGCTCATTTGTGGCCAGTTGTCCTCAGGCCTTGGGCTCAGCTCAGCTCATGAGGACACCCCAGTGATGCCAGAAATCATTAAAAAACAAAGCAAAACAAAACAAAACAAAACCACAACAAGGGCTGGAGTGGTGGCTCAGTGGTAGAGCGCTTGCCTGGCATGTGTGAGGCCCTGGGTTCGATTCTCAGCACTGCATATAAAAAAATAAAATAAAGGTCCATTGACAACTAAAATACTATTTAAAAAAACAACAACAAAGGGGTGCTTTCTGTTTAGGTGGATACTTGGGGGGCTATTTTAGGAGTTGTGCTGTCCCTTTTCTCTCCTCATCTCAACTTCACACACAACACCTTTTTACTAATTGTAGCTGGCGTGGCGTGGACTTGGATGACAAGCCTGGGGCATTCATTGCCTGGGACCTTCCCATCACTGGGACTCAAGGACTACATTCTTTCTTGTCATTTAATTCCTTCACCCCATGTGACAAGCATGAAAGTTCAGACCTGTCATCACACTCTGTCCCCCTACCCAGCTAGGCCAGGTGTGCATGCAGTTTTACAAAATCTCAGCACAGACTCTAGCAAGTGAGCGGAGACCAGTGCAACACGGCCCACAAGACTCAGCGGGTCATCTGCGGCCACCCTCCCCCCATGGACATCTGACCTGCTGAAATGTGGCCTTTCTGTGACTGTCCCAGCTCACCTTGTGTGTCTGGGATTATTTTCTGGGCTCCAGGTTTACAGACTACCCCATCTGTGTCTATTTTCTTTTATTACTAGTAAATGGGCAATAGGTTAAGCCAAGACTGTGCTCAATGGGAAAGGCTTTGGGGAATGGTTTTATTGATTTCCTCTCATGTTGGTTTGTGTACTCAGTTTCAAAGAGCAAATGAGTCTCTCGCTCAGTGGCTGTGAGCATCCCTATCTGTGAACCAACATGCCTTTGCTGCCCTGACTCACCAAGCCGAACATAGAGGACTCCAGTGGCAGTAATGGTCTTCACCCCATTGGTGGCCACGCACTGATAGTAGCCAGTGTCTGTTGTGTCCAGGTCTTGGATTCGCAGTCGAGAGCCATATTCTGTCTTCCGGATGATGATTCGCTTCGGCTCTTGCACGACGGGAGCATCGTTCTTCAGCCACCTCACATTGGGAGGTGGGTTTCCTGCCACCTTGCAGTGCAGGATTGCTGTCTGGCCCTGGACAATGGTGATATTGTTGACTGGCTCTAGAAAATTCAGAAAGTAACCTGCCAAGCAGAAGGGTAACAAAAAAGCAAACATCAGCGAGAGCTGGAAGGAAGCCCCTGGGGGCTCCTATATGAACAACTTGTGAGGGAAGGTTTCCATTTTTGCTCACATACATACACACAGTAGATTCCAGCTGTTGGTGGTAATTGCATTACATTCTAGAATGTCACAATGAACACTGGGTTTGGGAATAGTTTGGGAATAGGAGCCTTTGCTCCTGGGGAAACAAAGGGTCAAGTTCCTGGGATTCTCTGCTCACATTTTTGTCAATCAACTGATACAAAACTTATTTTACATGTGTTTCTGTTTAAAGATTCCTTACTTAATTCATACTGTCGATGAACTCACGGACAACATCTTGCAACTTGTGTGAATGAGCCTTCTCTCACATATGCATTTCCTCTCGGAGGGACGTGGAAGCTTTATTGTGCTTTTGCACAGTACATAGAGCACTTCAGCACACTATGCCTGGGGGCCCTTTAAGCAAAAAAATCACCAACAAAAAGTGCAAAACCACAAAAAAACATGACACTAAATAGGCAGAGAAAAGGGAACATGTTCACAGCATGAGAGCTGAAACCAGGAAGCAGAGAGTCCCTGATACAACCTCAGGTGGGAAGGTGCACCCTGGGTACCCACGTGAGAGACTGCAAGAACATGAATACTGATTCGGGGTTACAAATACATCTTAGCCTTGACATGGGCTTGCAAATATACAAACTGCAAGTAGACGAGGTTCAACTACCCTTCTCTTTCCAAACCCTGAATCCTACCAGGGCTGCTCAATATCATGTAAATTCCACACCCGATTAAAAAAAAGCACAGTAAGTAAATATATAAAGAAAATGCATGGCAAAACACAGAATCTCTAAACAAGCTCATGACTACCTGGTAAATAGAACAGAAATGACACAGTTGTGGGGCCTGGAGGCTTAGCCCACTGTGTCCACGTATATTTATGTGCCTGCCACATATATTTTTCTTTTATCTTTTCACTTTCCTGAGCTATCTAACTAGTTACAATAGTTTCCAAGTCGATTGTCTTAGATTTTCCACAAAGGGATCATCTCTTCCAAATAACAACATAGCTGTCAAAATTCTTCACCTCTCATATCTCCTTTGGCATGTTCAATATTCTTTTCAATTTACAAGTTTTAAAAGCTGAAATGTTGCAATCGTAAGGAAATTAATGAGAGATACACAACACAAATAATATCAAAATGTTATGGCTACATTTTACCATATTTGACTTAAAACACTTCAAATTCTAGAATGTAATCAAAACGTTCTTTCTCCCTCTCTCCAGAGAAGCATTATGCATTGGGTCAATAGATATTTGTATTATTTTGTAGTTTTAGACAATTTCCCTGAAAGATCCACCTTTCCTAGTTGCCTTTTGCCATTCAAAATGATCTATGTTGTATAGTGCATTATTTTTAATTAACATATTACAGTCCACCATATAAACCACAATTTTATTACCCATTTCCCAATCAAAGGACAATAAATTATTCCCACATTTTTGCTAGAACAGTGTTGATGCACCATCTGTATGCACCTGTGCAAGGGAAACGTCAAAGGTTACTGTGGAAGTGGTAAGCTAGAGGGTCTGGAAATTTTTAATTTATCTGAGCCTCAAAAGTGTTTAAAACAATTTTTAATTCATTAATAACATGTAACATCAGTGTTTTCCCATAACTTTGCTAATATTTTGTGTTGGGGACTTTAAAATGTCTGCCAATCTGAGGAGTGTGAAATAGTAACACTCTGCTGCTTCAGTTTGCACCTTAAGAATTCTGCATGAGATTCAGCATGTCTTGGAAAGTTTACTAACCACTAAGGCTTCCCTTCTGTAACCATCTGCTGATGTCTCCACTCCATTGCCCTTTTCCTAACTTCCAGATAGTTTCTTATTTTTTTCTTTTTCTAGTGTATGCATTAAAAGTGATTTTTTTTTTTTAAATTTGGCAGTACTGGGGATTAAACACAGGGGTACTCTACCACTGAGCTATATATCCCCAGCGCTTCATTTTGTTTTATTTTATCTTTTTTATTGAGACAGGGTCTTAAATTGCAGAGGCTGGCCTCCATCTTGTGCTCTTTCTGCCTCAGTCTCCCAAGTAGCTGGGATTACAGGTATGCATACCATGCCCATTTAAATCTAATTTTTTCCTTCAACTTCTTGAGCTGTCCAATAAATTATTTTATTTATTATTATCATTTTTGTACAGAGGATTGAATCCAGGGATACTTTACCACTAAGGTATATCCCTAGCCCTCTTTATTTTTTATTTTGAGACAGTGTCTTGGTAAGTTGCTTTAGGTCCTTGCTAAGTTGCTGAGGTGAACCTTCAACTTGGGATTTTGCCTCAGCCTCCAAATTGCTGGGATTACAGGTGTGCATCACCATGCCCAATCCAAAAAATAATTAAATCTTCATATGTTTAGTTTTACCCATATATCTTGTAATTTATCTTGTGATTCTTTTCTCTTAGCTATGAGTTATTCATGTGTACTTTAAGTACAGTTTCAAAAACATGACTGACATAGTGACAAATCTTTGATGTGACTCAGATTGACTCTATAGCCCAACCCATGTCAACTCAATAAATGGTCCACATTTGCAAGGTAAGAATGTGTTTTCTCTAATGTCTCACTGCAGGGGTTTATATATGCTCATTGGATCTAGCTTTTCCATTTTTCTACTAAAGTTCTTAATATGTCTACATACTAGTAACAACTGGATATGTGTTCACTGAGTCTCCATTTATCAAATCAGTAATTCTGTTGATTTGTGCTTATACATTGCAAACCGTGTGGCTGGGTGCAACCAACTTCAAGTTTATAACATCATTTGGTCCTTAGATAACTATGTAATGCTTTTGTTTAAAATAAGATGTATTTGATATTAAAATAGCCACTTCTGGGTACTTTGGGTTTATGAAGTTCTACTTTTATCTACTTAATATTTTATTTTTTATGATTATAGACATGAATCTTATAAATGGCATAGTTTTTATTAATTTTTTTAAAACTATTTTTGGGTTGTAGATGGATACAATACCTTTATTTTATTTAATTATTTTATGTGGTGATGAGAGTCAAACCCAGTAACTCACACATGCCAGGCAAGCACGCTACCACTGAGCCACAACCTCAGTCCAATGGCATATAATTTTACATGTCAATTTATGAATCTGCGTGCTAATCTATAAGTCTTTTAACCAATTAATTTTATTTTTAATGTTTTCATTTTGCCTTTTAATTTTCCTTTCCTATTTTCTACCAGATTTTTATAAATTCTCCATTTCTCTGTTTGCCAGTTACACTTCAGTGACCAGTCTAACTACTTTTTTTATAGGTATGCCTAATTGGAAAAAGCCTCCCACTACCATAACCTTTAAATGCTATGAACTACAATTGCTCTCTCTCTCTCTCTCTCTCACACACACACACACACACACACACACGTGCGTGCGTTCACTAGCTTTTAAGCTACTTCTCAGTTCTTAGTTATACTATAACTTACTGTATAAGTCCTCAGTGGTAATTATTGTCGATTTTTGCTTGACTTTATTGAGATCTGCCATCTTGTTATAAATTCTTTCCTAATACTTCTTGAATTATTTCCTTTCTCCTAAGTTCTCTCGAGCTCATCCTAAATCACATTTGTTCCTTGGGGAGATTAGGATGAGTTTGTAAACATTCTTAGTCTTCACCTAAAAATATCTGTTACTTTCACATTTGAAGCATAGTTTAGCTGGATATAGAATTCTAGACTGGCATTTACACTATTGTTTTCTGGTCTCTGTGGAGACTGTTCAAAGTCCCACCAGTTACTGTTCTTTTGCAAGTAATCAAGTTTTTTCCCCTTAGGCTACTTTAAAATATGTTTCCTTTGTTTTTGTTATTCTGAAGTCTCTACTACTAGCTGTAAATTTATTTCTATTTTAGCCTCCTCAGATCCTAGGGCACTAAATCCGAAAATTCATGCTTTTCATCAGTTCAGTAACATTGTCTATCAGTATCTCATAAAAATTGTCTCTCTCCCTCCCCCTTTATTTCTTCTTTGAAATCTTCCTCTAGCTATAGGCTCATCTTCTTTATATGGTTCCTCTACATTGTTTACCCGCTTTTAATATTACTCATCGTATTTATTTTTACCTGTTGTCTGCCTGTCAAGTTTCCAGTGCATGGACTACAGTTTTTTTGTTTTATGTTTTTTTTTTTTTTTTTTTTTTTTTTTCTAGAAGGTTGGTTTGGTTCCTTCTCAAATCCACCACTGCCTTTTTTTCTGTATAGTTTCCAGTCCCTCCTTTTTCTTGACTCCTCTGGCTTTACTGTTTACTGGTTCATCACTCATCCTCTGCCTTCTTGAGTGTGCTTTGTAATTTCTCATTGTAGGGCTGGTTTTTCTGTGGGAATCCCTTGAAGACTGGGTTCTTTCAATAGGCAGTGCCAAGTTTTATTTTAACTTTCTGGCTTGGGATTTCCCACAACATCTGGCAATGTCAATCAGTTTCCAGAGGTGTGGGCCCAAGTTTGATTTCTCATGGGGAAGACTTGTCAGGCATTTCCCATCTCAAGCCAGGGTCAAGACAAGCTCTCTTCTTGCCTGCCTGGGCTGATGACTGAAAACATGCTCAAAGCTCTTCCTGAGGAAAGTAGCTCTTAGATGGCCTGTATTTGTGTGGGAGACTTGGCTACAAGGTCTCAGTTCTGTGGACTCCACAGATTCCCTTCTGGATTGGTGTCAAAACCCAAGGCTCTTGATGAAACTGGGTCTAGCAAAACAGTTTCTGTAGTGGGGATGACAAAATAATGTAAAATATTTTATTTTCTAACACTCAAACTTGATGTTTAACCTAACCCATTATTTCTCCTCAAAAGAAACCTAATAAATCCATTTCCAAGTGAAATCAACAACTTTCAGATATTTATCTCATTTTATCTCAATCAGATTTTAATATTCCTGCATAACCTCTTAAGAACAGCACTTACGTTCTAGAAGTTATTCCAACCCCGAAGTATAAAAGCATTCGATGTTTCTGCAGCTACACTTTTGCACCAATGTCTATGCTTTATTGGTGGTTGTTCCACCCTGGAGCCTAATGATGTGTCCACATCAGCTCCAGGGTCACATGGTCACATCACTTCTTACTCTTGGTCCTAACTACAGGCCACCTGCAGGATCCAACTCTCTGTCTCACATAAATTTTTCCTGAGGACCCAGGAAAATCAGGCTATTTGCTAAGGCTGAAAATGCAGTGAGCTGCTTCAAGTGGTCCCTGCCATGGCAGCCCAAGGCTGTTACTTATAGTTCTGTTTCCTTTCTCTTCCTGGCTCCTGGGCATTTCTCCATCTCTCTTGCAAGTTCATATAAGCATTTACATCTTCTACTAATATTTTATTGAGCACGTGTAAGTAATTGAACTGGGAGTGTTGCCAAATTAGTTTGGTTTTCGCCATCATCAATTCTCTTGAGGTCAAAAATGAAAGCTAGAAAGAACGTTCTCTGGAGATTAAGCACAATATCCCTTTCTCTCTTGGTGTTTAATTTACAGCCAGTCATTTAACCTCTCTTGGCTTCATTTCCCTTATGTGCAAAATATGGGGTTTGTACTAACCATTCTGTACTAAGCTCTCCTCTAGCTCACAAAAAAATTCCTTTAAAGCTGCCCCAAACCTCTCCAGACAATTTAACAGGCTAAAAGGAGCCAGGCATGGCTGACTGAGAATTTCACTAATGTGAAGCCAGTATTAGGAACAGACTCTTCCCTTTTAATTGATCTGAAAATTTTCCCCTTCCAAACAGTGATGCAACTTTGACAACGAATGCTAAGGGGTTCATCTCCCCAGTGTCCTATCCAGCTCTGTGCAGGCACCTCTAAGCTCCGGATAGTGGAGTTGAGTCCAAGCGTTAAAATACCCCAGAGGCAAAGGTGATAGAATTCTGTCACCAGGGCACACCCACCCTCCCACACAATCACAGTCGATCAAAGATTGGTGATTTTTATATCACAACTGTTATGGTTTAGATGTGAGGTGTCCCCCAAAAGCTCAGGTGTGAGACAATGCAGGAAGGTTATAGGAGAAGTGATGGGGTTAGGAGAGCCTTGATTCCATCAGCAGGTGAAGTCCCCTGATTGGATGAACTGGGTGGTAACTGAAGGCAGGTAGGGTTTGGCTGTAGGAGGTGGGCATCGGAGGTGTGCCTTTGGCTTACATTCATTCGATACCTGCCAGGCAGTCTCTCTCTCTGCTTCCTGACCATCATGGGAGCCTCTTCCCTCTGCCATACTCTTCCACCATGTTGTTCAGCCTCAACTCCCCCAAGGAATGGAGTCAGCTGCCTATGGACTGAGACCTCTGAAACCATGAGCCCCCAAATAAACTTTTCCTCCTCTAAAATTGTTCTTGTCAGGTTTTTTAGTCACAGCAGTGAAAAAGCTGACTAAAACAACACTCTACGGTCCAAATATTCACAAAGGTAGTCAACTACTTAGGCATTTGAGGATTTGCTTATTCACCAGGATACGATGACTGGTCTGGGAAGGAGATAAAGAAAACCTACGTGCTAGAGGTCATGAGGTCATAGGGCTTTGATGAGTGGGGAAACAAAACAGACAAATTTCCTGGAAGGGCAACTGAAAAGGAGACCCTGGGAGCTGAAGGAAGGATATAAAGCTGCTCTTCCCAGGGGAAAATATTTATAGGTCAATAAATCAACCAGAGGTGGCCAGCAATAGGCTCCTCAGCTCAGGCCTCCTGCTGAGCTATCCAGAGGCCTGCACAGACCCAGCTGCAGAACATGAGCATCAGAAATCATGGGGATCAGAGAAACTGAGGGAAATGGGGGTGGGCGACAAAAAGCAAAGGGGCCTGAGAGATGAAGTAAAATACATGAGCATCTGTACCTTTGGGAGAGGGCTTTGCAGAGTGAACCACGTCCCCTGACTTATGCTGAAGCTTTCACTCCTGGAACTTGTGAAGGTGACCTTGCTTGTGAAATAGGGTCACTACAGATGTAATCAAGTTGAGGCGAGGCTCACTTGGTTAGAGTGGGTCCTAAACCCATGATTGGTGCCCTGATGAGGGAAATTTGAATACACACACACCACACAGATGGAAGAAGGAGGTGGAGCCTGGAGTGATGCCAAGGATTGCCGAGGTTACCCGAAACACCTGAAGCTCAGGGGGCAGCACAGGATAGATTCTCCTCGGGACTTCAAAAGGACCCAACCAAGCTACATCTTGATGTTGGACATCCAGTCTCCAGAACTGTGAAGGAATGCATTCCTGTTGGTTTAAGATACCCACACTCCGGTGCTGTCTTACAAGAGCTCTATGAAAATCTAACCAAAGGGACAGAGGGATGGAGTAAGAAGGGTGGAGTAAGGAAAGAGTCACTCTGACAAACTGGGGTGACACTCATCCACTGACAAAGGGACAGGGCCTGTTATGGTTTGGATGTGAAGTGTCCTCCAAAAGCTCACGTGTGATACAAGAAGATTTGAGGAATAATTGGGTCATAGCCTTAACCTAATTTCTTGATGGGATTAACTGAATGGTCACTAGAGGCAGGTGGGGTGTGACTGGAGGAAGTGGTTAACTGGGGGCGTGGCTATGTATATATGTATGTATATGTGTGTGTGTGTATATATATATATATATATTTTGTATCTGGAGAGTGGAGTCTCTCTCTCTCTCTCTCTCTTTCTTTCTCTCTTCCTGATTATCATATGAGCTGCTTCCCTCCACCACAATCTTCCACTATGATGTCCTGCCTCACCTTGAGTCCTGAGGAATGGAGCCGGCCTTCTATGGATCAAGACCTCTGAAACTGTGAGCCCTCAAATAAACTCTTCCTCCTCTGCAGTTGTGCTAGTTGGGTCTTTTAGTCACAGCAGCAAAAAAGCTGACAAAAACAGGGCCACACATACACACAAATACATGCCTAGGGTCAGAGAGACAGACAGACATGAGCAGCCCATTGCAGGATGTCAACAGTGGGAACAACAGAGTACTGCTGTCTCTGTCACCTGAAGTAGGCACAACAGTCAAGGGCAAGAGGGAGCGGAGGCCAGCTGTCCTGATGGCACCCAGCTGAGGGCAAGCTGTCAGAACTATTCCTGGGAGGATGAGAGGCTGACAGAGGAAAGGAGGAGACATAAAAAGAAACCCTTGCAGAGATGACGAGAAGCCACTCTGGGTCTCTGCATACCTTCGGGTAGTCTCAGGTGCACACACCCCGCCCACGCTCTGCCCCAAACCACCCCAGTGCACACTTTGGAATCTCCTATTGGCCAGCTGAGATTTTCTTCAACACCATTTAGTTTTGTCCAGATCTCATACAGCCCAATGGCCCTTGCAAATTCACAGCTAACCAAGGAATAAGAGTTCCCAGCATGGCCCTCATCCTCCCAAGGGCTGCAGGCTCATAACCTGAAAACCCCATGTTCACTTTGTTCCAAGGAAGTTAGAAAACATTTAGGAAAAGGCTGCCCAGGTTATTTTCCAAGGACCAGAAAGCAGCCCATGCTGAAAACACGGACTCCTCACCTGGGCCTGGCACATGTTCTATGGGAGACTGGACGAGATGAGAATGCTTGGCATCTGCCTTCACATTACGCCTCTCTCCTTTGTTCCACTTTAATCTTCGAGTCAGATTTTATACTCAGTTCTTAAGGTAGACATGCTGATCATTTGAAAAATGTTTTGTCCAGAACTATAACATAGACCTGCCTAGACTTGTCTAGTCTCTTTGTGTCCTTCAAGAATAAAGACACCACTGGGTGCAGGGACACACGCCTGTAATCTAGCAACCTGGGAGGCTGAGGCAGGAGGATCGCGAGTTCAAAGCCATACTCAGCAACTTAGCAAGGCCCTAAGCAACTCAGAGAGACCCTGAGAGACCCTACAAAAAAGGGTTGGGAATCTGACTCAGTGGTTAAGTACCCCTGGGTTCAATTCCCAGTACCCAAAACAAAACAAATAAGCAAAAAACAAAACAAACAAACAAACAAACAAACAAAAAAAGGGTAAAGACACCTGCCAGTCACCATGAACATCTTCCTGGAAGATCTTCACCTATTCCCAGAAAAGAACTGAATATCTTCCCCTTTATTAGCCTATCCCCACTCCTTGTCATTCCCATCCTATATCCAGAACCCCTCAACCTCCTGGAGTGGAGAAGACATTGGTCTTTCTGTGGAATGAGCTTCCAGACCTGGATTCAATCACAGATGAAACCATTATTCTACACCAGGGATTCCCAGGGCCTGCACTTGGTGAGTTTCAATCAACACTTTCTGAAATAATAAAGACTCACTTCAGGATACACATCCTCCTGGAAGTCTCCCATGTCCACCCAGGTACACCCAGCCACTATGTACAGACCATCCCCGATTCCCTATTCATTTCTATAGCACCGTGTTCTTCCCGATACTTCTCAGCTCTGTGTGTTCTGACTCTGCTTCCCTAAGAGCAGGAACTTACTCCCTTTGCAGGAAGGTTATTAAGAAATACCAGGGCAGTGCGCTGCAGAGGACAGTCATGCCATGGTCCTGACTGCACCAAGGTCCCATGTAAATCCTTATTAGCACTCAAGTCTGCCTGCAGGTCTCTGGTAAACTTCATTCCCGCCTGCATTTATTCTCGATGCTGTCAAAATGAAAAAAATTCTGGGGATAAGTTACACCCATCCATCAGGAGGGGAACATTCCTCAATATCCTTTGCCCTGAGTTGCCTGCTGGGGGTCAGTGCCAAGGCCCACATCAGATTCATATGAGATGAATGGGCACCTTTTATGCTCTGTCTGGGCACTTGGACAGGCTCTATTTTAGGGAGGCCATCCCCTTTTGAGGGGACAGCCAGTCCATGGACAATATTAGTGACCAACATTACTCCTTCCCATTTTGGAGATTAAAAAACTAGAGCTTGGGAAGTTTCAGTGATTGGCCAGGGGGAGGCTCAGCTGGGAGGACCAGTGGCCCAGATGCCAAGTTCGAGTTCCCAATCACAGAATCAACAGATGTCATGCTGAATCTGTTTGCAATTAGGATCCTATTTTCATTTTCTACCTGGTTAGCCTTGGAGACCCTCACTCTATGCTATATCTATCCACCACAATATATGCATGTAAACACACACACACACACACACACACACACACGTGCACACACTCCAAGGGCTCCAGAATAAACCTGAAACACACCCAGCCTATTTGCTTATCAGTCCTCACGTCCTACATGAATCGGGAAACTAACACTTCGTAAACAGAGAGCAACAAGCATCATCTCCATGGCAACCCTGTGCACTCTGCTGATGACTCTGCTGGCTCGTGCCAAGAAATCCTTGTTCAGCACTTCACCACAGCCTGTTACAAACAGCAGGGGCAGCCTGGTAAGTACAAGGCAAGGGAGGCACGGGTTTCCCTACCCTGTTATTTAGAATCCACTTGAGATCACTTATAATTGCAACCTGTGCTCACGTGGGGAATGTCAAGAACTGCCCTTGGTCTCAGCATGGACAAGACCAGCTCTCCAAGGACAGGCAACACAATGCACTGTGTCTATTTGGGCTGAGCCAGAACACAGGAGGCCACCAGACGGTCAAGACCAGCTCCGTGCCACCCTGGTGTTCTGAAATTACCCACTTCCCACAAACATTCCAAAGTCCTGATTTTACAGAACACAGGCTGCATTACACATGCATTTAAACTACGGCCTTGGAACAGAAGAGCAAATAGTTTCTAGGCTAAATGCAGGTTTTTGTAAGTAGTGTAATAATCATCAACTGTGCCTATGTATGTATGTATGCTTACTACATGTCTAACCTAGAAAATTCCTATTCAACATCCACCCATGTGTTAGCCCAGTGCCATTACTGGAGTCCTGAAGCTGGCTTTAGTCCTAACAGTGACAATACTTTGGTATATGGAAACCTACAGGGAACTTTTCATCTGCCAATCACAGCATCCTTACTGGTCATTTTATCTTCTATACAAGACTTTTTTGCTCTGGGATCTTCCCCCTCCTGTCACCTCACCCCATTCCTGTCTTCCTTCACCCTATCCTACCTACCGACTACCATCATGCCCTGGTATCTCCCGGGGATTGGGTCTAGGATGCACCCTTGGATACCAGAATCCATGATGCTCAAGTCTCTCATACAAAATGACCTAGTATTTGCCTCTAAACTATGCACAGCCTTCCATGTACTTTAAAATCACCTCTAGATCATTTCTAATGCAATGTAAATGTTATGTTAATAATTGTTATACTTCATTATTTAGAGAATGACAAGGGGGGAAAGTCTGTTCATGTTCAGTGCCGGATGCAACTTTTGCTTTTTGGTACTGGGAATTGAACCCAGGGGCACTCGACCACTGAGCCACATTCCCAGCCCAATTTTTTTTTGTATTTTATTTAGAGACAGGGTCTCACTGAGTTGCTTAGCGTTTTGCTTTTGCTGAGGCTGGCTTTGAACTCACCATCCTCCTGCCTCAGCCTCCCTTTAAAAATATTTTTGGTCATAGTTGACTGAATCTACAAATGCAGAGCCTGCAGATAGCGGTGCCGACTGTGTATGCTACTTGCTGAATACTGGCACAATGCATGTGCATGAGATCACTTTTTACAGCTAATTCTCAGACTCTACTTGCTGGGGCCAACATAAAGTTGTTGTGTCACCAGCAGAAACTGGCCTGCAGGTCAGTTTCACCTGCCTGTGGTTTATAGGTGCATATGCATCATAAAGGATAACTAAAGAAATGGCTAATATTGTCTGTTCAGCTATTCTAAATTTACATAGCTGATTTAAGCTATATGTGGC
Source organism: Sciurus carolinensis (assembly GCF_902686445.1). Classification (NCBI taxonomy): domain Eukaryota; kingdom Metazoa; phylum Chordata; class Mammalia; order Rodentia; family Sciuridae; genus Sciurus; species Sciurus carolinensis. The sequence goes on from NC_062227.1 coordinate 14,025,526, forward strand.
CAAGCAATGATATTCCCAGAGGTTTTTGAGAAAAAAGTGCAGAAGTATGAGTCTGGCATTGCCAGGCCAACTCCTGTCACTGGTGGTAGCAATGATAGGAAGGGACATGAAGTAAAAGGAAGAGGAGAATGAGCTCCCTTTTCTGCAAGAGCCATAATCCCTGAGGACTGAAGATCATACTACAGACCCAGAGAATGAGGTTGCAAGGGGGAAGGCTGGGTCCCTTGAGACTACTGGGAGCAGCTTCCTGTGGATCCTGTTCCCCTGGGGTTGCTGAGGTCCTGACACTTGCAAACTGATGGACCCCCAATAATCAGGATGGTAATGTTCACAAATGACACCAGCATCAGTCACTGCTGCTGGGTGCTTATGTGAACTAATAACCAAGGTCTTTCATTCTTTCTAGGGCTAGGGATTCCCACCTGGAGACTGAGCCAGAGTAGTATACTGCCAGAGGCCTGGCCCCAGGACACGATGGCAATGCCACCCTCCACCCAGGCCCATCTTTTTGCAAAGTCAATGCTGCACTATACTAAAGTACACTGCTACTGCAAGGAAGCACACCCCAGCATTCTGGGTTCTTAGTTTTCTCTTTGTACTTCCTTTTTATAAGCAGGCACGTGTTTGCACATGCGTACACACACCTACGTGACAGACAGGTTGCCTTCTGCAGTCAGTGTTCCTGTGCCCTGGAGAGGTCCCAGGCAAACCTCCAAACTCTGATCAGAACTCCTCTCAGAACTGCAAACACTGAAGTGCATGGACCCTTTAACCCAGGCCCTTTAACCCAGGCCCTCCCGGGTTAACAGAACAAAAAGTCAGGAAGCTGTCAAGCCCTAACAAAAAGAACTCATCAGAAAGAACCTCCTTTTTTTTTTTTTTTGCGTTATAACTTTATTTTTATTTTTAAATTTATTTATTTATTTTTTTTATTATTGCAAACAAATGGGATACATGTTGTTTCTCTGTTTGTACATGGCGTAAAGGCATACCATTTGTGTAATCATAAATTTACATAGGGTAATGTTGTTTGATTCACTCTGCTATTTTTTCCCCTTCCCCCCCCACCCCTCCCACCCCTCTTTTCCCTCTATACAGTCCTTCCTTCCTCCATTCTTGCCCCCCTCCCTAACCCTAACTCTAACCCTAACACTAACCCCTCCCACCCCCCATTATGTGTCATCATCCACTTATTAGCGATATCATTCTTCCTTTGGTTTTTTGAGATTGGCTTATCTCACTTAGCATGATACTCTCCAGTTTCATCCATTTGCCTGCAAATGCCATAATTTTATCATTCTTTATGGCTGAGTAATATTCCATTGTATATATATACCACAGTTTCTTTATCCATTCATCAATTGAAGGACATCTAGGTTGGTTCCACAATCTGGCTATTGTGAACTGAGCAGCTATGAACATTGACGTGGCTGTATCTCTGTAATATGCTGATTTTAAGTCCTTTGGGTATAGGTCAAGGAGTGGGACAGCTGAGTCAAATGGTGGTTCCATTCCAAGTTTTCTAAGGAGTCTCCACACTGCTTTCCAGAGTGGCTGCACTAATTTGCAGCCCCACCAGCAATGTATGAGTGTACCTTTCTCCCCACATCCTCGCCAACACCTGTTGTTGCTTGTATTCTTGATAATCGCCATTCTAATTGGGGTGAGATGGAATCTTAGGGTGGTTTTGATTTGCATTTCTCTTATTACTAGAGATGTTGAACATTTTTCCATATGTTTGTTGATTGCTTGTAGATCTTCTGTGAAGTGTCTATTCGTTTCCTTAGCCCATTTGTTGATTGGATTATTTGCATTCTTGGTGTAGAGTTTTTTGAGTTCTTTATAGATTCTGGAGATTAGCGCTCTACCTGAAGTATGATTGGCAAAGATTTTCTCCCACTCTGTAGGCTCTTTCTTCACATTGCTGATAGTTTCCTTTGCTGAGAGAAAGCTTTTTAGTTTGAATCTATCCCAGTTATTAATTCTTGCTTTTATTTCTTGTGCTATGGGAGTCCTGTTGAGGAAGTCTGGTCCTAAGCCGACATGTTGAAGCTCTGGACTTACTTTTTCTTCTATAAGATGCAAGGTCTCTGGTCTGATTCCGAGATCCTTAATCCATTTTGAGTTTAGTTTTGTGCATGGTGAGAGATATGGGTTTAGTTTCATTCTGTTGCATATGGATTTCCAATTCTCCCAGCACCATTTGTTGAAGAGGCTATCTTTTCTCCATTGCATATTTTTGGCCCCTTTATCTAGTATGAGAAAATTGTATTTATTTGGGTTTGTGTCCGTGTCCTCTATTCTGTACCATTGATCCACCTTTCTATTTTGGTACCAATACCATGCCATTTTTGTTACTATTGCTTTGTAGTAGAGTTGAAGATCTGGTATTGCGATACCCCCTGCTTCACTCAGAAAGAACCTCCTTCTAAGCTTGAGTATTTGGTGCTCAAATACCAAAAAGGGAGGTGAAAGAATCCCACCCGAAGGCTATGAATTTGTCTTATAATGGTGTGGAGCTATCAGCTAGATGAGAATCAAAATGTCTATTAAATTTTAGCCCAAAGTAATTTCTTCACCTCAATAAGCAAATGCATTCTCCACTTAAATGTAGTTAAATGAATCCACTGCATTGCCCTCCAGGTCAGACACCTTCAAGACCTATCAGTAAAATACAAATTTGTCCTGCACCCTAAAGGATTGTGCATGGTGAAGCAGGCTGACCAGACTCTCTGTGAGGTTGGAATGTTCTAGATCTGTGCTGCCTGGAGGGGTGGGGAGTGGTCTAGCCATATCACAATGCAGCTGCCATAACTGAGAAGCTGAATTCTTAATTTTACTCTGACTGCCAAGCTTAAGAACCTTTTCCAGGTTCAGGAAACATTTATTTACCTCCCCTCTTCACCAGGCTATGTTGGCACTTGGGACCCCCACCTTTCCTCCTAGCTCCCCACCTCCTGATTCCTTCCCTTGGGCTACTCACAAAATGAGATTTTATAATAACTAATCATTTTCCCTTAGGATGCCAGCTCTCCTCAGTCCTGCAACCTCCTCGCTGCAGGGACCACACTGACCGCCACTGTGCCCCAGGATCTTGTGCAGAGTTGACAGCATGGATCGACCAGTAAATACGTGTGGACCATCAGCACTGTGGGTGAAGTCAGGCTCTTGGGAGATGAGTTGAGAACCTACCCAACAAAAACTATCCTTCTTCCTTGGAAATGTGGTTCTGAGGCCCACGGTGCTCAACAAGCTCTATGATCACAGTTTGTGGGTTGGCAAGAATGCTGGCCAAGGCTCACATAGATAAAGAGCAGATGGACTGGGTGGGTTGGGGCTCCCTCTTCTAATAAAACACCCCCGCCTACACAGCTGGGTCTGCTAGGCGGGCCATGGCCACCCAGCAAGGACTGCACGGGTTGCTGTGTTTACCCCAAGGAGCATCCCAGAGTGCAAAATCCTCCTTCAGAAGTCTCAAAGGTCAGAGACCAACCCAACCTTGACCCCGCATGGTGGGCAGAGCTCTGCCTCTTCTTGATTCAGAACAACTGGCCTGGGCTGAGGATGTAGCTCAGTGGTAGTGTGTTTGTCTGGCATGTGTGAGGCCCTGGGTTCAATCCCCAGCACCACAAATGCACACACATATGCACAACTGATCTTATGCAGACAGTATGCCCTGGGGAGCAGCTGGGGAGCAACTGTGAGGTGCTATGGTGTGGGTGTATGTCCCCCCCAAATTTCAGGTGTTGAAAAGTTAACTCCCAAATTCATATAGGGATGGTATTTGGAAATAGGCCCTTATGGAGGTAGTAGAGTTGTCATTGCTCTAACTCCCAGGAGACCACAGCCTTAGTGGTTTCTCAGTCCTCTCAGAGTAAACAGGTCCCTGAAGCAAAACAGGGGCTTCTTAAGGCACAGAAGACTGGGAAACTACTGTGGATCTCAGCACTGCCCTATGGATAACAGAGAAAGAAAGTGGCTGTTCTGACATTGTTACAGACTGAATGTTTGTGTCCCTTCAGGTCCAGAAGGTGCTGCCCTAGGCTTCACTGGTGGTACTTGCAGGTGGTGGGGTCTTAGGGAGATAGGAGGGTTCAGATGAGGTCATAAGCATGGGTCCCCATGATGGCTTTAGTGTCCTTCTGGAACTCTCTCTGTTCGCCAGATGAGGATTCAGTGAGAATTCCTCTGTAAGGTAGGAAGGGAGCCCTCACCAAGAGCTAGCCAGGAGAGTACCTTGATCTCAGACTTCTGAGCTTTAGAACAGTGAGAAAATTAGTGTGGAATTCTGTCGTAGAAGCCCAAGATGACTGAGACAAATTGCAAGTACATGGTGACCAGGTACAAGTTAAAAGAGGAGTTGCTTCCTCAGATAATTGTCCTGCATCTGTCCAACTGGGTCTACCTTGTTCTCTCAACTCTACAAACCTACAAGGCCTATCTACGAGGCATGTCAGGGAGCAAGATACCAACAGCAAATCTCTGGAAAAGGCTGAGGCAACAAGGGAGGCAGGATCCACCCAGCAGCTTGGAGGAGGACCACCCACCTCTGGACTACTTCATTGAGAAAAATAAATGCAGAGGGCAGATGCATTTCCATAGGCTACTTAGTGGCAAAGACAAAAGACCAGTTCCTAAGGCTCTACTCCAGCCCCTCAAGGTCCCCAGGGCCTCTTCATCCACTGCAGACCACCATCTGCCTATACTCTCCTTCCTTCCTGTTTCTTCCCACCTTTGGGCTTCTGACTAGCCATCAGACCCCAATACTCCACATCCCACAGGAATCAAGGTGGGCATTCCACCTGCCCACCAACAGGGGGCAGCACTGGGCCAGGACACACACCACCCAAGCTTGAGTAGAAAGTGCAAATCAACTGTCCACATGATAGTCTGGAAAACACGAAAAGAGCATCTGCCCTTCCCAAGCTTACCTTTCAGAGTAGGGATAGGGCTGTCTTGTCCATCAAGTTGTCCCAAAGGGTCATTGGGATCTGGAACCTCCACTTCACCTGGGAAAGAGGACACAGAGCGTTAGTTCCTTAAACACACTTCCACTTCAGGGGCCTTAATGTGTTTCACAGGCAAAGACAAAGAAAGGTATTCAAGCAAAATCGCCCACCTGTGGTTTGCAGAAAATGTAGAGGGATAAGACATGATGCTAAATTCTATGAGGCTTTTATAGTACCATGTTTGATACAGAAGTAAAAGGAATTTCTAGGCTTATCCCAAGAACAGCACAAGCAGAATGAAGCCCTTAGTGTGGCCCAGGGAGAGAGAAGGAAACGAAGAAATGAACATACAGCCCTCCAGATGGAGTTTCCTGGTAATTAGGGGATAAATTCAGAATTGGAGACTTTCCCAAGCAACCCATTCCCCTCCCCACCCCCAGACCCACCCAGTAAGGATGGATCCCACAAGTGACAATGACAATCTAACCCCTCCTCTGATGTGCACAACCACCCACCCACTCCACGGAGACCAGTAAGTGTGTCTCCAACCACCCCAAATGCACCCAAACACTAGGACAAGCATGGATTTAGTTGGCTCCAGATTAAACACTTAGCTTCAAACACCGAGAGTGAGGTGTCTACAGTCCCCGAGTCCCAGGGGAAGGGTGGGCAGGTGTGGCTGATGCCCCAGGAAGCTGCCAGGAGCCCTCACGTGGGCTCTCCTCCCTATCCCAATGGGCCCCTACCATTCACACTTACTTCCAGGTTTTACCCAGCACCTTGGCCTTGATAGGGTCCCACTGGTTGGGGATGGGAAGAAAGGTAAAGTCAGGGGTGACTCCACAACACCCAGGATGGACCTGGGTTTACGCTATGAAAAGCCCATCAGAGAGTAGTAGACACACATAACTAGTATTCTGTCTTAAAAGTGGAGGGGATTCTCACACATGCTCAGCAGAGATGACCCTTTAAGACAGAGCTGGGCACTAAAGGACAGAGAGTCTCTGATTCCACTGAAGTATCCAGAGCAGTCGAATCCACAGAGATGGAAGGCAGGGGATGGTGGCTGCCAGGGGCTGGCCGACAGGAATGGGGAGCTGTTTAATGGGGCCAGAGTCTCATTTGGGGAAGAGGAAATGTTTGTGGAGATGGGCAGTGGAGATGGCTGCACAAAATTGTGCCCTTGAACATGGTTCACACAGCAAATTTTATGGCATGTGTATTTACCACAATTTTTCCAAAGTGTTTCAAACACAGCTCATCATTCTATAATGGGTGATTCCATTAGGTGAGTAAATGAGAGTCGATAAAACTACCTGGGCACTTTGAGATGCCTCTTTAAGAGGAGGATTTGCTGGAAAAGCTTGGGCATGACCATGAGGTCAAGCGATCCTCAGACAGAACCAGGAAGGCAAAACCTCACACAGTCTGGCTAAATAAGTTATCTCTAGGCTAGTCCTCCGTGCCCTCCATGCTGCTAGTCCCTGCCCCATGGGGACTCACGAAGGCCTGCAGCACCCTCCCCACCTGAGGGGCAGAGCAGGACTCGCTTCCATCCTTCCCATCACTTCGGGCCCAAACTTCCCCCAGGGGTCATCTTCAATAAAACATCCTGACCCTCCATTCTACAAATCTTCCCCCAAACCCTGCACCTCTTCAAGGGCAATCTTACCTCTTTCCCCAGATTAAAAGTTGCGTACTTAAATCCTACAATAGCTTGAGGAAATAGGTGCTGCGTTCAGGGGAAAGGGCAAGTGGTCCTGGTCATTAAAATCAAGACAGAAGTAAATAAGCTATTGGAGGCAACCAGTGAATTTCTGCCGAAGAAATAAGGACTTGAATTTAAAGTTTTAAATTGGCATATTACACACACTGGCACTCGGCACTGTTTAAAAATGTAGAAAGACCACATAAACTCAAACTCACTTGCACTATGTACACACAGGTTGAAAAGGGGCATAAATGTACTAACTGCTTAGAAATTGACAAATGGTGTGAGACAGTCAAATAAATATACACCCCAAAGAAAAATAAGCTCCAGTGTCTCAATTCCACTGTGGAACAGATCCAGGTGCTTCTCAGGTGACTTCTAATTTGGGAATGGAGGGCATTTTTCCTCGTGGACACTCCTTGTAGATGAGGCGGAGGTGATTCAAAGGCTGCTTTTATTCTTAGCAGGTGCAATCCCCGCGCACACACAAGCAAAGCCATCCCTATCAATGCTGGGAGTCTCCAGGAGGGAGTTCTGCTGCTTGCTACAAAGCTTTGCGGTCTGATTTTGGTTGTGTGCAGCCTTGGGTGCTATCCCAAGTCAAATTATTTTTGGTAATCTGAGCAAAGGAGTGTATCACCCATATATGTGGAAAAACGGGTTGAGTTCCAAGTTGATTCCAGAGCCCCTCAGGTTTGGGACTTAGATATGACAAGGCTGAGTGTGGTTTCCTCTGCAAGTCAGAGGAATGACTTGTGTTCAGGGTGTGCAATCACCAAGATCCTTAGGGCAGACACCACACCCTCAGTTCCAACAAAACTAGACTCTGTTATTATTTGCCCACTGAAAAATAAAAACATCTCACATCTTGAATATCAGAAGGGTGAGTACAGTACAAGAAGATATTTCCAGACAGAAAAGAGACACATAACTTTTATTACAACATATTCTTATAACTGCTTATTTTTATTACAACATATTGTTATAACTGCCTATTTTTATTAGTTATGGTTATTTTCTTACTGTGCCTAATTAATAAGCTGAACTTTATCACAGGTAGGTACAAACAGGAAAAACATACCATATGTCGAATCTCGTACTAGCTAACCATCCCTAAAGGAATTCACTGGAGGTCTTGGAAAAGTGTCCTCCTCACATGGAGTGGGGGATTGGCTTACTTCATCTGGCATGACAGTCTCCAGAGTCATTCATCTACTGGCAACTTTCATAAGGCCACTCTTCTTTATGGCTGAGTAATATTCTGTTATGTATATATACATTTTCTTTACCCATTCATCTGTTGAAGGGCACATAAGGTGGTTCCATGGCTTAGCTATTGTGAATTGAGCTGCTGTAATAACTGATGTGGCTGCAACACATCAGTTATTTTATGTCCTCTGAGTATAAACCAAGGAGAGGGATAACTGGGTTAAATGTGGTTCCATTCCTAGTTTTCTAAAGAATCCCCGTACTGCTTTCCATAGTGGTTGCACTAATTTGCAGTCCCACCAGCAATGTATGAGTGTGCCCTTTTCCCCACATCCTTGCCAACATTCACTGTTAACTTTATTCTTGGTAATTGCCATTCTGACCAATAAGGTGAAACCTCAGTGTAGTTTTAATTTGCATTTCTCTAATTGCTAGAGATGTTGAACAGCTTTTCATATATTTGTCAACCATTCATATTCCTTCTTTTGAGAAGTGTCTGTTTAGTTCCTTTGCCTATTTATTGATTGGGTTATTTGTCTTTTTGGTGTTAAGCTTTTTGAGTTCTTTGTATATCCTGGAAGTTAACATCTTATGCGAAATGCAGGTGGCAAAGGCCTTCTCCCACATTTGCAGGCTCTCTCTTCACACTCTTGATTGTTTCCTTTTAAGTGAAGAATCTTTTTAGTTTGATACCATTCCATTTATTGATTTTTAAATTTTGCCTCTTGCACTTTAGGAGTCTTGTTAAGGAAAAGTTCCTAAGCAGACATGCAGAAGTGTTGGGCTTACATCTTTTCTAGTAGGTACAGATGGTGATATCAGTTCTTAAGCAGGGACTTACGGCCTATTCCAGGAAGCACTTTATAAATGCCCACCATATTCAGGACTGAATTAATTGGTGTCTGTGGAATGACAGTGGAAAGGATTCATTGCTGGTACTGATGATGTTTGTCAGCAATCAGTCTTACATCCAGGCATATAATAATTGGAAGTACAAGCCCCACTCCAGTGTATGATTTTTTAATAAACAGACACTGCAAACCAATCAAGCAAGATTCTTAAGGAAACTTTTCAATGTGAACCTCTCATGTGGCATCTTGACTGATGAAATCAACAGGAGAAATTAACAACAGCAACCTGGCAAGAGGGTATATCCTGATTCTCAGACTCACTCTTTAATAACATAATCATCTCACTCTCACTATCCAGCAAGAATTTATCAAGGAAGTTCAACCTATGCCCTCGGACCTGAGTCCATGTTGTTATTCTGGTTTTGATTTGTGTTTCTTTTTAAAATGTTTTGTTGTTCAACTTTTCATCTATTCATCTCTTCACCTGTTGATCTGAACTAGTGTACTCCCCGTCATGTAATTAGATGCAGTTTTCAGAAGGAACATTTGGAAAACTTCAAAGCAGTCTCCTTTTAATTAGTAAGGGGATTTTGTTTGTCAAAGCTTGGCATTCTCAAATTCGGTTGTCCCAAGAAAAGGTATGATTTCCAGGATGTGCAAGAAAGAGCTCAGGTCAGGAGGGTGACCCTGCAGCAAACCAGGAGACTCTTGTCAAGTGAGGATAGATCCCTGATAATAAACAGTGCTGCTGGGAAGCAGCAGGTCCATCTGTCTACCTGTACCTGGAAGTACCAATCAGGTGTTCCAGAACAATTATTTACCTCAGCCACATGTCAAATCAAAACCAGCCATGATGCTAAAAATGCAAGGGTTCAGGGAAAAAATTAATAATTGTAGCAGAGTAGCATATAAAGTCCTGAAAACGTGGATCCATGAGTCTGGGAACTGGGCCAGGTAAAGTGTGTCAGTACTAAAGAGACCTGATAATGTTTCAGGAAATACTCCCATTAAAATGTTATTCTGCATATGTTTAAATTGCCAGCTAGAAACCCACGCAGCATTGGAGGTGAGTTGCCAGTATCTAATTGGCAGTGATCTTAACAGTTTGTAATTTTTTATTTTCATTATGTCTAACTTTGAGTTGAGTAAATATTAGCCTCTGGGTCTATATTCCTTAAAGAGCCATCTTGACTCTGCTTTGGAAATATAAAATGAAATTCAACAACTCAAACATGGAGTAACCAGTGCCCCCTGCCGGTTTAATCTTGGCTTTGATCCCGCTGCTACAGCAAACATATTAAAGCTTCGACGAATCTATGCACCAGCCAACTCCCTCCAAAATTGCCCTCATAACACTTTTCTACCTTCTGCCTCTGACAGCCCCAGAGTCCCCAACAAAAGCCTACTGTCAGGGTCCAAGTGAATATTTGGCTGAAGGGGGAGAGCAGCCCCTAGGGCAGCTGAATTGGAGTCTTTCATGGATTTTCCCTTTTCCAACCTCTACAGCGCAGGCAGCTAACTGCAGAAGGCCTGGCCATGTAACTCCCCTCCCCCTCGCCACCCCCACTCCTCCCTGCAGCTGGAAAGGTGAGTCCCTCTTTGCTGTGACAGCAGGCTCTGAGGCCTGCCTTTTCCAACGTGGCTGCTTATTTCTGCACCAAAACCAACAGCCAAAAATACACAAATGCTAGGTAAATACTCCAACTTCATTGCATCTTTTCATTTGGTTTCATGGAAGATTCTTTTGAATATCAAATGTTTCCACTACATAGTGTCCTTCTTGCACCTTGAAGCTCTGGAAGGTTTTCAATTAATTAAAGGTGGTAAGAAAGAAAGATGTTTAAAAAAAAAAAAAAAACCTAAAAGAAAAGAATTAAACTGCACTCTCCTATGGCAATGAAGGAAGGTTCCTCAATTTCCTTTAGTGGGGGTCTTGAGGCCCCAGTTACACATACTGTCCCTCTCAATATGGCCCAGCTGAGGGCACTGGGATGCACCAGCAAAATCTTAGCATAGAATGAATGAAATCCAGAGAGACGGGGTTCTGGAGGTCTGCAGCAGCCTCCAGCACCAAGGATCTCTGTCATGGCCCTTGTAGCTAGAGGCTGCTGTCCTCCCCAGAGGGTTCCTCCCGTTGGTAGGTTCAAAACTCTTTAGCAGCAATCACTTTAGAGTTCAGGAAACAATCAGGGACGAACACCTGATATCACAGTGATTTTTTAACATCAAGGGGCTTCTGCAGAGTTTCTCAGAGAACCGTAACAAAGCACTGCAGACTGGGTAACTTAAGCCACAGATATCAATTCTCTCACAGTTTTGGAGGCCCAAGTCCAGGATCAAGATGTCAGGAGGGGATGGTTCCCTCTGAGGGTAAGGGTGGATCTGTTCCAGGCCTCTCCGACTTGCAGGTGGCTGTCTTCTCCTGTTCTTTCTCAATATCATCTTCCCTCTATTCCTGTCTGTCCCTGTGTCCAAATTTCTTCTTAAAGGACACTGGTCAAGAGGATCACAAGTTCAAAGCCAGCCTCAGCAAAAGTGAGGTGCCAAGCAACTCAGTGAGACCCTGTCTCTAAGTAAAATACAAAATAGGGCTGGGGATGTGGCACTATGGTCTAGTGCTTCTGAGTTCAATCCCCAATACCAAAAAAAAAAAAAAAAAAAAAAGACACTGGTCATATGGCCCACCCCAGTGACCTTGCTTCAACTTGTAAAGACCCTATTTCCAAATAAGGTCACATTTTGAGACACAGAGGTGAGGACTCCAACATATCTTTTTTTTTCCCCCCAGGGGGCGAGAAACAGGACACAATTCATAGTGTAACAAACATAGCTATTTATCTTTAAAATGCCTTCATAGGCTCTGAGGGACAGAGAATATCTCCATGAGAAAGAATAACAGGTTATGTGGATGGATTAGAAAAGTCAAAGGGACTGGATTTTCCTCATGCCAGGGGAAGTGCCAACAACCTGCTAGTGACCCCAGCACCCTCAAACTCCCTTTCTGACACCAACGTCTGACTGATGGGCGATGTCCCCACCCGATGCCTCAGACATCAGCCGAGGTGTGTCTGTCCTTCAAGCTCCCTCCCTGCCCCAGGGATTCCAGAAGCAGCGGTTTCTCCCTCTCCAGTCCACATTCCTTTTTCTCATAATATTTACACCAGTGCCACTCCATGCCTCCGACAAGTAGCACATGAGGCCTGTGGACACTGGGAGATGGATGTGGGGCCTGCACTTGCACAGCCTGACTGACCATTTTTGGTAATGATCCTGTTAGACATTTGTACAGTGTTCCCCAATTTATGTGCATGCATCTCATGACCTTTTTCACCTGCCTGCCCACACCTGGATCTTTTTCTGCCTTGGTTTCCCCTGAAAGTTTCTCCACGTGGCCTGTCCTCTACTCAGGAAAGCTTTCCTCCTCTTTCCAGCCTTGACCCCTGGGTGACCTGCTTTCAATGACGTCAAAATACTCTCAACTCCCAAACTGTCTTTCCAGGCCAGAATGCTCCCCTGACTTATAACCCAGCCGCCCGTTCCCTCCTCCGCTCTCACAGCTAAGAGACAAATCATGCTTGACTGTCCGTGCACGAGGCCAACCTCCTTCACAAACCCACTCCCAGCAATCCCGCCTGACTTCTTAGACACAACTCTGCCCTTCTCCTGGCTAAGACCCCAGTGCTGGAATTATCTTTGACTCCTTTCCCCTCAATTCCCACATCCAATCCATCGAGAGATGTTGCTTGCTCTATCTTCCAGATGCTCCCAGAATCCACTCCTTTTCACTCTCACCCCCTTTCTCGGCCCCGCTGCTCCCAACTTTGCAGGATTTCTGCAACCACCTCCAGACATCCTCCCTGATGACCCTGCACCCCAACCCTGTCTGCTTTCCACAAAGCAGCCAAGGTGTCAGATGCTGTCAGCTCACCACAGGTGAAGCAAAGGAAGAAGCCAGACACGAAGGGTACCTATGGTATGATTCGCTTAGATCAAGCCCCAGGACGGGCAGAAGTCAGCCATGGGCCGGGATTGGATGATTTTGCCTTCAGGGTCACCGCTGGGTAGGAAAAGGAGAAAGCTTCCTGCCAGGGTGCTGGAGGGGTTGCTGGCTAGGTGGGTGTGCACCCGATGTTAAAATTCATCAAGTGATGCACACACTCGGAATAGATGTACAATTGTACGTTAAATCACATTTATGCACAAAGTGTACAGAATTTCTATAAAGCTCCATCATATAATGCTACTTCCTTGAGCAAGGCTCCTCCCCATTGAGAATGCCAGACACTACCCTCCACGTACACCTCACCATCCTAAGTAACCATTTTACCCTGCTTCCCTGTTTTACTTTGCAACATTTTCTAATAGACCACTTGCTTATCTTTTCATTCTCCTGCCCCCCTTCCTGGTAGCAGAAGGTCCTGTCTCTCTGCTCACTGCCGGATCCCCAGTACCCGGAGCATGGCTTCACAGTTGCTCCTTGCACAAAAGAATAAAGGAGTGAGTGAATAAATGTCCAGATGCCCAGCACCTTCTTGCATCTTCTCACCTACTCAGAGTTGAAGCCAGAGCCCTTCACTGACCCCTAGCCTGGCATCTGCTCCTGATCTCTCTAATTCCCAGCCCCTCCCACTCTGGAGTTTGCATTTCCTCTTCTGCAGATATCCATCCAGCGGGCACCCCGCCCTTCTCCAGGCTCTACTCCACCTTTAGCTCACAGACAAGGCTTCCCCTGGCCTCCTTTAGTTAAGACACCCTAGTCCACGTACAGTACCATCTGTGCATGCACCTGTCCACTCTACCTTGCATCAGAAGAAATTAAACACCGTGATGGCAGAGTCTGGGTACTGTGTGGTGTGTCCTGCACCTGGAACTGTGCCCACCATGCACCAGGCACTGGAGAAACATCTGATAGAAAAGCTAACACTGGTGGTGACAGGGTACCTACTGCACCAGAGTCACTTCATCTGTACTGTCACCTCCTCTTCCCAGAGGCATATGACAGTGTCATAATCCAGAGTCCCTTCCTTCCTCTCTCTCTCTCTCTCTCTCTCTCTCTCTCTCACACACACACACACACACACACACACACACACAGAGTAGAAGCATCTCCAATACATTTTGCTCAGAGATTGACACCAGATTCCAACAGCAACATACAGGAGAATCCACTTACAGAATGGCAGAATGAAGGTAAGTTGAACTCACTCTCACTCTCCCTTTTCCATAGCAAAAGCATGGGAAGACAAGGAAAATCAAAAATTTCACAACTCTTTGAGAATTCACTGGAGTCACAGAACAAAGCAAAAAGCCATCTACCCAAGGGAACCAGCGAACCTTGATCAATGGTGGGTCCACAGGACCATCTAACCTGGGCAACTTCTATCACCCCTCCCTCCCAGCTCGGCAGTGAGGTAGCCAAAGGTCACACACTTTGCAAGAGGCCATAAGATCTCAGGATGACGAAGCTCTGTTAAAAGTACCATCCCCGTAGTACCGTCAATATTTTGTCCAAACTTGCAGCATTCTGGGGAATCTCTATATTTGACTCAGCTCAGCTGGAGCTGGGGAAGGCGGCAGATGGCAGATACACCTGTAGCACAACCAAAACAACAACAAACCGCTGGCAATACCCTGGCTGCCTGCTTCTGGGATGACAACTGCAGTGAACACGAGCCTGGCCCAGAACTGAAAAAGAAGTCCTGAAGAACTAGAAGCCATAAGGAACTCCAAAAGCTCTGACTCCTCCACGGGGATGGGAGAGGCTGCACACTGGAGAAGACCTGGCGCACACCCAGGAATGAAAGGGAGAGGAGGAGGCACCCGCTGCTCGTTTCTGGTGACCGTAAGGCTCCACACAATCAGTAAGTGAGAACGAAGGCTGTTTTGTAAACTGCCTGAGTCTTGTGCAGATGTCCCAGCAGAAGGCTCCAGACATCGGGCAAGGCATGTGAGGAAATCTGATCAATGATTGGCTAACCATACAATTACACGGACTCAGATGTGGCCCCCAGGAATCCAGGCTTAAAAATAAAAAGGACTTTAAAAAATATATAGCAAGCAACTCAGTGGTCACACAGTACAGTAAATACAGAAACCACAGAACTAGCCAAGGGAAGCGGCAAAAGAAATGAACGGTAACAAGAAAAACACCACCGCCAACCAAAATGGAAAAAAAAGGAAAAGCAAGAACAGCAATTCATTACCCAAATTGTCACTACATTATTATCTAAAGTGTCCCAAGACTTACAAGGAAACAAAAAAGTAGGCCACATCCATAGGAAGGGAAGAAATTTAAACAAAACAAACAAAAAACTCAGTCAACAGAAAATGTCCCCAAGAGTTTGACCTTAACAAACAAAGATTTTATATGTTATTATAAATGTGTTCAAACAACTGGAGAAAAGGGTGTCTAAAGAATCATAGGAAATTATAATAATTTTATCTTCCCAAATAGAGACGATCAATAAAAGGAGTAAAAGAGGCAAATAGAAATTCTAAGAACTCAAAGTACAATATCTGAAATTCCCTAGATGGGCTCAAAACAGACTTGAGCTGGCTAAAGAAAGAATCGTGAACTAGAAGACAGAGTAATAGAGATTATCCAGTGAAGAGAAGAAGGAAAAATCATCAGAGCTTAAGGGATCTATGGGACACCGTCAAGAAGTACCCACACATACATAATGGGGGTTCAGTAAGACAGGAAAGAGGACAGAAAAAATATTTGAAAAAACAATAGCCAAAAACCTGCCAAATTTGAGATAGGTTTTAATTTACATTTAAGAAACTCACGGAACTCCAAGTACAGTAAACCCTAAGATATCTACAACTATATAGATCATAAGCAAAGAAAGACTGTTGGAAGACCAAGACAGAATCTTGAAAACAGTCAGAGAAGTGACTCATTTGGTACAAGGAATTCCCAGTATGATTAAAAATTGACTCTTCACCAGGAACTAGTGAGAAAACAGAATTGAAAGGAAAAGATTATCAACCAAGAATTCTCTATCCAGCTAAATTCTTCTTCAGATAAGAAGTGAGGGCATTTCCTGATTTAAAAAAGAAAAGAAAAATCTGTCATTTGCAGATTGCCCTATAAGAAATAGTACAGAGGAAACAAAAGGACAGTAGACAGGGATTCTAACTCACATGCAGGAAAAAAAGAGGCATTAGTAAAAGTAACCATGAAGATACTGTGAAAGATAGCATAAACATGCTTTTCATAACTCTTCATTTATTTGTTTGAAAGAACTACTACAGTTTATACTACTTATAAAATTGGGGGTTGATGAACTTAAAAAGATAAGTTGTGGACGACACCAGTAGTTCAAAGGAAAGAGGAAGGAATGAAGATAGAATACAGGTTAATTTTTGGGTGATATTAAAATGTTGTATTAATTCAAACTAGACCTTTTAAACTACATTTAAAATTAAGACACAACCACTAGGAAAATAACAACACACACACACAATTTTAAAAGTAAGTAAAATCAGGAATGTGTAACACCAAACAAGGCAGAAATGCAGAAGAAAAAAGACATAACACATAAAGAAAAAAAAAACAAGTAAAACAGTAGAAGGAAAATCTACCATATCGGTAATCAAATTAAATGTTAAAAATTACAAGAATTCAAAACCCAAAGATCAGCAGAATGGATTTTAAAAAACATTACCCACCGACATGCTGCTCATATGTGATAGATCTCAGTTTCAAAAACACCAGCGGATTGATAAAGTACATCATGGAAACAGCCACCATCAGAAAGTTAGAGCAGCTACGCTAGTCTCAGACAAGATAAACTCCAAGCAAAAAAATAGTTGGTAGGAAAAAAGATGGTCAACCCATCAATCCATTATAAATGTCTATGAACTTAACAGCAGAGTCCCACAACACGTCAGGCAAAAAAATTAACAGAAATTGAGAAAAATAGATAATCCAACAATTGGGAACTTCAATATTCTACTCCCAATATCAAAAGAAGTAGGCAGTAGATTAACAAGGAAAAGAAAATTTGAACAAAAACTAAACCACTCAGACTTGACACCAACAGAACACTCCACCCACACAGCAGGATATGCATTCTAAAGCCCACTTGGAACATTCTCCAGGATGCTGGGCCATAAAACAAGCATCAACAAATTTGAAAGGATTAAAAAACCATAGAGTATGCTTTCTAAGCACAAGGGAAGAAAACTGAAATCAACAACAAAATTTGGGAAGATCACAACTAAATGGAACTTAAAACATTCCCAAGTAACCAGTGAACCACAGAAGAGATCACAAGGGAGATCAGAAAACATTTAGCAGTCAATGAAAATGATGACACATAATGGGGTATGGGAGGGGTTAGTGTTAGGGTTAGAGTTAGGGTTAGGGAGGGGGGCAAGAATGGGGGAAGGAAGGACTGTATAGAGGGAAAAGAGGGGTGGGAGGGGTGGGGGGGAAGGGAAAAAAATAACAAAATGAATCAAACAGCATTACTCTATGTAAATTTATGATTACACAAATGGTATGCCTTTACACCATGTACAAACAGAGAAACAACATGTATCCCATGTTTACAATAAAATAATTTTAAAAAAATTTTAAAAAAAAATGAAACACTATAACAGAACTTATGGGAACAGCTAAAGCAGTACTTAGAGGAACACGTATGGCTTTAAATTTTTACTCTACATTTAAAAAGAAGATCTCATATCGATAATACAACTTTAGACCTTAAGGAATTAGAAAAAGAAGAGCAACCCAAAAGGTAAGGGAGGGAAAAAAAAAAAAAAAGAGCAAACCTAAAGGTAACAGACGGAAGGCAGTAATGAAGTTTACAGGGAGATAAGTAAAATAAAGAATAAAAAAGGAGGAAGTCAAAACACTGAAAGCTGGTTCTTTGAAGAGATCCACAAAAGTGACAAATCTTTAGTATAGATGGACAAAGGAAAAAAAAGGAGACTCAAATTATTAATATTAGGAATAAAAAAAAGGCATGTCTTTTACAGAAATAAGAAGAACTATAATGGAATACTATGAATAACTGTGTCCCAACGAACTAGATAGCCTAGAGGATAGGGACAAATTTCTACAGAAACAAAAATACATTGCAACTGCCTCGAGAAGAAATAGAGAATCTAAATATTTCCACAATAAGTAAAGGAAATATAAGCCAAATTATATTGTTCTATTGTGTGCATGTGTGAATATGTAACGACAAATCCCAGCTATAATGCATCAGTTAAAAAAGGTAGAGAAAAACCCATTTAGATATCAAAAAATAAGTAAAGGAAATAAATCCCCAGAAAAGAAAAGCACAGGACTAAAAGGCTTTCCTGGTGAATTCTACCCAACATTTAGAAAAAAATTAACATCAATCCTTCCCAGACTCTTCCTAAAAGCAGAAGGGAGATTCCCTGCAACTCATCCTCTGAGTTTAGTACTATCGTGATACCAGTCACATAAAGACATCACAAGAAAACAAAACAACACACCAATGTTTTTATGAATAGAGAAGTAAAAGTTCTCAACAACATACAAGACAGCGTATCTGCTTTGGAAAATGTGTCTTCCCTCTAGCACATGGATAGACAGATCAGTAGGATAGCATTTGAAATCCAGAAACAATCCTAGTATGTATAGAAATGTAAATTATAAAGAAGGCAAGTTTTGAACTAAGCGGGAAATGAAGGTTGGCTCCATAAATGGATGGAACAGAATAGTTATTTGGGGGAAAAATTAGGCAAAAATCCTAACTTATACTTCACAAAGAAGTAAATTCTAAGTGATCAAAGATATGAACACATTATATGAAAGCACAAAGTTCTCCCTGCTCATTAATGAGAAAAAGACCAACAACCCAACTCAGAAAGCAGGACATGAAGAGTCTGAATAAAAATAAATTCCAATAGCTAAGAAATAAGAAAAGACTCAAAACCACAGAGTTCATTAAACAAAGCTAAACTGAAATGGCAGACCAGTGTTCGTCTGTCACCTTGGAAAGGGTGGGAAACTGTGTCTCTCACCTGGTCCAGGGCATGCAGAATTCCTAAAATTCCCACAGCACCCTGGGGCCATCTACCAAAAGCAACCAGGTACCGGTGCACAATTCCAGAGGCAGGAATTAATCCTGCAGCTACTTCGGAGGTGTAACCTTAAAGATGCTTGTTCCACTCATTTTATTCAGGCAAAAGTCAGGAAAATACCCTAAAACTAATCAAGCCCAAACTGGGTCATAAATTATAATGCAGACATACAATGGTTAAACGGAACAGATAGTGACATATAAGAAATGTACAATAATGACATGAATAATCACAAGTTTTGAGCACTTAACTCATGCTGGGCACTGGCTAAACCATATCTCAGGGGTTATCTTGTTAAACCCCCAAAATGAAGCTGTGAGTTTCTGTTGTCAACTCTGGTCACTGCTGCAGAACTGCTGTACTTCACTGGGCCGAGGCAGATGGAGGGTAAATTAAGAAAGGTGAGGGCCAGCTGTCCGTGGCACATCTCTCCCATACCACTCTGGGCTGTGAATATTACACAAGGAACAGATCGATATGGAGGCTTTAGGGAGGAAAGAAGGTGAGTTTCAGTCAGAATCCTTTTCACAAACTTGGGCATTCCCTTCTTAATTGGGGGACAAACACTTCATTTAACTGGTCTGTGATTGAGATTTCTGAGTGTTCGAATATGAATGAATTATATAAACTAAAACCTGTCCTGCACAAAATAAGATATGCTGTACTTCAGATCTCCCTGCCCATCCCATGCACTTCTGACAACTTGGAGAATGCAGCCTACATGTTCCATTTCTAGAACATCTTCCATTTGCCATCTTTATGCATCGGGTACCATTAAGAGGATGTCTGATTTCTGCATCCAAAGATTGTTTCAATAACAACATAAACATTTGTATTTTGGGGGAACCTATTATAGTATTAAAATTGAATATACTGAACCAATTTAAACCACTGCTAGTTAGTGGTTATTATAAATATGCCCGTAATTGCCAAGTATGAACTTTTTTCTCTGAACCAAGGTCTGTCACTTCTAAACTTCTCCTTTTAAAGGAAAAGAATTTACTGGAAGAATGAAGCTGGCAATCCTATCACCAGACACCACTAATTTCCCATGCCCCTATGAGAAAGGACATTTTTCAATGCATTGTTTTACCTAATTGAGACTCATAAACTCATAAATCATGGTCGTTTCCAAGCTTTTCTTTGAGGCTTTTTTTTATTTTCACAGTCAGAAGCCCTAAATTAATCAATCACGGCATCACATCACGGGCAATTACCGCAGGGTAGATGTGCCTGTCTGTCACCCCAGACTGCAGGTGGGCTCTCAGTTGGGTATTTTAAAGCACTTTTGTCTTTACAACCAAATGGCACCCCGAATCGCTCAGTTATTATTGCAAAAACACTTATGAATGTCTACAGAGGGGGCAGCCCAGGAAACCAGCCCACCGCACCCCACTGACTGGCAGCAAGCTTAGCAGTTGATTCAGAGGCAAATGAGACAGAATGAAAAGAACAAATGCCAAAGGCAGACTTCACCAAAGGATGCCTGAGCTGGTCCTCACCAGGGCCAACCTCCATCCTCCCAGGACCTGGACCTCAGCATGAGCTCACTTGTGAGGGCACCTGTTCCCCACAGGTGATCTGTACTTTTCTAAAATACACTTTATGTCTCTTGTCCTTTCATTTTACATCTTTAGAACCCAGTTTCCCCTTTTTTACATTTTGCAGCCCCACCCAGCTTTGTTCATGGATGCCTGTGATAAGGAGTCTTTTTGAAATTCATGGGTCTGGGGTGACACCAGACAGCCTGGCTGCACATGGCTGGGAGCTGATGTCCTGGGCTCAAATTTTCTTGTCCAAGAAACTGGCACTGTGAGATGCTTCCTGTCCCTCCTGGCACTGTTCTGCTTCCTGGAAACCTCGGCCAGCACCCAACCTGGAGGAAGTCCTATTTCTGCCATAACGTGGCACTGTGTCTATGGCACTGGCAGACCTTAGGGTCAGGAAAACAGGAGGGACAGAGGACACCAAGCACAGAAAATCATCTGTAGGTGATTTGCCCTGAGAGAACATCACAGGGGCTTGCTCGTGAGGACTTCCCAAAGAGACACCAAGTTAACTCGAGATCTTTCTTTCGCTCTCTCACCTCTGTCTTGCTCTCCCCCTCTGTAATGGCCTTCCTCTGTGCCTCACTCTGATTTTATGTTTCCTTTCCTTGCTCAGGGCCATGTATGGGGGTGGAGGAAGCTGTAATGGAATCCTTCTCTGTTTCTTGTTCCAATTCTCTTCCCACCATCCCATAGGGCATTTCCTCTACTCCCATGGTTCTGGATAGGGCCCTGCCTCCCACCCACACACATGTGGCAATGCCCGGGGGCCTTTTAGATTGTCATATGGGAAGGGAGCCCTTGGCATCTCCTGGGTGGGAGCCAGGGATGTTGGTAAAGGTCCTGCCACCACAGACAGCATCCCACAGTGCTGGGGCTACGTAGCTCGACTGTGGGCCAGTCCCCCACCGCTGTCTTCTACATATTCTTAGTTTGCAGTCCACACGCCTTAGAGTTGAAATAAAGTTTAGATATAATTTAGTCCAGTCATCACCTCCTGGCTCTATTCTTCTCACTGACAGACAGCTGAGCCCCAGAGGTTCTGGTGTGTCGAAGTCCAACCTTCACCGTGAGATGGAGACTGTGCAAGTCCTGTCTCCGCCACACATTAGCTTTGAAGCAGGGCAAAGGGTGGGGGACATTCTCAGCAACTTGGTCTCCTTAAATGCAAAATGAGGATAAAGAAACCTCACTCCCTGGGTGGTTACAAAAATGAAAAACTTCTCGATTGTGCTTCACATTCCTTGGAAGTTGATACATGCTTATTACTCCTTTTTTCTATCTTTTCCATCTGCCCCAACTTTCCGGATACTTTGCCTTCCGCAACAATTCATTTGAAAGACACCAACAATACCCCAGCACCACTGTGAACTTTTTCTGACAGTGGCCACAGGTCCTTCCTTAGGGGATCTCTAGGACTGTTGGCACCTGGCACCCAACCCCAGAGGCGTGTGACCTGGTATGACCAAACACAGGAGGACTATGCCTGAGAAAGGAAGGGATAAAATGGATCAGAACCAGTAACTAGGCCCTGTTTTCCCTTTTTTCTTGGAACTTTCGGACCTTTTTATATTTCTCTTCTTTCCTTTCCTTCTCTTTATTTTTTGAGAGGCTGGGAAATCAAACCCAGTGCCTCATGCATGCTAAGCAAGAGCTCTACCCCTGGAATAGAGCCCCAGCACTGTATGTTTCTTCCTACACTTCTTAGAGAATTGCAGGCATCACTGTCCTGAATTGACAACAGTTTAACTCATTAATTTTCAACTTTATGATGGTGCCAGAGCAATCAGAATTTGGTAGAAGCCATAAGTAGAAATTTGAATTGGGATCTTTTCTTTCTTGTGATGTTGGGGTGGCAGTGAACTGCAGCTCCCCAGTGGCCTGATTGCCACAAGGGGGAGGGGCGGGGGGGGGAACAAAAAACAAAAACTCTGCAGGGTGCTGGAGGTTAGATGTATTCAATGCATTTCCACTTAATATTTTTTTACGATGGGTTTATCAAGAGGTAACCCCTTTGTAGGTTAAGGAACATCTGAATTGACAAAGCACCTGTGGCCAGCCCTCTTCTGAGTCAAAGATGGAAACTTTCTGTCACTCACTGGAGAGAGTGCCCACAAGCTTTGACTATTTAAGGGATCACATGGTCTGGAACCAGGAGGGGAATGATTCCTTGTGGCCTCCCCTTTAAGGGTTGCTGAGCTCAACCATAATAAAAACGTGAACACAGAACAAAAGGCCAGCCAGCTAGAAGCACAGCCTGGGTCAGGAAGGAAATAGGCAGAGACAAGAGGGACCAGGCGCCCACCCCAGGAACACCCTGATCAAACGCACAGACTCTCCATCTTCAAGTCCTTGCCCAGCTGGTTTAATATTTAGTTACTACCACCATAGTAAAGTTCACAGCCGTGTTTCCAAAGAGACTCATTATTTATGCAAACACGCCATTCCTCCATATGCACTGGATCGAAGACAGCAAAGAGCCCTTAATGGGCCACAGCCCCATTTAAAATATTTACCAAAACAGATGCCAAGTCTAGCACCACGTAAAAGTCGATGGGGAGAAGAGGTCTGGAAAACTTTCATTCTGGAGGGTGAAGTCTTGCAGAAATGAGGACACGGGGCCAAGGCAGCCCACAAGGGCCTGGGGGAACGCCCTGCGTCCTATAGGCATGCAGACTCCAACACAGGAAGGTGAATCTTACCCGTCCCCAGCCTTCCCTTTTCCTCCCAACATTATTTTTTTTATGTGAAGCATTTTAATCCTGGAAGAGCTTAGTTTGTTATTGCTGTGTGCTATTTATTTACTTACAGAGCTGGGAATGGAACCCGGGGCCTTGTGGATGTTAGGCAAGACTCTACTACCCAGCTATACCCCAGTCCACCTGGAAAAATTCAAAATCACTTCTCATGATTAATTGCCCAGGCTCCAACCCCTGGGTCTTGTACATTTTCACAATTCACTCCACTTTGTCCAACCTGGTATACAAGTGTTCAGGTCAAACTGCTTTTCTGAGTTTCCATTTTTCTGGGAAAAGCTCCTATGCATCTGTCTTACGTCTGTTTAACTCTTAGGCCTGGGAAGGAGGCCCAGGAGGCTGAGGAGCAATAGGGCCTCCCTGTCTTCCCTGCCACACACACTAGGAGCTATGATTTAGGACAAGTCTACTGAACACACGTCCTGTAAGAGAAGACCAAGTAGTCGTGGGGTTTTCCATGCAGCTTGGCTCCTCTGGAACCAGCTCCGAGAGGCTGCTTTGAGCACCAATCCACCAGGTCAGGTTTGCAGGGCAGGTTGATAGGGCATCTTCTGAAAAGTCTCCAGTTATCCTTTTTCCAAAGTTTCTTTTGACTCTAGCTGACTCGAAGCCTTGGGCTCAAAGGAAGGAGTGAAAAAGGAAAGAACCCCAGAGTGTCCCCAGGGATGTTTTTCAAGATGGAAAAATGAAAAGGAAAAAAGACATCCATCCTGGAATGGATGACTCTCCCCCATGGAGACAGAAACTGGTCCTCTGAGCAAGCCACTCCCAATGCCTCTCCACCTGAGAAGGTGGCATCCCACTCAGGAAAGTGGAAAGGGCCTTAGAGAACTGGGGGGCTCCCAGGTATGCCAGAGAAGCCTCCATGAAGGCTCCAAGGCAGCATCAGGGTGCAAAGTCATACAGGAAGGATGGACTCCACAGAAACAAGAGCAGCAAAGCAAACACGCGATCTGTCCACAATCCCTGAAGCAACCTACCTGCTGACGGACCGTGGCAAAGAAGCTGGGAGGCTGTTTTGCAGACACATCTGCAGTGACTAGTGCACTTAAGGAACAGAACTGCCACTGACGGACTGCCACAAGGAGCTTGGTTCTTTCAGTGTGGCTGAAGGTGAAACTGATGAACCTTTGCTATGGAAATCATTATAACTATTCACTGCCTGTCTCTGGCCTGTGAGCGCACCCTCCAACCAAATGTTATCTCTCATTAAGAACTGTGGCTCGTTCTCCCATCGGATGAGCAGAGATCACTGGGCTGTGGGTGCTGAAGATGGGGTGAGGACAGGTTTGCCGAGATCCGATGCTGAGAATATAAATAACTCCATAGATAACAGTGGCTGCGATCTCTCAGACTCACAAATGTACACACACCAGGACCCAACAATTCCACTTCTGGGAAATTAATCTTACAAAATGAACTCATGAGGCATGAACTCTTGTGAAATAATTTGGGTACAGGTTATTCAAAGTAAACACACGTGAAATGATACAGGTACACAGTTATTCATTGGGGGGAGGTTGTTCTGTATTTTCATTGACTTTGTCTTCCAGTGTACAGTTTTATGGGTTCTAAAAACATGCATAGATTTGGGCTACCACAACCACAATCAACACACAGAACAGTGTCACCAGCCATAAAAACCTCTCCTCCTGGTCTCCCTCTGCATTCTCATATTCTCTCTCTCTCTCTCTCTCTCTCTCTCTCTCTCTCTCTCTCTGTATCACACACACACACACACACACACACACACACACACACACACGGGTTTTTTTCTCCAGCACTATAGTTTTGTCTTTCTGCGTTAACAATTTTAGGTTACCTTTTGAAACCAGCTTCCTCATAAGGACTTTGAAGCCATCTAACTTGGTGTCTGCTGAGTAACTTATTCCTCTTTTTTGCAGAACATGATCTATGGTATGGTTGGACCAGTCTATTCATTCTCCACTGATGGCCTTCTGGGCTGCTTCCAGCTCAAAACCATTACAAATAAGGCTGCTAGGAACATGTGTGAGCAGGAGCTTCTTTTCTCGGGAGACCAGTGCCCACTCACTGCACAGCAACATCTTCAGGCCAGTCCTCTTCCACTTGAGCAGGCACCCAACACCCTCGGTGGGGTGGAGCCTGGGATTCTGCATTTCTCCCAGCTCCCAGGTAATGCTCAGGCTGCTGGTCTGCAGATCACTGTGAGTCTGGGGATCTCTGATTCTGGGTGAACAGGACATGCCCCAGTACGTCCTTTTGGGTTTGGGTGAGTGCAGTCACCTGGTGAGACTGGGAGCCACTACCAGATCCTCTGGTGGACAAAGGCATCCTAAGTAAACCTTTTATTGATTGGAAGTTTTTAGGTGAAGTGTATATTTGACATACTTGGTCTAATTTGCTCATTTGTATTATCCAACAAGCACCACGAACATTTGGGTTTGAGATCCATCCCAAGTCTCAAGTTCAGGCAAAAGAACTATTTCCAGAGGCACCACAGTTCCTAGCCCAAGGATTTCAGGGTAGCTCTTTCTCTGCACATCCAAGTTTCTGCAAAGGTCACTTAAACACAGACAACTTCAACTAAAGAGCTTAGCAAAGAGGAGGGAAAGGGGAAGGTGGAGCTTACAAAACGTCAATTTAAACAGCATCTGTGATGCTTGCCCTTCTGCCCACAGGAAATGGACCGAATCCAGCCTGAAACAGAAAACCAAGCTGGAAGAAGAGGGAAAGGTTTTCCTGGTCTTCCATTCACTGGGGAGGTAAAGGAAACACTACCCATGACTCCAAGGAGATGAAGGCACCTGAGATCCATGCAGGGACACTGCCTCATGAAGAACTGCAGGAACTGACCCTAAAATAGGCAATAGACACTTTTCCAAAGACGAACACACAAATGGCCAAGAAAACATGAAAAGATGCTTGACAACATTAGTTAATAGGAAAATGCAAATCAAAACCACACAATAAGATACAACTTCACACCCACTAGGATAGCTATAAAAGCAAGGGTTGGTGAGGATGTGGAGATACACAAGATCTCACTCCTCTCGACACTGTATAAATGGATTCACATAACTTGTCATTGTGAGACTGACTCATTTCACTTAGCACAGTGTCCTCAAGAATTCCCTGTGCTTGGGCATGTGTCAGAATTCCCTCCTTTTGAAGGCTGTGTCTTAGTCTGTTTTGCATTGCTGTAATAGAATACCACAGGCTAGGTAATCTATAATAAACAGAAAAAAATTTTGTGTGTGTGGAGTCACCATACTGTCTTCCACAGTGACTGCACCATTTTCCACTCCTGCCAACAGCGCACACAGGATCATAGAACCAGTTAACAAGGTGGGAGAGGAGAAAATGAGAAGTTATAATTTAGTGGGTATAAAGTTTTAGCTTTACAGGATGAAAAGGGCTCTGCAGATTTGCTGCACAACAATGGGAATGTGCTTAATGCTGTTGACGGGGCACATGAGAACTGGGTAAGATGCTAAATTTTATGATTTTTAAAAAAATTCTCACAAACATACAAACTACATGAAAACTCCATGGAAAGCTGAAGTCAGGAAACCCACATAGATGGGACCCTTGGCGGACCCCTTGCCATTTTATGGACGTGCACAGATCAGATAACACAGCCCTCGTGACTACCTGCAGCCTGGCACATGAAACCCCCAGCTCCAGGGAGCTTCTGGTATTTTCAAGAATTATTTTATGCATATTTTGCTTTGTGCTAGACTCTAAAATCCCTGGGTACGTATGACTCTGTGACATCTGACATAACACACTGTACTGAGGGAGATGACCTCATATGTTTTCCAGGGTGATCTCTTCTCTGGGTGAAAACAAGATACTTATTTAAATTTACTGTGACCTGACAATCACCAGAAACACCCTCACTTCTGAACTTCTGACATCGGGAGAGCTTGTGGCTCAGTGTGCTGGGCTGAAAATGGAACCATAACAACACTGTCCACTGTTCAAGCTTGCTCAGCGTGGTGTGGCGCCCAGCACACTCCACACGCTCCAGCAGAGTGGCAGCCCACTGTGATCACTGCTGCTCTGGACCCTGGCGGCACGAATTAAACCCTCAAGAACTGGAGGTGGGAAGAGTTTAACGTCATGGTTGCCTCTTCTTGCTGTTCTAGGTTTTCCAGCCAACTTACCTCCACCTTTTCTTGTTTTCAACAACCCTCCAGTTTGACACACTGAGCCAGTTACCTATCATAAACCCTGCAGCTCTATTATTGGTGAGATCGCTCCCCAGGTCCATACTGGACAATCAACTAAGCTACCCCTGGAGAGGGTTTGCTTGGCAATCTCCTAAGAAAACTCCAGTCACGTGGAGGTGCCCAGCCCAGGAGCATCCAAGTGCCCTTGGGTATAGCAGCCCCAGGCTTCACCAAGACCAGAAGGTAGGAGGTGCAGAGGGTGGGCACCTCTGCTGGCCTAGCCACGGGGACTGCGAGTTCACTGCCAGAGAGGAGAGGGGAAAGGCTACCCACCTGGGGCTCAGGCTCGGCCAGGGAGGCAGCAGTCCTAGACTTGCCTGCATGGCACAGTGACCTTGGACTAGTGCCAGCCCTTGCCCAAGGACAACTTCCTAACACCCAGAGCCCCTAGGCCATCGAGTCCCGGGATTTACCAACAAGGGCAAATCTTTGAGATGAACTTACAACAGATTACAGACCCGAGCTTTAGAGAACAGAGAAGTATGAATGAAAAACGGCTGTTCTATCCCTGCACAAGCTGATTTCTGAACTACCTGCATCACATGAAAACTTCCTTCTGCCCTTTCTTATTACTCCCCAACCCCAGGAAAATCCCTTCTTCTTTCCCTCGTGATTCAAAAGCTAAAACCAAGATGCTTCATAAGAATGTGACCCCTTAACCCTCCCCCACTGACAAAAAGAGCATTTATTCAGAGTCTCATGACAATATTCAAATCCTGGGTATTTAACCTGAGTTAAAGGGCTCCTAGACTTGCACAGTCACATGGAGTCCTGGAGTCTCCTGGGCATAAGGACCTCAGAATCCCTCCTCCGTGCCCAATGACCCTTATGCACACTGACACACACTGACCTGCTGCCCATGTGCTGACCCAGGGCTCTGGACACTCATGCTCCACCAAGGACGGTCAAGACAAGACGCTGACTTGGGGGTGGGGGAGAACCACCGCAAGGACCCTCACCCAGCACTGCTTCCCAGTCTACAGGCCAGGCACACAGTGAGGACGCGAAGAAACAGCCCATGGCTGCCAGTGGCAGAGGCAAGGCTGCTCCAGGGGTCCCGCATTTTCCCATCTGCCTTCTCCTCCATCCCTCCTTGCTCCTGCCCAGGAACTATCACTTTCCACCCCTCACCCCAAGCTAGCGACCAAGAAAGGTTGGTCCTTCTGGTTAAAGAGATGCCCAATCTCAGAACGAAAACAGAATGTCTGATATGCGGACAGGAAAAAAGCAGAGGCAGAGGAAGAGACACCCATGTGCTCGGAGTGTGTCTTCACAGGGAAGTGAGGAGAGCACACATGTAAACGTGCACACAGGCCAACATGCACACACGCACACAGGTAAGCGTGTAACGTGCAAATGTCCACATGTGTGAACATAGCATACACACACCTATGCACAATTACATACAAGCACAATCACATGCATTGAAGTGCTGGGCAGGAAAAGCCCCCACAAGACACCAAGACTTGAATGGAGAAAGAGGATGAGGTGATGGAAGTCCATTTAGCCTCTGGGCTGGCTCACTGCGTTCCACCAACACCATCCTTCCCAGAAGGGTAAAGGGCAGGCTACTCTCAGCTGACTTCCCTAAAGGGAGGTAACTAATGGAAAAGTACAACCTCTAACCACTGCAGAGGAGGCTACTTAGGTGGTTGAGGACTTGGTATAACTCTACGTGGAACTCTGTTTTAATCTGATATTAAGACGTACAGGTGCATACCATGTGACTTTCCAAAACAGAACCAGCTGCTCTGTGTGGCGGTGCAGTTGTCTAGAGGAAGAACCCAGCAGTGGTTTGCCTACAGAAGTAGGGGAAGGGAGAATCTTAGTCCATTTGGGCCACTCTAACAAAATATCACAGACTGGGGAGGCCTGTAAAGACCAGGAATCAGTTTTGGAGGCTGGAGGTCTAAGATAAAGCACCTGTAGACTCAGGGTCTGCTGAGGATTCTCTAGCTGACTCACAGACTTCCACATTCTTGCTGCGTCCTCATGTGATGGAAAGGGCGAGGGGTTGCTCCCTGAGGTCTCTTTTAATAAGGACACCAATGCCATTCACGAGGCTCCATCTTCTTGACCTAATCACTTCCCAAAGGTCCCCCTGCCAATACCATCACATCAGGGGTTGGGATTTCAACACATGGATTTTGAGGAGACAGTCCACAGCAGGGGACAACTGTGGTTTGGAGAAAGGAAAATGGCACATTCCATTGTGGACCTGTCGGAAGAGTCAATGAGACAACCATAAACTATGGTGACATGTGTTTGTCACTGTTCCATCACTGGGAACAAACAGGGAGAAAATCAACTTAAAAGAGGAAACCTTTGTTTGGCTTCCAGCTGGAGAGACTTGAGTCTGCAGAGGCTCAGCCCTGTCGCCTTGGGCCTGGGGCAGCACTGCACATCAAGGTGGGAGCGTGCCATGAAGAGGGCTGCTCACCTCACTGCCACCAGGAAGCTGAGAGAAGCAGGAAGAAGAGGCTGTGGTCCCAATATCCCCTTCAAGGACACATCCCTGTGACCTAACTTCTTCCAAATATGCCTCATGTCCTAAAGGTTCTAGCAACTTCCAAGAACACCATGGGCCCTCAACACATGGCCCTCTGGGGAACATTCAGTATCTAAGCTATGGCACCTGGTGACCGACTCCAAGCTGATTTGCCAATGACACCATACACTGTTCTGTAAAGGGCACCGACACCTCTCAAACCAACCAAGACCTAAGCTTACCAAGGGCCAGCTATAGTCCCAGTCCTGAATGAGACAGTTTTATTTATTACTGAAACATTTTATGTAGGTAACTACTGCAAAACTGTTATCACATGAGGGCTAATAAGAAGAAAGTCATTTCTATGAAAAACTAAGCTGGATTCTTTAGGACACACTGGAGGAAAGGCAGTGAAAGATCTATTAGGATCCTGCATTTCATCGTGCCTATGAATTTTAATCTAAATCTGGAAATCACTGAATGTGAATGTGCACTTAGGGCGTGGTTCGTGTGACAAAGACGATGTGGTGCTCCAACCAGTAAGTGTGTCCTCGATGGGAATTATTCATAAACTGTACACTGTAAGTTAAAATGGGGAAAGTATTAAACTTGTTAATGATCGCCTGAGGTCACCTCCTTTTCCAACTGATGGCTCTTGCCACACCATATCAGGGCTTCTCCAACTCCATCAGCAACCATCAGGACAGTCCTTTGTTGAATACTTGTATTTGTAGGAAATATGTTAAGAATTTTACTCTATTATCTTCTTTATTTCTTCTCATGAGTTTACGACATCATTGTTATTATACCCATCTTTCAGACAAATAAACTGAGGTGCAGAGGAAGTAAGCACCTGATGCTGCACCACAGATCACAGGGGATTCTCCTTAATCCTGTGCTCGGCTGTTAATTAAGTCAACCCTCCTGAGTTGTCAGTTGTCAACACCTGCCAGGCTCCCTGGAAGTCTAAGGGGCAGCCAGGGCACAGTCACCATGGTAGATCCCCAGGTCTCTCAAGGGTCACAAGGCCCTACAAACTGTTCTGGTGCAGAGAGGGCAACCTCCTCTGCCCAGAGCTTCAGAATCACTGGAGCCTGTTGAAGCAGACACCCGGCCCCTTGTGGTGCCTGTTCAGGCCTGAGAGCTGAGCATTTCTAGGAAGCTCCAGGGGGTGCTCGGGAGAGCTGCTTCAGGACATTCTGCCCCGTGATCGCCCAGGATCTGAGACTCAAATGCTCATTCAGGAGTATCTGGAGAAATCACAATGACTTTAAGAGAATTCACAGGACTAACACTGTATCACCCACTGGACTTAGGGCTCTCTCATTCAGAAGACGCACATGCCCTAAAGGGAAGGAAGGTTCCTTCACTCCTGAGAGCCTCCAGGATGAGGGTCCCTGTAGTCTGCTTCCTTCAGGTTCCCTACAGGGTCCTTCCTCCCTCCTTCTCTCTCACCTAGTGTGTTCCTATCAATATTCCCTGGGTGCGGGGGAGCAGAGATAAACTGCTCAGCGGGAAGGGAATATGAAGTCCAACATTTTATAACTTAGGGTCCTCTTAGCAGTTCCCCAAACCTCTGTCATTATGGCCCATGATGGAAGGATCTCACAGGAAAAATGAGCACCCATGCACATCTTTTTCTGTTTTCTGTTATCTCTCCTTCACAAGACACAGCCATCCCTCCATATCTGCAGGCTCTGCATCCTCGGATTCAACCAAGCAGGGACGGAAAATATTTGGGAAAAAAAAAAAAAGTTACATTGTGTACCGCAGAGTTAGACCTACAATGGCTTTATCTGTACTTAACAAGTAGATCTTTTTCTTGTTATTCCCTCAACAATACAGTATAACTATTTACATGCTTGGGTACTTAAATAAACTACAGATGATTTAAAGTATATGGGAGGATGTGGTGGGTGGCTTATATTCAAATACTAAGCCATTTTATATGCTAGAGTTGAGCATCCATGAATTTTGGTGTCCTTGGGGTGCTGGAACAGTCCTTGATGGATACCAAGGGGCAACGAGGACCACATTCATTTTCTCATCACTCTTAATAAATCGCTGACCCCTCTCCATGCTCCCTCTAGAGAAAAAGAAGTGGGGTGGAAGTACCTACAAAAGGAAGCAGCCAGGCCGGCCTTGCAGCTGAGTGTGGCTTGTATGATCTTGGTAGCTAGTGGGCCAAAACCTAATGCTGATCAGTGGGCAGCGGGCGCTCACCAGTGTGATGCAGTTTTAGCAATTTGCTGACATGTGGCAACATCTCCCTGTGGTTTTCTGGGCACTGGTGGGCAGCAAGAGTGGACAAAAGGTCATGGGCGTCTTCGCAGTGCTCACACAAAGGTGCATGTGCCCACAGGTCCAGACCTGGCCGGGAGCTTCCGTGTTGAAGGGCTCCTGTGAACAGGAGCAGAAATGACATGCTCCCAACTGCCTGGAACACATTCCTGACCAGTGCTGAAAGAAGCAGCAAGGACAGTCGTAACTGAAAACCAGCAGCCCCCAGACATGTCATCTGTGGCAATCTGGTAAAACTGATTTCACGACATGTACGAAGAGGAACATGCTGCTCAGTTACAGAGGCCAGGGGAGCTCTGTGGTCTCCTGCCAGCAACAGTTCCTAGGAACACAGCTGGGTCCCACCTACCATAATGGCCCAGGGTAAGAGAGTCCATGGGGATCCCCCGCTCCACACTGGGCCAGCCAGCACCCAACTCTAGGTTGCAGTGGCGAGAGAATCTGAAAGGGGTTCTGTTTCCTGAAGTTCATGAGGGTTTTGGCACCATTTCTGGCTTCTCTGGGTAGAGTTCTCACAGCTATGCTATCTATTTCATGGTGAAAACCAGGCAGAGCCTAAAGCAATCCTGTGAGAGGATTTACAATGCAAACATGAGAAGCCATCAGCAAACGCCTTCTTAGAAGTGAGTTTCAAGCCTGAAGCGCCTGCGGGATTGACAGATGCGGTTTTGCCTTCTGCTCAAGCAGATGTTTTCCCAGGCATTACCTCCTTGTAATACACAATCCCTTAGTTCTACAAGCAGGGGCCCGAACATGCCAACCAACCCGGCACCCTCTGGCTCTGCACTCCTGACAGGCTGCAAGCAGTAGCTTGGCGGTTCCAAGCCGCTGTGCTCTTCACTGCTAGCCACGGTGAGCTCAGCCCAGGGCTGGGTGTGCAGTCATGCAGGTGACATCTAAATACAACCTCAAACAGCGGAGTCACACAGGCACCTGCCCCGTCACTCCCAATAGAAGCAGTGTGCTCAGGAACAAAGGCCGCCATGTGGATCGCTGGATGCGACATCAGGAGCCTGGTCTGTGTCACCAGATGTGACCTGGATGGAGAGGATGGAGGATCACATTACAGTGGTTTCCATCTCTGGGACATCAGGGGGGCCCAGCAGCCCCCATGGAGCTCACATTGGCAAAGGAGTCTCCTGACTGTTGCTCTTTGCTATGAGGGTCACATACCCAGAAGGAATGTGGCCTTGATAAGGAAGGGCCTTGGTGATGACACTTCACTGCGAGAAGAAGGGAACAGGACCTGTTCGAAGTGCCCGGAGGCTGGTGGCAGATCAAGTCCCCTCACCCCAGCAGCTCAGGGAGGAGGGTGTCCACCCACCTCGCCCAGGGCCAGCTCAGAAGTGCTGGTGATGGGGAGACAGAGCAGGGTAAAGAGACCCAACTCAACTTGCCACCACTGGTCACAAGTAGACATCAGGCTTCCACTTCCCTGCTTCCTCAGGTTGGTATCTGTGATGGACTGAATTGGGCCCCCAAGTTCAAACATTGAAGTCCCAACCCCCAGTACCTCAGAATGTGATTGTATTTGGGCACCAGGCTTTAAAAGGGTAATTAAGGTAAAATTTGGTCAAAGGGGAGATCCTAATCCCATAGGATAGGTATCCTTTTAAGCAGAGATTAGGACACAGACACACTAAGAGATGGCCACGTGAGGATACAGACAGATGATGCCATCTACAAGCCATGGAAAGAGGACTTGGGAGGAACTCACTCTGCAGATACCTTATTACCTGGGACTTCCTGCCTATAGAGTGTGAGAGAATACATTTCTGTTCTTTAAGGCTGCAAACCTGGGATACTTTGTGATAGTAGACCAAGCTGACTGAGTCAGTGTCTTTTTAAAAAGCAGGGAAGCTTCAGGCATGGTTGTGCATGCCTATAATACCAGTGACTCTGCAGGCTGAGGCAAGAGGATCCCAAGTTTGAGGCCAGCCTGGGCAACTTAGTAAGACCCTGTCTCAAGATAAAGGGCAAGGGATGTAGCTCAGTGGTAGAGCACCCAGGGTTCCACCCCCAGCAACTATCAATCAATCAATCAATAAAGTGAAAAGCTGCTTACTCACTAACCTCTAATAAGGTATGGTACAGACAGAAAGCTTCCACAGCTATCTGGGGTGGCCACCATCCACAGAAGGATAAAGACAAAGTGAGGCCACTGGGCAGCTCCCAGGGTCCTCTGCAGCCTCCGTGCCTAGGCAGACCCTGCTCGCCATTACTGTGGTATCATCCCCACCCAGCAGTCCCTCCTGTGATGATTTATAATCTGCTCTTAGACTCTCGGTGTAAAGAGGAGTCAGTGCGGAGGATCATGCCAGTTTGGGAATCCTACTTCCAGTTTCTCTCACACAGAGCACCAGACACGGTCACCAACAATGACACACATGAGAAAAAAAATCTCAAAACTCATTCTAAAAACAAGCTCCAAACATCCTCCAGGATAGGAATCTGCATCCCTTCCTTCATTCATCCAGCACATATTGAGAGCCTAGGATGGCCCCATACCCAGTCCAACAGATGCCCCATCCAGTGTTCATTTACAGAGATCCCTGCCTGCTTGCGCTCACACCTAGCAGGACAGGCAAGAACTTGAAAACCACAAAGGTAGATGTCCCCAAGAGGCAGATGGTGCATACTCTGCAAAGGGACGAAGCTGAGGGTGGCCAGGATCAAGGATGAGGTGTGGGCCAGGAGGAGGTGCTGTAAGCCCTGGGGCAGCACAGCAGATGTGGAGTCTGACGAAGGGCCCCATGTGCTGCTCCAGGAGGGGTGAGGATGCCAGGGGAGGCAGGGGAGGCAGGAGACTACGCAGGGGTGGGTGAGGGGTCCAGTCTGTGGGTGGAGAAGATCATGGGATGCAGAGAAACCTGGACTGGAGAGGAAGAAAGGAAAGAGGGGCAGTTCACATCAAAGACAGAGATGCTGCAGGGTGGGGTGGAATGCTAGAGCTGAAGCCCCAAACTCTACAGCTGCAGGCTGATCACTCCATAAGTAATTTTTTAGAAGGTTAAGGGCAAGAGTTCAGCATCCTGCTCGAAGCAGAACTGACAGTGCTGACTTTTACACTCCATATCCACACCCACATCAGTTCTTGTGGTAGGAGGTGTATCGGTTGCACTTTCTATTACTATAGTAAAATGCCTAAGGCTGGACACTCTTTTATAAAGAAAAGAGGTTTATTTAGCTCGAAGTCCTGGAAGTTAAAGGGCATAGCACAAGCATCAGCTCAGTTCTAGGGAAGGCTTCATGGCAGATGGTGTCATACTGGCAAAAGCACGTTAAACAGGGAGAGTTCCCTTGGTAAGACAGGGCATGGGAGAGTGGGGAGGGGCCAATAAAGACCTCCTTCACTCTAGGCCTCACCTCTTAAAGGTCCCCTCACATCTCAAACCACACTGGAGAACCTGCTCCCAACACACGAACCCTTGAGGGAATGCACCACAGCAGGCAAGGAGATAGTACACTAACTCTGAGCCCCATGTGGTAATTGACATCCAGGGTTCAATTAAAATTCTGCTGCATCCTTGTAAGGAACAATTCCAGAAAGAGGAAATCAGGGGTCAATAACTGCAATGAAACCATGTGCACAGTAGAATATGAATGATAAAGTACATCAAGCAAGATCTCCCACTTGGCTCTCACCAGTCTTGGAGAACTAAAGGCTTAAAAAGTTGCTGTACCAACCCACTGGAAGCAGAAGGCCAAGCACCAAGCATCAGCAGGTCCTCCCAGGCAAAACTCTTGGTCCTGCCCTTCACATCCTTACCACAAGAAAACGTGAGGTAAGGCCACCTAAAGTTTAAGACAGAGAAAAGAAACATCGTGGCCTGTCCAGATGGCTTATCTCCCCAGAACTACATTACTATAAAAGATACACATGACGTACAAATAAATACCCGTGACCCAGACACTGGGATCTTACCGCTTCATATCAAAGTCTCTCTCCACCCTTGTTTCACATCGTGAAAGAGTATCAGTTCCCAGTATATCTGGGGTTTGCATCTGCAGATTTACTCAACCTGGGATTGAAAGTTTTCAGGAAAAATTGTGTGTCTCTACTGAACACGCTCACACATTTTTTTTTGTCTTTATTCTCTAGAAATTCCGTACAACTACTTACATCGCATCTGCATTGCATCAGTTATTACAAAGCAATCTAGACGTGACATAAGGTATATGGAAGCATGTACTAGGGTCTGTGCAAATACGGTGACTGCAGATTTCGGTATCTGCAAGTGGAGTACAGGTAGCTAGAGTCTGTGGTTTGAAATTCTCATTTTTTTCCCCTCATGATGACTTAGTTTTATTGCCTTATTCTTCATATGCACATCACCTACTTATAAACCATGACAAATAAACTGGGAAAAATAAAAGAAAGATAAAATCTCCCGAAATCACCTGAAGACACCAATAATTACCATTTTGAACCTATGCCTGTCTATAAATCCTTTTGTACAACAAAGGGGTGAAAGTAAATGCACTGGATGCACTGGATGCATTACCAGTATGGTACTACATTCCTATGATCTAATTAAAATAGTGAAATAAGTAAATCCTAAAAACCTGAATAAAATAAATGTATGATTACACACACACGTATAAACATATAATTAGCCCTCCACGTCAGCAGGTTCCCCATCCATGGATTCAATGAATGGTAAATGGAAAATATTTGGAGGAAAAACAACTGCATCTGTACTAAACACGTACAGACTTTTTTCTTCTCATTATTCCCTAAACAATATAGTAAAAAAAAAATTATTGACATAGCACTTATGTGGTATTAGGTATTGTAAGTAATCTACAGATGATCTAAAGTATATGGGAGGATCGTGAAATTTAAATGCAAATTCTCTGCTGCTTTATATGAGGGACTTGAGTATCTGCAGATTTCCGTGTCCTGAGGGTCTTGGATCTGATCCCCAAGTCACTGAGAGACGACTGTACATGGGTGTTGCTGTTTGTGTGCATGGTACACGGTCACCTCTCCTTCTCAGGGGTCACAGCTTCACTTCAAACCGTCCAGTAGCAGGGCACAGCCTGGTGAGTCTCCCTGCACACTTTTCTCCAAGAGTATTCCAGTCTTCGCTAGAGCGCCGCCCGGTCTCTGACAGCAGCATGACAGTTCAGGCTAGAACACACTAAAGCTGGTTCAGATTTGCCCCATCCACATGTTTTCTGTTTCCTCTTTTTTTTCTTTTGCTGCTACAAACAAGGCTGTATCAACCGGCCTTTGATTTGACATGTGTGAGGAGCATCTTCTCACAGAGGATATTTCTAGAACAAATATACATGATGCTCAAGAAGAGCCTTCCTGGCTACAGGGAGGACAAGGGCACTGACTCTGGTCACAAGCCACTGTGGTTCTGGTTTCACATTGACAGAGTGCAGTGACAAACACACAGGAGGCATTTCTACTACCTCTGGCCGGAGGGACCAACAAGGGTGGTGGTGAGGTCTGGGACACTATGCTCTGGGATTGGAATAGAAGCAAATGCCATGCAGCTGCCTCCCTTTTCATATCTGCTCAGGCCAGGATGGCAGCTGATGGTGACAAGCTGTCAGCTGCTCCATGCCAGCCTACCTGCTTACTGCCCTCCCCTGTTGCAGTGACCTGGGACACCTGGGCTCACGCAGTAGGAACCAAGGGAGTTGGCACCCAGGGTCCCTGTGAGGGCCTCATTCTCCTGGGTGTGATTGGGGTCTTCATTCGGCCCACTGAGGAAAGTGGACTACTTTCTCTGGATCCTTCCTTCAGACCCTGCCGGATCAGTCTCCAGCAGAGTCTCCTTTCCAAAAGGTCCTATTAATCGGGTTTTGTTGTTGTTGTTGCCTGTATTTTCTGATGTTTGGTCATCTGGTACATTGCTGACCAGCCCCTTCCAGGGCTAGCAATTCCTAGAGATGGCGAAGGAATCACGTGTAGGTGTTTTAACATGCAAACCCACCAATCCAAAGCCCACTCACAACCTCTAATCAAACTCTCCTGTGATATGAGGCCATCATTCCTTTGCCTAACCCAGGGCACAGGAGGGGCGGCTCCTGCACCTGGGCCCCTGGAATTACTCAAAGAAGCCAACTTTGAACCTGCTTAGCCTCCTTACCCCGCCGTGCTCACTGCCTCCCCTGGAAGCCACAATGAAGGCATTTGCCCAGATTCCCCTCCGTCTGCCTCTGCTTGACCCTGGCCCTTCCCTGAGTGGCCCTGCACAGCAGGCTCCCTCTTTCTAGGGTCTGTGAGTGTGAAACCCTCTTTCTTCCTCCCAGACACTTCTGTCCGTGGCTATGGATCTCACCATCCCAGATCCAAACAAGTCCTGGACACATTTTAAACAGGCACCCTTGATTCCAGAGTATGTCTCCAAGGACCTGCTGCTGTCCCACTCTGGTCTGGGCTGTCCCCGTGTCTGGTTCACTTGACACTCCATTTCTACTAAAATCTACACAATCCCTTCGGCTTTTGTGTTTGTGTGAATTTCCCAGGTGGTGTCTCGTGGAAGTAAACGAGTAGATCGAGCAAACAGCTAGCTGACACCCCACAATCCTTACATTTTCCCATGTAAGTAATCTTAAAATAAATACCTCCAAACTCTCTGGCACTAGGCTGGGCATTTGGGGAGCAGAGGGTGTCAGGGGAGGACTCAGAAACTAATCCGTGGATTCAAAGTGGCTGTGAAAACCAACATTAAATGTTGTTTCCAAGCATAAGGCAGGATCAGCACCTCCGGGGGGTCAAGCCTCACACGTGTGTGGCCTGTCCCCCTCACACATATGTGGCCCATCTTGCACCCTGGGGCCTCTCAAGCAGTCTGTGCACTGGAGCCGGCTCTGTATGAACTGTGCAGTTGGTCAACAGAAACCCAGTAATCCTTCACACCCGTGTGACTCTCTGCCTTGCCCCTTGTAAAGAAAAATACTTAATTTTATAGGTCTTCAGACAGTTCCCACCTTGGCCAAAAAGAGGGAACCTTCACACTACCTCTTCACCAGAGACACCCCATTAAGGGCTCAACGGCTCAACTTCCTGAGTTTTGAAAGCAGCGAAATGGTTCAGCTCAAGGCCGTGGCCAGCATTTGGTGGTTCTTTGTCACGCATCCAACTGCTGACTTGCTGTTGAATTCAGGCCTTGGTGGCTTACCCTTCACTATTTTGTCAATGGTAGGAGAAGAGTTGCTGACGAACTATAGTCCTCCACACAAAGTGGATCACCGTGACCCAGATGTGTCTTGCCAAGGCTCCCATGAACACCAGCCACCTCTGACATTTGGCCAAAATAAAAAATAGAAATATTTTCTGGCAGGTGGTGCCCCCTCAAGATTGATTCACAGGGAAGGAAACGGAACAGACGTGGCCTCCTGGCACAAGGACAAAATATACATCAACGGGACGCTGGCTTTCTACAGTTTACATCACTCACACCCCTCGCACGACAAGAGCCTACAAATTACAGCTGTTGATGTTTTCGGGTAACCTAAACTTTCACTCCACAGAACTCCTACTTGTCTAAATGTATTTACACTCTTGGTCGCGGAGGGCTCATTATGTACACTGGTTGTTTAAACAGTAACCAGATTGTTTGGGGCTGTCGCGCCTGGGTCAGGACGGGTTCGCCATCTGCAGAACACCACTCAGAACCCACAGGGCGAAAGGAGCCAAGTGAACTCGCAGGGGCAGGTCGTGACGTGAGAAGGGGTCTTTGTGAATTGTAAACAGGCCCACACTGTG
Source organism: Sciurus carolinensis (assembly GCF_902686445.1). Lineage (NCBI taxonomy): Eukaryota > Metazoa > Chordata > Mammalia > Rodentia > Sciuridae > Sciurus > Sciurus carolinensis. The sequence continues at coordinate 14,065,349 of NC_062227.1, forward strand.
GGACTTGCTTGCTGGGTCCTTAAGGAGCTACACAGCAATGGGATGTCAAAAACACCAATCTTAGAAAAACCCCATCATCCAGTCCCTGAGCCCACGGCAGTTTTCTGGAAGATTCCACCATGCCCCAGCCTCTGGGCTGCCCTGTGCTCCTCAACATCAATTCAAAGTCCACTCTAGAAAGTCCTCCTATCAATGATGTCCTCATATCTAGTGACCTTGGTGTCCATCTGCTGTCAACAAGTTGTGACTTCTGAACATAAAACAAATAAAATATCATTCCAAGAGACACCACAAAAACAAGAGGCCAGCTGCTAAATAAGCACACACTCTGGAAGAAACCCACATTCAAAAGAAAAACTTTTAACTTCAGATCCCCGGAGGTTACAAACTCCCTTAACAATCAAATCCTAAAACATATATCACCAACACCGCTCCTAATTTCTTATCTGTGAGAAAAACGAAAGGGTCCTGCCTTTCAAGGATCAGTCATGGTGTGAAGACAAGGAATGCTCAAGAAAAGGAGAAGGTGAAGTGAGAGCTAAATAGAGTGGGACTTGGTGTCCTCAGATTCCAACCACAGCAGACCCAAAATCCTGGAAGGGAAGGTTACCCTGTTGCCCACTGTACTCTGTATTTGGCTTAGGATGCTGAGTCTGTACTGAACACATACGGACTTTTTTCTTGTTACTGTATTCCCTAAAGAGTAGAGCATAACTACTTAGAGAGCAGTTACATTGTATTAGACATTGTAGGTGTTAAACTGAATTGTTTGGTCAAAAGCTGCTCCTTACATATTTTCAGTTTGGCCTAAAGGTTTCTCCCTGCATAGCGAACTGCAACGTAACTTGATGAGTAAACAGACTAACCTCTGCTATAACAAGGAACAGAGCCTCAGCCAATCCCAAGGGGCCAACTGTTCCAGTTCCAACAAGACAGACCTGAACTGCAACCAACCAGGTTGTCTCTCCGCCTCACTTCCAGTTTTTCTGTGTGTCACTTCCTTTTCTCTGGCTATAAATACATCCTGCACAAGAGGTGGGTGGAGTATTCTGAATCATTTTTGGACTGGACTGCTGCCCAATTCTAGAATGGAAACAAAACCCATTAAGCTCTGCAAAAGGGGACTGTGGGTGTGACTCAGTGTTAAAGTGCTTGCCTAGCACGCTCAAGTCCTGGGTTCAATCCCCAGCACCCCGCTCCCCCAAAACCTGCAAAGATAGACCTGTTATAATGTTGTCTTTTAAAGTATGTAATCTGGGTTGAGGAGATAGCTCAGTTGGTAGCGTGCTTACCTTGCAAGCACAAGGCCCTGGGTTCAATCCCCAGCACCACAAAAATAAATAAATAAATAAATTATGTAATCTAGAGATGATTTAAAGTGTACAGGAGGATGAGTGTCAGTTATACACAAATATCATACCATTTTATATAAGGGACTGGAGCATCTGGGGTATACACAGCAGGAAGGTTCTGGAACCAAACTCCTTTTTCCACTGAAGGACAACTGTACATACCTACCGCATAGCTGTGAAAGAAGAACACAGGCTTATATACTTTAAAATATAAAACAAAGAAAACTGAGTTGAAACCCAGGCTCTGCTTGGCTTAACTAAACTCTGGGTTCCCCTTCCCTCATCGGCACCATGGATGCCACGATTGGTGACAATCCCACAAAGCACCCGGCCAAACATTTGTCGTCAGCAATGGCTCAGAAATGTGCCCTCTCACCACCTGCTCCAAAAACAGCACAGAAAATTTTTTTAAAAAGATAACAGTTCTAAGGCAGCCCCAGGGAATAGAAGCAGTTTAACTCTTCTAGTGAATTGTGAACCTCTACTTCCATAATGGTTTTAAGAAAAAGTTCATGGTTATGTAGATTATGTTTCAAGAAGGAAATCCAATAATGTCAGCTACCCTTTTCCATAATAAATGATCTGCATTACATTTTAAAATGATCTACGGCTCCCACCATGTCATATTACAGATTCATGGCATGTATAAAATGATTTTCCTCTGATGAGCAGTAATAACCGAGCCATATAGCTTCCTTGCAGTAGCAAAGAAACCACAGGCATTTTCATTCATAATAGAAGTTCTCCCATGGTTTGGGAAAAAAAAATAAGCTTTAAAGGCAATTAGAATACATGGGTCAAAAAAAAAAAGGTGCAAAAAAGAGAATCTTAAATATTTACAGATAAAATGGGCAGAACTAGATGGGGCATTAATTCAAGTTCCTCTTGCTTTTGACAGGCTCATAGTGAATTACAGGATTTTCGTTAATCCTCAAATAAACAGGGTAAATACTGTTATCTCAGAAATCGCCTGCTGGCTATCCAGGGGTATTCCTGATGAAGAATGTGACAGTACCTCTACTGTCAGCCTTTGAGAAGGAGTAGTGTTCCAGGTGAATTCCCAGCAAATTAAAACTATTTGATGGGATGCCAAAGAAATCAAAAAGGTGCACTTTGCAGTGCAGAGTAGGTCCTGGGGCCCTTCTTCCTTGATCAGGAGGATCATCAAATCTCTTGGCAACACCCAGATATCTGGAGATGGACAGGTTTCAAAAACCCAACAACAGCCGGGTGCAGTGGTGCATGCCTGTAATCCTAGCAGCTCGGGAGGCTGAGGCAGAAGGATGGTGAGTTCAAACCCAGCCTCAGCAACTTAGTGAGGCCCTGAGCAACTCAGCAAGACCCTGTCTCTAATAAAATTTAAAAAGGGCTGGGGATGTGGCTTGGTGGTTAAGCACCCCTGGGTTCAATCCCTGGTACCAAAAAAACCCCAACAACACAAGAACCACCATCACTCACAGGGAAGGGGCTGCCCTGAAATTTGCTTTAAACCCTGGCACATGTAACCCTTTGGGCCATTCTAAGTATGAGTCCGGTCACTCCCAAAGCCTGGGTGTTCCCTACCTTAGAAAACTCTCCATAAATTGTACGGGGTATCATAGTCCACCTAGTTGCTCAAGATAAATATCCAGGACCATATTGGTCCTCCTTCCCCAAGTTCCTCACAGGGAGTGGGTCAGTGGTCAGTTCTGTCCCCAGATAGATGCCCAAACCAGTCTCTTTTCTGCCCTACCCCACCATGTCACCCTCAATAGCCATCACTACCCTTGCTCTGGCTCACCTCTGACCCCCACCCAGTCCCCACCTCCATGCAAACCCACTAAAACCATTAGCATGCAGGCAGCTAGGGGGATCCCTTCAAGAGATAAGTCAGATTATGTTGCTTTCTTGCTTGCTTAAAACCCTTCAAATCACCTCCCACCCCACTCCAAGTCCAGCTCCAAATCCTCTTCATCACCTGCAGAGGGCCTGCCCCCACTTTCCCAGGCTCAGATAGCCTTAGTTCTTTCAGATAGCCAACCTGACCGTATGCTGGTCTTGGCCCCCCACTCTTTCTTGCCCCCAAGATGTGTACACATGTGTTTCATGGTCTTGCAATGATAGCCGGCTCCCTCCCACAATTTCCCTGCACAAACCACATTCTCAGAAATGCTAGCCTCCTAAAGGACTAGACAGAACTTGGTTGCCCCTACCCCAAGTTCATTCCAGAACAGTGACATGCCTCCACCAAGCAAGGTGGGAGATGCTCTGTGGTGTCATCATCCCAGCCCAACAGGGACACATCAGTACCGAAGGTCACCACCGATGAGCCCAGCAGAAGTCAGGACAATGTGTAAATATGTCTGACAGGAGACTGTGTCCACCACAGCAACCAGAGAAGGGGTTCCACTTGCCACAGGAGCCAAGCCCTGATGGCAGACATCCCCCATTTCTGACCCTTGATCCTTATGGGCTCCATTTCGGGACCAGTGCCCGTCCACTCCAAGCAAGAGAGCTGCATATTGACTGCACTGGTCCAAGACCACCCTCCCATGGTCACCAGCTCCAGAATGGCACATGCCCATTAACAGGGGTCCTCCTGGATCTGCTATCCCATGGCCATCTCACCAAGATGAGGCCCCATCTGGTATCCATGGCAACAAAAAGAAAGTCAAGGTTAGGTTTAACGATCATGATTAAAATTTACTTAAGGAGTAACAGCAAAATGAAAACAAAGACCCAGCTAGTTGTTAGGGAGGGGGAGGGGAAAGGGGGAGGGGAAAGGGGCTGGGCGGCTATTTGAGTGTCTCCAGTTTTTGTTTATAGCTGTTCCAGACGATCTTAAAATTATCGGGTGGGGGAGAGGGAGCCTCAACACGCTCGGTCCTCGATGCAATTGATGAAGCATTTCCTTTACTCTGAGGCCAGAGCTGCAATCACATGAGCTTTTGCTTTTCTAAACTCCGTGTTTGTTTTTGTAGTTTCTGCCAAACTAAATCAATTCGGCTTGTGGCAACTTTAAAGAATCAGGACTCGCTCAAACAGTCTCAGTCTTTGACTTCTTTCCAGGAACGTGGACTAACATTTGTATAGGTTTCACATGCCTGGTGATCCAATCTTCTCATTACTCAAATCTGTGTCACAGAACTGCAAATTAGCGACTTCTAAGATGACAGATTTCTATTCTTTGATATGCACAGCTCAGTTTCTTTCTTTCGTTCCAGTAGTCCTTTCTTTCGTAGGACAGAAACTCTACACTTTCCTTGCAACACCAGTGTACAAGTATCTCTCGTCATATCTTTAACAAAACAAAATGCCAGCCTCCCCCACCAGTCATCTGCCTACCTCCACCCACAACCTGCACTCCCATGTGCCATGGCCAACTCTCTCCCAGAGGGCCTCCTGCCACCTGAGCCCCAGGTGCAGGCTGAAACCCTTCAGGCCCAATGTCAGTGATTACTGAGGCTGCAGCATTCCTAACAGAGCATTCTGGGGGTAGGGAAAACAGAGCATCTGCTAGAGGAAGCCCTGCTGCTCTCTGTAGAAGGAAAAACCACCATATCAAGAGGTGGCACAGAGTCCAACCCTGTGTCCATTAGAAACTCAAAGAGCCAAGAGGGTTGGGGTGGGGGGCTTAGGCATCGCCCAGTGGGCTTGGAAGTAAATGAATGAAGATCAACTGGCCGAGAGCACTTGGCCCCCGGGAGAGATCACCTGTGGCCTCTCCTGTTGCAAAGGATGCAACTCAACTCTCCTGACTCCAGCGACCTTTCACCTCTGGATCATAGGACGCTGGTCAGTCCCCACCTATGAACAGCTCCACAGAGCCAGGACATTCCTGGACCTCAGAATTCTGCCCCTCCTCTCACCTCTGCTCTTCTCTGGGGTACACCACTTGTGTATGTTTCCACTCCTGAAGAATGGCCACCCTGAACTGGGGATGGAGCTCAGAGGTAGAACATTTGCCTAGTAGGGTTCAATCCCCAGCACAACCAAAAAAATAAAAATAAAAAAGAAGAAGAATGGCTCCTCCGCTCCATGAAGAACACAAGACCTGAGGTCACCCGAGGTCTCCCACCCATCCCAGCCAGGAGCCTGGTAGGTCTGATTTCAGGCAAGTGCCCAAGGCTGGACCACCAACTGTGGCATCAGGACAAGCCCTGGTGCAGACAGAGGTGGTCAGGAGGGGCACCTGCAGCAAGAGGGAGTGCCACCAGCAGGACTTTGTATAACGTAGGAGTAGAACAATTCCAGCACAGAATCCCCAAGCACCTTTGAGCTGAGCTGCTGACTCTATACCCCTGGCTCTTTGCAAAGCTGTCTCTGCACAATGGGGACCTGCTTCTCAGACCCCTCCCACAGGGTCCCCAAGGAAGTTGGAAGTTTGTGAGCGTGTATCTTTGAGTGTGAGTCTACGTCTATGTGAGCAGGTGTGTTTGCCTGTGCACGTCTGCATTTCAGTGTGTGTCTCTATGTGTGCACATCTGCAAATACAAGGGTCCTGGTGGAGCAGGCAAGGTCAGGGACAGTGAGGCAATGCTGAGCTAATCATTAGGGCTACCTTGCAATCATTTTTATTTTTAATTAAAGCTTTACCTAAGTTTTGCATTTTTCATTACATATCCATGTTTATTTTCATTTTTAAAATTCACTCCCCACAGTTGGAAATGGTGGCACACACCAAATCCCAGAGACTCCGGGGGCTGAGGCAGGAGGATTGAAAGTTCCAAGTCCAGCTTCAGCAACTTAGCAAGCTCTTGAGCAAATTAGCAAGACCCTGTCCTCAAAATAAAAAGGGGGCTATGGATGTAACTCAGGGGTACATCGCCCCTAGACTCAATCCCCACTAAGCAAAAAAAAAAAAAAGGCTTATCTTAGTCCATTTTCTGCAGTTAGAACAGAATACCAGAGGCTGGGCAATTTATATCAAATAGAAATTTATTTGATTCATGGTTCTGGAAACTAGGAAGACCAAAAAGCATGGAGTTAGCATCTGGTGAAGGCCTCTGTATTAAATCCTCCCTTGGTAGAGGGTGGAAGGGCAAGAGAGAGTAAGAGATCAAGCAAGAAGCCTCATGGCCTTACAATCTGCATGAATCCATTCAACAGCAGCAGCCCTCTCACCCTAAACACTCCCACCTCCCAACACTGTTCCACTGATGATAAAGCTTCTAACACGTGAACTCTGGGGAACACATTCAAACCATTATATAGGTCTTTCGCAATGAGTTGCTAGTTCAAAGCAGAATCTCATCAAAGTCTGTGGGAGGAAAAAACAAGAATTATGTCCAGTAAAGACATAACAGATTCTTTCTACTTCACACATTCCCAAGCAATCATGACTCCCACCCCTCCCCACCGCCAGAGAGATCTTGTTTCTGGCATTTACAGATAAAAGGTTGAACTTAAGCAGGTAAACAAATGCTCAGAGCCACAGGAAGCAACAGGGGCATTCAAACCAGGTCCTTCAGGCTGCAAAGCCGTGTAGTCCCTGGTACACACACCCCCAGTGCTGTGGGCTCCAGGGGCTGCCCCACTCTGAGTGTGGCCTTTTAGGACTATAGAATCAACATCCTCTGGGGGGTTGTGTACCCAGAGAGGTAGGGTCCTTGCTAATTCATTAGGAAAACTGAACTTCACTAATGAGTTAGAAATATTAATAAAAAGTCAGTTTGTCGTTGCTATGACCAAATACTTGAGAAAAACAACTTAAAGAGAAAAGGTTTATTTTGTTCTTGCAGTTTCAGTCCATGGTCAGTTGGTTTCATTGTTTATAATCCTACAGCAAGGCAGAATCATGGCAGAGGGTGTGGCAGAGGAAAGCTGTCTGCCTGATGGCAGCTGGAAAGCAGAGAAAGAAAGAATGAAAAGGGGCCAGAGAAAAGATAGAGTTCCCAAGGGCACACCCTCCATGGACCCACTCCCTGCAACTAGGTCCCCTCCTACAGTTCCTACCACCACTGCATAACGCAGCGGTGAATCACGAATCCATCAATGGATTCATCCACCGATGAGCTCAGAGCCCTCATGATCCAATCACTTCTCAGAAGTCCCACCTCTGGTCATTGCTGCATTGGGGACCAAGCCTTCAACACATGAGTCTTTGGGGGACATTCCAGATCTGAACTCACTGTGTGCAGGACCATCCCCTCCACAGGACACAATGCGTGCAAGTCTACGTCACACCAGCAAACAAAGCCACAGGAAGAGAACAGACAGGGAGACTGTATCAAAATCATTCAACAAAAGCAGAGATGGAAGCGGAGGAAGATGAAATGTGGAGGAAGATGAAATGTAACCAAATTCCAACTTTCCAACCTACATTAAAAATGTTCACAGCGGGCCCATTTGGGACTACCAGGCCTCCCCCGCCTGGGGCAGCTGTCCTCTGGCCTTGGTATATGACACCCCAGTTTCCTTGATGAGAAACAGGGCATGGTGTGGGTCGCACACAGCTCTCACAGGGAAGGACGTGGAGTCTGTCCCCACGCTCCGCTGGAACTAGCCCATGTGTTTGCAATTAGGAGGCAGTCTACCCTGGCAAGCAGGAGGGCTCAGCAAGGCCTCTTGCCAACTGTAATTTCTTCTCTGCCAAAACAAGGCCAGCACTGCCCACAGGGCACCCTGGACATCTGGCCTCAAGGAAATGGGACAGAAGTGAGAGCTCTTAACATCAGTACTTGTCCCCAAGTCACAAAGGCCACACAGCTGGGCCTTAAGGAAGCCGGTGACAAATAACATGTGTCTTTCAGACATAGGGGCCAACAAGAAAAACACGCACATCTGTTTCCACCACTGGCAAGGACTCTAACACACAGAAGCACTTAAACTGAGGCTCCCCTCCCCAGATGCACAAGCAAGCCTTTGGTCAGCAATAAAGTAAAACTTGTGCCCAGACCACTTGCCCCGCTCAGGAGAAGATGCTCTGAGGTTCCAGGCAACGTCACGTGTAAGGAGAAAGCATTTCTGGAAGCAAGAGGCATGGGCGGGGCCGTTCTCCCACCTGGATACCTGGAGCAGAGAGGTCCCATGGTTGTCAGGCTTGCTGGTGACTCGCCTCTGACTTCCCTGTGGTGAAAACATAAAACGGCCATGGATTTGAGAAACCATCTTAAGATCCTGCACTCGGAAGATCTGGTTGCCTGCCATTGCCCACATGATTCACAAAAGAGTTTTACAGGAACATCCAGCCTGAGACCTGGGCGGGCAGGAAAAGGCGACTGAGATGCTAATGCCAATATCTGGGCACCAACCAAGCAATGGGGGCATCAAGCAAATGTCACATTTTACAAATCACAGGGTTTTTGAATCAGCTGTGAATTGGCTTCACCACAAAGAAAGAATGACTCTTAAATCAAGAAGGCGAGTGTACGACCGCTCACTTTGCTGGGAAAGAGGGAAAGACAGAACTTGACAGAGAAGCTTCAATTTAGCAAAGCCACAGAGAGACTCCTCAGCGTTACCCACTGCCACAGATTGCTGACTTGGGCACCACAATTTTTAAGCAAGAACAAGAAAGAGGGAGTCAGTCCTTCTAGTAGCAAATAAATTAAGAAGAGCTTTACTGTTGATTTAAATTAGCCTCGACCCAGGAGGATTCCAGATCGATTCCCTTATGGTTCTCTGAAATTAACTGGGTTGGGACTTGGGAGGGAAGAGGGGACTCTGACCATGGTCACTGGTCCAACAGCTGCTTTCAGGGTAGGGCAGGTCGATGTCTTGTGGTACATGTCATATGACCTTGTAATCTAGCCCAGGCTCCCTGGGTTCAAATCCCAGCTCAGCCATTCATACTAGGGACACTCTTAAGAGGCACAAATGCTTAAGGCCTTGGTTATCACATCTGTAAAATGGGTTGATGATACCTTCCGGTCTTACAGGATTAAACAGAGAGTATCTAACAGAGTATGACACAGTGAGCCTTCAACCAGTACTCTTATTGTTATTATCTTTATTTATTTTTACCTTTTAATTTATTTGTGGTACTAGGGATTGAACCCAGAGGCATTTCATCACTGAGTCACATACAGCCCCTGCCCTTTTTAGTTTTTGTTTTGAGACAGGGTCTCAGCGAAGTTGCCCAGACTGGCCTTGATCTTGCAATCCTCCTGCCTCAGCCTCCTGAGTCTCTGGGATTACAGGCATGTGCCACCACTCCTGGCTTCTCTATGTTCCTATTATTATTTTATTTTATACTTGTGCAAGTCTCCACACATGCTCCAAGTACCCATCATTTATTTCATGGTATGTTTATCCTTGTCATACTTCACATCCTTATTTGTATTAAACCCAAAATGTTCCTATAAAAAAAATAAAAACCTAATGCAGCATGATTAAATTACATGATTCTACTATCATACCAGGGTAACTTGCTGTGCAGAAGTTGGGGCTTGATTCTTGGGTTAAGCAAATGATCTTTTGAAAATATGATTCATCAATAACTGTGAGTTTGTGTCTGGGTAACATTCTGAGAAAGACAGACCATGGGGATTTCCTTTTTAATTTTGTTCTGATTGTTACATGTAAGCTTTTATAGAAAATTAGAAAGTACTAGAAATTCTAGTGATGAAACAAAAATCACCAGTTATACTTTTACCCAGACAAAAACCACCAATAAAATTTTGGTGCACTTCTTTCTGACTTCTTAAGTTATATACACACTCTACACATTGATGACACCAACGCTTTTTGTTACAAGATTAAAGTCATTTTGCAAGCTAAGCTCTTCATTATTATTAATGGTACTATTGTAGTAGTAGTAGATGTAGTAGTAGTAGTAGTATATTAATAATATATTATATCCCCCAACAACTGTATACATGCTCCTAAGACAATTTTTCTGTGTAGTCAAATGCTTCAAATGCATCCCATAAGTTTGGCCCACTGCCTGGATCATAATAAGCACTCAGTACGTCTTAGATGAATAGATGGGACATTATATTTTTAAAATGTTCCCATATCATTATAGATGGGTATTATATTAGGAAGGTTTTGCTACGTCATTAATTATATTGTGCAAATGTGATTTTTTTTTTTAATGTCTACAAAATATGCCTGCATGTAGCTGACCAAATGTCCCCTGCTACTAGACCCTCAGATCATTTCTAATTGTCAACTTACCAACTAAAACTACAGTCAAGGTCCCTCTGTGCAAATCTTTCTTTTCTCAGGGCAGAGTGAAAGTACTATTTCAAAGAGGTGGAGAGGTGGGTTTTGTATAAATTGCCCAAAACGTTCTGTAAACAGACTGGTCCGTTTTACACATTTCAGCTGGGTACAACATTATAACTTTTTTTCATTTTGATAAGCCAGTAAGTGGTTTGTCCTGAAGCTTCATTTCTACTTCTGGAATGTGAATGATTCTGAAGTAAATTCCTATACCTCTTAAAGAATTTTCCTTTTGGAAATTTACTTGTCTCCTTGGCCTCTTAATATTAATTATTTTGAGCATTACCATATTTTTTGACTTTTGTATCTTTTTAACATATTTTAAAACATAGTAAAAATCTCCTTTCACCATGCATCATACTCAACATTTTTTACCATTTCTTTGTTTTTTCCAGATGGGTTATAGGATCATTTTGCCCAGCATCCCCCAAAAGTCCCATCAGCATATGGACTGAGGTTTTTTCAAGTGTTCGCTACCTTGGGAAGAACTGACAGTTTATAAACATTTAGTCTTCCAGAGCATGACTGGATTACTGCATTTTTAAAAACTTTTCATTAATCTAACATACTTCCGTATGGTTTGGTAAAGTATCTAAGTGACTTTGATAGTGCCTACCTATGTTTTGATGATGATGTTTGTCTGTTTTTGCTCTTTCCAAAAGAATTTCTCCCCTTTACATCTTCTGATTATTAGTGACATAAAGAAAAGTTTTCCAATATATTTTACCTAAATTTGGTAACAAATTCACAAATGAACTAAAAGTTTTTAGCCTGTTGACTTGGGTTTTAAGGTACAAAGTCTCATAAAACTAAGAACTGTGCCTTGTAAATGAGCTCTCTGCCTTGTTTCTGTTTTATGTTTAATACATTGGCAAGACTTGCAAAGCAACCTCACATAGGCTCTTAATTGGCTTTGATATTAACAGGAATATTCAGTTTACACTAGTAATGTTTATTTTGAGCTGGGCATAGATATTAATTAACATCATAAAAAGTTATCCTTCTGTCTCTAGTTTCCTAGGATTTCTTTAAAATCAAAAACAGGTGATAAATTTTTTAAAAGTCTCATGAGTGTCTCATCATCTCCCTGTTTTAAATGTCAAAATGATTACAGACACCAGAAGTAAACAAAAGCCAGGAATGAAGGAGAATTCCATTTTGGGATGATTTCAAGGTAGAGTTTAAATGTACATTAACTAGACACTATGATACTATCCCACCTCTGAGCAAATCAAGCAGTGCTTTCCATGGAGTACAATCTACATCAGACACACAGACTAACTCTGTACCCTTCTCAGAAAATTGTTAAGGTTTAGATATGAGGTGTCTCCTAAAAGCTCATGTGAGAGACAATGCAAGAAAGTTTAAAGGTGAAATGGCTGTGTTATGAGATCATTAACCTAATCAGCATATTAATCCACTATGGGTTAACTGGATGGTAACATAGACAGGCAGGGTGTGGCTGGAGGAGGTGGGTCATTGCAGGTGTGTCTTTGGGGTATATATTTTCTTCTTGGTGAGGGGAACTCTCTCTCTCTCTGCTTCCTGGTGCCCTGTCCTGAGCCACTTTCCTCTACCACGCTCTCTACCGACATGATGTTCTGCCACATCCTGGGAGCAGAGCAACGGAGTCAGCCATCAATGGACTAAACTCTGAAATCATGAGCCAAATAAACTTTTCCTCTTTAAAATTGTTCATGTCAGATCTTTGGTTGAAGAAAAAGAAAATCCTGACTAAAACAGAAATCTAAGGGCACATTTGACTCTAATTAAACACAGACATCCATCAGGAGGCAGTAAGCTGGATGTAACTGGTGGTGAATTTCCATATTCCCTGAAACCATGAGAAAGAAAGCTTTAAATAATTAGAGCAGGGCATGAGGAAATGACAGGGTAGTAGTCGGCTAGGTGATACCCTCTTACCATTTGACTATGATTCACAGGTGATAGATCATTTAACATAAGCAAGTCACATAAAGTGATACATGCCTTCAAGAAACATTTCCCTTCACCTGAAATACATAAATGGACCATCATTAATCTATCAATGGAGAGTCCAGGTCCTTCCTTTTAAGTAAAAAATTTATCCATTACTGTTTATGTTAATCTATCCATAAATCACCTATATTGCATCATATATTTTCTGGTTATCGTAACTTGAAGTATTTAAATATACCTGTGAGCCAGGCACAGCAGTGCATACCTGTAATATCAGCTACTTGGGATGCTGAGATAGGAGGATCACAAGTTCAAGGCCAGCCTGGGCAACTTGGAAGACCCTGTCTCAAGTAAAAACTGAAAAGGGCTAGAGATGTAGCTCAGTGGTAGAGTGCCCCTGGGTCCAATCCCCAATAAGACAAAAACAAACAAATAAAATAACACTGAGTCTGGACACAAAACCCTGATCAATTTCTATTAGGACTCAAACCTAATTCAACAGAAATTGTTCCAACAAGTTTTCCTCATTCTGTATTTTTAAAATATTCAACATGTGTTTTTCCTATGTTTTCATCCACTGGACTTATAGATTATGTAGTTAAGTCATGTCTGCACCAAGTACAACTTCCATATACAGATTTGAGAACACACAGCGCTAACCCCACACAGCCCAACTGCAGAAGCCGAGATGTGAACACACCCTGGGAGGAGCACACCAGTCTCCTGCAGCTGGGGGTAGTGGGCACTTGTCAGTTTATGTACAGAGGGAGTGGAGTTTTTGTTTATTTTGCACCCCTCTGGAAAAGAAAGCACTTAGGAGTGTAGCTCAGTAGTAAAGTGCTTCCTAGCACTCTGAAAGCCGTGGGTTCCGTCCCCAGCAGTACTAATACCAATACTAATACTACTAATAATAAACCCATTCATTGATAGAAGTTTATGATGTTAAGAGATGCAAGTTTAAAAAACAAGTTAATATGAACATTTTTTTTTAACCAAAGACAAAAAAAAAAAAATGTGTGCCTGAGTAGAAAAAGTTGAAAAGACAAACATCAAACTGCTACTCATATTTGGTCCTGGAGAACAGGAAAGAAATTGACACCCTATGATAGGAACTGTTTAAATTTTTGTATTATTACTTCTGTGTCTTAAGTTTGTAGTCACATTTAAGTAAAAGCATGCAAGCAGGCCGTCACGTTTTCAAACAATAGTTTGTTAGGAATGAAGCAAAGATGTTATGCTGCTTTTCCTTAAGTACATCCGAGTCTGCATACAAAACCTTGACCAATTTCCAATAGGACTTAGATCTTGTCAACAAATTGTTTTAACAACCAGAAGCAGCTGTGTACATGATATCTGTTCTTTTAAAGAGAAGGTGAAAGGACCAAAGACATCAGTTTGCACTGCCAAAGGAGACTACCATCTCCCATCCTGTAAAAAGATATTCTGTCAGGCCAAATGCAAACCATAATTAATGTCCTGATCCAAGAAAAGGGAAATCCAAGCCAGAAATCTCCAGACCAAAGACGCCTTATGTCAGGATGTGTCACAGGTGTCTCATCCTGTTAAGACTTGTGTGCTAACCTTTGGTGACCTTGACCATACAGTCACCACAGGACAAGGCAGAACTGGGGTGAGGAATGGAGATGATCTAAGTAAATTTCTCAAAGAGCCCAGGACATTTGTCAGTCCAGCAATACTGGCCACGTTCACAGTCCTTCCAGGCACAGGAGAGAAATTACTTTCTTTGGGTTGACAATGGTACACTTTACTAGTTTAAAATGTATAGGGCTGAGGGTGTAGCTCACTGTTAGAGTGCTTGCCTAGCATACGTGAAGCCCTAGGTTTGGTCCTTAGCACCACAAAAAGTAAAAATAAAAAAATTTAACACACATTGGTTATAGAAGAAAACAATTTTTTTTAACATCCATGAAACATAAAGTAGGAAAATTGGATGAGCCTTTGTCAACTTCCAGAATCACCAAGAGAGAGAAAGGTTAGCTGTGCTCCCTCCCTGTGATGGTCAGGGTCCATGTGGATGTCCACAGTCTGGTCATGAATCAAAATGGATCTAGGTGCCACTATCAGGATATGCCATTTTGTGACTGAAGTCCATCATCTGTGATTTTAAGTAAGAAAGACTGTCTTCTGAGATGATGTGAGTGGACCTGGTTCCATCGGGTGACAGGCTTCAAGGGCACAATAGACCCTTCCGTGAGGAAAAAGAAATTCTACCATGCGGAGCCTCAACCCATGCAGAGTTCCAGTTTGCCCTTTCACCCCTGCCCGATGGGCTTGCCTAGTGCTGTGGTCTGAATCCACACTCAGAGCATTTGGTGTGTCCCCCACCAAAATTCATGATGAGGCTTGGTCCCCAGTGGGCAGTGTGGGGAGGTGTCTGGGCCACAAAGACAGAGTCCCGTGTCAATGGGCTGTGGTTCTCATGGGCCAAGAAAGCAGACTGTTGCAAAGCAAGGCAGCTGCTTCTGCACGTGTCCACTTGCCCTGCTGCTTTCCACCATGAGCTGAAGCAGCACAAGGCCCTCACCATATGTGACCATTTGGACTTTGCAGCTTCCAGAACCACGAGCCAAATAAAACTCTTCTTTATAAATTACCAAGTTTATTATACTCTGATATAGCAACAGAAATGGACTAAGACATGCTGTCAGGACTTATAAGCAGGTAAGCTAATTCCTTGTGATAAATCTCTTCATATTCATCTCCTACTGGTTTTGTTTCTCTGGTTGAGTCCTGACTGATGCCCTCCCCAAACCACCCCAACATAATGGGTAAAAACAGAAATGCAACTTTCACCATGGGGCAATCGGGAGCCTCCTCTGTCCCTGAACCTCTGTGGAGGAGAAAAGCCTCCAGGAGGAATGGGAAAGGAGGGAGGTCAAGAAAAGACACTGTGGAGCAGCCCCACCCAGTTCTCCCCAGCGGGAGCCTACAACTAACTCCAGACTTAAACGAGAGCAGGTGCAGAGGCTCAGCATCCCTCAGCAAAACGCCTGGGTACCATCTGTGCAGAGTGGCAAAGGTACGACATCAGGGCTACCACCAAACTCAGAGATTTACGAGCCCCTCGTCCACACTGGTTCCAGCACCCACCCTGCCTCGGTCTGCAAGCTCCTCCTCTCCCCGCTAGCATATCTGTGACGACCCCTCCTCCCACCACCTCCCACTGGACAACTACATGGCACACATGGAGGTCACTCTGTCCACAGCACTACCATTGGTTTTGTCCCCACCTGCCACTTCCCCTATCCCAGCAAATGACAGTCATACCTTTCTAGGTGCTCAGGCCAAACCCTGGAGGTCACCCTCAAAGGACTCCAGGCTAAAGTCAATTCCTGAAGCTTCTTTATATGCAACCCCAGCAAGTCCCCTCACTAGAAGAGGCAGCTCAAGTCCCACACCAGCCTGCAGGCCCGAGCAAGCCGACCCTCTGCACAGCCTTGTCCTGATCGGCTCTGCTCAGCCCTCAAGGGGCTCCCTGCACCCCCAACTGCTTTTAGCCAGCCCAACCTTGGGGAAAACTCAAGGCACAGGCAAGAGAAGCAAGTTCTTCTCATACATGGTCCTGTCCCCAGCCTCAGGCACCTCAGGGTGGGGCTAGAGGTGGTTCCAGAGAAGGCACAGCTGGCATGTCCAGGGCTGGAAGGTACCCAAGCTTCTGTTCCACTGATGAGCAGAAAGCAAGAATAGTTCTCAGGTTCCAAAGCACACTGATCTCCATGGCAAAGGCCTGTAAATCTTGTTTCCCAGAGAGAATGGCACACCTGTCCACAAACAAGACAAGGAGCCACTGGCTGCAGGAACTCAGCAGTGCATGTCTGTTTGGGGACAGCTCCCAGGCACATCCCACAGGCATCTGCTTCTGGGAGAACCTGCTTGGAGCCCTGGCCTTCTGCTTCATCGCCTCACTTCCCAACTCCACAGACACCCCAACATCAGCTTCCCACCAAACAGCTGCTGGCTCTTAAAGGCAGTCCAGCTTGAGGGACAACTAGGATTTGTGGTTTATTTTTTCAATTCAACCACAGCAAATGTCAATCCTGAACTCAGGCTGACCTGAGTCCACCTAAATTTTCCTTCACATCTAACACCATCTGAGGCAGAAGGCACGCTGTCTGAGCCTCACAAGTGGAAGAGCAGGGACAAAGGCCACACCAGTACACAGCAGGGCTGCCCTTCAAAGCCATGAGAAGCCCTCATGGGCAGGATTCTTGTTCTACTATGAGTAGCCAACCCATCAGTCACCACACTTGAGAGTTCAACAAGAATCTTGAGGGCCTTCTCAAAGGGCGCGGGTTCCCAGTGAAAGTGCTTGGGATCTTAAAGTTGGGTAAAACTTTTCAGAGTCCTGAAACCAAGGAAGGCGTGGTCCGCCTGCGCACACACAGGTTCACTGAAAAGTTCCATTTGTGCTACAACTGTGGACTCCCACAGGGCTCAAGATAAACACAGCTCCAATAAAACTCGATAGCGCAGGCTCTGTTCAAGGGAGAACACTTTATAACTTGACCGAGCTCTGTGCCAGGAAATGATTGCTTTTCCAGTCTGGCCCAGGAATGTGTCCTGCCTTCTGTCTCTGGGCACAAACGTCACTGTGAGTGGGTGGGCTGGAGAAGCGGGGCCCAAGGCCAGCAGAGTCTGACAACACAACCTGGTGAGGGAACAGAGGATGCCCAAAGAGGCCCCCTGCACTAGCAGGGGTCTCCACATGCTGGTTTCTTGTTGAAAGCAGCAAGAATGGAAGTCCAGCTCTATGATCAACTGACCAGGCAATGACCACCTCACCTCTGAGTGCTTTCGCCAATCCAGCCGGTCCAGAGCAGAGCCATTTGCTAATGCAAGGAAAGGTGTGCCTGTTCACTGAACCCTCAAAACAGCCTCACCTCCTCTGTCTTAAAGTACTCCACGTTTTGTGGCTTCTTTTAAAAGCCATGCACAATTGCATTGGACCTTAAAGGACCCACCGAAGGGTTCCATGATCCTCTCTTCCATACAGATCCTCATTCCACACACAGGAAACAGAGCAGCAGCAAAAGCTGCAAACCTGTGCCATGGGGGGGCACCTTGCTGAGACACTCTCAGCTATGCGTACCCAGGGCAGGGTTTTTCCACCGCATCAGGTCCCACAGAGAGGGTGTTCTCAGTGAGACCCCTGAATCCCACACAATCAGCAGTGGACATCTTTTGATAAGATCTGTAAAACAGAAGTGAACAAATATCTTCCGGAAGGCCAGCAGAAGCAGGAGAGAAGGGCTGCAGATGAGATACCTCCGTCAGCAAGTCACCTGAAGAGACAGGGCTGATGGGGGAAGGCAAAATGCCCACCAGCCTGGGAAACCTCATTCTCAAGGGGACGTGGCCAACACCCCGATGGAACACCTCCTCTGCCTGTCCCCCTTCCCCTCCCAGAGCATCCACTTCTTAACAACACTATGATGGCGCTTGTCCAGCCTCCCTGTTTTCTCTATATTTTTACCTCCTACACTTATCCCCCAAACAACAGGGTTTAGTTTTATCTATTAAACAAATAAACGTACATAGAATCCCACCATGCTGGTCTGTGGCTTCCTTCCTTTTTTTGACATCTGGTGGAGGAATTCACCCACACTGTCACGTATGGTTAAAGTCTGTTTGGACTGATGATGTGTGGCTCTGTGTCATATGAAAACATCCCAGTTTGTGGCTCTGGTCTGCAGGTGATGGAAGTTTACAAGGAGTGCTGCTAAGAACATTCTGAGCCAGGTCTCCTCTGCCCATTGCGGGAACAAGGCAGCGGACCGGCCTCCCTTGCCCGACCGGGGTCTGTGATACACAGTCCAAGGGTGTGAGATGAGCTACAGTTCACCGTGGACCCCTGACTTCAGGCGAGTTCTGAAACTTCTTCAGCCTTTCTTTTCCCTATCAAGGATAACAGTTTGCCCCTCCAATATCTGTGACAAGGAATAAACCCTAGGAGGTGGTGGAACAGGAATCTACTAGAAGGAAGTGAGGTTATTAGGGGCATGTCCTTGAAGGGAATATGGGCATGCAGCCCTCCCCTTGCTCATTTCCTGGATGGCATGAGGTGAACAGACCTCCTCCACCATGTGCTTCTGCCACGATGTACTGTGCCACTCTGGGTCCAAGTCATAGCACCAAGCCACCACGAACTGAATCCTCTTGAAACTGTGAGCCAAAATACACCTTTCCTCCTTTAAATCTGATTATCTGAGCTACTTTGTCGCAATGACAGAAAGCTAACTAACAGTCTCTATGCAGCCCCTGGTTATATCCAGACTGTCTGGATCTGACAGCCATGTCCTCAAGCACCCATGGCCGGCTCGTACAGCTAACTGAGAAGCAAGGAAGCAAGTCACTCTCCTGTGTATTTACTGTGGCCCTGAAATGTACACCAACACATCTCACAAACACCTACTTCTGTTCAATCATAACCATGATTCTTCACCTTGGTCATGCTTTAAAAATGCATGCTCCCAGGCCAGGCCCAGACCAATGAAACGGAGCGGGAAGGAACATACAGCTGGACCTGAGCATTTGTAAAGCTGTCTGAATGGTGGAGAATTACGGGCACCAGGCTGGGGCCACATGGAGGCCTGAAGGTGAACACAAGATTTTTTGGTTCTCTCCCACCTGCCCTTCAATCAGCATGCCTGCCCTGGCCAAAATAAGGATAAGAAATGCCATGCCAGGTGTCATGAGTCTGGTGGCCTGCACTTCCTGCCTCTTGGAACGCTCCCTCCTGGAGCCTGATCAGCCAGGTAAGGCAGCCAAATGCCCCCACACATGGGGACATGAAGACCAACCTCTGCCAGCCTCAGCCAGGTGCCAGGTGAGGACACCTTCAAAGGCAGCAGCCACCCACCCAGTCTGTCTTCAATACTACACTGTACTGACTGCGGTGTTTGCAAAGTTGGTCATTTTTGTTTGTAACTTTGGTATAAAGCATGTTTGTGGAGGAGAGAAACTGCGTTAATTTTAAGACTATTAGATTTGAGAATCACCAGAGCAGAATTAATGAAATCACTTTTTAAAGAATGCTTAAACAGTTCATCTCAAGAGTTTTAAAATATTATATATATACATATATATGCCTGTTATTAAATCTTTTGTTAAGAATTTCTGTTCTGATCTGTTTCCTGTTCTTAAAACAAACAGCCATGTAATGAAATCACATCACATCCACTGTAACTAAACCAAAAATTACAACAATTAATGAAAATCACCAAATATAATAAGCTGAAACCTAACTATTTAAGAGGGGAAGGGGTAAAAAAAACCTCCCTATATTACCCCTCCACCTCTTTGCATTTATGAATAGTATCCAGAGGTAGGGGATCTTAAGGGGCCTAGGGAAGGGGCCAATCAATTAAAGGGTCAGCTGTTATTCTCAAAGCTATCTCATAAATTTTTCATTTCCCAGTTGTCTCATTTTCAAGATTTTTAAAGTCTTTTAAAAAGGAGAAGAAAAATTCCAATTGTGCACACACACGCACACACAAAATGTCTTAAGTTCTGGGGTTCTCAGATCAATTTTCACACATTTGGCATGTAGGAAAAAAAAATTTTTTAACCACTGCTGTAGGTTCAATTTCTTTTCCCCACACCCTTTAACTACAAGGTAGAAGTATAAGAGCCGTTGATGAACGTGCCACGTGCTCACACATTCTAAATGGAACATATAAAAGAAAAATATTCCCAAATTATAGTTTCCACTGTCAAATTGCCACTTTAAATACATATTTTAGGAAGAAAACAGAAATATCCACACTCCCTCTAGCCTCACAAAAATGGTCTCATTTTTGCATGTTGATGTGTGGCTTTTACTGCCCTGTCCAGGAATTTATTTGGGGATTGACAGCTTATCAGGCAGTTAAAATCACCTGGGCGTACCTCACGTGTACACGTCTCCCCTTGGATCCTGAAAGACCTATCCATTGCAACTTACAGAAGAAGCAAAAATCATCCCTTGGAAATGCTCACCGTGGCCTGATAACTTGTAAAGGCGAATGAAGCCAGGCAATACAAGACCTTTTGGTGACAAAACAAGCCACCCAAAGCACCAGGTAGGTTTGTGACCGGATGGACCTTGAGGACCCAGAGTGGCAGGATCAGGGCCCAGTTCTGGACTGCCACCCGCAGGCTGCAGCCCTGCAATGCCACCCTGAGGCCCAGGATATGGGGAACTGAGCTGGAAGTCTTCTCCGCCCACCTGGGAAAGCACCTTTGTGCCTGCAGGCAACCACAGCAAAATACAAGACCCAACCAGAAACACTGACATCAAAACCAGAGGCTTCCTGCTTTAGGACCTCATGGTGGAACTCCCTGTACCAGCTGGCCAACTGATATTCCCAGCAGGGACCTGGACTCCTGAGGACAGACCCTGAGCAGGAGGGCTGCCAGTGGGGGTGATCCTGCTACAGTCAGAAAATGTGATCTCTCCTCTTAGGGCCTTTTACAAGAGTAAAATGACCATCGTGTGTCTCAGATTTAACCACTACAGACGTTAGGGGTGTCTGTGAAAACGAGCATTCATAAAAGCCAGGGCTCCCAGAATGAGTTTTAAATGAAAGAGCACGAAGAACACGAAGACCGTCAGTCAGCGCACAGCAGAGGTCCACTGCAGCAGAAACTAAAGAGGTTCCTCGGTGACCTCTCAAGGAAACCTGCATACATTTCAGTGTGGTGGAGAGGAAAGCCTAATATCTGAACCCTGGGCAAAGAATCAAAAATGACATTAAAACACGGACACGCAAGGTGCAGGCATGGCTGGCAATACAGACGTGGAGTAAAAGGTGCTTTAGCAATGGACTCGCTCATTACAGGAGGCAGGGCTCCCAACAGGGCAGAGGAAGATGACCAGTGTGTGACAGCAGGCTGTAAGGATGGATGGCACTAGTCTTGAGTGGTCCAGTTGTCCCGGGGAGGCAAGATGGCAGCATGGTGGAAGGAGGATTAGTCACACTGGGCTAACTTTCTTCATCAAAACCCTCCTCTAGTACCCCCAGCTGACTCCTGCCTGGTATTGCTCCACCAGGGTGATGCATGTGTGTGTTGTGAATGTGTGTATTGTGCATATGTGTGTTTGAGGTGCAGTCTATGTGTGTGTTGTGTGTAGTCTTCACGTATGTGAGTGTATGTGAATGTGCATATGTGTATGTATGTGTTTGTATATATGAGTGTGATGAGCATGTAGAGTGTGTGTACATGTAGTATGAGAGTGTGGTACAGGTATGTGTGTGTACTATGTGCAATATGTGTATGACATGTATATCTATAACATGTATATGACTGGTGTGGTGTCGTGGTGTGTGTGAGTGTGGTGTGCATGACTGAGGCACTATGTGTGTGTCTGTCTTGCGGAAATGGTGTGTGCTGAGGGTCAGGAGCCAGCATGCAGTTTTCCCAGGTGAGGCCTCAAGACTACTTGGAGATCAAGGTAGGGTCAGTCCAGTGTCCCACTCTTGACTACCTTTTGTTTTTGGCATCAACCCTGAATAAGGAGGAGTATTTCCTCCTCTTTGTTCACAAGCACATTTCTTTCAGTTGCTCACGAAAAGCCTTTAGTGATCTGGTCACATCCATACAGGTGCTGCCCAAAGCCCCCTTAGCATCATGCAATGGTGCCAGCCTCTCCTCTCTGGCACTGGGCAATACATCTCAGGAACAATGTCATCCTGACAAGGCCAGGCCCACCAAGATGTGTAGATGCTTTACCAAACAATCCCGAGGGGTTCCTGCAGAGGCGATGTGGCAGGCATGGGGGAGGGAGATGGTAATAAAATAAGGGTCCTTGCATAAGAGGCCTATGGAAATAGAGAGGATGTGAATAATGAGGGCAAGAACCAGCAGCTGCACAGGGCTATACATGTGTGACCTCATTAAAACGCCACAGCAACCCAGGATAGCATTATTACATTCCTCCTCCTTTTTCTAACCTACTTTTATGATGAGGAAAGCCAGAGTCCTGCGGCCCCTGAAAGCCCATGGCTTTGCAGTGACAGACCCATGACAAGAACAAATACTTGCTGCATTTTCCAGACGCAACAACCTCACCAAATGGTATCCAGGTCCCCTGTTCTTTAAAAAGTCCCACTCTGACCAGAAGAAACATCTGATGGTGTCCTTCTAGCTTTGATAACCGCCAACTCACCTCCTTGAGACCTGGGGCCACCTAAAAGGCCAGGTCCTCCAGTGAGAGTCTGCCCATGGGCTGGACGGTTCCAAATCGGTGGTCAGCCACATTCCCTGGCCTCCGACAGCATCTGCCCTATACTCTTTATGGTCAATATTTGCCACACGCGCAGTGAATAAGAAGGAAAGCAAACATGCCAACATGGGTTACTCTCCCTTCAAAACTCTCTCTCGGAGCTCCACAGGCCCATGGAGATGGGGCATCAGGAGGCCCCTGCTCCTAAACCCAGACCTGAGACGCACAACCTGAGATTTTCTGAATCCTCCACCTCTGCTTCATTTGCAAACCATGCAGCTGCATGCACTTTGTTGAATTTCATATGCATGAAAATCCTGCACGACAATAGGTTGTAAGGATTAACGCCATTATTTGGAAGACTTGTATCCAACCACTAAACACAAGTTGGAACTATTCCTTAAGTATAATATGGCAAAGGTTGCATGCCCACAGGCAGATGAGGGGCCGAGGCAGGCACCCTCTGGGTCTCATCACACCATGAGAGTTGAGAGTCCTTCAGCTCACGGATGTTGCCTTTATCCTCATTTTACAGAGCAGGGTGGAACAGAGGGAGCTGCCAGGATGACCTGAGACCCCATGGGCTTTTCCTTCCAGTTTAATAATGGCTTATTAACACATTCAGTTCCTCTTTCCTGGGTCCATGGAAAACATTTCTGAGCTTGACAAAGAACTTTTTAAAACTTAGAGCAGTCCTTCTAAAAATATATGCATGTCTTTTTTGGCCACGTGACACATTCAAAGGTTCTTCCACCAAGCAGGCATTAATTTTTTGCATCTCAGAATGTAGCTTCACCCAAAGGGCCGTGTTATGGTTTAGATGTGGTATCCCCCAAAAGCTCAAGACAATGCAAAAAGGTTTGGAGGAGAAACAATTGTGCTGTAGCCTTAACCTAATCAGTGAATTAGTCACTGATGGGATTAACTGGGTGGTAACTGGAGGCAGATGGGGTGTGTTTGGAGGAAGTGGCTTATTGGGGGTGTGGCTATGGGGTATATATTTTGTATCTGGCAAGAGAAGAGCTCTCTTTCTGCTTCCTGATGATGTGAGCTGGTTCCTCTGCCACAGTCTTCCACCATGATGTTCTGCCTCACCTTGAGTCCCAAGGAATGGAGCCTGCTGTTGTGGATTGAGACCTGTGAAACTGTGAGCCCCCAAACAAACTTTTCCTCCTCTGTAGTTGCTCTGGTTGGATCTTTTAGTCACAGCAGCAGAAAAGCTGACTAAGACAGGTCATCTGACAGCCCCCACTTCACAGGCAAAGCCAGTCTCTGCCATAGACTGGAAGAGGTCTGAAGCTTGTCAAGATTTTATTTTCAAAACTTTTAGCCCAATTTTAAAAGTTCACTGGTTTATCTAAAGTGATAACATTCAGAATCTACTATGGATAAGTCTGTAAATAAATATTTCCTTGCAACTGCTGGGGCTCAGCTGCACTGCCCAGTGAGCTCCTAGATGGACACCCTCCTCCCTTCTGCTCTTCCTGAAGCTACCATGGGCACTCCCAGCAGCAGGTCTGGTCAATGGCGCCTGTGCTCTTTATCCTTCAAAGACAAGCTGCTCTCAGACTGAACTCTCAGTTCCTGGCCAGCCCGCACTCCTTGCATGCCAGCCTTGTGGGGCACACACTGGCCCTTCCTGCCACTCCCACTGGGCTTCTGCTTCTTGCACCATTTCTTACCCTCACAGCACCTCTGCTGCCTATGCATTTCCTCCTTGTTTTATTTGTGGCCCTGACAGCCACCGTGCAGAGCATTTCTGTCTGCATTTTCCAAAAGGAATACAGAAAGCCTTCTCCAAGGCCAGGCACCAAAGTGAGGGTAAGGAAGAACGTGGATCTCTGGTGGACTTGCCTTGCTGATCCCACCACCTGCTGAACCTGCCCTGCCAACCCCACCACCTGCTCAGTAACAGGATTCAGCTGCAAATCACTCCCATGCAGGTCCATATCTAATGGCAGGTATTAAATATATTTATAGAGAGAGACAGAGAAAGGAAAAGAAAAGCATGAAGAGGAAACATGGCAAGGAGAAGGATCTTCAAAATGCATGCAGTTGTCCCCTTTAATCTGCAGCAGACACTGAATATTGAACCCTATAGAGACTATGTTTTTTCCTATACATACGTATCTATGATAAAGTTTTATAAAGTAGGTACAGTATGAGATAAACCACAATAATAAAATAGAAATTACAAGGATATACTGTAATAAGAGTAATTTAAGACATGAATTATTTGTTTCTAGAATATTCCATGTGATATTTTTGGACTGTGGTTGTCTGTGTGATAACTGAACTACAGAAAGTAAAACTGGAATGAGTGGGCATTTGGAAGGCTTTCTCCTCCCTCCATCCCTAAACACCTCCTGATCTTCAGGCATCACAACTACTTCCTGTCACTATTACCAATACTGCTGTATAGACTAGTCAACACACGTGTGCCAGACACCATGCCGGTAACTATATCCTTCACTCCTCACGATGACACCGTTGCCATCCTGCTTAATAGCTGAGGACACTGAGGCACCAAGAGGACCAGGCAACAGCCCAGGCACTGCACGGTTCTCACCCTGGGCACTGCTTCTCCAGCCAGAGAGAGGCCCACCTGATGCCACCTGGGCTGGCCAGCTCCACACACTGTCATGTAAAGGATGACACGGTCAGCCCATCCCACTTCCAAGGTCCACAGCATTCGTGAATCCCAGACAATGGACTTGCCCAGCACTCAGTTTTGAACTTTTATTAATTCTTTTTTTTTTTTTTTTTTTTGGGTGCTGGGGATCGAACCCAGGGCCTTGTGCTTATAAGGCAAGCACTCTACCGACTGAGCTATCTCCCCAGCCCCTGAACTTTTATTAATTCTGCTGGGTGGGGATCTGAGTTGACATCACCAGAAGTCCATCTGGGTCAAGGAGACAGGAGAACCCCAGCTACTAGAGGGCGGTCAGGAATCAGGAGGTGCCAAGGGGCCAGAAGCCTTCTCAGCTGAGCATCATGGACATGCTGTCTGTAGGTGCCCTGTACCCAGCTGCAGAGAGAAGCCACATGCACCGCCTCCTTCTCTCCAGCTCTTTGCTCATCTGCAGCAAGGGCAGCGTGTGCCCCTGCCCCCTCTCCCTGACTCGAGCTGAGAACATGGCCTGTCTCAACCGCACCACTCATGATGCATTTGGAGGAGGTTCTGGACCCTTCTGTTTATACTCACAACCATTTGCCAGAAAGACATGAATTTCAAAGGAAACAACTCAGGAGGAAAAGGGGGTATTATGGTTTAGATAGGAGGTGTCCCCCCAAATCTCATGAGTGAGACAATCCAAGAATGTTCAGAGGTGAAATGATTAGATGATGAGAGGTGTAACCTGATCAGTGGATTAATCCACTAATGTGGATTAACTGGTAACTGTAGGCAGGCAGGGGTGGAAGTAGGAAGTAGGTCACTGGGGACTTGCCTTTGGGGTTTATACCTTCTCCCTGATGAGTGACACTCTCTGTTTCCTTGTGCGGTACTCTTGCGCCATGATGTTCTGCCTCACCCCTGCCCCAGAGCTGTGGAGTTGGAGGACCATGCACTGAATCTGTGAGCCAAAATAAACTTTTCCTCCTGTATGTTCTTGTCAGGTCTTTTAGTCCCAGTGTTGAAAAAGCTGACTAAAGTTGGGGGGGAAAGGACTAGTCAGGAGAGCATTCACATGGCAGAGGGAGCAGCCATGATCATTCAGATGATGTGGTCATCCAAAAGAGGAATGCCACCTGGGAAGGGTGGGCACAGGAGTGAGAGAGTGCCTGGGAGCCTCATGTGGTTCTTGGAATGATGTCCAAATACAAACAGGTCCCATCCAGGGGTACCAAGGTCCCCTCAACCTCTCTTCTGGAACAGGCCAGATACACAAACCTGTCAAAGGCCCCAAGGGTCATGTCAAGACAGCCCATTTTATCCTGGACTGATTTTCCCAGAAGCGTTTTCATTCTCAATCTAGTGTACCCTCCCCGACAGCATGGCCCCTTTAAAAAGTGCTTGTCTAGACCAGGGGCAGGGGGACTACTGACCTCAGTCCTCTTCTCTTAGCAGAAATGGATTTCCCCAGAAGGCTGAAAGTCCGGGGCCCTCACTCCCACCAGCTTGCTCACACTTAGAGGCAACCACCTGTCTACAGGATCCCTAGTTCTATCTCCTCTCATTGTATTCAGGCTCCATGGGCAACGAGTCACCATGGAAAGACTAGGGTGGGCTGGAGGAGCCTGCAGCCTCTGCCACCACTTTCTGCGTCTGTCCTGGCCTCCCTCAGAAGCCTGGCAGGTTCTGACTCCTGCCCCATGTTCCCCACCAAACCACTGTCCCCCGAGCCATCTGGGAGAAAGAATTGGGACTGATGTTCCAAGCGTCCAGCACAGGGGCAGAGAAGCCTGCAGGTCTGGGCACCTGAGGGGGCAGAGGAGGAACTCTGAATCAAGGACAGGAGGGGGGACCCCAGCATGAGAAGCCGGGCCCCATCCGCCCCTCCAGTGTCACCCTCTATTCACACCGCCGACACAAGTGAGAAATTACTACCTGTCAACTCAGCAGGCAGTCCCAACCCACCCCTGCTTCATGGAAAGCCATTCGGGCACCTATGGAGTGAGCTGCTGGCAGAAGGTCCATGTCACAGCCCATGTTCTGGAGCTCTGCACACATGAGCCTGTGTGCTCGGCCCTGTCTTTGCTTCTCTCTGAGGGAGGCCAGTTTCAAAAGTGTATTCAAGCTGACTTTGCTTCGTTGGAGGTGCAGAGCGGTTTTTCTAAAGTCTCAACTCGAAACCCAACCAACCCTGCCGCTCCCAGCCCAGGCTGCTGGGCCAGGCTGTCTGCACATCCCACCTCCGATCGCCACTTCCCTGCAGAGCAGGGCTTTCAACAGCCACTCTCCAGCACTAAAGGTCTTCCACAAACTCTCCTTCTTAAGCGTTTTTTCATCCCTGCAGCAGGGCGGATGAAGGGGAGGGGGCCGTCATAACTTTGAGCTGCACACGTTTCAGCAAGCTGCCTGGAGCCAACAGCATAAATCAGAGAGTGTTTTAGCATTTCGGGGCAGAGGAAATAGTTCTCCAGCTAGGTTCCCTACCGTTTCTTAAAGTGATTATTTTGATTTAAACCACTGCCTGGTGGCGAGACTGCTAGCTACCAGCTCCAGTTCATTTGTCCTGGGAGCCCAGAGCACAAAGAAACACTGTTTGCCGGTTCCTGGGGGCCTCTTCCAGGACGCGGGTGAGGTGAGCTCTGAGCTCTCGCTGCCTCCATAGATGAGCGTTTGTTCCTTGTCTGAGGAGCCGCCAGGCCCACAGACACCGCCTGCTTCTTGCCAACTGCTGTCTTGCAGGCTGTTTTACTTTAGATCTTCGAACTGTTTGCAAAATAACAAGATGTCTCTGTGCCTAGAGAGAACACATGAGTTTGAAGAGGGGCACAACTCAGACCTAGCAGGGTCTGAAACTCACGGTACAACATTCTTGGTTTTAAGATGAGGAGATCCTGAGGCTTAAGACTCTGGTCCAGACAGAGAAGAGTGGGCCCCCAGCTGAGCCATCTCCACCCCTTGGTGGGACATAACCATCGTCCTAGGTTTGCTGCTACCAGAACCTATGCAAGTGGGAAGGCTGAAACGAAAGCCAGAACCTGGGTGAATTCACTGGGGCAAAAAGGCTGCATTTAGTAATGATTTTCCATAATCTCAGCTGCATACAGAGTAGGAAGACTTGCCCCAGGGTTCTCCCATGTTCCAGTGGGACAGGGCTGGAGAGGGGAAGGGGGAGGGATCATTCCTGAATTTTCCACACATGTGTCCTCATTTAAAGCAACCATTTCATGGTTTGCAAAATATTGCTAAATAAAGCAAAATGCATCCATGACACGGTTCAAAACTATGAAGCCAATCAAAAATAGGGAAAGTTAACAGAGGTCTGCTGGAGTAGAGGCAGCTCCTTCAGACTCTCCATCTTCCCTGCAGGCCAGGCAGCTGCCCTCCCCACCCCCAGGTGCGCAGGGCAGGAAGAGGTGGTTTCCTCAAGAAGGACCTTCTGTCCAGTGACACAAGAACCCAAGGGAAGCCTCTGGACACACACCCCGCCCTGAGTCAGGCTTAGGCCAGGCTCTGACTTGCCCAGGGCGTCGTCTCTGGAGCTAGTACAACCAGCCAGGGCTGCAAGGTCAGGGTGGCCCCAAATCCCAGGCCCAGGTGAATTCACAGGGTGATCCCCAGGCCAGATGTCCATGGAGCGTGTCCCAGCAAACCATCACCAGGCACTGCTTACTCAAAACTCAGCCACTCAACTAGCACGTGAGAATCAAGGTGGGCATTTCCCGGGGGCCCCAGACTGGTGCCCCTGGAATGCTGACACCCCCTCACACACACCCACACCACACTGCTCACACCAGGACACAGCCTGCATTCAACTCCACGGGGGGTGCATTTCCTAATTTTCTACTGGGGTGCGTTCATCTTAGGTTTTGACAAAGGATACAACAGTGTGACCACCACCACGACCCCCCAAGACGCAGCGAGCAGAGCAAGCAAGCACGGGCGCCAGCCAGGTCGCGGGCGGCTGATGACACAAACAGGACCCAGCAGGGTCACTCCTGGGGATGCCACCGGGCTGGGCTGTCACAGTGACAATCCACCACTGCCATGGGGAGGGATAGTCCCAGTGGACGACTGCTGCTCTCCAGCTGGATGACCAGGAGCAGTTAAGTCTCGGTCTCTTGATCTCAAAGCTAAGAATGTTGGGCCGGGTGTGACTCAGGTGTAGAGCGCTTGCCTAGCATTCATGAGGCCCTGGGTTTGATCCCTCGCAACAGGGAGAAAAAATTAAAATAAAACAGCTAACAATGTTGTACAGAGGACTGGAGTCTTTCCTGTGGATTGAATTGAGTCATTCTGCCCCAACTACCAAAATACGTTGAAGCCCAAACTTCAATGTGACCATATTTGAAGACAGAGCCAGTAAGGAGGTGACAAAGGCTAAATGTGGCCATGAGGAGCACTCAGATCCCACAGGGCTGGTCCCCTTACTAAACCAGGAGGAGTAGCAGAGTACCCTCTCCTTCTGCCATGTGAGAAAACACAAAAAGGATGCCAGCTGCCTGCCATCCAGGAAGAAAGTCCCCTCCAGAAGCTGAATCTGCCCACACCTTGAACTTGGACTTGCTGCATCCAGAACTGTGAGCAATAAACATCTGTCCTTTAAGCCACCCAGGTTGTGGTACTTTATCATGACAGCCCAAGCTGACCAAGACAGACTTTCTCTCTGCAGAGAACGGAAGCATTCTAAAGGAAATCTCGGGTAAAACCTCACTATCCAAAGCACGATGGAACTGTTCATCCAAGTGGGTGGGGAACCTAGGGTTTCACGTATTACCTGGCCCCTTGGCCCATCCACAGCAACCTCTGCAGTGGTCCCCAAACGTCCTCTGAACTCCAGAGCTCTGGAAAAGACCCCTGGAAAGCCACCGAGCTGGAGAATATCTTTTAATTTACCACTCTGATGCCTTTTAAGAGGGGAAGGAACCTGAATCTCCATCACCTCAGGAACAGAATAAGATGTCATAATGACGAAAAAGTGCCCTTCCAGCACCAGGGGTAACAACAGGGCATGGTGTGAAGACACCAGGGACAGAGCTGAGGACATCAAAAAGAAGGCCACAGCACATGCAAAGGCCCCAAGACACAATGCATGGGGCACAGCAAGGGGGTGGAGGGTAGAGGCAGAGCCCAGGAAGGAGTCCAGGCTGAGGTGCGCATGACCCCAGCCCTCCCCAAAGCGTACTCCGCAGAGGAAGGAGACCAGAGATTCCAGGTATCAGGATGTGCCAGCTCTGCCAAAAGCTGGGAGCTGGAAGAGAGGAGACTAGGGAGGCACGGGGCCCACCCAGGTAGAACACTGGACCCCACTGAGGCACCTTGCCTTCCTCCTGGACCCTCATCAGGCCCAGAGATCACTCCAGTCTCACACCTGTGTTAAAGACTACAGGCCCGACCACCATCCTCCTGACCTCCAGAGTTGAACCTCTGAACACAAGCTCTATCGCCAAGTCCCCAAATATTCCCCACGTACAATAAGTAAATAAATAAGAAGGAAGGAAGTAAGTTAGTTTCCATTTCAAGGCCACACAGAAGCACAAGCACTGCCGGAGAGTGGGCCCCCAAACAGGATCCCCCACTTCCCAGGTAGGGGGACACCAGGACACCAGGACACCGGGAGACAGAGCTGGATCAACTTCCACTGCAACAATTTCAGCCTCTCAAGGTCGATCCGAACAGACAGGCCTCAACTGCACGATCCACGGCAGCTCTCCTCCTCCGGGGCTGGTTTTCTCATTTCCGGATTGAACGTGCCAGGGCTCAGGCTGGGAGGCCGGGGCTGAGAACGCCCACCCGGCACAGGCGGGACCCTGCCCTGCCCAGCCCGGGATGATGGCAAGCAGAGAGACATCCTTCACATCTCGTCCGCTGCCACCAAATCCGACACTCCCTGGAGCTCAAGCTCCACTGGGCTGGGCCAGAGTCTGGGTTTGATCTTGAAAGAAACACCCACGGACTCACTCTCCAGCACGGAAGGGCGCAGGAGCCCATGAGCAGAGTCCCTAGCCGGCCAGCCTCCCCCGCCCGGCGTGGTCCAAACCGCCTCAAAATGGAAAACAGATGAGCCTGTTAAAGAAAAAGTTATTTATACTGTGGAATCTTTCAGAGCAAGCAGAGACTTGAAGAGGTTTATCACCTGGGGCAAAAGACTAATGATACTTTAAGAGTCTTCTCTCGCTAAAGGGACGGATGTGTTTTATGGAAAATAAAGACAAGGAAATGTGTTGGTTAGATGCTCTTTCTTGATTTCTATTCGGTTCCAATCAATCAAGCGAAAATGCTGCTCAATGAGCCAGCAAAGAACTTTTTTCCTGAGAACCCCCTGCAGGTCCAGATTGAGAGGGAAGGATACATGTGGATTTCACTGGAGGCAGGGAGGCCGCAACTAAACTCTGCTTATTTTCCAGAGACAAGGGATCAGGCCGGGGACCTGAACACACACGTAACAGGCCTCTGCTCGGTGCCATTCACTTTTTGACACTGTCTGGTGGAAGTTTTATTCTTTTAATACGACTGGACATAAGCCTTTGGTTGATAATGCTGTGCTGAACTCACACTGGCCCAGAGTTGGGCATTTTTATAATGGTGACAGGAAAATATATGAAGGAAAGAAATGCTTTAAAGGATTTTGGGTTCAAAGCCATTACGAGTCTTCTTTTCTAGGAGAATCAGAATTCCTAACACTAGACTCGTGCGTCTGCGGGGCCATGGCCGCCACCCCGACCGGGCCATCAGATCGGGCGTCCCGCTCTTGGGTTCCTGCACATTCTAACCAGCACTACTTTGAAGGTGACAACAGGGCCTGTGCTGGCTGCTGATCACCTGGGCGGCCTTTCTGGTATGGTTGAGATTTTAGGAGTATCACAGGAAATGTCTCCATACCTCCTCTTCACATCCTGCGATGCCTGCATGCCCGGTGTCCCCCAAAGGTCAGTGTGTGCCCCTACCGGGAGGTGGCGCAAACTTCAGGAGGTGGGCCTGGTGGGAGCTCTTCAGGTTGCTGGGTTGTGCCCCTGAAGGGGACGGTGGGACTCAGCTTCTCAGACTCGCTCTGTGCTCCCTGCCTCACAGCTGGCTCCACCACAGGCTCCCACCATGATGCCCTTCCCTTGCCACAGGCTCAAATCAATACGAGTGGAACCCCCAGGACTTTAAGCCAAACTAACCATTTTATCTTTACAATCTAATGATCTCAAGTATTTCGTTATAATAATGCAAAGCTGACTCATACCCATCCCAACTACGGTCACACAGGATTCCCATGCACCATCTTGACTTTAACAAGGATATAAATCCAGGGATGGAAGAGGAGAGCAGGAGACCAAAGGGACCCAGGAGACAGAAAACACCTCAATCGATAAATCTCTGAAAGGGACTGTGCACACCCAAATACTCCTCTATGACCTTCCAGATAGGACTGACCTGCAGGGAAGCCAACTAGGAAAAGTCATTCGCTCCAGCCCTGAGCCCCTACCCCAGAGCTGTGTGCATATGAAACCTGAGGCCCTAAAACCAAGGCTGCTGAAGGGCCCACACTTCTAGGAGAGTTCTACAGACACCTTGACCTTCTGCTTCAAATAGGCTGCCTTTCTTATTCAAACTCTGTTATATACCTATAAGTAAAATGTGAATACTTTCCCTTCTTCCATCACTTATGTAGATAAAGCTAACCCTCTTCGGACATTACGCCAACCTCCCTAGACATAACCAGTTAGGACTCTGCCATTTATGCTTTCCACTCTACCTATAGAATATACTGTTTGGAGCAAGACTTCTTCCTTAGATAGCATTACTATGTGCAGCTATTTTGCATGTGAATTTCTGTGGAGCCATAAACTTAGAGATCTTGAAGAGTCATCTTCGTTTTTTTTTTTTTTCATTGCTGCCTAATATTCCCTAATACAAATACAATACATTTGGGAGTTTGCTAGTTTCTTTCACTGCCACTTCAAAAACAATAAACACTAAGGTGATGTTTCTTTTTCCCTCTCACAAATAGCACCTTCATGAATCTCTCTGAACATGCTTCCATGTGCCCCAAATTAATATGCCTGGAAGGAATCCATGGGTGTACATGTCAGTGACTTTAAGAAGTAGGTATCCTCTAAAGTATAGGTACCAACCTATACTGCACAGTTTATGAAAGTGCCTATTTCCCTGTACCCTCACCTTAAACTTTGCCTTTATGTTTCCTGATGTAGTACAGGTGAGAGAATAACAGTCCACCCAAGATGCCCAGGACCTATGAGCATCTATCCTTATAAGGTTAAAGGCACTCATGACCAAGTCAAGGATTTTGAAATGGGGAGAAGGTACTGTTCTATCAGGGTGGTCCAGCACAACCACAAGGGTCCCTGAGAGAAGGACACAGGGCTGAAGAGATGATGTGGCCCGGGAGCAGGAAGTCTGGACTGTGCTACACTTCCTACTACGGTTCCTGCTGACCTGTGACCTTGTGTGCTTACCTCAACACCAGAAACAAATTCTTGTCTCTCCATGTTTCTGGAGAGTCCAGCATGAAGCGCGTGTCTAGCGTGATCTTTTCCCAAAGGCACGCTCAAGAATCCAACACCACGGATGAGAAGCTTCGTTATTTGTCCATCATTGAAAAGGCACACCTGTCATTTTATAAGTCCCCAAGTTCCATGGGCTTATTGGTGGGTAACCTATTCCTTTTACCTATTTAATTACTGCAACACATTTTGAAACTGGATAGGGCAGGGTTCTCCTTATGGTTGTTTGTTTCACCAAAATTATCTTGCTTTTTCTTGCTCACTATCGATTCTATGGATTTGAGAAACAGTAAGCCAAATGCTATAAAGTCAATTCCTGGGGTGCTAATGACTGCACTGAATCCATATGTTAATGTTAGGAGACCCGATCTCTCTGATATTACTTTCCCATCCAACAGTACCATCTTCCTCTCCAGTTCTGATCTGCTTTCAGATCATTCCGTGAAGTCACAGCGTGTTGTGCGTTTCTGTTGGATCCTTCCTGGGTGCCTGATTTGAATGGTTTTGTTGCTGTTCGGAACAGGACTCCCGCTGAGCCCCACTACGTGTTCTCATAGTTAACTGTAGGTCTAAAACAAGGCCACTCCCATTTCTTTTTAAATGCTTTCCATGGAGTTACCTAAATTTAGCAAATGCTTTGTAGTACATATACAATCTATTTTTGCCACTCACATTTCTAAGTGGGTCCTGAATACAGTCACCTGCCTGCCATATCCCCAAACTGGTTCTCAGGTTTTCAGTTTAGTGCCTTACATTTTGTACACAGACAGCTGAAGGAACTACAACTATAACACCAGTTTTTATCATTTTGAAGATGTATGCTTGGGACTGGGGTGCAGCTCCGTGACAGAGCCTGTGCTTACCTGTGTGAGACCCGGGGTCCAAACCCCTGCGACCACATAAACAGCAACAACAATAAGAGTAGTAGTGGTCAAATTGAAATTAAAAAATAAGAAAGCATACCTATCATTTGTTTCATTTAACTTCTCCTTGGAAACATTCTGTTCTCTCAAGTGAACTCACCAGGTTCTTTACAAACCCCTGGTTTTCCTGAGACTAGTTTCTCTTCTCCAACAGCAGATATGACTGCTATAAAGTAGTGAGTTCGTCCCAGATGGCACAGGGGTGGGTACATCCAAAACACGGTGCCGGAGGTTGGAGCTGGAGTTCAGTGGTGGAGCTAGCATGTGCAAGGCCCTGGGTTCGACCCCAGAACTGTGGAGACCTATCTGTATTCCAGGAGGGCTTCCTGGAAGAGGCATGGAGTGCCCAATTTTACCTTTTCCCCAAATGCAGAATATTTGAACCCATCTAAATGTAGATGAGAAGAACACCATGGAGAGGGCAGAGTTCCAGAATAAAGAAATAAATGCAACAAGATTTACGTCCCTAAGACGTTGGAAAAGAATGGGGTCCATGAAGTAAACTGAGAAACTACTGTCCCTCGAAAATGATGTCTCCCCTATCCATCCAGAAAGGGGGAAGACAAAGATGCCAGATGGGGTGGGCCAAGAACCTGGGGGTTTCCCTTTGGAGGGCTTCTTTCTTCTCTGAAGAGAGTGAAGGGGAGGTTTCTCCCCTGCCCTGACACAGGCCCTGGCCACCCGCGTGGCACCCGGTCGGGCACCCCCTGACCCGGGCCATGTGCTGGCTGCCTTCCCCAATTCCTCCTGAATAGCACTCCATTTGGGTGCTTCAGGAGTACCAGCTGAGGGCAAGGACGAAAATAATCCCTGCAAAGCCCCACAAGAGACCCGGCTAGGGCTCCGACCCAGGGTATCCGGCTCTGACGATCCTGCCGTGGGATCTCTGCCCAGGCCAGGCAGAGATCAAGCCAGCGGGGTCCAGGGCTGGGGCTGGCCAATGGCACAGGAGGGCAGGCAGTTGAAGACCCAGCCCAGGAGTCCCTGGAAAAGGCGACCATGCTGTGAAGGGGCAGGGTGGCCCCGCACGTCCCCTGAGCTGGGAGGAGGGGAGGTCACGCCTGAGGACAGAGCCTGGGCTCGGGTGTCAGCACTCGGGCTGCGATCAAGTCTGATAGACCTGTCGTTGAGCGAGGCACCAGGGGCCTCTGCACCTGGGCTCTGGACTTTGGAAAGGCAGAAAAGCACAGGCTCCAGAGGTCACCCGTACAACGTGGAATCACTAGGAAGAGCACTGCCCAATAAAGGTGAGGAAACAAAATTTGAAAGAAAAGGAACTGATCTTCTGTCACAGTTTGGATCTGTGACAGCACCCAAAGGCCCACATGTGAACGGCTTGGTCACCAGCCTGTGGTGCTACTGGGAGGTGGTGGAACCCCTAGGAAGTTAGGTCACTGCTAACTTGAAAGGGACACTGGGACCTGACCCCCGGCTCTTGCTCTTTGTTTCCTGGCTACCAAGAAGTAATCAGGCCTTCACCACATTCTCTCACCATGAGGTACTATGGTGCCAACTGACCATGGACTGAAAACTCTGAAACCCTGAGCCCAAATAAACCAATTTATCTTGGGTATTTTGTCATAGTAATGAAAAGCTGACTAACACATCTTCCATCTATAAGTATACGAATGACCATAATAAAGCATTATGAATTAAACTACATGTCTGTCACAGGCTACATTGTTCCCCAAATTCTTCTGTTGAAGTCCCAACCATCAGTACCTTAGACTGTAACTATATACAGAGAAACGGTCTTTAAAGAAGTAATAAGATAAAATAAGACCATGTGGATGAGCCTTAGTCTGCGTTAGTTTCCTGATAAGAAGAGGGGCCCAGAACACACTCAAGAGGGACGTCCACGTGAGGACTCCGGGAGAAGGCAGCATCAGTAAGTGACAGAGGCCTCAGGAGAAGCCAACCCTGCCAACGCCTGGATCTTGGACTTCCAGGATCCAGAATTGTGAGGTAATTTCTGTCATTTAAGGCACCTGCCAGGGACACTTGGCAGTCCTAGAACATTAAGACAATGCCCTGTTCTGAGACGTCACCTCCCCAAACAATGATCATTCGCAACATCAAGTTGATGCTCCCACGATCCGGTGCAAGCCATACAGTCACCCCAGGAATCCCCGGCAAGGGCTATCACCTCGAGTATTCACAACAGAGGAACAAATTCCACCATTCTCTGCCTAACACTGCCCTACTGGTAAACTGGAGGGAGCTTGAGGCTCCAGGACCCATGTTCATTCCTGTCCCTGAAGTGTCCATGCCATCAGGTGATCCAGTGCACACTGGGGCAGTGTGGCAGAAAGAGAACCAGACCATGTGACACCCTCCCCTCCTTCAGACTTCTCCTTCCCTGGCCACCCAAAATCCTACACATAGAGAAACAATTTCATGCACAGTATGGTTATCTTTTTTTTTTTTGATACTAGGGATTGAACCCCGTGGTACTTAACCACTGAGCCACATCCTCAGCCTTTTTATTTAGTATTTTGAGACAGGGTCTTGCTAAGTTGCTTAGGGCCTCCCTAACTTGCTGAACCTGGCCTCAAACTTGCAATCCTCCTGCCTCCACCTCCAGAGTGGCTGGAATTACAGGCACATGCCACCATGCCCAGCTTTTTCCCTTTGTAGAGACTGCCCCAAGGCCAACCTTGATTTGGACGTGTACATGGGGGCTTTCTGACCACCAGGGCAGAGGCAGGACTTTTACAGTCTTGGCTTTTGGAAGATGGGGACCCACACTGAGGAACTAAGGCGTAAACTCGCTTCTTGAAAACATTGCACAGGTCGTGCTCCAAGGCAGGAGACAGGCAGGCACTGGGAGGGAAAGGGCTTTAGCAAACCCAGGCCTGCAGTCATTCCGAGTGCCCTCAGGAGCAGAGGGCTACACAGGCATTCTCTAGGACAGGCCACAGGCTGAGGGTGACCAGCCAGGCGGTGCCACTGCCTCCTGTATCTTCTGGGCAGACCAGCGGGGGTGGGCGACTTCCTCCCTGGGAGCTTAAGTTCCCTCTGCCCAAGGCTCCCCGCAGATCAGTCTCCCAGGGAGGGGCCCCAGGCAACAGGCGGCCCTTGTTTCCTGCAGGTTCAACAATCTGGTTTTCATTGAACAGAGTTTTCTGTGCTTTCCCACCACATTTTTCTTTAATTATGATAAAAGAGAGTAACTTAATCAAGCATAAATCCTGCTGAAATGAGCAGGAGAAAATAAAGGGGTTAACGTGGCGAAGGGGGGAGGGTGGAAACTTCACCCACAGGTCCCCTGGATTTAGGAGGGGCCTGCGTGAGGCCACCAAGCCCAGCAAATAAACATGAAGGTTAGTTCCCACCCAGAATCCATCCCTAATCCTGCTGCGGGAAGAAGAAACAAAGGCCAGGCAGGACCTGAGACACCTGGAACAAAGGCCTCACTCAGTTCATCTCATCAAACTGTCCCCAGGCAGGACCCGAGCTCCTGCAGCCCCCTACCTGGGTTCCCCTGCCCCACGCTGAAGGTTGGCCAGGGGAGGGGTGGAGACCCTTGCAACTCACGTGGGCAATGAGCAGTCCTGGGGACTGGGCACGTGTACGTACACACATATGCACGCCTGCAGCCATGCGCACCTGCACATCCGCACCCCCCACGGAGCAGCCGTGCTCCCAGTGCCAAGTGGCCAGAAGCCATGGTGGCAGCAGCACCCGGCATGTCCTTAGGCATGCAGTGTCTCAGGCCAAGATCAAATACTCCAGGGATCAGGTGAGCTGGGAAATCTGTACTTCCGCCATCCAGGCTGAAGTTTAGGAGCCGCTGCTTCTTACAGGGCATGTCTTATATACATGTAGCCAAAATATTTATTTAAAAAATAAGATCTCGACTGTGTCACTTCATTTAAAGAGACATTTTGTGTGCTCACTAAAGTTCACAGGAAGCAACAAAAATAAGAGGGTTGAATTCCCAGAGAACACCAAGTACTCATATGCAACCAACTCACCTAATCTGCCTTAAATGACCCTTTCTGATGAGGAAACTGGAGCACAGAAAGGTTGAGGAATTTGCCTCAGATCCCACAGCTAGCGGGGACAGGCCCAGGAATCAGACTGGGCATCTGGCTCAGTGTCCATCTCCTATGGAGATGCTAGCCATCACACAGGATTGTGGGAAAGCAAGGCAGTCTTCCCTCCCAGAGTTTACCAACGAAGAAGGACAAGGGACAGACCTGGAAAAGCCCAAGGTGCAGGGACCCAGCAGTCCTCAGGCCTGGGTCCAGTCAAGTGTGAGGCCTGGTCAGTCAGTGCTTGGGAATGTGGGCAGCCTTATGGAGAGGCCACTATATGTGAAGGCTCCTGGCAGGGGTGTGACTTAGTCCTGCCTAGAAGGAGCTCTTGGAAGTCTTTCTGCTACACAGACTCAAAAGAAGGCCAGGGTATCTTCTGGAGTCACCTAGACTGAAGTTGCTAAGACTCACCTCTCTGGTGGATAAGAAGAGTCCAGTGTCTGAGCCACAACAGGTTGCACACCTCCACCATCACCAAGAAAACCACACCAAGAGGACCCAGTGTCCCCAGCCCACTCTGAAGGGCACTAGGGCACAGGCAATCCAGAAGGCTAGGACGATGATCCAGTGGCATAACGAAGATCATTCTGGAAACAGAGAGGGGCAGGTGGCCTTCTGTGGGAGGTGAGTGGCATCTGTAGTTGGGATAATTTGAAGAAGGCACAGGAAGGAAAGGGACACCATGAGGAAGGACTCAGGTTCCAGGCCCTCCAGGACCAGTGGAACCACTGACCAGCGGAGAACGTCAACCTCCAGGAGAAAGAAGGGCAAGGAGTGGAGCACTCTCCCCCTTGAGAGGAAGGCTTGAGGTTCCTCAGTGGCAGGCCGGGCACGGACATCCTTCTCACAGGGGACTTCTGCGCACTCAGAGACGGCCTGATTGTGAAAGAAACCAAAGCCAGCCAGGGGTTGGCTCCTACACTCGGGGTGAATAGAAGGACCTTCTTGGAAATCGAGGAGTAGAGAAGAACTACCTGAGAGAGAACAGTCAGTCCATCTGTGAACAAGTGGATTATCAGGACACAAGATGGTCATACAAAGCTAATGCAAACCAATCAACTGTGTTTCTACACATGAGTAATGAGAACAGTGTGAAATCAAGAAAACCATATCATGTGCAATAGCATCAAAAAGAATGAACTACAGCCTGGCATGGTGGCACACACCTGTACTCCCAGTGGCTCGGGAGGCTGAGACAGGAGGATCGCAGGTTTGAAGCTAGCCTCAGCAACTCAGGCCGAAAGCCACTTAAGTGGGACCCTGTCTCAAAATAAAATGCTAAAAAGGGCTGGAGATGTGGCTCAGTGGTTAAGAGCTAGTACCCAAAAAATAAATAAGTAAATAAATAATAAAAAGAACTACAACCATGGCATTTGCAGGCAAATGGATGAAACTGGAGAATATCATGCTAAGTGAGATAAGCCAATCTCAAAAAACCAAAGGACGAATGATCTCACGGATAAGTGGATGATGACACATAATGGGGGGTGGGAGGGGTTAGTGTTAGGGTTAGAGTTAGGGTTAGGGAGGGGGTCAAGAATGGAGGAAGGAAAGACTGTATAGAGGGAAAAGAGGGGTGGGAGGGGTGG
Organism: Sciurus carolinensis; assembly: GCF_902686445.1. Taxonomy (NCBI): domain Eukaryota; kingdom Metazoa; phylum Chordata; class Mammalia; order Rodentia; family Sciuridae; genus Sciurus; species Sciurus carolinensis. The sequence continues at coordinate 14,105,687 of NC_062227.1, forward strand.
GGGGAAGGGAAAAAATAACAGAATGAATCAAACAACATTACCCTATGTAAATTTATGATTACACAAATGGTATGCCTTGACTCCATGTACAAACAGAGAAACAACATGTATCCCATTTGTTTACAATAAAAAAAATGGAAAAAAAAAAAAAAAGAACTACAACCATTCATCAAGTATCCACAGGAGTAATTCTAGGATTCCCCCACAGGTACCAAGATGTGTATAAGTGTTCAAGTCCCTTCCATAAAATGGCATTGTGTTACAAGTAATTTAGGCACATCCTATGCAGTATCCTATATACTTTAAATCATCTCTAGATTACTTAGGATGTCTAATACAATATAAAAGCTATATAAATAGTTGTTTCACTCTCCTGTTTAGGGAACAGTGATAAGGAAAAAAAGTCTGTATATGTTTAGTACAGATGCAACTTCTGTTTTCAAATATTTTCAGTGCAGAGTTGGATGAATCTATGGATACAGACAGTGGACTGTACTTAGGAATACATTTTAATCCTTCCAAAAGTAGAAATGTTATACTCTGAAAACTGGAAAACACTGTTGAAAGAAATTAAGGAGGAAAAGACCTAAATAAGTGGAAAAAAAGATTCTATGCTCATCTGATTTGTAAAGATGGCAATACTCCTCAAATCTTTCAACGGATTCATCATAATCCCCAAATCACAGGTGGGTTTTTATTCTCTTTTGGCAGATTAACAAGCTGCTCCCCAAATCCATGTGGACATGCAAGGGACACATAGTAGATAAGACCATCTTGAAAAGACTGGAAGACCCACAGCTCTGAAAGGCTGAAGGAGTACGGACACATACAGGGCCAGAAATGGAACCGAGGCTCCAGAAATAAACCCTCCGGTTAGATGCAGCTGAATTCTGACAAGGCTGCCTGTCAGGACACGTCATCAGAGGAAGGAACAACCTTTCCAATGACAGCTGCTGGAGTCACCAGACAGGCACATGCCAAAGACCCTTCCTCACACAGTCCACAAAAATTAACACCTGAGACTCAACGGACATCGCCAAGAAAGGGAAAAGACACCACAAGGGTGAGGAGACGTTTTCAAATTGTATATTTGATGAGGAAGTTCCAGGTAAGCTGCGTGAGGAAAGCTCTCGCCCGCCACCAGGCCGTGGTATTTGGAGGGGACCCTGGGGAGACAAAGAGGTTGAGATGAGGCCCTGTGGGTGTGGACCCATGACGGCAGCCGCATCCTCAGAAGAAGAGGAAGAGGAGCCAGGCCTTGCTCACCCTCCAGCACGCAGAAGCACAGGAAGGCCACCCTGAGCTGGCGGGCACCTGGATCTTGAACTTCCAACCATCAGAGCTGGGATAAATAAATTTCTGTTGCTTTAAGCCATTCGGTCCATGGTACTTGGTCACAACAGCCAAACTGAAAAATACAGACATCTACAGCTAAATAAAAAAAAAAAAGACAAATAATGACCTAAATGTGGTCAGAGGATCTAAAGAGTCATTTCTCCCAAGAAGATACGCAAATGGAAAACTGCCACATGGAAGGACGTGGAGCATTGCTGGTCATCCATGAAATGCAAATCATATTCAAGAGAAGTGAAAATATATGTGCATATAAAACCATGTACAGAAATGCTCATAGCCTAATGGTTCTACTACCCCAAAAGCGGAAACAACTGAAATGTTTATACACTGATAAATAAATAATTACTAAGGAATAAGAACCAGTCACTGTCGCGCTCCCTGCCCGCAGAGAGACGAGACGCAAACCTGGTTCTTTTTTATGAGCTCTTTATTTTGCGCGCTTACTTTCTCTTAGTTCTTTCTTTGTTCTCCCTCTTTGAGGAACTTACACTCCAATATATACAGTACTTGTAACCAATCAGCATTTTCGCACGAGGGGAGAGCATAACAGATACAGGCAGCAAAGGCAGGCATATAGTGGACCTGTACTGTCCATCAGGGAGCTTAGCCAATCCCTGGAACTTCCTCAATATAATGTCAGTTGTTTGTGCAAAAGTTAACTGCTCTGGCTCACTGCCAGGCGCCATCTTAGCCTTGCCACACCTAGGACCAGGGGTCCGACCGAAACCCCGACAAGTCACCAAGAGGAATGAAGTGGTGGCACATGCCACAACACAGATGAACCTTAAAATATTATGCTACATAAAGAAGCCAGCCACAAAAGACCACCTGTGGCACAATTCCATGGATAGGAAATGTGCAGAACAGGCAAATCCAAAGAGACAGAAAGGACGTTTGCAGAGGGTTAGGGCTGGGAGGGATGGGAGAAAGGGGGTGGTGAGTCGTGGGTATGGAATTTGTTTCTGGGTGATGAAAATGTTCTAAAAATTCATTGTGGTGACAACTGCACAGCTCTGAACATACTAAAAACCACTGAGCTGTATGCTTGAAACGGCGAATTGCATGGTATGTCTATTATGTCTGTAAGTGTAAAAATAAGAATGACTAATATGGAGATGCTGAAAATGGGAAAGGAAGGAAGGGAAACAGGTTTGGACACTATAAAAACTAGAAATGAAAGCAAGGAAGCAGAAGCAGAAACAAAGTGGAAAACAAGCTGTGTATGGAAACAGGAATAGGCCAGTAGGTGTGTTAGTCAGTTTTTCATGACTGTGACAAAATACTTGAGATAATCAACTTAAAAGAAGGAAAGGTTTGTTTTGGCTCATAGTTTTTAAGATTCTAGTCCATCATCATTTGCCCCTGTGGCTTTGGACCTGTGATGACATAGAACAGCATGGCAGAAGCACGTGGTAGAGAAGACCTATTCATGTTATGGTAGCCAGGAAGCAAAAAGAGGAGAGAGAAAATCCCCAGTTACCTAACTTCCAACTAGACCTCACCTCCCAGAGGTTCCACCACCTCCCACTGGCATCACAGCCTGGGGCTAAGTCTTCCACACACAAGCCTTTGGGGGACACTCCAGATCCAAACTACAGCAAGTTTAGGAGACAAATTTCAAGGCCCCCTTAAATGTGTTAAGGCTTCCATCCTCGTGAGCAGATGAATTTCCTTTCCCATAGCACACATCTGAGTTCCCTGGATTTCATTTTACCTGAAAGATCCCAGGTCTTCTGTTGGATTATCTAAGTTACAAGACACTGCCCTGGGGAAAGAATTCTTGTACTTATACCTGGATTTTAGCCAGAAGAGGCCTGGATCTTACGATGGAGAAAACTCTAAGTTCAACTCCCAGCCTCCAAGCCCACTCTCACCCTACACCCACCCATCTCCCAGGAAGGCTGGGAACATGGGCCCTGAACACCAGGCAGAGACAGAGGAAGACGAGGAACGTTGTCAATGCACATGGGGAAAGGATGAAAGGTTCGGCCTTGTAATTAAGAACTACAATCTTAATTATGACTTAGGCACGTTATCATCTTCCTGCCAAAGTTTGCAGGGAAACTGCCACAGATCAAAGAGTACAGAGGCGCTTGGCCTGGTCTGCAAAAATCACAGGAACCAAGACGTCTGCCAGACACCTTTCCAGAGCAGTCTCACACGCAAAGCTTCTCCTTCCAAGCAGAAGTCCCAAGCATCTACTGCTTCCCACATCCATGAGTCTTGCCAGAGGACTCGAGGCAGATGGGACGTTTTCAGGACGTGCTCAATTTAGAAAACTTACTTAAAAGATAGATAATTTTCACCACACAACTGAGCACAAAAAGAAAGGAAGAGGTAAATCATCTCTTGGAAAAGCTAAGTGCACCATGTGTTTTATTTAAGCTGCTGTTATAGGCTCCGTTATATCTTCCTTCTGTCTGCCCTGAAGGGAAAGGGAGAGAATCAGGAAGATAAAATTCTTTTACAACACTTTAACCCGTGGACTTCTTCCAATGGGAAGTTTAAGGCCACAGGATCCCCTCAGGAATTCAGGCACTCTGCAAAATGTTCTGCTCAGCAGCAAAGTCTTCAGTAGATTCTCTATGATCTATAAAATCTCCAACATACTAAGGCTAAGACATTTTTCAATATAGTTTCCACATGTAGTCATTCTACACAGCAATCAGGAGCTTAAAAGATCCCCATGTGTCCTTTCATAGGACAACAAAGGAACACACCATGAAGGACCTCACTGACCTTAAATTCATCAATGGGCAGTTTCCGTACCTGCAACCAGCAGGAGACAGACCACACATTAGGAACTCAAGGAATCAAATGGCTCAACTGTGAAACCGTGTTTTTGTTTTAACTGTGATGGTTTGGATAAGTATCCCCAAAGGCCCATATTAAAGGTTTGGTTCCCAATCCATGGCACTGTGGGGAGGTGGCAGAAGCTTCAGGAGATGGATCCTGGTGGAGAGAAGTTAGTACATTGTAGGTGTGCCTCTAGAGGGGATCTTGGGACCCCAGTGGCTCCCCTTCTCTCCTTTTGCTTCCTGGCTGCTATAAGATGAGCACTTTCCTCCCCCAAACCCCCACAGATTCCTGTCATGATACGCTGCCCCACCACAGGCCCCGAAAGCAACCAGGCCAAATAGCCATGACTGAAATCTCTCAAACTGTGAGCTAAAATAAACTTGTCCTAACAAGCAAACAAATGGAGGCAACTTACTTTGGAAGAGACAAACTAAGAACGAGAGAAGACTCACTTTATTTTCATAACAAATGGTGGTGAGGAGGTAAAGAAAAAGGAACCCTCATACACTTTTGATATGAATGTAAATTAATATAGCAATTATGGAAAACAACATGGAAGTTCTTCCAAAAAACTAAATATAGTTCTAGTGTATGATCCAGCTATCCCACTTCTGCGCATAATCCAAAGGAAAGGAAATCAGCATACCAAAGAGATACCTGAACACCCGTGTATAGCAGCACTATTCACAATGGCTAAGAGATGGAATCAGCCTAGGTACCGATCATCAGATGAATGAATAAATAAAAAGTGGTGTATATACAATGGAGTACTAGTCACCATAAACAATAAAGTCCAGTCATTTGCAGCAAAATGGATGGAACTGGAGGACATGATGTTTAGTCAAATAAGCCAGACACAGAAAGACAAGTCCTACATGTTCTTTCTCGTATATGGAAGTGAAAAAAGAAGTGATTACTAGGGATTGAGGGAGTAGGGAAAGGAAGGCTGGGTTTGATCAATGCATGCTACACACACGTATGGAAATAGTCCATCAAACCCCATTCATATGTATCATCAATGTGTTGTACAAATTTTTAAAAAGTCACTCTTTTTAAAAATATATAACGTAATCACATGCAACTAGGTAAATATCTTAATGTTAGCATGATTTAAAAAAATCCCTTTTTGCAGTCATCCTTTGTCACTTGTTTAAAAAAAATGAACAAGGGCATATAGCATTTCATCTTTAAAATAAGGTCCCATGGCATGTTAACTTTGAGGAGCAAGTTTGTGGCCCAAGTTATTCTTTGATATTTGGTTGGAAGCACGGAGATGGTGGAACTGTGAAAAAACTTACCAGCTTTCTTAGGCACTTTTATGGCTTGGATCTAGAATGTCTCCCAGGAGCACATGTGTTAGGTGACGCCGAAGTGTGCGGAGGTGAAGAGACTGGATCAGGAGGGCTCTGATCTCATGGGCGAGTTAATCCCCGGATGGATTAATAACCCGAACAGGCTACTGGGAAGCCATGAAAACCAAGGCAGGTGGGGCATGACTAGAAGGAGGAGGTCGGGTGGTGGGTGGGAGGGCGGCCCTGGGGACTCTTGTGAGCAGCGTCCTTCCACCACACCCTTCTGCCAGATGTTCTGCCTAACCTCAGGCCCCAAGTAATGGAGCTGGCCTACCACGAACTGAATCCTCTGAACTCGTGAGTCAAAATAAATCTTTCCTCCTCTATGCTGTTCTTGTCAGGTATTTCAGTCACAGCAACAAAAAGTTAACTAACACAGAGGCCACACCTACAGGCCGGAGGTGACTTCTGAAAAAAGGGGAACAGTCTAATCAAAGTTGCCAATGATATTCAAAAGGGTCCTACCTAAAAAAAAAAAAAAATAGGAAAGATGTTTTCTTTCAAATGCTGCTGCACAGAGTATACCCCTAACATGAGATGCTATTCAAATTAAGCAACGATTGAGGAAGCAATGGTCACTTCTGGGGCTGGGGGTGTAGCTCAGTAGTAGAGTGTCTAACGTGTACAAGGCCCTGGGTCCCATCCCTAGCACAAGAGGAGGGAAGGAAGGAAGCAAGGGGTGGGGGGGAAGAAGAGGGGAAGTGGGGAAGGGAGGGAGGCCAGTTTCCAAATTGCCTAAGTCGAGACACTCCAGTTAGTGTTGTTGAACTGGCAAGAGAAGAGGCAGAGATGTTCTTCCCTCTACCCAAATCCATATTTACCAGCTGCCTAAGAGTAGCTTTCCATGACAGTATAATCCTCCTACACTATACAGAAGGGAGCTGCTAGACACCTAGGACTACTAGCATTGAAATTAAGATTAAAAGGGGCTAGGGAGATAGCTCAGTCAGTAGAGTGCTTGCCTTGCAAGCACAAGGCCCTGGGTACGATCCCCAGCACCCCCCAAAAAAAAACCCAAGTCATTCTGAAATTAAGATTAAAGAATATTTCATTTAACCTTCCTTAAAAGATGTGTCTTGGTCCATTTTTGTGCTGCTATAACAAAATACCTAAGACTGGGTGATTTATAAAGAACAGAGATTTCTTTCCTACGGTTCTAGAAGCCGGGAAGTCAGTCACAGGGCCCATGTCTGACAAGGGCCTTCTTGCTACATCATCCCACGGTGGAAGGTGAAAGGGCAAGAGAGCAGGAGGAAGAGAAGGGAGGGAGGAAGGGAACTGAACTCATCCTTTCATTAGGAACCTCCTCGCATGATAATGGCATTGATCCACTCACGAACACAGAGCCTTCATGACCTGGTCACATCTTAAAAGTCCCACCTCTTAACACTGTCACATTGAGGATTAAGCTTCTAATACATGAGCTTTGGTAGACACATTCAAACCACAGCAAAAGGTCACGCAGTCGTACTAACCAACTTTCAAGTGCTCAATAGCCTCTTGAATCTAACAACCCATCATATACAGATACCAACTATTCCCATCATCCCAAAAAGCTCTATGGGATAGACTCAATAAAGGAATCATAAATCACTACATATAGATAATTTTGCTTGGGGTAAAAAAAAAAAAATGGATAGGATCTTAAAACAACTTGAAGCCTGCAGATCCTCCTCAAAATGGTATTGCTGATGTTGCATTTTAAAGCCAAAGAGGAAATAAAATTTGCAAATAATCTGTATTCTGATCAAAACACCTGGATGGTTCTGGTTCTGGACAAGAGGCAGTAGACACACTCTACCCATCTCCCCATTGAATGAAGCTAGAAAATCTGAAAAGAAAGTGAAGACACAATATCAGAGACTCCTCAATAACCCCAGGCTGAACTAACCGAAATTTGACAGAAGGATATCAGCACAGAAGAGCAAGTTTCCAGAGGAGCCTTCCACTCTGCCTGCAGGGTGGAAAGGTAAGTATATGTTTTCTCACTAAAAGAGCATAGGGAGATCCCTGTGTCTGTCTGTCTTCACTTTCTTCCTCTTCTTCATTCTCTTGTGCTCCAACCCCATGTGGTGCTGTGGAGGTGGAGCAGGCAGCTGGGGACTGCAGGAGCCTACCACCCTGAGGGGAAGAATACACCTGTGCAATCCCAGAAGTGAGGGCTGAAAGGTGGCCAGACCACTGCCTCCTCCCTTTCTCTCCATGTCTTCTCTCGCTCTCCTCCAGTTGCTGGTCCCAGGCATGGGCACAGTGAACAGAGTAACTAAAGCCTGAGGTTTCTGGCTGGAGGACTGAAAAAAGAGCCCCAAGGACATGAAAGTACCAGGGAGATGATAAGGGAGAAACTCCAAACAGTGGTCCCTTATGGTTGTTTACAAACTCCTGAGACCACCCGTGAGCTATACATGTGTAGCTCAGATGTTGAGACTAGATCTGCAGAACAGCACCACCCAGGTCCCAGACTGGTACAGAGTAGGACACATGTGGGACAGACCCAAACAGCACTACAAAGGCTTTGAAAGCAGAAGTGACATGGGAACCACAAACACAGACAGTTCTTTGGAACCTGCAGCCTGAACCCAGATGATCAATCATCTCTTAGAACAATATCAACATTAAACAACACCCAGCGTCTCATAACCAAAATATAATATTTAAAATCTCCTTGACACCATTCAAACAAACTCAGCCTACAAAGATCTATGGAAATCTCCAACAATCCATAGACATCAACAGTAAGATGTTACAGATGTTGAAATTATTCGGCAAAGACATCAATACAACTACTTTGCGGCCCAACAAGTAAGAAGGGACACTTTGGAAACAAAGAGAAAGATGGAATGTCTTAGCAAAAACATAAAAGCTATAAAAGAAGAAAACAACAGAAATCGAGAAAGAAAAAAATCTAATACTGGAAGGAAAATCTCCACAGGTGATACCAAGAGCAGTATGGAGATGACAGACGTGTCAACAGAAATTACAAAAGGTGAAAAAAAGAGAAAGAAGATTGAGTTAAAAAGTGAAGAGACTACCAGAGACCTGTGGGACTAACTGAAAAAGTCTGACATTTGTATTATCCTGAGTCCTAAGAGGAGAAAAGGACAGAGTGAAACTAGAATGGCTGAGGACTTCCTAAATGGGACATCACATACAGACCCACAAAATAAACTCAGTGAACTCCAAGAAAGATCAGCTCAAAGAAATCTACACCCAAACACTTAATAACTAAAACTAAAGAAAAGGAAAAAAACTTCAGCACTCAGAGAAAAACAACAAATTATCAGGAGAGGAATAACTATTTGAATGACTGCAGATTCCTCACCAAAAGCAATGGAGACCAGAAGGATGTGGAATAGACTATTTCCAGTGTTCAAAGAAACAGACCATGAAGCCACATCTACTGCTGTGGGATACATTCTGGAAAAGTGTGGCAGTTTTTATAAGTTAAACATACTTACATCACCCAGCAATCCCATCCCAAGGTGATTCAGAGAGAAATGAAAACTCATGTTCCCACAGAAATCTACCCATTTATATGAAAGTACTCTATAACTGCTAAAACCTAGCAATAACTCAAATACTCTTCAACAGGTGCATGGATAAACTGGCACATCCATACAATGAAACACTGAGCAGCAATAAAAAGGAATAAACTAATGATACCTGTAACAACTCAGGTAAATGACAAAAGAATTACACGGGGGGTGGGGGGGGGAGAACAGCTAACAAAAAGACCCATAGGCTAGAAGAGTAAATATTGCATGATTCCTCTACATAACTTGCCAAACAGACAAACTCTACAAGTGAAGTAGCCCCCAAAGACCCTTGACATAATTAAGACTCTCTCCTGGTCAACAAGATCTTTACAAAGAATGTCAACAGGATTTCTGCAGAGAGATCAGTGTGGTTTGAAGCTTCCTCTTTGTTAAGGAGTAAATGCCAGGTTTGCATACAGAAGGTGTGATACAGTCTATCTTTTGTTACTATATAAAAGATACTCTCCCTGTTTTCTTGGTAAAAACCTGTAAAACTTCTGTCTAGCCTAAAAATATACAACAAATGTAACTGTTACATACCCAGCCACTGTCAAGGAACCACCCCACTGAGCATAAATCTAAAAGAATTTCCAGACCTGAGATACAGAAAATTTTAGGCATCGACCTCTGTGGACCACTGCAGCTTAAATAAACCTGCTTCCTGAAAATTTCTTAGGTGTCCAGCCTCATAAGGACAGAAGACAGACCACTGGTTGCTAACACTCCTGCTAGGGGTAAAGGTGTTTATTGCGGGTGTATGGGAAGGCAATTTTGTGGGACAATATAACCATTCTGTATCCTGATTTGGTGGTGGTTACATAAATCCATCTACATTTCTGTTAAAAATTCACAGAACTATATATCAAAAAAGCATTTTGCTGTGTGTTAATTTAAAAATTAAAAAATGTTTAAGTCTTTCCTAGGAATTTATTTAAGACAAAAAAAGGACATCTGTAATCCCAGCAACTTGGGAGGCTGAGGCAGGAAGATTGCAAGTTCAAAGCCAGTCTCAGAAACTTAATACAGCCCTAAGCAACTTAGAGAGACCCTGTCTCAAAATAAAAAATAAAAATGGGCTGGGAATGTGGCTCAGTGGTTAAGCACCCTTGTGGGGCGGGGGGGGGGGGTAGGTGAGGGAAGGAGAAAAGAAGGAGGGAGAGGGTAGGAGGGGGAGGGGAGACGACTATGAAGATGATAACAAAACATTCACTTGACCTACATTAAGTACTCAGTTAGCAGTCAGTCCCTTGGCTTGGAGGGCCAAATGCAACCCACTGCCTGCCCTGAGACCCAAGAACAGCTGTCACATTTTTAAATGGTTGGAAGCAACATCAAAAGAAGAAGATTTCACAGCACAGGACAATTATATGTACAGAACAACATTCTAATAGGACATGTTGTTTATGTGTTATCTCTGGCTCCTTTTATACTGCAGAGCAGAGCTGAATGCAGGCCACGGAAACAGCAAGTCCCCCAATGCCTATCTACTATCTACTCTCCAGTCCTTTTTGGAAAAAAGTCTGCCAACCCCTGATCTAAGTCATTACTTGGAGACTTTAGTCATTAAATATGGAAACATCATGTTTTTCTTGATTGATACCAACTGCCCAAACAGTAGAACACTATAATCTACCTAAAGCCCCTGATTTAAAACCAAGGAAATTTGTCCTGCCCAGAAACAGGGGTAAGATACACATGCTGCCAGAGGTCAGGGTACTTATCTGAGGACTACGATGACCAGACCTGGTCTCCACAGCAACTTTCCCTGGGGCTCCAGAAAAGCCTGGGCTTCAACACTCATCAATTTAACAAAGAAAAATGGGGGTACCTTTCACTTTTCACTTATCTTCATGGTTTAATCTCGCTGCTAGGCTCTCAATTCCTCAGCACCTACAACCCACATCACTTTTATAAAACACTAACACCTTTCTATGATGTTGAAAGCAATTCAAGAGCTAAAGTAACTTTTAATATTAAATAAAATAGTAAAGTATAAATGGAAAAAAAAAAAAAAAAAACCCCAAAAAGGAACCCTCCTATTTCCACAAATCTGGACTGCGTTATTTCACAGCCTGCAAGCAGCCCCAAGTCACTGACGGGGAGGGAGAGCCTGAGCTGGGCGTAGGGTATGTTTAAACACCTGCGGGAAATGCTTATTCTAGTGACACTCATGGGTCAAGAAAACTCTAGACAGAATCTTCCTTTACCCTCTGGCATGCTATTAGCAGAGCTCACGTTAAGTCGAAACACAATTGCAAAGAGCCATTCATACCAATACTGAAAATGATTCCTGGGCAGGACCTTCTAGAAAGAGGCCCAAACATCCAGGTGTAAGGACTCTACTGGCCACAGAAGCTTAACAAGGTCCCAAGCTAACTGTCCACCATCTTCTCCTGGGCTAAGGACAGCTTGAGTTGGGCTGTTCCAGACCCTCTGTGACAGCAGCTCTTCCCTTCTGTCCCCTGGGACAGTCTCACTGTCACTGTGTCCACACTGACCTTCCCCCATGTGCAGAGCAGCCACCTGGTAGACCTTTCGTTCTCTGTGTGTATCTTTCTCCATCTAATCCACCATCTGTCTTGTTCTCCTCCTAACCATCTTCCTCATCCAGCCATTTATTGGCCCTAAGGCAACACGCAGCCTGCACTGGAAAAAAGCTGGGTGAATGAATGGATGGATCAGACCACAAATTAGAAGACCACGCTCATGCACTGTAATAATACAAATGTGTGGCTGCCTAGTTCAGAGGGAATTTATACTGAATTTGATTTTTAAATCTCATGACAGGTTGTATTGTCCAAAGAAGACAGTCACACTTCCAACTCACAGGTCCTTCTACAAGGCATCCCTGGTGTGTCCCCAATCAAGAGCTGAGGTCTAATTCCTCACTTCCTAAATCAAAGTAGGGCCTATAATTGCTTTCTCCCACAGAAGAGAGAGAAAGTGGCCCTGTACCTGTTCTGAATAAAGCCTGTGACTGTCCAAATGGCACTTTCTGCCTTAAAACACTTACTCCTGAGAGAGTTCCAGTCATGCTGCAAGAGGCCACCAACGGGCCCTCAGGTGGACGGACCCCACCATCACCACCCCAGCCAACAATGGGCATCCGCAACAGGCAGGTCAACCCTGGACATCTCACCCAGATGAGTCTCCAGATGCCCTTGGTCCCAGCGGGCACCTTACCTCCATCACGAGAGATCCCAGCAAGAACCCTGTCAACCCAGAAGTGGACAGCATAAAATACTGTCATTTTTAAAGTGCCTCGAGGTTAAGGAGCAGTGTTCTCTTACAATGCAACAGGTGATAAAAGCAGATAAAAGCAGATCTGTAGATCTGTAGAGGTATTTCATTTTCTCCATATTGTTGTTTTCCTTCTTTTACTTTCTGGAAAATAACAGAAAAAAGATTCCTCACCTAAGTTGGTTCTGTGGCCTGTGGGCAGTTTTCTGGCTGTGGAGTCTCACATAAATGCAGGTGGAGCTTCGTTGGCTTAGCACTGTTCCACCTGGAATCTACCTTTAATGATGAATATGAAGAATAACCACATCACCCCAGGTAAGCTGCCACTCTGTCTGGCAGATGCCAGTGTACCTCAAGACTTCCAACACATCCCACAACTATTTCCCCCTTTACAGTGAGCGTTGAAGGGGCAGCAGATGGAATGCCCTGTACTCAGCTGGAATCAGTCCTGTGTTCATTAGTACGCGTGGCTTTGAAGTCACTAGAAAGTCAACTCTTCTTTCACCTGACTATTTCCCATCTCCTACTTTGGGGACAGAATATTTAAAGGTCAATATATTGAGCATTTCTTATATTACAAAGAGTTGATAAGGCAGCACTGTCCACTGTCAAAACACAGGCCGTTCTTTATATTATGTAATCTCAGCAGCTGGGTGAGAAAAAGAGAAATGTGAAAAATAAGACCTCCCTGTAGCAGGTCTTCAGCATAAATAAGGAAGGTGAGGTCACAGTACAGTAAACACATGCTGGGGGAAGATGGACCTAAGACACTGGTCCTTTACCACTGAGAAAAAAACAGAGGTACCTTGGTATGCTTTGCATAAAACTAAAGTACCAGGTCCCCCTGGAGCAGGCCAGGTGTTCCCTGGACCATGACATGACACAGTTTTGACTTAGCACAGTGTGCCTGAAATTTTTAAGAATTCACAGAGACAGAACTAGATCATATCACCATCTTTGTCATCTTTACCCTGTTCTCTGAGTCTGACTGCTATAGGCTGGTCCTCACCAACATCTCTGGCCCCATGTGTCTGGATCATTCCTATGGGCTCAAGGGCATAACGGTGGGCTTTTCCCTCCCCCATCACTTTGCATGTGGACAGAACTGTACACCAACTCACTGTATCTGGCCCACGCCTCCCCTGGTCAACCACAGGAAGCTCTCTCTGGCAAAAGGATTCAAAAGCCACAAGTGGGAGCACAGGGCCCTCTCTGTTGCGATCCCAGGGACACATGAAGCACACTGCATGCAGACGCACACCCACCTCCTCAGTGACACACTGCACCCAGCCCGGCAAGACGTCTGTCAGCTGTGCTGACAACTCCGTAATTCATCCAGAAGTGAGCAGCTGAATCCCAGGGTCCAAAGACACATTCTGCATTCAGATTCTCCCATACAGACATACCTTGCGGGGAGCTTTTTCCTCCCCTGAAAATTCAGGCAGTAAATTACCTCTGACAAATTAGCTTTCACTTCTCCTCAGAGATAAATTTGAAAATGAGAGCATCTAAGAGAGTATATGAAAGGCTTCTCTGTCCGGTGGGCCTTGCAAAGGTAGAGAGTAGGGCCTCTAATTTGACAAAGCCTTACAGTCTATAATTTGGTCTCAGCTGGTAGAAAATCAAGTCAGGGCATGGGAAAGCGATAGCAACCACCTGGAAGGGGGCTGACAAAGCCTCCTGCCCAGAAAGAGCCCTAAAGAACCATTTCACTTGAGCTCATACTCATAGGAAGGGAGAAAACCCTTTATTTATACTGATGGTGTAGAACTCAATCTGCTTCAGAACAGGGACATTCCAGCAACTTAGCCAGTGTCAGCTTTCCATCACTGTGACAAAATACCTGAGACATCAACTTATGAGAGAAAAGGTTTACTTTGGTTCACATACTTAGAGGTTTCAATTCATCACTGCTTGACTCTGCTGCTTTGAGCCTGTGGCAGCACAGTACATCATGGCAGGAGACCACACTGCTCACCTCATGGCAGCCAGAAAGCAAAGAGAGAGGTAGGAAGGGGCCCAGGTCCCAATATCCCCTTCAAGAGCATACCCCTAATGACCTAACTTCCTTCCACTAGGTCCCATCTCCCAGTATTGCCACAGTCTGGCAACCAGACCTTGGGGAACATTCCTGACCCAAACCACAGCAGCTTCTACTCGACCAACTCCGCTGGTTACAGGCTCCTCACTGTCTTGGAAAATACACGGAGCTCAGTTCTGCCCCATGAAAGTAAGGCCCACGCTTCCCAAGACTTCACCATATCTATTCCCAAACCTGTTGAAGGCACTGGCACTTATGGCAGTAATTGAATTATGTAATTCAATATTATTTAAATGCAGTTGACACTCCAGTTCCAAGGGCCCCACATCTGCTTACTGAACCAATCACAGATGGAAAATATTTGGACCAAAAAATTTGCATTGCACTAAACATATTTCTTGTCATTATTCCCTGAACAATACAGTGTAACAAATATTTACACAGCATTTTCGTTGTTATAAGCAATCTAGAGGTGATGTGGAATCTGCAGGAAGATGTGCATTGGTTATACAGCAACGCTCTGCCGTTTCTAAGGACTTGAGCATTCGAGAATTTTGGTGTGTTCGGGTGCTCCTGGAATCCCCCGCAGACAGAGTGGGAGCTGTATACAAGATTTATGAGAAAATATGAACATGAAGAAAGGTATCATCTAGGAACAGTAAGTTAACTTTGAAAAAGCACAGTACAATGAAAAGAAAAACCGCGAGTATGAAGTATGGAAGGCCATAAATAACCAGGAAAATACTGTTTAACATCTGACATCAACCTGCTCCACAAGTTCCTTCCAGGTTTCCCTTCACTTCTAAAGAAACCAAAACTGAAAACCCTGGTTAATGCTTACGTAGAAAAGCTAGCTAAGAACTCCATCAGCAGACTGCCACTAAAATACTTCTGGCCTACATCCAAAGCCTGCTGAATCAAGGGACATTTATATGATCTCAGCTGAACAATATGCTTAATAGCCAGATGCATCTTTTAATCAAATTTCTCTGACTTTAAAAGACATTTTTTAGTTGCCTTATTATGGCACCAAAGCAAAGAGTGAGCAGATTTCTACTCAAAGTTCAATATGCAATGTTGTGAATGAAATGCCTAAAAATATTCTTCAAGAGCTTTCATATTTTTGTTGATAAATTTTTTAACATACAAGAATTTGACTAAATCAAAAGCAACAAAATGTTGGCAACAGTGAGTGTATATAGAGAATGCCAGGGTCCTCCTGAATCCAGGGACACAGTCGAGGAAATGTATATGCATTTAAAACACTTTCCAAGCATCCCAAAGAACTCATTGTTTAATTTTCTTCTTTTAAGAACTAAGAGAGAATGGGAAAGGCTATTGCAGTACTTCTCAAATTACCATATCCGCCAGTGAAAAAGGCTAGATTGGCCACATGCTTTTCTTCTTTTGTTGTTTCTGAAAGACCCACAAAATGATAGGAATGGAAAAAAAAATAAAGTATAAACCCATTACCACATACAAAAGTGAGAAGGTTCCACATATTTATTGAATAAAGCAAGTCAACAGACACATGGCCAAGAGCAGAACCCAGGGCCTGGAGGATCCATGGGGTGCAAGTGACACCATGAGGGGGTCACAGTGGTTGGCACAGCTGAGCAAAGACTCAGAGCCCAGAAATACCAGACTCATTAGACAGCAGAGCGGAGGGGAAAGAAAACAAAAACCCAGTGAGATTATTTCTCTTTCTACAGACAGATATACAGAAACCCAAACAGCCAACTCCTACGCCAACAAAGCTCAGAACAGACTGGGCATCAGACACTTCTTTCCCTTCTAGTCCCCGGAGTGTGGCTGCCACTCAAAAGCAAAATGAAAGTGGCCACACTAGGAACACACTTGGTTTTGAAAAATTGTGATTATTAACACATATTAATTATACAAATTAGTGGTTTCCGGGGTTTCTTTTCCACACATGCATGTATCACGCTGGGATCATATCCACACTCCCTACCCCCCTCCTTTGCCCTCCCGCCTCTCCCATTCCCCCTATTCCCTTCCCCTTCCCTAAAAGTCCCACCTCTGCTTTTAGCTCATGCTGTTTCTCAGTCTTCCACATATGAGAGAGAGCATATAGCTTTGTCTTTCTGTGCCTGGCTTATTTTACTTAACATAGTATCCTCCAGTTCCATCTACTTACCTGCAAATAACAGGATTTCATTCTTCTTTATGGCTGCATAATACTCCTTTGTGTACACATACCATTTTTCTTCATCCATTCATCTGTTGTTGGACACCTAAGCTGGGTCCGTGTCTTGGCTATTGTAAACAGTGCCAGAATAAGCACGAGCAGCAAGTATCTCTTTTGCATACTAACTTCATTTCCTTCAGGTATATATTCAGGATTGGTACAGCTGAATCATTCAGCGCTCTATTTTTAATTTTCTGGAGAACAACCATCCTGTCTTCCATAATGAGTGTAATAATTTACACTCCCACCAACGTATGCTACAGGTTCCCTTCCCTCCACATCCCCACCAGCGTTTGTTACTTCTTCATTGATGTTGACTTGTTTTGCTTTGCTTTATTTATAATAGCCATTCTGACTAGGGCAAGATGGAATCTCGAGCTGACTTGCAACTCCCAGGAATGGACTTGTGTATCCTAGCAGCCAGGGTTCCCAGTAAAATTGCAAGCTCTTGATAACAAACCTGAAGTGAAGTCCACGATCCACACATGCACACAGGCCTTCTCAAGGTGCATACCACTGCTTCACCCGAGGACCAATCAGGTCACACCTGACATCTACAGGAAGCCCCCAGCAGGAAAAGGAGCCACAGCAAGAAAACCAACGACTCAATCCAGCAGACAAAAAGAGAATTCCCAAGTCAAAAGAAGAAAATTACATCTTTGGGGACACATCTTTGGAGACATTCGAAAAGCATTGCACACTTTAAAAATGATCAGAATGGAATGAAAAAGGAATGACCAAAGAAGATGCTATTGAAAATTAGAATATGCCAGCATTAAAAGGAAAATCCAATTGTAGGGCTGAAAGAGAAAGTGGAAATCCCAGAGAAGGAGAACAAGAAGAGGAACTTCACAAAGAGAGAAAAGAAAAAAAAGAGAGAGAGAGAGAGAGAGAGAGAGAGAGAGAGAGAGAGAGAGAGAGGAGGGAGTATTTCTAGAAGGATACCAAAAACATCCCCAAGCTGATGGATGTGAAGGGTCCATACTTAAAGAGCCAGGCCTGCACTCTGAGCGATGGACCAAAAGACGTTTACATCTGACATCATCCTGAAATTTCAGAACACCAAGAATAAATGGAAGATCCCAAAATCTCTCCAAGAAAAAATAAATAAATCACCAAAAAAGAGATGTGGCTACACATGGCAGTGGACCTCTGAGAAGGCAGCTCAAGGCTGGTTGTGGACTTCCAAGGAAGGCAATATTCGGCTGAGGACGACAGTCAGCCAACCCTCAGCGTGCGTGTGTGGTGCTTACAGACTCAGAAAACTCACTCTCCATCTCCTCTACCCATCCCTCCCTCACTCTGCTTCCAGTCTCATCAACTCACACTTAAGGATCTCCCTACACTTCCTGGAAAATGATGATCGGAAAGATCCTGGGAGGCTTCGGAAGGGCCTGGCCTGGGGCACCTGCCCATCTCTGAGGTCAAGAGTCCAACCTGGGGCGACAAAGAGCAGAGAAACCCAGGGTACCTCCCCAGGGCAGAGAAGAGTTCTATGACTGAAAAAAATCAGACAAAAACTAAGGCATTTTATTACGCTTGGTCCTAAGAGGCAATACTTGTCCAGCCTCTAACAATTCTGAAGAGTCATCCACAAATGTCATTATGAAACCACTGTGTAGCTAGAATTCATTACAGGGGCGTGGCTTGCTTTGTTAAGTCCCACCCATTGCCTTTTGCAGATACTGCATCTTTTATGAACTGCAGGTTTGTGGCAACCCTGTGTCTCTCTGAGCACCGTTTTTCCAAGAACACGTACTCGCTTGTGTATCTGCCGTACTTTGGCAATTTTCTCAGTATTTCAGACTTTTTTATCGTGTCGTATCTGTGAGGGTGACCTGCAATTAGTGTTCTTTGATGTTACTCTTGTAACCATTTTGGTGAGTCCTGAACTGCACCCATAGAAGATGGTGAACTTCATCAATAAATGTTACACATGTTCTGACTGCGCCACTGACCAGCCGTTCCCCGTTCTTGGACCTTCCTGTTCCCTGAGATACAACAACATTGAAATTGGGCCAATTAACCCTACAATGGTCTCTAAGTGTTCAAGTGAAAAGAAGAGCCCACAATCTCTCACATTAAATGGAAAGCTAGCGATGATTAAGCTCAGTGAGGAAGGCATGTTGAAAGCCTAATCAGGTCCCAACAGCTGAGCTATGAATGTAAAGGGCAAGTTCTAGAAAGAAGTGAAAAGTGCTACTCCAGGGAACACAGAAATGATAAGAGAGAAAAACAGCCTGCGATGGCTAATTTGAATCGTCAACTTGACTGGATTAAGAGATGCCGATGATTGAGAGGCCTCTGGGTGTCCATGAGGGCATGACTAGAAATGACTGGAATGTGGGATAGTGAACTGGAGCCCCTTCCTAAGCGTGGGCGGCTCTGCCCAATAAGATGGAATAAAAACTGGAAGAACACGGAAGCAGATGCAGATGCAAGCTCGGCTCTTCTGGAACGGGTTCTTGATTGCTGCTTCCATCCTCTGAGGATATCAGAGTCTCCCTTCTTCACTCTTCCAAAGTGGATTCTGCCAGGACTCTCCAGGTAGTTTCCAGAAGCCTCGGTCTTGGATTAGGGTAGCACTGTTGATCCTTCTTGTTCTGGGGCTTCAGCCTCTTGGACCACACAGCTGCTGGTTCTTCCAGCTCTCCAGCTGCAGACGGCCATTGTGGACTATCCAGCTTCTGGTTGTGTAAGCCAATCTAATAAATCCCCTCTTATAATCATACTTCCTGTTGATTCTGTTCTTCTAAAGAACCCTGACTAATACACAGCCTCACTACGATATGGAGAAAGTTCTAGCGGTCTGGACAGAAGATCAAGCCAACTACAACATTCCCTTAAACGAAATACAAATCCAGAGCAAGGTCCTAACTCTCTTCAGTCCTATGAAAGCTGAGCGGGATGAGGAAGCTCCAGAAGAAAAGTCTGAAACTGGCAGAGGTAGGTTCACACTGTTTAAGGAAAGAAGCCATCTCCCCAGCATGAAGGTGAAGTAGCCAGCGCTGGTGGAGAAGCTGCAGTAAGTTACCCATCAGACCTCACCAGGACCCCTCAGGAAGGTGTCTGCACTGCACAGCAAGTTTCCAAATGCAGAAGAAACACCTTTCTCCTGGAAGAAGAGGCCATCCAGGACTTTCACAGAAGAGTCCCTTCCTAGCTTTGAGGCTTCAAAGGACAGGCTTTCTTGTTAGGGGCTAATACAGCTGGTGGCTTAAGTTGAAATCAATGCTCACTTGCCAGTCCAAAAATCCTAGGGCCCTCCAGAATTACACTAAATCCACTGTCTGTGCTCTGTGAATGGAACAGTAAAGCCTGGATGACAGCAGGTTGATCTACAGCATCGTTTACTGAATAGGTTAAGCCACTGTTGAGATCTGCTCAGAAAGAGGGATTCCTTTCCAAATGTTACTGCTCGCTGACAGTGCTCTTGGTCACCCAAGAGCTCTGATGGAGACGTACAACAAATGCATGCTTGCTCGCCAAATATTCATTCAGCAGCCCACAGAGGAAACAGCAATTTTTACTTCTAAGTCATATTATTTAAGACGTATCTTTCATAAGGCTATTGATGGCCACAGAAAGTGAGTCCTCTGATGAATCTGGGCAAATTAAACTGAAAACCTTCTGTCAAGGAGTCATTGTTCTAGATGCCACTGAGAACATTTGTAACCCATGGAAAGAGGTCAGAATATCAACATCCATCGAAGTTTGGAAGAGGTTCGTTCCAAGCTTCAGGAAGACTTGGAAGGGTTCGAAACTTCAGTGGTGGAAGTAACTGCAGATGTGAATGAAACAGCAAGTGCAGCCTGAGGATGTGCTCCAGGCTCCTGAGCATCAGTCGACGAGGAGCTGCTTCTTATGCATGAGCAAAGAAAACGATGGCTTCAGACGGAAACCACGCCGGGGAGGAGGATGTGCACAGTGATGAAATGGCCACGAGAGACTCAGAACACTGTGTGAGCTTAGGTGATATGGCAGAAGGAGGTTTTGAAAGGACTGGCTTGAATTTTGGCAAGAGGTTCTACTGTGGATGAAATGCCATGAAACAGCATCACGAGGTACCAGGAAATCTTTTGTGAATTGAGGACTCAATCGAGGCAAACTCTACTGTGTTAAGAAATTGACACAGCCACCCCAACCTCCAGCAACCGCCACCAGGGGAGCAGCCACCAACATCAAGGCAAGACCCTCCAGTAGCAAGAAAATCACCACATGTTGAAGGTGTGGATGATCCTTAGCATTATTTTTAGCAATTAAGTATTTCATTAAGGTATGTTCATTTGTTTAGACATAATGTGAATGTACACTTAATAGACTCTAGTATAGTGTAAACCATACCTTTTATATGTACTGTGAAACCAAAAAATTCCGTGTGACTCACTTTTTTGGATATCCACTTTTATTGGAAACAAAACTGCAATATTTGCAAAATATGTCTGTATACCAGTTATTCCTGTTGCATCTGTTCACAGACTAAAGAACACTTAGACAAGTCACCTCATCGCCCAGGTTTAGATTTATGTTAACACAGCAGGGGGCAAAGTCACTGGGTAATAATAACTACCCTGGCCGGGTGGGAGGTCAACAGACTTGTAATTAAATTGCATTTGCAAATGGTTCCAGGGCTCCTGGGAGAAAGGTTAGAAATAACTCCAGGTATTATTATCCCCAAAGATAATCAATTATTTTCTCATCAAAAGAAGGCTAACAAACACAGAATTAGGACCCCATAATTTGTTTAAACCTCTGGTTTTAACAAGACTTCCACTGTTTAGAATGTCACAGGGTCCCACTACCAACTCCAGCTTTCTCTAACAAAAGGGGTATTTACCATGCCTGAGAAATCCTTTTATTGGTAGGGGAAAAGCACCGGAATAGCACTTCAATGGTATACAGTCACTAAATTCATTTGTTCTACATTTATTCTCCGCTATGGGCAGAGGAAGCGGAGGAAGGAGAATGAATGAATTCTGCCTCGAGAGACCATGACAGCCCCCTCCTCTCCAGCTCCGGGTCCCATGACCCCACAGCTCTGCGGCCTTTCCCCTTACTGACCTGGTGAAGGCAACCCACTCCTCGGGGTCAGCTCCTGAGGTCACACCCTCTTCTGTAAAGCCCTCCAGCCCCACCTGGCAGAAGCAGGTGTCTTCTCACCAGGGCTCCACAGTACGTCACATAAACCAATCTCTCAATGTCCCCCATACTGAACAGGCACTCATTTGTTGGACTCCTTCTGTAAAACCTGAAATCCCTGAGGACAGGGTCAGAGTCTGTCATTGTCAACAGAAGCTCCCAGAAGCTCCCCATTACCCATTTGGCACTCTGCTGGGCTTGAATGTGCCTCTCCGAGCCCCAGCCAAACGGTGGTGATCATCCCTTAAGAAGCACATGCACTGGGAAGGGTCTTCAGTCCCCAAAGACCCAACTTAAAAGCCAGCCACGCTCATAGTTCTGGCCAAGAACTCATTACAAGAAACTGCACTTAGTTTAAAAACAAAAAAAACAAATGAATCAAGGAGAAAGCTCTCTGAAGCCTATGCAAACTGGTCACCCAGGACCAGGAGCTCTGTTGGTGGTATCACCAACAAATGGGAAAGTGGATGGTAACCCAGCACTCTGGGCCCTTCCTCCACACAGGGGCAGAACCTGGAGGCAGGGGCGGGCAGCTTCCCATCCCTGTAGCAAAACACCTGAGACAAACGACTTCCAGTCCGGGTCCAGCTAGCTCCACTGCTTGTAGGCCTGAGGCGAGGCAGAACATCATGGTGGAGCCGGGCTACTCACCTGGAGGCAGGGAATGAGCTCCTTTTATAACAAAGCCCCTCCCGAAGCCCATCAGGCTATAAAGCCATCGATGAATCAGTCCATTCATGAGGTCAGACAGCACATGACCCGGCCATGAACACGGCTGCCTTGGGGGCCAACCTTTCAACCCATGAACTTTTGGGGGACATTTGATATCCAAGTCATAACAGGAAGTGACAACATCTTCTAACAAAAGGACAAACAGTGAGGAAACACTAATCCCATTTCTGTTTTCATTTTTCAAAGCTGTTGTATTTATATTCTGAAGAGGAAACAGAGAGAGAGAGAGAGAGAGAGAGAGAGAGAGAGAGAGAGAGAGAGAGAGGACAAAATTCAAAAGCCACTGAAGAGTGGAAATAAGGCCTTCTTCAACCTTTGTCCCTGGCCACCCAGGCCCTCTCCTCTACAGAGGCAATGACTTTACTCTCCTCCACAGAGGCAATGACTCTAATCCACAAATTCTTGACCACTGTCACTATATAGTCATACATTTATGCAGGGAGTCTGGGCAGGAGGTGAGAACCAACTCCATCCCTCTCTTACCTCAAGTCATACAACATCACTCCCCCAACGAACCAAACCCTAGGAAAAGCCCAGAGCCTGGACCCAGTAAGCTCAGTGAAAATCTTCCTGGGTGCACAGACAGTTCTTAGAACTCAAGATGACAACTGGAGGGAATCTAGTTCCACCCATGGCAGTCCCCTGACTCTTCTTAATATCAGAGCCTTCTGACCTCTCCTCGCATTCATTTTCTTTGAAAAGATAAAGAGGTAAATACTGAAATTTCATCAAAGTAGAAGTCTGCTAGGCAGAGTGCTAACAGAATAACTCTTACCTGGTCTGAATTGTGTTCCTCAAAATTCATATACAGAAGTCCTAACTTCTAGCACCTCAGAATGGACTGGATTTGGCGAAAGGACCTTGGAAGAGGTAGGTCGTTAAGTTAAAATGAAGTCATTAGGTGGGCCCTGATCAGTATAATTGATGTCATTATAAAAAGAGATAAGGACACAGACACACAGAGGGACAATCATGTGCAGACACAGGGAAAAGAGGGCATCTATAAGGCAATGAAAGAGGCCTAACAAGAAACCAACCTTGCTAACACCTGGATGTCTGACTTCTAGATTCTAGAACTATGGGAATAAATGTCTGTTATTTGAGTCACTGAATCTCTGGTGTTTTGTTACAGCAGCTCTAACAAACACATATGGTACCAAATATAACTTAAATGTTTGTAGGTACATTAGCAATAAGTGTTGCTAACAGGTAATGACAAGATTATAATCCACTGAATCAAACAGGAGTCCTGAGTCCATATTGGGAGTCTGATGAGGAATGGGCAGGTTTCCACATACCTTCTCACCAAATACCAAATGCTAATTAATTTCAAAGGGAAAGCATGATGGAGTCACCTCATCAGTTAGGAACAAACTAACCCCCTGCACACCATTCAAGAGGATGCAATGAAGACGTATATATGAGAGGACCAAAGTCCTGCCAAGTATGGAAACCCTGATAAACCCAAACTGTGGGACTTTCTAAAAATAAAAGGGCTCTACCCATGGAGGTCAAGGGCAAACTGCAGAATTCTCTGGATGGAAAGAGAATCAAGAAACATAGCGCCAAATGCAGTGGGTGTCCCCAGAGTGAGTCCTTTCACACAAAGGACTTTACTATGATCACTGTTCAGACTATCCTGCGTGGGGTCTTGCAGTAGCCTTGTATCAGGGCTAATTTTCTGATTTTCCTGCCATTGGTATTAGGATTACTTATCAGAATGTTCGTGTTTGGAGGTAAAACACACTGAAATATTTAGGGGATGTGATGGCACATCTTGTCAAGTCAATTGCTTTCAGATGATTCAGAGGGGAAAAATTCCTATACATTGAGTACTTGGAACTTTCCAGCAAGTTTTGAACTTCATAAATATCATTTGAGAAGATGCAAATACCTAAAAACAGTAGAATGTTTGATCTGTCACAGGATATGGTACCTGACTAGATCGTATGCAGCCACTAAAAAGGACACAGACAAGAGAGCATCAATGGATAAAAGCATGTTAGCGTGCTCACAAATCTTCTCCAGATTGTCTGTCATACCTACTCTGATGTAAATGCTAAGTAAACAGTGGTTATACTGTATTGTTTAGTGTGTTATACTGTATTGGGACAGGACAAGGAAAAAGTCTGCACACGTTCATTTTTTTCCTAAATATTTTCCATCTGTGGTTGGTGGGCCCACCATGGGTGTGGAGTCACACGTACTCCTCTTCTGAATGGTGAATTCTCTCCTGTGATATTGTGACAAATCCTTTTCCTCTTTGTTCTGTTTTTCTGCTCCATATTGACCTACATGCATTAATTTCATAATTAGGTGAAAAACTTAAGCAGGGTAAGCAGCCCTGAGCTGCCAAGCCTCAGTGAAGGTCATTAGCAAAGAACCACAGTAAGACCACAGGAACATCCCAAAGAGGAAAGGCTCCTGACAAAGGGTCCATGAGGGCCAGGAGGGGCCGAGGATGAAGAGATCAGTATTCTGAAGTAGGGGCTGGGAAGAATTCTATGCAGGAGATGCGCAGTGACCACGCCCACACTGGTCAGTGCATGTCCTGCACCAAAGGGAGGACAGGGCTGCGCACAGGAGCTGCCTCTCCAAGAAGCCAACTCAGCCAGCACCAAGTAAGCTCTGGTCCTTTCAACCCCAAAGGGGAACTCAGAACTGACCCCTCAGGCCAGGCCACCATGTGCCCCACAGAGCAGCAAGGGGGTCTCCCACCACCATGCACAGGCAGTGGAAACACCAGTAAAATAGAGTCCACCCTACAAGAATGCCCAGCACGCTGCCACTGACTTTAAGGTCAAAATCAGGCAAAGCCAAGAATGTGCCCTTCAGGGGCTGTTATGTCCTGAAGTGTGTCCCTTTAAAATTCATATGAGGAAGTCCTAAACTCCAACACCTCAGAGCATGACTGTACCCAGAGACAGTGTCTTTAAAGGAAGACCAAGGTCATTAGGGTGGGCTCTAATCCAGCCTGACTGGTGTCCTCATAAGAGGAGATGAGGACACAGACATGCCCAGAGGGACCACAGTGCGAGGGCACAGGGAGAAAACGGCATCTACAAGGCACAGAGACAGGTCTCAGAAGCAACAACCTGTCGGCACTTGGGTCTCAGGTTCCAGCCTCCAAGGCTGTGTGAGAGTAAGCTCCTCATACCTGAAATTCCAGTGGCTCGGAGACTGAGGCAGGATGGCAAGTTCAAAGCCAGCCTCAGCAACTTAGTGAGGCCCTAAGCAACTTGTAAGACCCTGTCTCAAAATAAAACATAAAAAGGGCTGAGGAGGGGCTGGGGTTGTAGCTCAGTGGTGAGTGCTTGCCTTGCACATGTGAGATGCTGGGTTCGATCCTCAGCATCACATAAAAATAAGTTGAATAAAATAAAGGCATTGTGTTCATCAACAACTAAATTTTTTTTTTTTTTTTTTTTTTTTTTTGGCGGTGCTGGGGATTGAACCCAGGGCCTTGTGCTTGCAAGGCAAGCACTCTACCAACTGAGCTATCTCCCCAGCCCAACAACTAAAATATTTTTTAAAAAAAAGAAGAAGAAGAAGAAGAAAAGAAAGGAAAATAAAAGGGTTGAGGATGTGGTTCAGTGGTTGAGCCCCTGGGTTCAATCCCTGGTACAAAAAATAAGGCTCCTGCTGTCGAAGCCCCCCAACTGTGACCGTGCTTTGCTACAGCAGCAGAGCTAACACAGAGAGCACGCTGGCATGTGGCGGAACTACAGGACAAGGGATTAGAAACCAACCAAACAGGTCAACCCCTGCCTCAGAAGACAACGAGACCCAGAAAGCTTCTTAGGACCTGAAAAGAAGATAAACTTCTGGAAGGGCATGGGTGGGGCCCAGCTTGCCCTCTTCCTGCTGTCCATTCACACCGATTCACTTTTTGAAATACATGAAACACAACTTTTCAAGGTGACAGGCGGCTCTACCTTGGCACTTTCCAACATGGTACCCACTAGGCACCTGGGGCCCTGTAAACTAGTTAAAAATCAAATAAAATCAGAAATTCAGTTCTTCAGTCACACTCCTTACATTTCAAAAGCTCAAGTCACATGAGCCTGGAGGCTGCTTTGGACATGACAAAGAACATTTCCACAACAGAAAATTCTACTGCACAGTGCTTCTCTGTACAACCTGACCTGCCAGAGGTTTCAGGATGGAACACCTGAGGACTGGAATCTTCCCTCTCTCCAAAAAGACACATGCTCCCAACCCCCACCCACTCTTCTAGATCTAACCACCCACTGCCCACTCCTTAGAGTCCTTGCCACGGGAAGTTACTGAATCATTTCCAACAAAGCCCTGGCTAAAGCTTAAATTGCCACCCAAATCCCTTCTCCTTAAAAGGTCCTACTGGTCTTGTAGTGCTCCCCCCCCCACACACACACACACACTCCTTTCCAGCACAAGTTCCAAAGCCTCAGGGGATTTCACATCAATGCAGTTTTTGCAGGGACACACATGTGTCTTGGAAGGTCACTTTACAGCCACGTGGATGAAAGAATGAAATCCAGAAAGAAAGGAAGCTGGCCATCCAGTTGTTTAGCTGGAACCAGCATGTTACTCAACTTAGGATGCTGGAGGAACTGCCGACGGGAATTGGTTGGGGAGTTAAGGTACTTGAGTGATAACCCCACGGCTTTCAGGAAATTGCATTCAAATAATGCACACACGAGTCAAGTTCCTTCCAACAAGGGCTTTGGATCTTGCCTGTGGCACTGTGTTGGCAGATACCCTTGTGACATGGGTCCCAGCCTCCTCTAGGAATCACCTCTTCCCAGGTGACACCTCTAGGAGTCACCTGGGAAGACTCAAGCATGACTTACCTAACTGACCCACAAACAGGGCTACTTACTCTACACCTATCATAGAATACCTTGAAGAAAAGAGGGGTGGGCATTCTACGTACAGTAACTCTGTATTTTATATTCTCCATTCCCTAAGGATAGTTTTTGTTTTCCATGCTGGGAATCAAACCCAGGGCTTCATGCATGCTCATCAAGCACTTTACCACTAAATTACATCCTCAGTCCCTAAGATAGTTTTGAATACTATCCGAATATTAATGCTGAGGGGCTTTGTCTAAATCATCCCCCTGATCTGTCAATATTTGAGGAACCGGTTCTTCTCCAGGATTTTTAGCTGGAAATGGAACCCTGGCCTCCCTCCAGCTATCAGGCACAGCCAAGAGCGTTCTCAACCACCAAACATAAACACACTCCATTTCCAGTTTGGCAAAACTTTTGAGCCTTTTTTCTTACATGAATGTCAGGACATAATCTGGATAGATATTAACATGCACTGACTTTAAGAACCTTTGGACCAATTTTTTTAATCATATTTTCTAAATTAAGTCATCAACTCCCTGTACCGGGAAGGTGATTAATTTGTTGGGGGGAGATTTTATTGCCTTAACTCAGCATTTTCCATGTTGCCAAGCAAAGCTCAGTAAGCCTCCTAACTTAAAAAGCTAACAAGCCTCAGAGTTCAGGAGTCCAGGCCCTGGCAGTTCTCAGAACCAACACAATAAAGCCAGCAGTTTTATTTTCCACCTTTCTCCAAAACATCCTCTGCAGCGTGAGCCTTTGCATCTCATTTCTCTCCCATTTGTCAATCAAACCCAAGGAAGGCAGCCAGGTTTCCAAATGGCAGTTTGGCCTGCAGCTGGTCAGAGAACAAAGGGAAGAGGTGACCAAAGGGCAAAGGGCAGCAGGGGAGTTAAGGAGGGTGGAGGCTCTGCTGAAGCTTGGGGGCTGGGGGAGCAGGAGGTGGGGATGGTGGGCCCTCACTGCTAGATCTCTCAAGAGGAAAACCCATCCCTCAGGGACTTTGTTTTAATTCTCAGCACATGTCACTCCTGTGAGGTGACAGAGAAAAGGGAGGAAGGCTTGCCCACCACAGCACTGGGTGAGGATCACACAGGACATACCTCAAAGAGGCCAAACGCCGCAGTGAGGCCGAGATCTGAGAGGATCGGGGTCCTCGCCAAAATGTAATTCCAAATAGAAACAACAGGAAGCCCTGGAGCCCATCTACGAAGCCCCTCCCCTGGTTTCTGAGCTCTCACTGGTGTGACTACTTTGATGTCTTTAAGTCAATCAACCCATCAATTTAAATTAACCCATGGTCTTCCTCAAATACGAAATAAAACAAAAATGGCAAAATGTGAACCCAATTAAATTAAGAAAGACCATTGTCAATGTCATAACAGCAGTATGGCTCCTTTTTCAAAGTAGGCCTTATGGTGTTTGAGATAATACAAGTTCAGGAATAAAATGGCTCTGCATTTAACCAGCAGCGGAGACAATGGGGTGCAGATGGTCTTCCTTGTGGGAGCCAGCGGAGGGTCTACAGGCGTCTGAGCTCTTCTGGTCACTTCTGTGGGGTATGAAGTGTCCCTAATGACAGCTTCTTATCACTCCTCCCGCCCCCTCGCCATTTCAAAGGTGCAAAGTGAATCCAGTCTAATCAGGGCTGGACTGAAGGCACGCGCTGGTTGAACAGTGGTGTCTATCCATAGTTGGGATTCGACACTGCAGTCTCTGTCTACACTGCAGACTCCTACTCCATGGTTTCTGTCCACACTGAGGCACTCTACACTGCAGAGTGTAGATGGAGGGCTGTGTGCCTATTCACACTCTCCTGGCGGGCTCCCCTCTGTGCCGGGTAGAAGTCTTCCTCCAGCCCCACCACGGATTCCCTCTTGGGCTGTGCCAGTGAGTTAGGAAGTGATGCCTGGCCACAGGCGACACTGGAAAAAAACCAAATTCCGTTCCCGGGATGAGGGTTCTTTTCTTTTCTCCTTAAAGTCAGGTTTGCCAGCGGGAGGTGGGAAGGGTGTAATTGCAGGGCTGGGGTGTTTTGCCGGCAGCAGGAAGATTAGCAGATGAAAGGGAAAGATAACGTTACCTGGGGGGCATCTGTCTTCTCTCCGCAGGTCACGAACCCATTACTTACCTTTTAAAAGCCGGCAGGAGAGAAGTCCTAGGAATACATAAATACAGGCCCAGCCCGAGGAGACAGCCTGAGTCTTTTTCATCTGGATTGTGAGGAAATTCAAACTCTTCAAAAATCCAAAGTAAAGCAGTTTTTAACGTCCCTGGCTCCAGGAGACCTGGTCCAGCAGACCCGAGGACCAGGGCTTTTGCTCCAAATGACAACCTCCCATTCAGGACATGGGTACAGGAGAAAATCCTCTGGAGTTCCCTTCTAACGCACAATGACTCCAAAGTTTAGAGATCCATGTTTTGTTTTGTTTTTTCAGGATTAGAAATATTTTCATTTACTATGCTTGAATCTCTCCAAAAATGAATGAATCCCATAATCGAGTGAAAACCCTACTCCTTTCTCAACTCACCCCAAAGGTACCCAGGATTCTAGATTTAATACAGTATCTCTTCCATTATCTATCCCAAAGCAATGTACAAAATTGCTTTCTATGGATTTAACCTTCAAATGAATACTGTGCAGTCTTGTGTACTCCTCCACCAAGCTCCATTTGCTGCTGAACACCATGCTGAGATCCATCCCTGTTGGAACATGTGGCTCCAGTCAATAAATAAATCACAATCTTTTTCCATTATTCTGCCGGCAGACATCAGGGCGACCAGAACATATGCCTGGACTCTCTCCAGTGATTTCTTCTCTCTAGGCCACATTTCTGTCACGGTTCGTATTGTCAGACTTGAACATTTTGGGGAATCTGATGGGAGCACAGTGGTACCTCCTGGTGATTTTAACTTGCATTTCCCTGGTTCGTGAGCCCCCCCCCCAAAGGTTTCCTCCTACTGGAATGCTTGTTTACAGTTTTAAGATCCATTTATTTGAGTACAGCTGACCGTGGGTTTAAGGACACAGATTTAAAGGTATAAACAACAGACTACCAACAGCACCAACCCACGGGAAGGGAATAACCCACACTAGATGAGATTCAGGGAAGAAAACTGGACAATCACCTCCTTTCCCCCAGGCACACCATCCTCCAGAGGCCCTGGGAAAGCACCTGTGCATCCCAGACCTCCAGCGACTCCTGTGAGACATGCCTAAGGCTCCCCTGTGGCTTTCTGTCCTACGAGGCACACGTGAGGCAGAAATAAACACTTCCTATCTCCCCGCCCAACTGTCCTCTCCCTCGCTGCTCTCAGAGGCTGAGCAAGCCAAGCCCTTTGCTAGGAAAAGACAAAATGTGTGTCCCTGTGTGCATAGGAGACAAGGGGTAAACCAGACTAAAACAGATCCTGGCCCTGGCTGTCTGTGTTCTGCCTGGGAAGCAAACTCCTTTCTTCACCAAAGCAGACACTCTGGCTTCCAGTGTTGGGGAGAAGAGCGGACAGGCTGTCAATTGTGCGGCTTGGTGGAGTTCTCTTTCCACTTTTTGATGCTACAGATCCCTCCATCTTTGCTTTCTAACTGGTTCTGAACGACTCCTTGGAAAAAACAGGATCATAGAATACATCGTGTGGAAGAGAGATGGTGTAATTAAACAGAGAGTGGGTGCTTCATTTCCCCATGCCCAGCCAATAAATACCCATCCTGAGGCAGGCAGGAGGACTCAGCAGTCCCAGAGTACTTACCCAGAGTGTTGAGCAAGCTGCCAAGTGTGGGCCCCACTCCCAAACCCTGGCCAAGGGTGACAAGGCAGGGGATGAAGGAGCTGAGAGTCCCAGAGGCCCCAGGCATCCAACTGCTGGGCTGCTACAGAGATCAGACTTGCAGGTGGACACAGTGGGAGGGTCCCTGTCTCAAATCTACACCCTGAAGGCAGACCAGCGGGGAGTGAGAAGAAATGTCCCCACCCACAGCCAGTGGCCACACCACTCGCTATCGGTAGACACCCAGCAACTCTGTCACAAGACTGGAGCCAGGACCCACTGGTTCACCTGCTGACAACATGGATGGACCTACACCTCTTATCCCTGCAGAGCCCCCCACACCCACCAGTGCCCAGATGGGCCAGAGCACGTCTGCAATCCCCTCCAGCTAAGCCATTCTGTGACTTTATGGAAAGCACCAAAGCCAACATCAGACTCCAGACTCAGTTGAGAAGACACTGAGTCCCTAAAATTGAGCCAAGAGACCTGGTTTCAGAAGGGCCGATTCAGGAATGTCTTGAGGTCCAAAAAACTACCACTCAGCTTTATAATTCACTTTGTGCACCCTGCCTCTTAAAGGGGTCATCAAAGTGAAAAATGAAGTTGTTATTCATGGCTGACCCCTAAGTAATTGGGGAAAGCCTCCTCACATAGGAAAAGGCTCCAGAACAATTTTGGCGTGGGCCCACTGGGTATAATACGGTATAATACGGGGGGTGAGGGGCTTATGCTCCTAGAGGCACACTCCCTGACAAGCCAATGGGGCAGGGCAGGCAGAAAGGTCCCCCTGGCCTTGTCATGGCTACAGCCAGGAGGAAGGGGAGACGAGGATGCCACCATGCCAGTTGGGAACCCAGGGAGGTGAAGAGATGTGCTCTCATGCTTTTTTTTTGGGGGGGGGGTGTTCTGGGGATTGAACTCATGGGCCCTCGATACTGAGTCACATCCCCAGCCCTATTTCGAGTTCTATTTAGAGGCAGGGTCTCACTGAGTTGCTTAGCACCTCCCTTCTGCTGAGGTTGGCTTTGAACTCGCAATCCTCCTGCTCAGCCTCCTGAGCCCCTGGGGTTACAGGCGTACACCACCACGCCCAGCAGAGGTGTTTTTTTGATGGAAGTTTTCTTAGAAAAGGAAAACCTCTTTCCCTCCATTTCTGGAAAAAGTCTCAAGAGAAAACCAGGACCTGGCAGCTCACTATGGGGTACATAGTGCCATTTCTGTCACCAGGCAGCATGCCTCACCCTTCCCAGGCTTCCAACAAGCTGGGCTGGAGCCAGCCCCACTTCCGTTCACTGACCAGGGTTCCCTGGGAACCCCTCACGAAAACACAGGAACGGTTCCACCACCCGAATCTCAGGGAGTGCCGTTGGCCAGATCTCTCAGACTATGTAACCACAACTTACAGAACACATTTGGGCTTCAGAGGGATGGAGGGTCACACGTGAACTCCATTAAGACGATCCACAGCTCTTCCAACTGATAAAAGATCCCTCCCATCTAAAGGGCCACTTCCTTGCCTGTTTTGGGGCGAACGTCACAATTCTATGCCTGACAGATCATTTTAAATGATGTTTTACAAAGAAGTACGGACCCTGACTGTCTGTAAACCCTCGCTAGGTTTTAGTGGTTTAAGAACCAACCACTCCTCCCCTCACCACCCCCAGTCCCCTGCAAAACCTCACAAGTCCTCCACAAGCCCCCTGGGGTCTCACACTCCCCCACTGCAGGCTGGCAGGACCTCCTTTCCCCAGGACAAGAGTCCACTGAGTTGCATCTCAAAGTGAGACATTTTCTCAGGAAAATAGGAGGGAAAAAAAAAACATCACCCACGTAAAGATCACTGTTGGGACGAGAATGCTCTATGTAAAGAATGCAGCAATTATTTTCCATATCAGTTTCTGATTTTTTTTTGATAGTCACTAAAAGACTTCTCACACCAAGATCCTAAAGAGCACCTTGTGTGCATTTTAACTTTTTTGATGAATATTCCACATGAAACTTACTCTGTGAATAACAAGGATGAAGCTATTTTCCCCCCAAGGACCACCCAAGAGCCCTGGCAGCAACTCTCAGTTCTGGCCTCCCTGTTTTCCCATTCGGTGGCTGTATCCGTCACCCCATCTGCTGTAACGAAGCACCACAGGGCGGATCAGACATCGGACGGTTAGTGTATCATGGTTCTGGAAGCTGAGAGTCTGGGATCCAGGGGTCGTCAGGGTTGGCTTCTCCCAGGCCTCTCTGCCTTGTAGATGCCCTCCGCTCCCTGGGTCCTCTAATTGTCTGCCCTGTGTCTGGTTCTGGGTCCTAATCTCTTCTTACAAGGACACTAGTCAGACTGACTAAGGCCCACCCTAAGGAATGCATTCTACCTCACTCACTTCTTCAAAGGTCCTATCTCCAGGTTCTGAGGTCCTAGGGGTCGGGACTTCATATGAATGTGAGGGGTGCGACAGGATCAGAGGATCACAGTTGTCTATTCCTACACCAGTGCCACACATTCTAATGACTGCAGCCTTAAACACGGCTAGAGTTCAAATGTCCCACCAAAACTCAGGCTGAAATTTAACCCCCTGATGAGGTATTATGAGGGTAGAAACATATTTTGAAATTGGGACCTTTGGGAGAAAATTCAAGTTTAATGAAGTCATAGGTGGGCCCTAATCAGTGGAGCTGCAGCTTTTTTTTGTTTGTTTGGTTTTGTTTTCTGTTTTTTGGTTGTTGGTGGTAGTGGGTTTTTTTTGTTTTGTTTTGGTCCCAGGGACTGAACCCAGAGGAACTCAACCACTGAGTCACATCCCCAGCCCTATTTATTTATTTTAATTTAGAGACAGGAGCTCACTAAGTTGCCTAGGGCCTAGCTAAGTTGCTGAGGCTGGGTTTTTTGTTGTTGTTGTTGTTGTTATTGTTGTTGTTTTGTTTTTTTGCAGTGCTGGGGATCAAACCCAGGGACTTGTGCATGCAAGGCAAGCACTCTGCCGACTGAGCTATCTCCCCAGCCCCTGAGGCTGGTTTTGAACCTGAGATCCTCATGTCTCAGCTGCCTGACCTGCTGGGATTACAGGTGTGCACCACCACGCCCATCTGGAACTGCAACTTTCCAAGAAGAGGTGGAAGACCAAGCTAGGATGTTTTGCCTGTCTCTCCAGGTGATGCCCTGCACCTCCCTGGAACCTGCAGAGTCCCCACCAGCAAGGAGATCCTCACCAGATGTGGCTGACAGATCCTGAACTTCCAAGCCTTCAGACCATAAGCCAGATAAACTTTATTCTTTATAAACTACCCAGTCTGTGGTATTCAGTTACAGCAACAGAAAATGGACTAAGACAGCTACACTTTGCTATCAATAA
This sequence comes from Sciurus carolinensis, assembly GCF_902686445.1. NCBI lineage: Eukaryota > Metazoa > Chordata > Mammalia > Rodentia > Sciuridae > Sciurus > Sciurus carolinensis. Next base: position 14,140,035 of record NC_062227.1, read on the forward strand.
CTTCTCCTCTTAGTACTGTTCATTTGTAAAATGGCTTTGACTTTTTTAGGCTTTATGCTTCTGTTTATTAGCGTGCCATGTTTCATGAAAATGTCTTTTGGGATTTTAACAATGTGCTAGTTTAACAATTATTTGGTAAAAACTGACATTTTAACAAAACTGATCTTCCTAGAGAGTAAGAGTTTATCCTTTCATTTGGAAGTTTCTTAGTGTCCATTCGCTAAGTTTACAGTTTTCTTCCCCTATATACTGCTCACTTCTTACTAGACTCTCCCTAAGTGTTTTATAGTTTTTGGTTTTGCAACAGGTGACTCCTGATGCCTCAGGAAGTGGATGGTTGGGGTTTGTATGCTGATTCATAGGCTAAGAGCTTGCCTCAAGCTTCAATTGCTTTCAGTTGATTTCCCTTGAATTTTCCAGAACAACCTTTAGACTACCCACAAGAATGACAACTTTCTCCCATCTTTTCTAATTATCATGCTGGCAAAGACTTCCAGAATAACACTGAACAGTAACAATGAGAGCAAACATCTGTATCTTGTCCCTTGCAAGTTTTACCCTGAGACATAATATTCACACTTTCGGTTTCTGGAAGATTTCTTTCCTTGGCTGCTAAAAAACTTGATCAGGCCTATTTTGCTAATTTTTTTTCAGCAGCCAGGAATTCTGAAATTTTACACAAGCATTTATAGCACTTTTTGAGCTTATTTTTCCTTACAATCTGTTCGTGTGGCTTGTTTTTAAACACTGAGCCATCCTAGGATTCCTAGGAAGAATCTTTTTATTGTAGTCCTTTTAACATGTTGCTACGTCTTACTGGCTAGATTCCATACAGAGTATTTCACATCCGTACTTTTTAGTGTTTAAAAGACATCTGCGTTCGATATTTTAGTTTCCTACTACCACATAACAAATGGCCTCATCCTTCGCAGCTTAAGACACCAACTATCTATTGGCTTAAGATTGTATAGATCAGAAGTTCAAGAGCAGTATGGCTGGGTTCCCAGCTTGGGGTCTTAGAAAGCTGACGTCCAACCCGGGCTCTGAGAATTCACTTCTCAGATCTCGTGCTGCAGGGGGATCACTCGTCACTGCTGGGTCTGACCCAGGCACCTCTGGATTGCTGTGTGAATTCAGTTTCTCTGGGTGCAGGGCTGGCGCCCATGGCCAGGGCCTCTCCCAGATAGAGGTTGCCCACTTCTTTGTCCCCCACATCTTTGTCCCATGTGCCCCTTCACCTAAGGGAGCACCAGCTACTCCGATCCTTCTCATGGTTCTATTCTCCAACCTCCTGTCTCTGACATAAAGGGCTCGAGTAAGAACAACGGACTGGCTAGACATTTCACAGAGCCTAGTAACACAGGGGAGATGCTTCCCGCTCACACTCCTGGGGAGAACATGGGGAGTGTGCACTGGGGCACAGGACACTTGCACAGATCTTCAAATTCTACCCAGCACCTGCTGAAAAGCACCCCAGTCTGGAGACAAATCCCCTGTCCTGTCACTGCTGGAGACCAGGTCCCCCTGCTGCCTGTGCCTCAGTTTCCTCATCTGTTAAATGGAGTGTTTCCGTCAACCGGTTGTCAGGGGATGAAATGGGTTACCATATATGAAGCGCTCCAAGTGGCACCTTCCCCCTGTAAATCTTGACCTACAGGACAAATGCTGGGATTTTAAGTAAGAATGGAGACAGTTCCCTTCTATTTTACCCTTGTGAGGATCTGGTATTCACACTATGGAGCAGACTGATAAATCTACCAACCATTATTTTTAAACTATTTTTATTTTTAAATACCAAATACAAAATTAAAAGCCTATGGGCAGGGGAGGGGCATGGGAATGCACTTCTCCAGCCTCAGGCAGCCGGGGAGGACGGAGCCCGAGCTAAGCCGAGGCTGCCCCCTGGCTCCATCTCCACCCTTCTTCTGGCCATCAGGCACACTGCAGCACGCCTGGTCCCAGGAGACACAGGACTCCTCTCAAGGCTGGCTTTGGCCTGGAAGGCCCTGACGCCCTGGCTGTGCATGTTCAGAACAGCAGGCAGGCCCCTCGGTCAACCTTTCCTCCTTCTCTCTCTCTCCTCCTCCTGGAACCAGTCCTCATCACAGCCTGGCGACCGTTGTGGCCTCCCCACCTGCTCCAACCCTCATGTGATTACTCACAGTCATTTCTGTGAATAATGTCTCCTGCATCTAATCCCCGAGTGCAGGCTGCTTCTTGGAGGACCCAGAATGACACTCCACCTGAGTAACAAAGCCATTCACACCCCAGACTCCCTGGGTACCCAGTACTCTCTCTACCCTCAAAACCGTCCCCCATCCCCAGGGACTCCCACCGACCCAGCCACTTGCTTTTCCCCTGACACATTCCAATTTTCAGAGGGCTTCCCTACCCCAGACTGGCAAAATGCAGATAATGGAAAGTGCACCATCTTAACCATCTTTGGTGTGTAGTTCTGGGGCTTTTACAGTGCTGGGCAACCACCATCACAGCCATCTCCAGAACTCCTTCTTGCAAAACTAAAAGTTCAGAAGTCAAAGGGCGTTTTTTTAGCATTAAGCCAGATCACAACATTCCCTTGCTCAAAGCCATCCAAAAGTCGCCCACCATACACAGAGTAAAAACCAGTCCTTGCTGTGGCCTTCAAGGCCTTTGAGGACCCGCCCCTGCCTCAACTTTAGACTCCATCACAACCCCCAATCCCCAGGCCTCTCTATTCCTTGAACACACCAAAGTTCCGTGCCTCAGGACCTCTGCACGAGTCACTCCCTCTATCAGGATGGTTCTTCCCTCGACATTCCCATGTTCTGTTTTCTTATTGCCCACCTTCATTTGTACACGCTCCAGTCACTCATAACATGCACATTTGCTATGATTCTGTCACCACTGAATAAAGAAGCATAAACCTGAAGTCTTGTGCATGCCCACAATATGCCCAAGACTTCAGTTTTAAACACTGGATGTCTGTAAGCATTTCCATTTCATTCTTGGGGAGGAAGGAGAATTCTGTCCTTTCTAGTCCCTTCAAGGTTCTCGAATATTCCTGCACCAAAAATTTTTCCAGACAATATCAAATGCTGGATATGGAGCACCAGGAACCCTCATTCTTTGCTGGTGGGAATGCAAAATGATGAAGTCCCTTAAGAAGACAGCCAGGCAGCTTCCTAGAAAACTAAACACTCTTACCATGTGACTCCACCATTGCATCTCCTGGTGTCCACCCAATGGGGTTGAAAACGTATGTCTGCGCACGAATGTTTCTAACAGTTTTATTCATAAGTGCTGAAACTGGGAGGCAACCCATGTCTTCAGCAGGTGAATGAGTAAGCAAACCCTGGTATGTCCAGTTGATGGGACGTTACTCAATGCCAAAAAGAAATGAGCTCTCAAACCATGAAGAGAGAAGGAGGAAACTTAAGTCCATATCACTAACTGATAGAATCCAATCCAATGTAGAAGACTACATCCTGGGAGGTTCCAACTCATGACATTCTGGAGAAAGCAAGACAGTAAAAAGATCAGCGGTTGTCAGCAGGAGGGAGGGATGAGTGGGGGAGCAGAAGGGGTTATTTTTAAGGCAGTCGAAGTTACACTGTTTGATACTATAATAGGGATGCGCATCACATTTACTCAAGCTCACATCGAGAGTGAACCCTAATGTGAACCATGTAGTTTGATGATAATGACGTGTCATGGGTTCATGAATTATAACAAGGAGGATGTTGTCCGAGGTAGCAGGAAAGGCCACGAGGTATATGGGAAATCTCTGTACCTGCCTCTCAGTTTTGCCCTGAACCTAAAACTGCTCTAAAAATAAAGCCTATCTAAAACAACAACAACCTCTTTCTTCAGTTGATGATTCACGACATATTCAGTTGATAATGCCAACGTCCCTCCCAGTTACTCCCATGGTAGTAATTCCCATCGGATGTGTGGAAACCGGAAGTACTTAAACATCAGTAAAAATTAGCCCATGTCAATAATCACTTAAGGATATTCCAACAGCCTTCGTTTCTGATAAATGCAAAATGTCTAATGTTGCAAGAAAGAATAAAATTCACAGAGCTTCAGAGGAGTTAAGATCTGTTTTGGGGAACAGTTCCCATCCTGCTGTGCAGACGAGGAGGCAGCATCTCCCTCAGACCTCTCAGGCCTGCCGGTGCAGCTCCACTGGGCACGTTCATAGCCCTGACTTGGTCTCTCGATGAATCTTTTAGGTGCAACCTTAGATCCTCTACTTCTCCACGACGCTGTCCTCATCTTATCTTCAGAAACACCACTTTAAAATCATCAAAATTCACTCTCCTCAGTTCCCCACTTCTCCACTGTTAAGTGATCAAGTTCCAGGTATCTCCTTTCAGCTTCCAGAAAGATCTGGCCCTATCCAGATTTTGTGCAGGCGAAAGAAGGGACCACGATAACCTGATACCTTCTTCCACCTGGCCAGTGCCTGCTCACCTCAGCGTGTTTCCCACTATCTCTGCTTCTGGTTCCCATTAGAGAAATTACCTCATCCAACATCAGGAATAGAAACCATAGCTGCCCCGTCCCCTTAAAGCTAAATCAGTTAAGTGGATGAGAAATGTTCATATGCATATCAGAATCCCTGTAAAAATACTTCTAAGGCCACTTCTTTTTTTTCCTTTTGGGCTTAGAACTGATTAAACAAAACAATGTTCTGTCCAAACCTGCATTTTTCTTATTACTTTCTAATCATTTTACCACCAACAGAAAGGCCTGTTCTTTTCCAACACTGGGCTCTTTAATCATTCCTGACAGGCCTCAGCTTTCCGCTTGGCCGGGCCCCAGCAAACACCGTTGGGCTCCACCGCCCTCGGCTGCCTGCTAACATCCTCTCCTCTGGGAAACACAGCTCATTGAGAGAGTGAGTGAGAGGAAGGCGGAGAGGAAGGCCTCTGTGCCTCGTGAAAGCTGCTCTTCCGTGGTAAGGTAAATGCATCCCTGGGAGCCAGGGGCACACCCGGACATCTGTAAGAGTGCTGGAGGCACAAGAAGGCTGCCCATCCCAACACAGGGCTGGGATCAGAAAGAGCATCCCCAAATCAGGTTTCCAAGTCCCATTTAACTAGATGGTGTTGCTTAAGAATAACAGTATTAAAAGGATATTAATTTTAAATTTGCATTCAAATAGCCTCTTGTTTGAGGTCAAAATAACCTCGAGGGGGAAGCAGGGCAGACGTACCCATCCCACATGAACCAAGGAAGGAAGGCGACTGAGGCCTTCTGGCATGTTCTCTTCCAAGGCACCACCAAAGGTTATGGGGCTTATAGATGGCGTAAGTAATCGCAGGGAGGAGGAGGATAAAGTCAGAACAGACTTCCATCAGTGGAGGAAAATTTCATCAGATACAAACAAAATCATTTTCAGTAGATTCTCACTCACAAGCAGGATTCGGAAGGCAGAAGGAGGAGGTGTTCCAAGTGGAAGGAACTACCTGGTACCAGGTATGAAGGTCAGATGTGGGGTGAACCTGAGGAGCCCCCAGTGGGCAGATGACAGGCTTCCAGAGCTGGCAGTGGGGCATGTCCGTGAGGGGTGCTGGGGGTCCTGGCTCACTCAGAAATTCACCATTCTTTCTAATGAATGATGTGTCCTTGGGACATCCACAACAAGTCTCCAAAGTGGGAGGTCAGGTCAGAGTCCAAGGGCAGACCTGGCCAGGACACCTAGACTTCCCTCCCTTAAAATGAGTCTGCTTCTGAGGAAGTCACTGGGCCCAATCACTGTTCCCCTTAAGGATTTGCTGCTAAGGAAGGTGGACCTTGGTTAGAGAGGACAGCCCTATAACTGGAGAGACTAAAGACACCTGAAGAGGGAGTCAAGGACAGAGACAGGCCACAAGGCAAACTCAGGCAAACCCTGCCACAGCAGGGTCCACACACCCTAGGGAGCCCTGGGGCCACAACATAGGCCTCCCTGACTCCCTGTCCAAAGCCACTGAACCTCCAGGGTTACCCAGTTCTGGAAAGTCCAATTTAGTAAATCATCAGTATCCAGTCCCTTCTCTGCAAATGATGTCTAGAACCCTGTGAACGACATTCATTCCAGACTTCTCTCAGAGGAAAAGTGACCTGTGGTCAAGTGAGAGTCCAAGGTCCCAACAGCCATCATCTGGATACCTCCAGGCAACTAGCTCTGTATCTGGCCCACCCCATGCCCACACCTCACAAAATCCTCAGGGGGTGGAAGCAGTGTCCCCATTGTACAGGTAGACGATGGAGACCCAGCATGCCCAAAAAGGCATGGGAGAGACAGGATGCCAACACCAAAGGTCTCGGAAAGCCCCCTCTTTTCACATCAACTTTACAGAGATACAACTCACACACAACAAAATATACAGTCTATGCTCAGCACATTACAAACACACACCTAGGTGACCAGCACAATAGGCAGAACCCAGAGATGCCTGGAAGTTGTCAATTCTTGGAAAACTTGAAAAGGACGATGCTTTTGCAAAGCCAAATTTATATTCCCTTTTTGACAGGACAGAGCCATGAGGCCAAGCTGAGCCCTGGTGCAGAAGGAGAGAAAGAAATATGTACACAGAACTACACGTGGCAGCAGTGGAAACTGGCTGCCTCTGAGGTCGGGGTGCATCCTGGAGGTACCTTTGGCAACCACCATGATCAGCCACCAGCCCTGAAAGTGGCCCCTGCATGAGTCCCTGGTCTCTCTAGGCAGCTAGGAGAAGCCTCCGAAATCCAATGCTACGTGACCAGAGCACTTTTCCCTGGTCTCAATCCCATCACTCCACTCTGTTCATGGAGCAACCGCAGAGGCAGTTTCTGCACAGAGAGGGCAGTTGAACAGCAGTCCAGCTTCAACGTGCAGCTTTGGACAAACAGACACACATGGCGAAGCCTACCAGGTGAGGCCATCCCCTTGAACTAGGGCTTCTGGGAGAATAAGTACCTCAGGGACCCCACCAGGGAGGCACAGTGGTACAGAGGATGATGGGGAAGAAACTCATCTTGGATGCACAGAAATTAGGCAGGCAAACGAGTGGCCACGTGTGCCCACAGCCTCACGAAGGGGAGTCATGGGCTCACGGCTGCAGAGAAAGCCGGAGCTGGAAGGCTTTGTAAATATTTGAGGAACAGCAATAAGAGCAAGGCCTTGGGATCCCTAGCAAGGCCTCTGGAACCCCAGCAGTGTCCCCTTGGGACCTCCTTCCTCCTCTATCAAAGGGGAACAGGAAAGCCTTCGACCTCCACATGCCAGCATGTGAATCCCACCCTGTCTGTCCCCATCAGTCACTCAGGTGCACACGGTGTGAGTGCCAGATACTCCTGAGGAAACGGGTCTGCTCAGGAGCAGCGGCAAGAAGAGCCCGATGGGGACTGCAGGAGGCGGTGCAGGCAGACTCTGCCGTCCACCACAGCGTCCTCCAGACTCTGCCTTTACCCACCTGACACCTGCACCCAAGACCCGCCCCCCCAAGAAGGCACACACAAACACACATAAACATACACACAAACGTGTGCAAACACATGTACACCCACACACACAGCCAAGTGTACTCACATGCTCATGAGTACACACAAACACATGAACACAAATACCAGGAAATTATACATAAACACACACACACGTGTGTTCATGCACCTGTCTACACACTCGAGACACACCACATGCACTCACACACAAGAATATACCAAACCAGGACACACAAACACACAGGCACACTCACAAATATTGCACACACATAAACATGTGTACACAGACACACACACCAGGACACCGTGAATACAAGAATTAGGCTTATAGAAGAATAATATCTCTACCTGACCTGTGAAAGCAACCTTGATAATCAGGTAAAACATTAATCTATAAGTACCTAGCGACCAAACGATCCCACCGCTTTATTCCCCAGCTGGGTGGGCCCCAAGATAAGGCTCAGTGTGCTGCACACAGTGCCACTCAGCACAGCACCCCACCCAGCACCACAGTGGGGGCTAGGGCTGAGCCAACCTCGCCTCCCTGTGGTGCTGTGACCCAAAAGACAAATGTCCCGGGAAGGTGATAAAGTGCCAAGACTCAGAGGTGCAATCAGCTTGGGCACCAGGCTCACAGAGTCACTAGCAGGGAGAGCCATCTAGCATTTTCTGCATGTCCTCCTCCCCTCTGACATGACCTGGGGCAACCGCGGAGCAGGAGGGTCATGACCAAACCTGGCAAAACCGAGATCCTTTCCTCCTGTGATCAATCAATCCAAGTGCTGCTCTGGCTGCCCTGGGTGCCGGCGGGGGAAGTTGGAGGGGGCCTAGCAGGGACAGGGGAATAGTGTCTTGCATCCAGGCACAAGGTGAGAGGAAATGAAAAGACAGGAGAGTGGCCAAAAGGGTGCACATGTGCTTTAAGTGACTGGTACTGAACGCCATTTAACAGCAGCCAAGGAAAACTTGAAAGAGACAAGCACCCAGGAGAGGACAGGCTATCAGAAGGAAATGGAGAGGGCACACCTGAAGGCCATGCCGGGAGGATGGCTGGAAGGGACACCGGCAGGGATCAGCTAAGGCCAGAGTCACGGACTGCAAAGGAACCACGCAGGCCCCTCTCAGCACTCCTCTTCCAGGCTGGCAGCAGACTCAAAGTCAGCACTTGTCCCGAGGCCACAGCCCTTGTTTTTAAGAGAATCCATTACTGATTAAAGAGTAATTAAGGAGCAAAGCTCTTGGAATTAAAAATGCACTGTTTTATCAGATACTAGATTGTGAAACTCTCTTCTGGGCACATTATTTTTTTAAACATCGAAGCATTTTTAAAATACACAACCAGGGGCTGCACCAGGAGCCCGTCTGCACACTAAGCAGACTGGGTCCCAAGTGAGGGAGGGCCCCAACACCCCTCCATGGTGGCACCAGGGATTTCCCTAGCGTGCTCTGATTCTTCTCTGTCGTCCAAGGTAAAGAAGGAACTGCCTTGTAAAACCGTTTTACTGGGCCGCCCAACTGTAACTCTCTGGAATGCAAACTAGCTATAAATAGGCACAGTATAAACTATATGGTATGTGTAACGTACAAATTATGTAGCATAGTCATCCCTTGGTACCAAGGGGGACTGGTTCCAGGGCCCCCCAACAGCCACCAAAACCCGAGGATGGTCGAGTCCCTTATAAAATGGTGTGATATTTGCACATAACCTACACACAATCCTCCCATATACTCTACAGCATGTCTCTAGATGACTCCCAATCCCTAATACTCTGCAAATCTATGTAAATCGTTGCTACGCTACAGTCCTGTGATTGACATTCATTCCAGACTTGGGCACAGGGCTCCTGGAGTCACTAGCAGGGAGAGCCATCTAGCACTTTCTGCACATCCTTCTCCCCAGCAAGAGGGAACCTAGGCTCTACCATGCCCGGGGCAACCACAGAGCAGGACCACACCTGTCCTTCCCTCCTGTCCCTCCTGCAATCAATCCACACACTGCCCAGCTGCCCTGAGTGCCCGGTGACTGTTATTATTTAGGGAATAATGACAAGAAAAAAGTCCATACCTGCTCTGTATAGAAGTAATTTCTTTTCTCTGACTCTTTTCTATTCACTCTTGGTTGAATCTATAAATGTCTATCTAATATAAATTATGGTGTATCAAGCTGTTGTCACAAGCAATGCAAAACGGCATGTTACAAGTTTGTGTGGCTGGGTGTGGTGGCACAGGCCTGTAATCCCAGCAGCTCAGGAAGCTGAGGCAGAAAGATCGCAAGTTCTAAGTCAGCCTCAGCAAATTAGCAAGGCTCTGAGCAACTCAGCGAAACCCTGTCTCTAAATAAAATATTTTTAAAAGGCTAGGTATATAGCTCAGTGGTTAAGTGTACCTGGGTTCAATTCCCAGTACCCCCCCCCCAAAAAAAAAGTTGGTATGTTTCAGATTCATGCTCAAAGTCATAAAACACTGATAACTAGGAATGGTGAACTTTACCAGTCACTTCAGTGTAACCAAATCTACAAATGTCCCATGACATTTGTAAGCACTCGCCCCTCAACCCCTGCCCCAATTTAGAACTAACCTCTTTGTTCTCCAGCAGGACAAAAAGACTCGTGTGTTTTCAAATATTAGCTCAAGTATATTATCTGCCTTCTAGGGGGTAGGAACTTTATTTACCTTTCCACAGTTCCTGTGCTAATAAGGTCCTTGGAGGTGAGGGGCCTGATCCCCGAATTCTAGTGCAACAATCCAAGAGAGCAAAAGGCACTTAAAACAGAATATCATACAGAGTAACTAACTCCCTTACTGCACTCAGCAAGAACCAGCCCCAGAATCCGCACTGGGGGGAACATTCCCATTGTTCAGATGCAGGAACTGAGGCTGGGGAGGTGAAGTCACTGGCAAGGCCTTCACCCTACCCAGGGGGTCAGCAGACCGTGGGTGCTTTCTCCTTCACCACAGACACACAGACCACAAGTCAGACTGGGATCGTCTCCAAAATACAGAGTCAACCTCCCTCGGGTCCTGGGGATGCAATCTCAAGGTGGATGACTCAGCTTTCTGGGTATCCACAAATAATTAAGAGAGAGAGTCAGACTCCCACACCGCAGAAAAGATAGGAGTGGGAAGCAATCGCTCGTGGTTTTTTTTTTTTAACATTTTTGAGTTGTCAATGGACCTTTGTTTTATTTATTTATTTTTATTTTTATGTGGTGCTGAGGATGGAACCCAGTGCCTCACCCATGCTAGGCAAGTGCTCTGCCACTGAGCTACAACCCCAGCCCTCCTTGAGTTTTCTTTATCTAACTTTTTCCTCCATGGAGAATATGGGATTTCTTAGTCAAAGCAGAAGGCTCAGTTTTTCAACCTTAGGTCCCACAAAATGAAGTAAACCCTCCCCACCACCCCCTAGAAGGGTCCTTCCCTTTCTTTCCCTCCAGAAAACCCAGCCACCAAGTGCCAGGATAACTCTCCACAAGTCCATCATGGTCAAGGCCTCCCATCCTTTAAGCCTCTACTGAAATCAGACCCAAAACTGTGGTCCCTGAGGGGGGCTGAGGAGCTGGGGGCACAACTGCTACTGCGTGCACTGGGACCCCTGAGCTGCTGTGGGTCACACATAGCAATCCCCCAGGGTGACCCCTCCCATCACACTCCTGAAGGCCTTGGTGAAGAGAATCGTCATTATGGGAGTCACTGATGTCCCTTAGGTCTCAAGGGAGAGAACAGAAGAACACTGCAGAACTCATTTTAACATGAAGCTGGCTCATCAGCAGGTACTGGGGATTGAACCCAGGAGTGCTTAACCACTGAGTCACATCACCAGCCCCTTCTTATATTTTATCTAGAGACAGGGTCTCACTAAGCTGCTTGGGGCCTCATTCACAATCCTCCTGCCTCAGCCTCCAGAGCCACTTGGATTATAGGCGTGCACCACCGCCCCCAGCAATATAAGAATATTTTATCCTCACTGACAAAAGAGATGACCACTTAAAACCATGTATTCAGGACAGGGGATAGAGCTCAGTGGTACAGCACTTACCTGGTACGCACGAGGCCCCAAACAAGAAACCAACAGAAAGATCAAACTAAAGTAAAACTGTCTACCCAGGAATGGAAGTCTGGAATGTGCTACGACATGGATGGACCTGAGGGACATTGCGCTAAGTGATATAAACTTAGGGGCAGTGATATAAACAGAGGGGCAGAGACTGAATGATTCCTCTTCAGTGAGGTCCCTGGAGTCATCAGACCACAGAGACAGAAGGCAGAGTGGAGGCTGCCGAGGTTGGGGGGAGAGGGGAGACAGTGCTGGACAGGGATGGAGCGTCTCTTTGGGATGATGGAAGGGTTCCGAAGAGGGAAGGAGGGAAAGAGGCTCAGCAGTGTGAACATGCTGCATGCCACTGAACTGCACACTGAAAAATGGTTGAAAAGATAAATATTATATCATGTGCATTTTACTAAAATTATAAAATACAGGGAAAATTCCCAGATACTCAAAAATAATGACATTCTCCCTGGACATATGAATGCACAGAACATTAAAAGCACCACTTCAAGAGAGCAATAAGGTGGATTTCACCCTGCCTGGAAGGAGCTGTGGGCAGGCCCTGGCAGCAGCCTGCGGAGAAGGAACCAAGCAGATGTGCTGGGAGAGTTTGCCCACGGCCATCTGGCCAGCCACTGGGCACCCCCGGGCCAAGCAAGCCAGGGAGGCACAGCCTGCTCCCAGTTCACCTCCGCATGCACTCACCCAAGTCCCCCGAAATGAACAGACATGAGATGCCAGGGTGGCCTGTGGCCCTGAAAGGTCCACACAAGGCTTCTCTTCTCATGTCAAAATGAAGCCTAGTTCCTACGTCTCCAAATTCTTCCCTGGAATATTGTAAAGTCAGCCCTGACCTACCTATTTTCCGTTAAGGTAACAATAAAGATTTTCCCCTAAATCAACCATAAAAGCCAGCACAGGGCTCATTCCCCAGGAATAGCTCCCCCCACATGCTCAATGTCCCAGGGCCAACAGCCGCCCACCGCTTCCAGGTGAGACTTCAAGCAACTGCAGACAAAGAGGAATGAAAACAAATGCAATCGGCTTCTAGAGCAGATTTACTAGGAGCTCATAAAAATACCTGAGACCCAGGCTGTCTAAGAAGTACACAGCAATAAATGCCATACTTATTTTATACTTAAAGGGATATTGCTGCACTCTCACAAACAAAATCCATCTGATTTCCAAACACACCATCGGAGGATGGACCAAGTATTTTTAAAGGAGAGGGATTTCAGATATTAAAGGAACACCACCAAAAATGTGAACCACTCCAAGAGGGTGTGAATCACTGCCCGGACATGCCGGGTGGAAGCCTGTTTAAACCCGGAGCCAGACCTGGCGCCAAGGGTAATAAGGAGAGGAGAGGCCTCAGATCAGACCTCAGAGCTCTATTAACCTAATTCTGTCACCGGCTTGGCCCAAGGATGCCCACAGGTCCAGCAGGAGGGCACTCCATCACTCTCACAGGCAGGGCCCACAATGTACTGGTCAAGGGGCTCAGCCCACAAAGGAAGGGCAAGTCTAGGAAGTGTCTTCCTCCAAGTCCCCCCTGGAGATGAGCAGCAAGCCCTGGGCCGAGAGCCAAGCAAGCCATCACCCTGGAGAAAAGCCAGCGGGTCACCAACCCTTGGAGACTGGGGCAGAGAGTGGTCCAGCCTGCGGGGCAAGGGCTCATGAAGTTAAGGCTCTGTGCCACCAACCTAGGCCTCAGCTTGCAACCTCATGGCAGAAGAGCCTCTGTGAGCAGCAGAGCAGCACCCACTCCACAGGAAGACAGGCCCAAGGGTAAAGGGTGGCCAGGCACACGGGAAGCCAGGCAGCCCTGAACCTCACACTGCCCTACTGGGCCCTGGAGGGAACCTCATTTCTGATGCTACACAGGACTTTGGACCTCTGGCTCCAAATAAATGAGACAGGGGCTGGGGTTGTGGCTCAGTGGTAGAGCACCTGCCTCACATTCGTGGGGCACAGGGTTCGATCCTCAGCATCACATAAATGAATAAAATAAAAGTATTGTGTCTATTTACAACTAAAAAATAAAAAAATTTAAAAAAGAGACACAGCCTCCAAACAGGAAAAAAACAACTACCCACACTCACTGCCCTCAAAACAGCTTCTGCCTGGGCTGACTACAAAGCTCCCAGCTGCAAATTACACGTCCACACACGCCACACACACCACACACAACCATCATACACCACCCCTCCACTCCTACACACACTACACACCAACATCACATACACCCCACACACAACACATATCACAAAGCCAACACACAAGACATACCCCAGGGTCTGGGGCTGTGGCTCAGTTGTAGAGCACTTGCCTAGCAAGTGTGAGGCACTGGGTTCAATTCTCAGCATCACATAAAAATAAATGAATAAAATAAAGTCTATCAACATCTTAAAAATTAAAAAAAAAGACATACCCCATACGCACATTACACAACACACACTCAAACCATTCACCACACACACTATGCTATGCAAACATTATAGTACATGAACTCAAACACACCACACAAACTTCAAAATCTTTTGTCTTTTTAAAAGGACCACGAAGCCCCCTCCACACGGTAGATGAGTGGTGGGAAAGGAGGGTAAAAGCACAGGTTTGAGAAGAAAAACTGGAAACTTAAAGCAAGTCTAAAGAAATCAGGCAGAGAAGTAAGAAAGGAAACCAACCAGCATGCTTTCATTCTTTTTTTTCGTTTTTTAAGAGCAAAGAGTAAAACTTTTCCTGGGAAATTCTAGACCCCAGCTGAAGATTGCATATTAAAGAAAATGTAGAAAATTATAGACTAGATTTACGTACAACTGAATTGCTGGTTTTAAGAAACTATTATTAATGAAGAAGCCAAAACACTGCCTATTTGAAGAGAATTCTCTGGAAACACACAAACACACACACACACAGAGTAATAATTGCTGAGCAGGCATATTAAAGTCAACTCAAGAGAGGGTTGTAAACCACACCAAAACCCAGAGAGGCATCTGCCACAGAATCTCCTGGGACCCAGGCAGTGACCTCAGCTCACTGGCTGCGGGATGAGGTGGCAGGACAGTAGCACACACCCCAAGACAGGGAGGCCACTCTGGGCCACTGAGGAAGCTTGTGTGTCCCCCCAAAGCTGGATGTATCTGTAGCTCCTCCTTGGTGACAAGCAAGATGTCCCCAAAGGCAAACTGCCAGCTCATGAGGAGATTCTCCCCTGACTCACAGACCCTCTGCACAGCAACCCTGGGGAGATACCTGTGCATTTGGGGAGAAGGAGCTGTCAAGAAGTGCCCTGAGGCCTAACTGCACTAGCCAGAAAAGCCTTCTCTCTGGCACTCGGCCACACTAAAATCGCCAAGGCTGCCTCATGCACATGGCCACCAAAGGATCACCTGGCTGGGGCCAGAGGATGCCTTCAGGTCTCTGACACCTCAAGAGCCATCTATCTCTGCCACCACAATCCCACCTCCCCCTTCGTTCACAGAGTTTAAGAAAATCTCTTTAGTATGGTGCACTTTTGTGTTGTTTTAAGTTTTAGTCAATGGTTTTTCATTATGAAATAAATTTCAACACTCTTTTTTGTCTTTATTTTTCTATGAATCCTTTTAATTGTGTTTTAGAAAGATGGTGGTTTGCAGTGATGAGGGGAAACCTACTTTTTTTTTTTTTTTTTTTTAACCACTGACAGTTTGAAAAGCACCAAGGATTGTCAAATATCCAAGTTCCAGCTTTAAAAGACCTATAATCCATGGCTGAGAGATGAAGCTCAGCAGCAGAGCATGAGGTCCTGGGTTCAATCCCAGCACCGCAAAAAAAAAAAAAAAAAAAAAAGAAGAAGAAGAAGAAGAAAAAGGCTCTAACCAAGTGGGTTTAGGTTTTCAGGCATTTTTTTTCTAATTGTGGTAAGTGTATACCATAAAAATTACCATTTTCATTTTTAAGTGTATAGATCTGGTCATTAAATACACTCAAACTGTTCTGCAACAATCCCTACCATCCACCCCCAGGGTTCTTTTCCTCAAGGAAAACTGAAATTTTGTATCCATTAAACAATTCCCCATTGGATTCCTCCTCCTCCGCACTTCCTCCTGCTCCCTCCTCCTTCTTCTTTTTCTTTTTCCTTTTGAATCAAGATAAGACTTGGCAGGGAGTTAAATTAGGACAGCAAATAAAACCATAAAAGTGAGAAATCCATGTAACTGTCTAAATGCTAAACAGGAAATCATTCATTCCAAGGAAAATGCCTCTTCCCCTTTGCATGTTTAGGGGCCTACACACCCTTTTTTCTCGAGGTCAAAGGGTACATAGCACCCCCACACACAACACACACACACACACACACACACACACAGACTCCTCCTTATAATAACAGCAGTGCGGGCCGCCCAGGAGGTAACACACATGGGAACATCCTTTCCAAACACACATGGGCACAGAGGACTGATCCCAGATCCATCAGAAAAAGGAAGTGAAGGGGCTGGGGTTGTAGCTCAGTGGTAGAGCACTTGTCTGACATGTGTGAGGCACTGGGTTCAATTCTCAGCACCACATAAATAAATAAATGTTCATCAACAACTAAAAAAAATATTTAAAGAGTGTCTTAACAGACTGACCTGTGTCCCTTGGGCAAGGAGAATTTGGGCAACTGTCTTTCCCAATTTCCCATAGTACATCACGGCAGCTACCACTACCTTGCTTTCATCATCGGAGAAATGGGACATTGCACAATGAAAAACAGTAAGAAAAAAAAAAAAATAGCTGGAAAGGGTGTTGGAAAAACAGCAGGGGTCCAATGGAGTCAGTTTGGTCATCTTTTTGGGAAAGGTTCATCCCCAGTATCAGGCCAGGGTCACCTCTGCCAGGAAATCAGATGTGTCTCACTCACTTGTAAAAGAGGGCTGCTTCCCCAATTCCTGAAGTTGATCTTCCATGATCCATTCCTTAAACAGAAGTCATCTCAAGACACTTCGAGAATGCCTTTCTCTTCTAAATGAACCCAACCAAGAAAGGAATAAAATGAGCCACATTCTTTAGGGTGAATAGAGTGGAATCCAAAACTAATACTGAGGTCTGAGTGATGGAGCTGCATTATCAGTGAAGGGAAAGGAGGGAGTTGAAAGCAACTCCCTGGCCTTGGGCAAAGGTGATTAGTGAATGTCAGTTTTCTATTGCTATAACTGAATACCAGAGACCAGATCATTTGTAAAGAAAAAAAAAAAAAAAAGTTTACCCAGCTCATGGTTTAAAAGGGTAGGAAATTCAAGACTAGACAGTCATATCTGGTGAGGTCCTTCTGATTAGTGGGGACTCTGCAGTGTCATAAGGAGGCACTGGGCATCACAGGCAATCTTAGCTGGGTCTCTCCTCCTCTTAAAAAGACACAGTCCCATTGGATTAGTGTTCCACCCTCATGAACTCATTTAACCTTAATCGCTTCCCAAAGGTCCCACCTCCAAACACCGTAGTCAGATTGAGTCTCCCTCTTGAAAAACCTCACAATGGAAATTAAATTTCAACGTCAGTTTGGTGGGGAAATTCAAACCACAGCAGTGGGGACACTCTTTAGGCCTAAAGAGAAGAAGTGGAGCCATATTTGCTTTGGAAGAAGCAGCCCCTGAAGAAGCTACAGGCAGATGCCCTGTGAGATCTTTAGCGGTAACTGATGTGCACACACCAACCAAAACATCTTGTAGAGCTGCAGGATGTAGCTCCAGGGTAGAGCTCTTGCCCAGTATGTGCAAGGCCCTGCTGTTGGATCCCCAGCACTGCAAGCAAAAAATAAAAAATCTGTGCAAACTCAGTCTCTTAAAGTATAATCGGGAGAATATAACTTTTTAATGACCTTTGAACAGGGAGCATAGGCAGGCTTCACGGAAGTTATCGTAACAAATCTATCTAGCACTTTCTACAAGCCTGGCACTGGTCTTAAGAGCTTTATAACTACTGACTCACTTAATACCCAGAAAGACCACCCCAGGAGGTAAGCAGGTACCAGCACTCTCCCGTGGGAGTGGATGTTTACACAAGGTATTTACAAGGAGCACAACATCACCATGGAGAAATAAACAATATTAGTCCCCCAAAAGAGGTCTAAATATATTCAGCATCTAAGCACTATGACTTTTACACTGATACTAATAACAAGTAAACTTAATGTCACATTTAAGAGATTACCCAAAATGAGCTCCATCGAGATTTTAAAGCCTTCTATAGAGCCAAAAGAAACAGCACTGAGATTTCAAGTGGAGGGTGCCAATTAAGAAAAGCGACTCAAATTCCTTGAAATGTAAACACCTTATAATTTCATGATGAAAACCCATAAAACCTACAGGTTGGACGGTTAGTTAAAAGTCTGCAGGTCAGAAGGGGAAGTTTCCCTTCCCTATCGCCTCAAATTAGTACATCACGGAAGATCCGGCTCTGTTGTCATCAATGAGAGGAATTTAAGAAGAAACCACAATGACCCCCAAACGCCTTCACTTCCACAGCTTCGGAGTCCACAGGGCCTGGCGAAACACCTCGCTTTGCCAAAAACAACCTATAGGATTTCTTTCCGATGAGAAAATTAAAATTGCTTGCTAATTGCTTTTCCTCCTCCAGTGATCTGTCTTGGAATCTCAGTGTGGGAGCACCTCCGCCAGTCCGGGCAACCAGAGTCCAACGTGTGCGTCCTGGGACTGGGGAGCCTGGCGCGCAGGCGCTCTGCACGCTACCTCCTCAGAGCGCGCGCTTCCAGGAAGGTGGAAACCAAATGCAAAACCAATGACGCAGGTGCACCGGTTAAGACCGAAAGCTCACACAGGTGTAGACTGTGAGTTTCCATTTTCAAACACAAAACAATTCTTATTACTAAAAAGAAAAGCTCTATCCCCACTAATGGGGAAACCAGGAATGAAGATCAAGTCTGCCTTCTCTCCCAGGCATGCTTACCTGCACAAAAGCCCTGGCTTTCCCTGTTCCATCTGTGGATCTTAATCCCCTGGGGAAACTTCTTTCAAAAGAAGGGAAACACTGTGCTTTTTCTCCAAACCCTCTGCTGCTGTGTTAGGGGTTGGCACGCACATTATTTCTGCACTGTTGAGTAAGCAGAAAAGAAACTTAAAGTGGCAACACCCAGTGCTGGCAAAGGTGTGTGGGAAAAGGTAATGTCAGAAATTTCAGAGCATAGAATAAATTGATGGATGTATGCTGGTCAGTTTTGTCAAGCAACTTCAAAATACGTGGACCTACTGTCACTAATGTCTGCACCCACAAAATATCTTGGGAACGTTGAGATCCAACACCAAAAGAACAGGCAACAGAAGCAAAAATAGACAAGCAGGAGAGCAACAAAGAAAAATCTTCTGCCCAGCAATAGAGATAATTATCAGAGTGAAAACAGACACACACAATGGGAGATAACACTTGTAAATTGTGTCTAACAAGAGGTTCATATCCAGGCTCTAACAAGGACGCCTACAACAACAACTAACACAAATAGCCTGATTTTAAAACAGGCAAAGGACTTGAATAGACATTCTTCCAAAACAATTTTACAAGTGTGGTGTACCCCTCTAAACCCAGTGACTTGGAAGACTGAGACGGAAGGATCTCAAGTTTGAGGCTAGCGTCAGCAACAACTTTCAACATGAACATCACTAATTATTAGGAAAATACAAACAAATCACAATGAGATACCAACTCACATCAATCAGGAAAGTAACTGCAACACACGCACGCACACACACACACACACACCACACACACACACAGAGTAACAAGTTCATTGAGCCTATAGAGAAACTGGAACCCCATTCCTGTTACTGGAGGGAACCACTGTAGGAAGCAGTATGGAGGTTCCTCAAATAGAATTTCCATATGATCCAGCAATCCTACATGTTGCCATAAATCCAAAATAACCAAAAGCAGGATCTTGAGGAGACGTTGGTTTTAGAATCTTATGGCCTATGTACACATTGCTCATTATTCACAATAACCAAAAGGTAAAAACAAGTGTCTACCAACAGATGAATGAATAAACAAAATGTGATATGCAGGGTGTGTGTGCGTGTGTGTGTGTGTGTGTGTGAGAGAGAGAGAGAAAGAGAAAGAGAGAAGGAATACCATTCAGTCTTTAAAAGAAAGGAAATCCCATCACCTGCTACAACACGAATGAACTTTGAAGACTTTATGCTAAGTGAAATAAGTCAACTACGAAAGACAATGCTTTATTAATCTACCCAGTGGTACCTAAAGTAGTCAAATTCATAGAAAGTAGAACAGTGTTTGCCAGGAACTGGGAGGAAGAATAGGTAGTTGTTTAACGGGTGCAGAATTCTGGTTTTGTAAGATGGACGAGTTCTAGAGATGGGTGACTGCTGGTGGTGACTGCCAACACTGTGAACGTGGTTAAAACTACTGAAACTCTACACTCAAAATGGTGACAATGCATTTTATGGCAGGAGGTTTTCACAACTAAAATTTTCGTTTCAATTGCCTTCAAGAAATAACTCAGAGACACCATTTTCAAAGAGAGTTGGTTTTCTATTAAATACATAAAACGTAATGATTTCAATAATAAGGAATGAGGGAAATGCTTTAAAATAGAATAAAGAAGATAAGTTGGAGATATATATATATATATATATATATTTTTTTTTTTTTTAAAGAAGAGAATGTTCTTACATTATTACTCATTCACTAAAAATGATGCTTCCCAGCAAATACCTGTGACAAAGGCAGGGATCCAGCCGGATGGGCCACCGCCACATCTGCACTCATCCCTACTACCTGCCCTCATACAAAATCACAACACACGTGTTCTGCATGCAGGCTCTTTCTGAAAACACAATGTGTCGGAACAAAGCTTTTTAAAAATAAACTTCAATAAATAAATAAATGGAGGAGAAGGGACAGAAGAATTCCAAATTACTAAATGTAGAAGAGACGATGGAGTTCAAAGCCCCCTAACAGAGCAGCCGGTACTCCTGCAATCAACAGCCACGGATGAGGGTAGATGAGCAGAAGGCGCAGGATCAGAAGAAAGGCCATACGCAGACTCTAAGCACCTTCCTGCAGTATGGCGGAGAAACCAGGTGGACACCACCTGAACCCAGCAATTAGGGGGAACATCGCCAGAGAAGGACAGAGGGACACCAGGCTCCTCTTGATGCAAAAGGACATGGCATCAACTATTTTCCTGCCCAAGACACATCACCTGAGTCTAAGCAAAAGGAAACAGAGAAATCCAAACCGCAGAACTATTTCACAAAATTGTACTCTCTGAAAGTGTCAGTCAATAAAACAAGGCAGTACAGAGGAACTGTC
The DNA here is from genome assembly GCF_902686445.1 of Sciurus carolinensis. Classification (NCBI taxonomy): domain Eukaryota; kingdom Metazoa; phylum Chordata; class Mammalia; order Rodentia; family Sciuridae; genus Sciurus; species Sciurus carolinensis. The sequence goes on from NC_062227.1 coordinate 14,160,847, forward strand.
AGAGGAGACAGAGGAGACCCAGGAGACAGGACAACCAAACACAAGGTGGGAGGGATCCTGGACCAGCCACGCCACTGTTAACCTCCTAGTCTTAATTAAGGCACCACCTTGACCCTAGAAGTTGACATAGGGGAAGCCGGGCTAAGGGTATCTGCAAGTGTGCTATTTTTGCAACCTTTCTGTACATTTAAAATTATTTCAAAATAAAGTGTGTGTGTTTGTGTGTGTGCATCCTCCTATGATACACTTTCTTCTGAAGACAGTGCAAAAACCTTCATCTAAAAGAATATGAAGGTGAATTTCTCAGGAACAAAACTAAAAAACTTGCAATAAGTGAAAACTTGGAATATTTCTAGTTTATCAGTCATAATACTATTCTTCAAGTGACATGGAGCGAACAGCCCAGCAGAGTACATAAAATAGAGATCAAGTAGACCTTTATTCTCTGGTACGAACTTGCACTTAAAAGCTGTTCAGGAGCCAGGTACATTGGTGCACACCTGTAATCAGCAGCTCTGGAGGCTGAGGCAGGAGGATTACAAGTTCAAAGCCAGCCTTAGCAACTTAGCAAGGCCCTGAGCAACTTAGTGAGGCCCTGTCTCAAAATAAAATATACAAAGGGCTTAGAGGTTAAGCCCCCTGGGTTCAATCCCCAGTACCAAAAAGAAAAAAAAAAAAGCTATTCAGATGGTCAACTGTATACTTAACCACATTAAAGAAAATTTTCCTAAGATCTCAGAATAAGATTACAAAATGAGTCTCTCTCTTCCCCTCCACCCCCAGAAAGTTCCTAGTCAGAAATATTTCCATACCACAAAACTGAAAAAACTGACTATTTTATTCCCATGCCTGGTGCCCTATCTGCTGGCTCTGCCATGACCAGTCCCGGGGACACACCTTGATCACAGTCAGGCCCTGAGAAAGAGAGCACTATTCGACAGAGTTCGGCCAAGTTCAAGTCTGCAAACTAAGAACACAGGTACAAATGAGCCTAATTTCAGTTCATGAGGTCACCTGGAAATGTGGTAATTTTTTTTTTCCCAATCAAGTATTAACATGACATTATCTCAAATCCATCTGTCAAAAGTTCAAGCCTCCAATAAACTTGAGTTTTGTTTAGAAAATCAAGCACTAGAATGATTCCTAAGAGATACACTAAAACAGAATTCACTCCCAGCAGCTTAGAATATTCCAGGCTCAACCTGTGACCAGAAACTCTGAACCATAAGGGTACATCTTTGCCTGTACTGTGACAGAATGCCACAGACTGGGTCATTTCTAATAAACAGAAGCTGATTTGGCTCACAGTCCTGGAGACTGGGAAGTCCAGGATGGAGGAAGTCCAGGACAAGGGTCTCCTTGCTGCCTCAACACATGGTAGAAGGTATTCAATGGGAAGAGAGTGCCAAACTCTGCCTTTGTAAGTGCCCCCTCTCAAGAAAATGACATTAATCTGCCAATCTATTTCATCACCTCTGAAGGGTCGGTCCCGCCTCTCAACAATGTTGCACCAGAATTAAGTTCCAACCCCTGAACTTTTGGGGGACACAGTCAAACCACAGGTCTTTACAGAACCAGTCTGCAGGATGGCAATCTACGTCATCAAGGCCCAAGGATCTATCTTCTCATCCCATCATGCTTAGCAAGGAGATGTCCACCACTTAGTGGCCACAGCAAGCAGCTCCAGGAATCCCATCAGCTACCTGCCCAAGCAGCGGAGGAGGCAAAGCCTTCTCCAGAGACTCTCAAGCCTGGAAAGGGAGTCCCTCCCTCCCTCCCATCTCATTGTCCAGAACTTATATGTGCCCAATCACTGACAAAAAACAATGTGATTGCCGTGACAGAGCTAAGTTGATCCCAAGGAGTCCCCACTGGACCCTTCCAGTTCCCGAGCACCTGAACACTAGGAGAGGGTGGCAGGGCAGTCCTTGAGAAAGGCAGATTCTGTATAAGAACAACACAGGTCTACTCAGCAACATCACTAGAGGCTAAATTTGCCACCGTGGGTACACACATCCACCCAAGAACACTGCCACCTGCTAACGTAGCATCTGGCATCAAGACTGCCTCTCTAGGATCAGGAAAGAAGGGACCATCATCCTGAGTCTCACCCTGCGTCCTGGCCTTTCCATTTGCTGAAGTCGAAATACAAGCTGAGCAGCCAGACGGTGCTGTGATCCCCACGTGGCAGAGGAGGAATCCAAGGCACAGTGGCCTCCACCTCATGCAGGATCCCTGAGGGAGCCTCCCCCAAGATTCCACCTTTGCACTAACCAGGCGCAGCACCCAACAGACACCTGCACTCACAGCACCCAGGAGCAGGAGGCTGGCTCCTTCCCTGGTGCTCTTCAGGGGAGTTCATTCTCTTTAGGAGAAGGTGGGGGTGCAAAGTGCTGGCTGCTTGCTTAGCATCTGGCAGGATCCAGAACGCGACTCTTGGGCAACTCTCAACAGCTCTTTCTTAATAGTATTACAGCATCTGTGAGAGCAGCTCTGAGAACTCGAAAAGTCTTTAAAAGGACTTGAGGAAGCCCAGCAGCTTCTGGGATATCTGTGAAGTCAGATCTTGGCCGCAGCTGACTCTATCCAGGAGAGCAATCAGAACGGAGGGCGGAAGGGTGATTCGGTTCCGAGCAGCCAATGCTGACTTGATCTGATCATGGATATCTGTTTCCTCCGCCACTGATCATTTTGGCACCTGGAATTCTACCCTGTTGCTGCCAGGAGTCGAAACCCTACCACCGGGTCCGGGGATGCAGATTGGTGGGTAAAGCACTTACACTGGGCTGGCCTGCAGGCGGCCCTGGGTTCCCTCCCCAGCAAGGCGAAACACACCACACCGCAATGAAGTGGGGACTCACCCTCCATGTCCCTCCAAGGCACCTCCCAGCCCTGCGGGCGGCCTTGGGCTCCACTCGCCCACCTCCCCCAAGATTCCTCCTTCTGCATTAACTGCCAAGGTCCAACTGCACTTCACACCCGCACAGATCCTCACTCGAAATCGGAAAAGTCTCAAGTGGAAGGAATTCTACACACCGGCCAGTCCAGCCCATCTGTTTCCATTATGGCCATTTTTTTTTTCCTTTATGGTAATTCAGATTTCAACCAAAGCATCCGACTGCATAACAATGACGGTGCTGGGGCCCTTTTCCATGCCCCGACACCAGGATTTCATAAATGTACTTTCATTCTGGAATTAAGAAAGGGAACTTGGCAACACTTTTAGTATAAGTGATACCGAACTACCGCTGTCTCCTGAGAAACGGGCACAGGGGGAAGAACATTAACGCTGTCTGTCAACAGGGGAAGCAAGACCCTTTCAAGATCTTTGAAAAGAATGGGCTTCCTAAGTGCTCCAGGTTTTCCCATCTGCGGGTGGAAAATGCTCCCGCTTCCAAGTCTCCGAGCAACCAGCCAATCAGAAGGCACTGAGCTTGTCCTTCCATTCCTTGGCTTCCCTCCTCCTCAGGGCTAAGAAATTAATTCCCAGTGTTGGTCCACGTGTGGCTTATCTGTTTTCCATCGCCTACCTTTCCTCAAAGGTCATTAATTTCTTCCTCACCCCCCTACATTCTTCCCACTCCCTTACACAATTTAAGAGCAATCCTGTAGCTCAGCCATTTGGGGTCTGGCACGGATTTCAAAATCCCTCTTCCAGTGGAATCTCTGTTCTGTCTCTCCTGCTGTCATTTCCCCCTTCCGCTCCTCATAGGTTTCTTAGTTCTAAACTCCTTGGCCAAGGTCACTACAAATCAATGCAGAAAAAAATAATCCAAAACACAGACATTGGAGGGGAGAAGATATTTGCAGAGACTCAATGCCAAGAAAGAGGCTGGAGTCTGGAGTGAAGGACAATTAATGTCACAGCCTGAGGCTGGGGACAGGGAGGCATTATGTAAAGGGCAAAGAGGACCATGTATCCTCACTGGGGAAGGGACTGTGAGCCACACCCCTGTACCTTCAGAGTCCCCTGTGCCAGAAGAGAGATGGACAGGCCAGCATCACTAACCAGGCTGCCCTGGGGATCTTTCCCCCAGCACCTGCCCACCCTCCCCCAGCCCTTTCCTAGTGGACAGGGACCTGGCTCCCTGCTGCTTCCAGGTAATGACAGGCATATTGGGCTGGCTAAGCCCACCAAGTCTCGAGTAACACTCAAAAAGTGCCAGTAACTTCAAAAAGGTAGTTCTGGGTCCCCTTTAAACACACACACACACACACACACACACACACACACACACAGAGACAATAACAAAATGTTGGTAAGGCTGTGGAGAAAGTGAAACCCTCAACACATCATTAATCAGAACATAATGGTGCAGCCCCTGTGGGAAACAGTTTGGCAATTCTCCCAAAATATTAAGCATAAAGTTCCCATAGGATCCCACAAGTCCACTCCTAGGCATATGCCCAAAAGAACACATACCTTCACACAAAAACATGTACATAAAAGTTCACAACAATATTCACAATAGTCAAGTGGAGAAAAACCAAATGTCCATCAACTGATGAACAGTTAAATAAAATGCTGTCTATCCACAGTGGAATATTATTGAGCACTGAAAAAGAAAAGTGAGTGACGTCAATATCATAGTGACAGCATATTGACAATGTGCATTCCTAACAACGAGGTCCTTACAAGGGCACTTGACCTCTGCGGTCCTCCTCCCAAAACCCACAACACTCCTCAAGACCATCCAGGTCAGGCCTGGGTGGAGCTCAGTGGTGGAGTGCTTGCCTGCCAAGCATGAGCCCTGCATCCAATCCCCAGCACCACAAAAATAAATAAATAAAAATAATTTTTAAAACTGTCAAGGTCAAGGTCATCCAGAAAGTCTGACACTGTCACAATCAAGAGGAGCCTGAAGAGACATGATAACTGAACACAATGCTGAGTGCCTGAGTGGGACCCTGGAACAGAAAAAGGGGAGTGGCCACAAAGTCCGGAAATGTGAATAAAGCCTGGGCTTCACAGGTCTGAGCTGCCTCACCCATTTTGAGCAATGTACTACCCTGATGCTAATAAGAAGGGAACCAGGCATGGGGTATCAAGGCTTTAGCTTCTCCTGTAAATCCAGGACAGTCCTAAAATAATGAATGTAATTTAGTTTTAAACAGTAGTCGAGTGCTGATACTGATCTAGCTTGAATGAACCTTGCTGAATGAAAGAAGTCAATCACTGAAGGCCACACATTGTGAGGATCCTATTTATATCAAATATCCAGAACGAGTAAATCCACAGAGCCCAGAGGCAGACTGGTGGCTTCCAGGGGCAGGGAAAGGTAGGCGACCGTATAATGCATACAGTTTCTTTGGGGGGCAAAGACAATGTTCTAAAATTGGTTATGGTGATGTTGCACAACTCTATAATAAAGGACAGAAAACCACTGAGTCAGACACTTCAAAGTAGCAAACTTCATCAGATGTGAATCATAAAGTTGTTATTTTCCAAGAGGACCTAACAGAGAGTTGAACTGGTTGTATGCAACCATTTTTTTAATTTAATAGACTTATTTTTTAAGAAATTTTAGATTGAGGTTCAGGAAAGCTGAACCTAAAACTAAAATGTTCACAATACCCTCGCTCCGAAACCCTGCCTCAGTTTCTCCTGTTAGTACCTTCATGCATTAGCATAGCGCATGTGTTACACTCATGAACCAATACTGACACATTATTATGAACTAAAATCCGTAATTTAGCTTAGGGTCCACCTTAGGGAAGGTGTTGCTCATGCACCCCATGGGTGGCAAGAAAAGAACCAACAGCCGGGTGCAGTGGCACACGCCTGTAATTCCAGTGGCTCAGGAGGCTGAGACAGGAGGACTGAGAGTTCAAAGCCAACCTCAGCAAAAGCGAGATGCTAAGCAACTCAGTGAGACCCTGTCTCAAAGTAAAATACAAAATAGGGCTGGGGATGTGGCTCAGTGGTCAAGTGCCCCTGAGTTCAATCCTCAGTACCAAAAAAATGGGAAAGGAACCAACAGCCACTCCAAGCAGCTGGGCCCTGCCCATGTCTGCCCCAACAAGACCTTGCACCCAGGACTCAGCACCTAAATCCAGTTCAACTCCCAATATCAGGAGGACATTGGGTGAAGTGACATTTGGGAGAGATATTTTCCCTCCTCTTTGGGATAAGTGATAGGAAGTTGGAAAAGAATCAAACCCTCAGTAAACGACACAGGAGATTACACAGCATTATTAAGACCTGAATATTGATGTATATATAACATACAGCCTGATTCAAAATTTTTGGAACGGTGATGTTTTGTTTTCATTAACTGTAGGTCCTTGTTTGTCCTTAAGGATGAGCATTGCACTTTACCTGCCCTACGTGAGACATGCAGAAGGAGAAGGCACACAAAGTTCAGGAGGCAGTTCATTCTTTCAGCAGCTATCTCCTGAATACCTGGGTTTCAGGTGCTTCCAGACACCTGGGCGATACATCAATAAAAGAATCCAGGAGGTCTGCCTGGGGGGAGGCAGGCAAAACCGCCCCCACAGAGGAAGGTCAAGTGGATGGTATGTCCAAAGGTGGGGGAACCAAAGGGACACCACCCAGGAGAGCTCTGAAGTCCACCTGATCCAATGACCACGGTGGTCTCAGACCATCGGGGACGGGCTGAGGGACGTCTCAGTGATCTGATCAAAATGTTGAGCATGGGATTTTACACAGTAAGGTGGAGCCAGCTAACCTGGAAGCCAGCCAGACAATGCTGACACCAGCCAAGCCTCAGACCACCTGAGAGAGGACACACAGTGACACGTGGTCAGTCCCAAGAACGAGGGCCAGGGAAGCACCATCGCCTTCCCACAAAGGGGAAAGAGCGCTCCGTGATCCTCGGGACAAAGTGATCCAAGACCTCCACCTGCCACCAAAAGGGTGGATACGTTTCAGCTGAAAACATGTAAAATGGCCTTTCTTTAATAAAAGGGACGTTGCAAGTGGATTCCACACAAAAAGCCACGGACTTATTCGTATATATAATACGGCAAGACGAAAGCAGAATCCCGCTGGGGACAGCCTGCAGAGGCTCGGCAAGCGGAAACACACGGAAGGCAGCAGAGGACATTCTTCAGGCTCCAGCCCCAGTCTCCACGTCGCCCTGACAACCTCACTGTGATACTTAGTCTTTTCAAGTAAATGAAATATAATTCTTATAATGAAAATATAAAAAAGAAAAAAAAAAATAAGAAAAAAATGAGCAAAGAACTAGAATTGACTTTTCTCAAAGACACATGCAGGTGAACAACAACCTAAAAAGATGCCCAACACCACTAACCGTCAGGGAAGTGCAAGTCAAAACCACAACAAGATGCTACTTGTGACCAAAAGGAGGGTCATTATTTTAAAAACATGGAAGATGTAGACAAAGTGGAACCCTCCCACACTGGGGTGAGGCTATAAAATGGTACAGTTGATGTGAAAAACAGCTGGCTGCCGTCTGGTGGCCCACACCTGTAATCCCAGTGACTGGGGAGGCTGAGGCAGAAGGATCGCAAGTTCAAAGCCAGACTCAACACCATGGTGAGGCCCTGCCTCTAAACAAAATATAAAGAGGGCTGGGGATCGGCTCAGTGGTTAAGGGCCCTGGGTTCAATCCCCAGTAAAACAAACAAACAAAAGATTGGCTGATTTTCAAACTATAATTGACCATAGAATGACCATGTGATCAGCAATCCCACTCCTAGGTAAATCCCGAGAGGACGGAGGACACTGCATGGAACATGATGTGGCCTGTTCCCAACTTCCTTGCAGTCAAATGAGAACCAGGTCAAACATCATCAGGGGGATGTCCACAGCAAATGCTGTTCTCCTTAAAGAATGTTTTTACAAACTCTGAGATGGAAATCTTTTCCAAAACCTGTCATTTCCTCAGGGTTAACATGCCCTCTCACGTCAAGCTCCTGCAGCCGCATGGTTCTGCCACCCAACCTGATCCAGCTGCTCGGCCAACTGCCCTCCTCCCTGGGTGCACACAGGGCCCAAGCACCTCTCTAAGCACCAATCCCCACAGGCTCACCCTCAGGGCCATGCCCACCCCAATCCCACTGAACAACACCCCGCCCAGCACAGCTCCAACTTTAGATAAAACTTATCCCTCCTGCCAACAGCTTTCCTAAATAAAAAGCAATAACAAAGCCACACGAGGAGACAGAGGTGTGGTTACTCTACTAAGTAGTTAGCACCCAAGAATTCACTGATCATCCTGTGTGCAGAAAGTGCTCAATGTATTTTGTGCAATAAGCTAAAAAAGTAGCAGCGTCTAAGCATGCAGCAGTCAATAACTGCTTATGACTGGCTGAGGTGATGGGGCAACACAGAACAGAGCAGCACTGTCTATGGGAACCCTGTGATGGCGGAGATGTTCCAGATCCCCGGTGCAACAGGATGGCCGCTGGTCCCGTGGCTACTGAGCCCTTAAACAGAGCTGGTGCCATATAAGAACTGCTTGCAATTTCATTCAGTTTTGATTAATTTTAGTGAAACAGCCACGTGGCAAATTATCAAACAGTGCAACTATGAAACAGTGCGCACCCTGGACATCCTAAGTGTGCTTTCCAGAAACATCCAAGACAAGAGAATTTGCAGTTGGTTAACTGAAGACTTGGGAAGCAAACAAAACCAGGTAGACCAAGGGGTGAAGAAAAGTACAAAAATCTGAACGAATGCTTTCTTCTTAAAATTTACACTAAAAAGCACAAACTGACCAAAAGCATTATGCTCTTCCTCGGTATCTCATAATTTACTTCAAGTTGGCAGCGCTGGTTTTGATACTTTAACCCTCCTGAGCAATTTTACTGCAGTGCTTATGAGTGTGATGCTCACTGCGGATCACGTCGCACAGAGCGGCATGTCTGGAGACTCCACAGCTATTCCACGGTTCAGTGTCTTTGGATCTGGGGGATTCTGAGTTCCCCAAGTCCCTCGGTGGTTTCCAGAGACGGAGGAGCACTGGATGTCATCCTTCAGGCAGCAAAAGTGTGAGGTGAGCTGTCTTCCCGTGGGTCCTGTCCTGAGAGCCAAGGAGGGCATCAGGATACAGGGGGGCTGGCTCCAGAATTCCCAGGGATGCAAAAATCCCAGGTGCTCTAGGCCCTTGTATTAAATGGCAGAGCTGACATAGAACCTACACACCCGTGGCGCTTTCAATCACCTCTAGATTATTTATACCACACAATACAACGTAAACGCTATGCAAGCAGTTATTTTAATGTATTGTTTAGAGAATAATGGCAAGAAAAAAAATCTGTACGTGTTCAATCCAGATGCGATATTTGTCTTCGTGTTTCTGAGTCATGGCTGGCTGAACGGGCAGATGCGGAACCCACGGCAATGGAGGGCTCGCTCTACGCGGATGCCTTCCTCCCCCAGGGCTTCAAGATGCTCCACTCTCGCACATTCCAGTCCACACTCCGAATGCATCACTGGACCACTAAGTCTTTCATCTGTCCCCCATACTGAAGGGAAATGGCTGGTGGGACATCTGGGGGATGGAGTCTTGGGTTCCCCGGGTAGGTGATCCCACATGCTGACCAGCCCTTTCCTCTCGTCTTTGTCCCCACACCACCACCAGGCACCCTGTGGTCAGTCTGAGGACTGGCCAGCCTTCTTTTCTGGGCCTTGTGTGGAGAGGAAAAAGCCAGGGGAGGCTGATGACAATTTTAACCCCTTCTGCAGAGTGACACACCTCCTCCAGGTGAAGGGTCACTGCCCGTCTCCTCCTGCCCCAGGTCCATGACTGGAACCACAACCAGTAGATCTCTACGTGCATCAGAACTTTTACAAGGACTGGACACAGATTGTGAGTCCCAACTCAAATTTTTGCAGCTTGCTCACCAACTTGCATTTCTAACAAGTTCCCAGGGGATGTTGATGCTGCTGGTTTTCTAGAGGATGCTACCCTGCAGTACCCAGCATCTACTCATGGCATACATGCTGACTTACACTGCCCTCAAAATGCACTTCCCCCGAGACACAGTGTTCAGCCTGCTCCACAGAGGCAGCCCAAGCCCGGGAGACCACAGGCCTGTTCCGGTGAGCTCACGGGTGCAAGTCCCCAGAGATGCTCTGGGCCACCAGTCATGTGAATGTGAGTGTGTGTGTGTGTGTGTGTGTGTGTGCACACGCATGCACTCCACATTTGCTTTGATGCCTGGCACAAATATCCACTTCTCAAACTTAGCGCTTAACAAGCCCCAATTTCCAATTTCCTGTTCGTAATTATTCCCCAACCCAAAATGCAAACACATAACTCAGTTTCTTGTATGGTAGAAAATCTACAGACGATTTACAGGAACTCAAATTCAGAATAACAGCAATAACAGAATAACAGAATAACAGCACGGTGCCCACTCACTATACAGATTTTGAAGGCCAACCCAGGGGTGTGACAGCACGCTGGAATTCAACAGGAGGGACCAGTGGCAGAGAAAAGTCACAGGTCCTTGGAGACCAAGCCTTCCTCTTGGAGAGGAAAAAGTAACCTGGCTTCCATGTGCCCTGCCCAACTTCTCCACATGTGATGTTCATGTCCAGTTAAGAGGACACTCCAAAGGACATTCTCCCAACAAAGTTTAAAACATATAAATATGGGATGAGTTTTCAAAGTTCGGTCACTGTTGCCTGATGCAGAAATCCATCCATCTTTTGTAAAAGATGACATTCTTTGAACCCTGAAGAAATTACACCCAGTGAAACAGGCCAGTCACCAAAGGACCAACACTGTATGATTCCATGCATGTGAGTAGGCAAATCCACAGACCCAACAGCAGACCAGAGGCTGCCAGGGGCTGAGGAAGAGGTAGGGGGGAGTTAGCATCTAATGGGGACAGAGTTTCAGTTTTGCAAAAACAAAAAAGCTCTGGAGGTAGAGGTGGCAATGACTTCACATCAATGTGAATGCACTTAATGCCGTTGAACCACACTTCCCAACGCGGTTAAGACGTTCCATTTTATATGACTTAGATGTTATCAAAATCTTTAAAAGTAAAAATATTTTAAAAAGCACACTTTTTGTAAAGTGTTCTATCACTGAATTTGGTGATATGGCACATTTTTTTTTTTTAACCCCATTTCACAGTGCAAACTCCTTCCAGCAGAACCAAGGAATCTTTTTCAGACCATAAATATTTGGTCGACACCAAAACTGTGTTCTGGACACAGGTAGGTCAAAGGTCACCACCTCCCCATGAGCAGCCCTTTGGAGACAAACACCTCCCTCAGAAACCAGGATCCCACAGTCACTTGGTGGTCACTACCCTCAGTGGCTTTGAACATGCCTCCAAATCCCAAATCTAACACACACGCTAAGTATGATGCAGTGGCCTGCCAACAAGAAAAAAGGAGGTCGATCCCCCTGAGTTCCAAAAGCCTGCGGAACTCAGACCAAGGGGCCAGAGGCAAAGCGCCGGGGCCTCCTCTGTGCCCACTTCCGCCTGCTCTCTGCTGAAATTCTGTCCTGTCCACTTGGCTCTGGCTCATCCCAGGGCTAACTGTTCTGTATTCTTGATGCTGTGGCATTTGTGACCCACCAATTGGGAAGAGACTGCTCCTTCCCGGACTAGCAGAGCTTAGAGGCAGCAAAGGGCTGGCCTGCTTTCCGCCTGCAGACCAACCAAGCCAGGTCCTGCCTCCAGGCATCCCTGAACAGACCAGCCAACAGTGCCCTGCCCTCATCACCCCAGGGTCAGGTACCAGGAAGCCGACACCAAGAGACACCCTCATGCCCCAAAGCCTGACAGAATTACTCACACTAGCCTCCCCGAGTCCTAGACCGCCTTGCCTTCCCTGCAGGATCTGGAGAACAATCTGGCCTTGGCTTCCCCCTCCTGCCGTTCTATTTCCTGAGCAAACTTGGGGCTTCTTCTGTGGCCCCGCATGGATGGGATGGGATGGCCCCTTCTTGTGGAAAATTGATACAATAAAATCTTCTTTCCATGTAAAACCTCACAGGCACAATCATGGACACACTGTTCACCACAGTGTGGCTTGAGTCCTGGTGGCTACATAAACAAAAGAAGGTATGTTAGGCTCCAGTGTTGGCCCCCTGCTCACCCAGAGCATAGGGAGGGGAGAGGCCAGTGGGCCTCTGGCAGGTAGAAAAGCCAGATCTGAGAAAACCAAACTGCTCCTGCCAGACCCAGAATCACTATTCCATGGGAACAGTATTCACTACTACATTCTAAGACCCCAGATGGATGTCTGAAACTTGGGTAGCACAAACCCAGCATGTACTATTTTTTTCCTACACATAATTCCTATGATAAAGTGTAATTGATAAATTAGGCATTGTAAAGAATTAACTAGTAATAAGTAGAACAATTATAATACTGTAAAACTATTACCAGTATCACTGCTCTTAAGCTTTGGGGCCATGATTAAATAAAATAAAGGTTACTTGAACACAAGTAGGCACAGCAACACCTCATCAGGAGATTTGATAACTGAGGTGGCTACTAAGTTACTAATGGGTGGATCCTGTACACAGAGTGGATACGCTGCACATGCTATCTACACCAGACAAGGGATGCCAAGCGTCCTGGTATTATGGAGCAAGATGACACAAAATGTCATCGCACTACTCAAAATGACACACAATTTTGAATGTCTGGAATTTTTCATTTAATATCTTTGGAACAAGGTTGACTCAGCAACTGAAACCGCAGAAAACAAAATTTCAGATAAGAGGGGGCTACTGTACCTATTTATCTGTCTCCTCATCTGTAAAAGGGACTAATAACAGCCCTTCTCCTCAGAGGCTGTTCAGAAGACTACTTGGAATATTTAGTCTGAGGAGTACAGAGCAGATCTGGACACAAATGAAATGCTGGAAACTGAACCTGACTCTAAGAGGCAGTTGGCCAGAGGGTTTGGGACATACGCGGAGGGCTTCTGTTCAGCTGAGATCTCAATCATGCAGTAGGAGTGCCTGCACATCATGACATCATGAACCTTCCCTGCTAGTTCAATACATATTGAAGACAGAATATCAAAAGCCATCAGTATGTCAGGCTATTTATGCTATTTATCCTGCTGTGTGTTTTAAACAGAAAGACTCACACACACACACACACACACACACACACACACAAAACCCAACACTGGATACTGTTCCTCCTCTCCTCTGCAAATGGCTGAGTTTCTGCAATCCAGCAAGTACATTTGTGCCCTGTGGCTCTAAGTCCCTGCGTGGAAGAGTAACCATGCTTTCTGTGGTTCCATAGATTCAGAAACAGTAAAACTCCACTCCCAAATTTCCCCTAACACAAGAATAAAAGAGCTCCATGGTCAAATATGTGGGAAAATCTTAAAAAATAAAAGCAAAGTCAGGCAAGATAGCGCACGTCTGTAAGTCCAGTGGCTGGGGAGGCTGAGGCAGGAGAATCACAAGTTAAAGGTCAGCCTCAGCAACTTAGTGAGGCCCTAAGCTACTCAGTGAGACCTGTCTCTAAATAAAATATAAAAAAGGGCTGGGGATGTGGCTCAGTAGTAAAGCACCCCTGGGTTCAATCCCTGGTATTGAAAATAATAATAATTATAATGATAGCAAATATATACATCCCCAGTTCTTTTTAATATTTTATTTAGAGATAAGGTCTCACTGAATTGTTTAGGGCCTCACTAAGTTGCTGAGATGGACCTGAACTTGCGATCCTCCTGCCTCAGTTTTCCAAGTCGCTGGGATTACAGGCGTGCACCACCACACCCGGCCAAAGTAAACCTTTTTAAAACTGCATGCACCAGTTCCCGAACATGCCCACCATGAAGACTTTCTTCTGTGAAGAAACCAAGGGAGGGGTGCTCAGGAAAACCCTCTTTGGGAAACACTGTTGCAGTCACAAAAGAAAATTTAAAAGAACCACACAAAAGAGACCCTAGGAGCTTTGAGACCAGTGCAGCTGTTGGCCTGGATGCCCCAGATTACAAATGCTTTGCAATTACATGGAGGGTACTAAGATGACTTCATGACGAGGGGGAGGACGCATGCCACCCCTCAATGGCAAGTTTACACACCATCGAGACTCTGAAGCAACAGTCAGAGGCAGGGGATATTTAAAGATGCCAAAGAATTTTGTGGCACCAGGATTTTATTTTGGTCCCTGCTGTGGTTTGGATGAGTGTCCCCCAGTGGTCCTTGTGCCAAATGTAGATGTAGAGCCTTCAAGAGGCAGGGCCTTGGGGGAGGTCTCTCGTCACTGCAGGCAGGCCCTCCAAGCGGATCGTGGGACCAGAGGTCTCTCTCTGCTCCTGGTTCTAGATGTGAATGCTCCTCCAACACACTCCTCCACGTGTCTTCCACCAAAGAACGGGGCCACCCAATCATGGACTTCAACCTCCAGAGCCATGAACCAAAATTAACCTTTTCTTACTTCCTAGGCAGCCTGTGTCAAGTATTTCACTATAGTGACACAGAGCTGACCAGCGCAGTCCCCACAGAAATTCCCTTCAACTCAATTTTTGATCCAAAGACATCTGAGACCCATCGGTTCCCTTCTAAGAAAAGATGACAAAGGTGCCTCATTCTCACTAAAACATTCCATTTCCCAGAATACTCAAAAACAGTCTCAACTAAACCACCAAGAAATGTGAACGAATCAAGGGTGGACACCAAAAGCCAAACACACCTCCACGAACCTCAGGGAGAGGCTGGATTTCTCTACTGTCTGCACCAGCAGCCTCACGCAGTGTGCCACCAATGAACGGCCTCTTGAGGAGGTGCTAAAGTCACAGGGCTGGGAATCCTGAGCACCAGGGAGCTCTTCCGTGGACCTGATGACCCCTGACGGGACACCAGGAAGCAAGAATAAAGAAAGTCAAGAATATATTGGCCTCATTTAAATACCCAGATGTGCATCCTACAGCAGTGGAGGCTCAGCCTCCACGGCATACTAGACTGAACTGTAACCTTTAAAATATCCGGGTGCCCCCACCACTCCCAGGAAGATTGAATTAGAATCATAAGCTGGGGAGGAGGTGAACCCAAACATCATTATTTTTTAAAGCTCCCCCAGAAAATCAGAGATTCCCAAGACATTGCAGTCCACTTGAAGACTCTACACATAACCTGCACCCCCCCAAGACTAATGCAAAGCTCCAAAAGTGAACTCATGCTCTTGAGGTTGAGAACCACCAAATCAGAGGACATCGAGGATAAAGGGCAGAACTGCTGAGTATACAAAGCTAAGGTCCAGGAACCTAAAAGCCAAGACCCTGAAGAATGTAACAGAAACACAGTCTCGGCTCAGACTCCAAAGATTCCCAAACTAAAAACGTTTTTTTAAATTGGGTCTGTATTGAACATGTGTAGAATTTTTCTTCTTATGATTCCCTAAACAATACAGTATAACAACTACCTGCACAGCACTTACATTGTTCTAGGTATTACAAATAACCTACAGATGACTTAAAGATAATGTACACAGGTTATATACAAATGATACATTTCACAGAGGGGAGCATCTATGGACCTAGTAGGGGTCCTGGAACCAATCTTCAAATGATACTGAGGAATGAATATCATTCCTCAAAGATATAACAAATGAAAATGAAACTAAAAGGAAGACTTCTACAAACATAAGGCACTTCTCAAGAAAAATGGATGTGGAATGCTTGTTAACAGGACAACTGGTGAAGATACTGACTTATGAGAATTCATAATAATAGGTCCTTTTTTTGAGCTTTCTAGTCTCTTCATCTGACAGGTATTTTATACCAAAGTTAAAGAAAACAGTCAGGTGTGGTGGCAAACACCTGCAAGCTCAGCTACTGGGGAAACTGAGGCAGGAGACTCATAAGTTTAAAGACAGCAACTTAGCAACAACTTAGCATAGACCCTGTCTCAAAATAAAAATAATAATAATAATAAAATACAAAAAAAGAAAGAGGAAAAAAAAAAGGTAGGTAGCCCCTAGGTTCAAACCTCAGTACCACAAAAAAGTTTTTCTAAAGTCAAAGGAAACATATTAAGCAAAAGGGAAGGAGAGAAAAACACTAAAAATAGAAAATACATTCAAAAGTATGAGAGAATTAAGGCTAAATATGTTATCTCAATAAATATAATTAAGAAAAAAAAAAAAAAACAGCTAAGAGAAAAAGACAAATTGTTAGGATCAAAACCTAAATGAAGCTATTTGTTATATTTAACATGTCTGAATTCAAACAACCAGAAGATAGAAAAAATTTTAAATGACAGGTAATGTACCAAAGTGGAAAGAATCATAATAGGATTATAATACATGATTTAACTAGAACTACAAGGGAGACTTTAAGATGATGATGGTTAAAATTCCCAACAGGAATGTTGTTAACTTATGTAGTTAACATCAGTGTCCAAAAACACAACATAAAATGGAAAGTAAAATCAGAGACGCAGACAGGAGTAATGACATAGAATACCTTGAACTCACCTTTTAACCTTGAGTAGATAAGGAAGACAAAATGTATAAGTAAAGGTACAGAAAAACTAAACTCCATAATTTACAAGGTTGCCCTACCCTGAGATAACATCCAAGTTCCCATGTGATATAATAAATAATAACTATATTTCAAGCCTAAAAAAATTATCAAATACCTAAAAACCAAAATATTACAGATCACACTCTCAAATGCAATCCAAGTACAAAGTAACTCCTTAGAAATATTTAAAATTTTTCTTAAACATGTTTGAATGACAGAAGAAATAAAAACTGAGATCACAGACTATTTGAAGAATAACAATACTGAAAACATGCAATATGTAACAATCTAAAAGCCACAGCCAAAGGTACATTCATAGGAAAATTTATACCCCTGAGAACTACTTGCCATACTTAAAATTGTTCTACGATTTGTCTAGAAAAACAAGTGGGTCTAGTCATAAAAATCTGGGGAAAATGAATGTATAATTAATCCTATAAAATATTAAGGTTTATAAAATAACGGTAAGTTAAAAAGGAATAAAAACTGAATATTCCAAAAATAACACCAAACTTAACATGGTATTTTTTTATACCAAAAAGGAAAAAAAAAAAAAAAAAAGACTTTTCAAATCATGGATAAGGAAAAGGTTATACAATAAAGGATTTCAGGGCAACTCATTTTTTTTTTTTTTTAAAGAGAATGGATTAAGTTGCATCTCAACTCCATGCAGGAACTGGGGTACTCAGTGGTAGATCACGTGGTTTGCATGTTCAAGGCCTACAGTAGCATAAATAAAAAACCGAATTCTATATGAACCAAAGTCTTAACTATAAAAATTAAAATTATAGAAATTCCTCCCAAATAGGATAATTTTTAAAAATAGAATGGCAATGGGATTTTAATGTATGACTGAAAACTCCAAATACATAAAATAAAATCTGGCTTAATTTGATGCTATAAAAGGTTAAACTTTATGGGAACAAATCTCATTGCTCAAGTCAAAAGACAACCTGAGACAAAAAAAATTTTCATATGATCTAGAATATGACTAAACAATCCTAGAAATATTCGTAGAAATCGGTGAGACACTTGAGAGGAGAAAATTTGTAGAGAAAGTATTCCTCCCTTCAAAAGAAACAAATGACTTAAAATGAGACCCTTGTAAGACAATATTTTAAATGTAAATATACAAAATGAAGATAGGATTTCTGTTTTTCAGACTCCCCAAGGCTAAAATACCTGTAATTTCCAATGTTGGCCAGGATCTGGAAAAACCTGAAAAGTTCATGAACTGGGAGCATAAATTGCTATCACCTTCTGTAGACTCTATCACAAATTCAACTATATTGGCTTAGCATTCCTAATCTAGAGATCCAAAATCTAATGCTTCAAGATCCAAAACTTTTTGAACACTGATATGATGTCCCAAGTGGAAAATTTCACTCCCAACCTCATGTGACAGGTCATTTTCAAAAGACACTGGTACATCAAAAACACTATAAAATTACCCTTGCGGGCTGTGGATGTAGCTCAGCATACAAAGTCTGGGTAGCATGCACAAGGCTCTAGGTGGGATGTGCAGCTCCACCAAAGACATTTAAAAGTGGGTGAGGGGTTAGAGGAAGAAAGAAAGAAAAATTACCTCTAGGTTATGCCTATAAGTTACATATGAAGCATAAATGAATTTTCGTGTTGAGACTTGGATCCCATCCCCAAAATATCTCATTTATCTCATTATGTACATGAAAATATTCCAAAACGTGAAACACTTCTGATCCCAAGCATCTCAGATAAGTAACTTGGACAAAGAAATTTCACTTCTGAGAATTAATTCCACAGATACTCATACAAGTGCAAGAAAAAAACGTCTAGAGATGTTTGTTGCAGAACTGTTTCATATAGTACCCAAAACTCAGAAGTACCCATCTATAGATCAGTGAAATAAATCTTATACATATTCAAATGACAGGTGTTAGCAATGAGGTAGCCTGAAATGCACTACTACAGAAAGATATATAACAACTATTTTAATGAGAAAACAGCAAACTTCATTCAATTCAGTATGTATTGATATGATCTGTTTTGTACAAAGCAAATAAAAGATGCTATAATGTGGATGAACACTGAAATATGCTAAGCAAAAGAAGCCAAAAGGTCATATAATGCATGATTCCATTCAGATGAAATTTCCAGAACATGCAAATCCACAGAGACAGAAGGTAGATTGCTGCTTGCCAGAGAATGAGGAAGGAGGAATAGGGGGGATAGAAAGTGACTGCTAATGGGGAGGGGACTTCCTTTGGGGGTGAAGAAACATTCTAGAACTAGACAGCAGTAATAGGTGCAGGACACCATGAATGGACTCAATGCCATTGGATTGTTCATTTTAAAAGTTAAATTTTTAGTATGCAAACCTTAACACAATTTGTAAAAAAAAAAAAATAATCATACAAAGGAGATGCACAGACCAGCAGGGGTGCCCAGGAAAGGTTCAGAAGGAAGCACGTGAACCTGGGGGGAATGCATGGGAAGGAGGCCAGAGGCTGGGGGGTGGGGGGCCTCTTCATTTTACACCCCTCTTAGTTTTTATGTGTGTGTGCATTACTGAATTCTTTGGTTTGCTTTGTCTTTTTTTTTATTTTTACTTAATCAAGTCATAAATAAATCTAACTACACTACCCTAATATAAAATTAAAACGGTACAGAAAAAGTTAAATGAAATCCCTTTTGATCATAACCCAATGCCAGCGGGGACCTCTTAGAAGCATTTGCTTCCATAAAGGACAGAAAATATGTAAGTAATGTATGGCAGGGGGTTTCCACACTGTAATGCTTTTTTAAAAAAATAAATACTTATAATTATAAATAAATAATTGGCCCAAGCCAAAGCTCCCTCAGGCTCACAGGGACCCTCTTGCTCCTGACACACACAAAGTTCAAAGCAGGCCTCTGGCTAGGGAAAAAGCAATTATGAAGAACATTTTTTAAAACTTAATCCTGCGCAGCTCAATTTGTATCCACCATTGGCTAACATTCTTTCTTTTTTTGTTTTATTTTGTCTTTAAATCAGCTTAGCTTTTAGTACTTGGAAATGTAGTGTTAGCTAAGCAGAAAAAAAAATGACTATTTTTAAATTATTATAATTTTCTTTAAAAAGTAAAATAAATGATGTTAACATTTAGAACAACAGCAAAAAGAGAGAGAAAGTGAACCTTATTTGAACTCTGAAAACATACACAACACTTCACTAATAAGAGGTAATTGGGACTGGGCTGTGCCTTTCGAAACCATGGATTTTCCTTCTTCCCTAAGAAAATGAAGACGCAATTTTATTTCCAAAATAAAATTTTCTAAGTTAAAAGATAACACTCTGAATTTTGCAAACAGCAAAGGAAAACTGGAATATAAAAAAAAAGTTAGTTGAATATTAAGAAACAATTATGTTCTCAACAGAACTGTTCCTCAAATCAGAAGACAGATTTCCTTCCATGTCACATTTTAGTCTAAGGTATTCACTAGACTTCTTTGAAAAGCCACCCTCCAGTCCCAAGTCCCCAGAGGCCACCTGGTTCCATGCCAACTCTCATCACTAATTCTCCTCCTCTGTTAACAGCCTCGTGGGTACCACGAGGTATACCAGTGCCCAAAGGCTGCCCTGCATCACCGCCTCTCCCAGAGGCACTAGCCAAGCACCCCTGCACCCCTTCCCTGGGGGTCTCCACACAAGCTAGAGGCACAAATCCCCATCCAGCCCCAAGTCCACACCTTTTTCTACTGGTTGCCTCAGGAAGCTACCTCTTTGCTTTCAAAGACAGGACAGAATTGAGTGAAACCTCCTCTGAATCCAAAGAACAAAGACATACACTTCCAAGAACTCCTTCCCTGACAAACTTTCCTTACTCCTTTTGGAGCTGCCAAGGTCTCCTGGGGAGTCCAGGCCTTCCTATCTGCTCCCACTCCCAGGAGTCCAATCTGCTTCCTACTTCAAAGGTTTCCAGGTCCTGCATAAATCACACAGGCAGACAGCCCCCAAAATCACACAGACTGACAACCCCACAACCCCAGCCTGGTAAGGATGCTTGCTTGCTTTTGTTGGCTTTTATCTTTGCTTTTGCCCA
Organism: Sciurus carolinensis; assembly: GCF_902686445.1. Classification (NCBI taxonomy): domain Eukaryota; kingdom Metazoa; phylum Chordata; class Mammalia; order Rodentia; family Sciuridae; genus Sciurus; species Sciurus carolinensis. The sequence goes on from NC_062227.1 coordinate 14,181,361, forward strand.
GGACCCTGCAAAGGAAGCAAAACCCAAAAGACCAGCAGAGGATGGGGATGCTGGCATCAGGGGGTGAGGTCTTGGGGGGGGCACCGAGGCTCCATAAGGCTGTCTTCCTACCAGCATGATCTCCGGGGAGCCACCTGTACAGCTATGACATCTGGGAGACCTCACGGTGGAATCACACACTCCAATCAAAGTCCCCAAACCTAATCAAGGCCCTTCTCTCCCAAGCAAAAAGCCAGAGGAGAGTTCAGAGACAGATGGACAATGGACCAATGACTCTGGAGAACAGGTCTTGAAAGCAGAGGTGCCCAGCATATACTCAGGTGAGCACAGGATGACCGGCTCTTCAGGAAAATGGAGGTGCCCTCTAATGCCACGTGATGCCCACGTCAGGTTGGGGGCATAGCAAAGTCCCTGCCCACAACCCCAGCTGCTCCACAAGACATATGCCTCCTCCAGTCAGGCTGACCCTGGCTGGGGGGACCAGTGCTGGGGGCCAGAGTCAGTTAGCCCACCACCCCAGAGCCCAAGCACTCAGCAACACTTTGGTGGAAACTTCTGACCAAGTACATTCTTGTGCAGAAACTCTAGTAAAAGAAAAACCCATAGCAAGCAGTACCAGCTGAGCGTGCACTTATATTACTTGTGTGTGTGTGTGTATAAGTTCACTCTGTTCTGAGTGTGTCTCCCAGAAGTTCAAGCACTGAAAATTTAATCCCCAAAGTCAAATACTTGATGGTATTTGGAAGTGGAGACTTTGAGAGGGTTGGATGAGGTCTCAAGGGTATGAGCCCCATGATGGCACTGGTGGTTTTCTAAGAAGAGGAAAGGAGACCTGAGCTGGCACGCTTGCTCTGTCCCGGCATGTGATGTGTGTGCTATGCTATGATGCAGCAAGAAGGCCCTCACCAGATGCTGGCATCGTGTTCTTGGACTTTCCAACTTCTAGAAATGTAAGCCAAATAATCCTTTATTCTTCATTCTCTTTCATAGGTGGGGAGCAGATACAGGGGATGGAACCCAGGGTCTCATGTATGCTAGGCACGTGCCCTCCCACTGAGCTACAGTACGCTGACATAGCATCAGACAGCTGCCATAACAGTACCACAGACTGGGAGGCTTTAACAACAGGAACCCGCTGCCTCACAGTTCTGGAGACCAAAAGTCTCAGATCAAGGAGGTGACAGGATTGCTTCCTTCAAAGGGCCCTTCCTTCAGAGAGACCGTTTCAGGCCACACTCTTGGCTTAGACAGCCCTGTTCTCTCATGTCACCCCCAGTACCTTCTTCCACATCACCTCCCTTCACGAGTGCATCTGTGTCCACTCGTCTTTTTATAAGACACAGTTATGTTGGATCAGGGCCCACCCTAATGACCTCATCTTAATTAATCACCTCTGTAAAAACCCTTCTCAAATAAGATCACAATCTAAAGTACTGGGAATTGGCACTTAAACGTATCTTTTTTTTTTTTTTTCAGGAGGGCCTCAAACACATAACTCTGTAATATTCTCTTTATGAAAAAAATCAAAATGTGACTGCTTGAATAGCCATAAAAACTGGAAACTGCATTTCAAAAGACACCTCTCATCCTGTTTCCACATCCATATTCTTTTAGATTTCCCATATTTTGCTTTAGTGTCAGAATATCAAGAAGATTCAGATTCTTGTGGCCACTTACACAAGGTAAAAGTATTTCAAGTTCATGGAGTTCTGGAACTAAACAAAGATGGCAACTTCGATCTGCACTAAAACAAGCTAAATCCAGAGATGCCTGTGGACACAGTATTGGTCTGGCTAGAAGCAAACTTGCATGGAGGTTTTCCAGATAACTTTAAGTATGTCTAAAATGGAGTGTGCATCAATTACCCTGCAAAACCCAGACTCCCTTATGGGGAGTCTAAAAACCCACAGAATTAGCCAAGCCAAGTTTCTTGCAACTGCAACCTTCCATTTCCCCAAATGTTCATAAGATGCCCCAAAGATCCAAATGCACCCCTAGAGAGTTTGTGAACTGCCGGCATCTACTCAACAAACTGATCCCACCTCCTTCCTCACCTTCCCCTCAGGTCAGAACCAGATAAGGACTTTTAATGAACCAAGGTGGAATCAATGGGGGAGAGGACACCTACTGTGTCAGGAGCCCCCTACTCATTTAGTCATCCCCCAGCATCCACAGGGGATTGGTTTCAGGAATGACAAGACACCCAAATTCATGGACGCTCAAGTCCCTTAACAAAAAAATGGTGGAACGGCATACACACATCTTCCTGTACAAGTTAAATCATCTCCAGATTGCTTATGTATCATTTTATTCATATGGATTCCACACAGTACTCAGAGTATGGCAAATTCAATTTGTATTTTTTAGAACTTCCTGGAAGTTTCTTTTTTTCAATCTGCGGTTGGTTGAATCTGCAGATGTGAACGGCCCACTGCATTCCAACTTGTAGAGATAAACACTTTTTGGAGGAGCTTAAAGGAAGGGTACAATATGGTGATCACTAGGCACAGGAGGTACAAATGGTACAAAAAACCCTGAATCTTTTTATTCACATATGAATGCAGCCTCCTCATTAGAATAAATAAGTAAATAGACAACAGCAGCTAAGAGAGGAATGGATCTCTTCATCTCCCCAGGAGACCCCTCCATCGCTGAAGTGCCCCACCCCTAGTACTGGGGATTGAGCCAGGGGCCAGATGCACTGAGCTACATCCTCAGTCCTTTTTTATTTTTTATTTTATGACAGGGTCTTGATAAGTTGCCCAGGCTGACCTCAAACTTGGATCCTCCTGCCTCAGCCTCCCAGGTGGATGAGAGTACAGACATTTAAAATGCCTTATTCTTGAGGTGGCTATGAATGCAGAAATGGAGAAGTGGGAGCTATTAGATCAATCATATGTAGTGCACATCTGTCCTCCTATAATTTGATCTTCTCCCATCCAGAAAAGAACCTCTTTGAAATCTCCCTCATTAGCGCCCACTGGTTTCTGTATTCACCCTAACTGCTACATATTAACTCATGGTTGAGAAGGCGTGTGGTTATTTAGCTCAGGTAGATGTTTCCAAGGTTGCCCCATTACAATGGCATGCACAACGAACAGTTCATACTGTTCAGCGGACCACAAAATATGTGATTTTAAATGCTAATAAGCTTTGCCACATGGCCCTATAAGGGGAAACACAGACACCACAATGCCACACTTCCTACAGCGAGATTTACACACTCCTACCTACTTCTGACATCCACCACCTGGAGGAGTCAAAAGAGCATAGGACTGTTGTTTTCCAATAGACACTGCATTGATAATGTAGCCATATTTTCCCTAAAGTCGGTGACCTTTTGTATGTACTTTTCTGCAGTCTACCTGGCTATACCTTTAACTCCCTCACCCCTCCTTTTTTCCTCTATGGTGCTGGAGACAGAACCCAGGGTCTGGCACCTGCTAGACAAGTACTACCACTGAGCTGCACTCCGAGCCCTCCTTAAGAGTTCTCTGCACGTTCTGGACGTTCACCCCTTCATCTGGTCTCTTTGCTGCAAACTTTCTCTCTACCCACCCATGGTCTGAGTTTTCAAGTGAGATGTCAAAACCTTCACACCCACAAGCAGAAAACTGAGAATTTCGTTGTGATTGGGAAAGTGGGGAAGGGACACCCCCGAAAGCAAAAAACGCCTTCCTCTTTCCTTTCTCCCCTTAACGTCAGGTTTGTTTTAATGAACCCAGGCCTCTGGGAACGGCGGAGAATGGCCCATTCCTCGGTGTGCTTCAGGGCCTTTCTCCTGGAGGCAGTACCAAGAGCACCCACCAAAAGACGGCTCCAGAGAGAAAGGAAACCTGGAGGCCTGGAGGAACCAAGGCTGAGCGGAGCCTGCCCGGGCTTCACTATCCTAAGCCTGTGTGCAGTGAGACCTCAGTGGGGAGCCAGAAACACTCCAAGTCCCCAAGCTGTGTGCCCAGGACCCAGGGGGCCACACAAACACAGGAAAAGAGCATTTTCTGGAATCCCTGGGATAGGGCAGGGAGAAGAAGCCAAGACCTGGAAAACCAAGGGAAGTGGATCCCCTGTGAGTGACTCCAGTGTGAAGGGCCCTTTCAAGATGCTGGAAACTGAGGAGGACCTGAATATCACATAACAAGAAAGACTGGTGGCCCACGTTGCTGCCTGTAACAACAGTACTGTGATTATGTGAAAAAAACAGCTCTTTCCAAACTTAATTCTGACACATTGAGAGGAAGAAAAAAATAAAACCTAAAAAAGATGGCTGTCTGGGACCCGTGAAGCAGGCCAGGGGAAATGAAAACAACAGTATGTGGGGGCTGGTGTTGTGGCTCAGAGGTAGGGCGCTGGCCTGGCATGTGTGAAGCCCTGGGTTCGATACTCAGCACCACATACAAATAGAGAGAATAAAAGATCCATTGACAACTAAAAAAAATATATTAAAAAAACAGTATGTGGTCACTTTTGAAGCCAGGTGAAAACTATATGGATGTTGTGTGTTAGTATTCCTGCTGCTGGGACAAAACATCACGGACTGGGTTGGGTAACTTCTAAACAATACAAATGCAGTTTTCACCAGGATGGCACACACCTGTAATCCCAGCAGCTCAGGAGGCTGAGGCAGGAGGATCTTGAGTTCAAAGCCAGCCTCAGCAAAAGCAAGGCACTAAGCAACTCAGTGAGACCCTGTCTCTAAATAAAATACAAAAAAAGAAGGCTGTGGATGTGGCTCAGTGGTTAAGTGACCCTGAGTTCAATCCCCGGTAACCAAAAAGAAAAAATAAAAAAAAAAAGAAATGTATTTCTCACAGTTCTGAGGATGGGAAGTCTATGGTCAAGGTGCTGGTAGATTTGGTGTCTGGTAAGAGCTGCTCTCTGCTTCCAAGATAGCATCTTGTGGCGGCATCCCCAGAGGGGACAAACACTGTGTCCTCACATGAAGGAAGGCAGAAGGGCAAAAGGACGACCCGATCCCGTCAACCTCATTTCTAAGAGCACAAATCCCTTTAAAAGGGTGGAGCCCAAAAGGTACTGCCCAAAAAGTTCCACCTCCTGACACTATGACACCGGGCAGCAGGTTTCCACATACCATTACTGGAGGAACAGAGACTCCCAGATCATAGCAGATTCACTGAATATACTCTGATTTTAAGTTTATGGGAGTTTTCTGTAATAAAAACTTAAAGGGGAAAAAAAAGTTGAAGTCCTGGCGATCCAGACAGCAGACTGACTATGAGATTTTTTTAGTCCCTTCAATGAAAGGTTATCTGGCTTCAAAGGCACCTGGATCCTGCCCATCCCCGAGTCCTTGTGGCATCATTTCTGATCAAATCTTTTGTTAAAAAAATATATATATTTTTAGTTGTAGATGAACACAATATCTTTATTTTGTTTATTTAGTTTTCTATGTGGTGCTGGGGATGGAACCCAGTGCCCCACATGTGCCAGGCAAGCGCTCTACCGTTAAGCTACAGCCCCAGACCATTTCGGATAAAACCGTAACTGAGTCTTCCTTCTAAAAGAAGGTGCTAAGCTTTATTTCACCGCATTGGTTACAGTCATACATCGGTGTCATTTGCCATATTTAATTCATTTACAAATAATTTCAAATTGATGGAGAAGTGGCAAGAATCCCCCGAGGGAAACCCCTCCCGACTCCTTACTCAGGTTCACTGCATTTTCACATCCCACCCCAAGGGCCTCACTGAGCTCTTTCCACATGCACATTTGAGTTTCTGAATTCTCTGAGAACAGGATGCAGACATCAAGGCCCCGGATCCCTCAACACTTCGGTGTGTAATTCTTAAAAGCAGGAACATTCTCTTACTTACACAACACCTGCACAGCTAAGAAATTCAGGAAAGCTAACACGGACAACACTTCTCAATAAGTTTCACCCACCTTCCTGTTTCATCAACAGTTCCAATGACATCCCCAGCAGTACGTTCTTTCCCTCCAACACAGCTGCATTTCACTGCCTCACCCGTCAGCTGGACCCATCCCGAGATGTTTCCTCTGACGTCATTGACAATTTGTACTCTAGGCCAGTTGTTTCCAGAAATGCCCCTCCTCTTGGTCTTGCCAATTTGTGCTCAAGATCACATTTAGTCTCTGGTCCCCAGCTGGAATACAACCTCAACAACATGTGCTTCTTGGAAGGACCAGCGTCCATCTGCCTGAACCCGTGATGTTAACCTGGATCACCCAACTAAAGTGCTATCAGCTCTCAACAGATGTAGTCATGGTCCTCTCGCAAATAAGGAATCAGTGGGGAAATCCTTTGAGACCATGCACATCTCTTGCTCACCCTCATCAAACATGCTCCCCCTTTACTTAGAATCAACACTTATTGGGGGCTAGGAGGGAGGCAAGAATGGAGGAAGGCGGAACTGTATAGAGGGAAAAGACGGGTGGGAGGGGTGGGAAGGAAGGAAAAATTACAGAATGAATCAAACACCATTACCCTATGTAAACGTATGATTACACAAATGGTACGCCTCTACTTCATGTACAACCAGAGAAACAAGTTGTACTCCACTTGTTTACAATAAAATAATGATAATAATGACTCTTGCCCAAATCAATTCATACAACTATTATTGCAAAATGCAATTTTTCCAACTTGTCTACCATTATTAGTGGACATTTTGCTCTATGGAAGTACCCTACCCTCCCCATCTCTCCCATTTATTTATATTTTGTAGTGAGTTAAATAGCGTCCCTGCAAAATGGATATCCACTCAGATCCTTAAATGTGACCTTATTTGGAAATAGTCTTTGTAGAACTAAAGAGTTAAGGAACTCAAGATGGAATCACCCTGAAATCAGGGTGAACCCTAAGATAATGATGGTGCCATTTACACACAGGGAAGGCAGATATGCAAGGCACAAGTAGAGATCAGACAAATGTGGCCATAGGCCAAAGATAGCAGGAGCCACAGGAACTAGAAGCAAATAGGAATTCTCCCCTGGAGGCTCCCTAGAGACTGGCCCTTCCAACACACTGATTTTGGACTTCCAGCCTCAAGAACTGTAAGAGAACAAATGTCTATTAAGTCATTCAGTTTGGGGTACTCAGTTAAGGACGCCCTAAGAAACTCATAAGCAGGGTGAGAGATAGGAGTTTAATTTCATTTTACTGCATATGGATTTCCAGTTTTGCCAGCACCATTTGTTGAAGAGGCTATCTTTTCTCCATTGTAAGTTTTTGGCACCTTTGTCTAGTATAAGATAACTGTACTTATGTGGGTATGTCTCTGTGTCTTCTATCCTTGGTCTACCTGTCTGTTTTGGTGCCAATACCATGCCGTTTGTTACTATTGCTCTATAGTAGAGTTTACAGTCTGGTATTGTGATACCTCCTGCATCACTCTTCCTGCCCAGGATTGCTTTGGTTGTTCTGGGTATTTTGTTCTTCCAGATGAATTTCACAATTGCTTTTTCTGTTTCTATGAGAAATGTCATAGAGATTACTGTGGTATATATATACAATGGAATATTACTCAGCCATAAAGAAGAATAAAATCATGGCATTTGCTGGTAAATTGATAAAGTTGGAAAATATCATGCTAAGTGAAATAGGCCAAGCCCAAAAAACCAAAGGCTGAATGTTTTCTCTGATAAGTGCATGACAATATATAACGGGGTGGGGTGGTGGCAGGGGGAAGAGAAGAATGAAGGAACTTTGGATGGTGTAGAGGAAAATGGGGTGGGAGGGGGTGAGGGACAGAAAGATAGTAGAATGAAACAGACAGTATTACCCTATGTATATGTGTGATTATGGAGTGGTGTGAATCTACATTGTGTACAACCACAGAAAAGTTGTACCCCGTTTGTGTACAATGAATCAAAATGCAGTCTGTAAACATAAAAAAGATTTTAATAAAAAAAATTTTAAAAAGAAACTCATAGGCATATTTACTTACTTAATATCAGCTTTGAATCGTGGATTCCTTTTTTGTTCCATATACAGTTTGTGCCGATTTTTACTGTGATGCTCTAATGGTCCCAGATACGGCCACTGGAGCTCCTTCAGGTCAGCCCGTGTACACCTGACATGTCTTCATCACTTCTGATCACTTACTCACTTTCTTCCAGGCTCATTTTCATTGTTGATAGGCCTTTATTTTTATTCATTTATTTATATGTGGTGTTGAGGATCAAACCCAGGGCCTCACACATGCTAGGCAAGCACTCTACCACTGAGCCTCAATCCCAGTCCCTCATCTTGCATTTTTCCCTTTGGCAGTCACATGATCAGTCATTTCTCCAAGACACACTAGCTCACTTAATGTGTAACAGTATTCAGAAACCAAGATCTGTGAACTAGGAGGGCTCAACCTTATGGAGGTACAGGAAACAACTGTTATGTACAGCATTAAATGTTTTACATACTATGGGTTTGTAAGTATATATATGAATATATGAAATCATGAGTTATTCTGACCTCCAATTCTAATCCAATCCTTCCATATCTTTTCTTGCCATCCCTCATTCCATATCTGTGTCTTCCACAATGAGAACCCTGGTTCCAACACTATCGACACACTTCTATCACCCAATCCTATAATTCATACATGGTACTTTCAGAACCACTACATCCACACAACTATAAATATCAAAACTACTCAGATAAGTACAAGATTGTCTTTCAGGGGGCAGATGGTTTTTCCCTATAAACTGAGGCCACACAGTCACAAGTTTAAGTTTTACTTGACTCAGTTTCTTCCTTCCTTCACCCCCCCTTATCAAATGTGGCCCTGTTATTCATTTATAATACGGTAATGTTTATTTATTTGCTAGCACTCAGCTTTCTTTTCCCCTGCCATCTTTAGTGACTTAAGTTCTTTTTGAACCCAGAAGACATCAACATGTTTCAGAAGTAAACAATACAAAGATAGGAGAATAAACTAAGAATAAAAGAAAACTAACTGGACATAATAAAGACATATAGGAAAAGCCCAGCACTAACATCATATTCAATGGTGAATGACTAAAAACTTCTCAAAGATCGGGAACAAAAAAAAAAAATAGGGTGCCCACTTTCAACACTTCTATTCAATACAAAGCTGGAAGTTCTAGACTAAGCAATTCAGCAAGGGAAAATAACAATACATCCAGATTGGAAAAGACGTCAAGTTGTCTGTTTACAGATAGCATGATCTTATAGAGAGAGTAAGATCCACAAAAACGCTGCTTGAGCTAATAAACAAACTGAGCCAACTTGCAGGACAGAAAATCAACATGCAAAATTCAGTTGCAATTCTATAAATGAACAATTCAAATAAGAAATTAAGAAAACATCTCAATTACCGCTGCAGCATAAAGAATAAAACACTCAGGAATGGATTTAATCATGAAAGCAAAAGACTTAAAGAAGATACAAATGAGTGGAATGACATTTTGTGCTTTCAGACTGGAACACTTAACACTGTAAAGACGTTCATATTGCTCAAAGTGACCCACAAATTCAATGCAATCCCCACCAAAACCCCAGCGATGTCTTTTGTGAGGTTATCTGTGGCTACTTACAATGGAAATGAGGCCAGTGAGGAATTGGAAGGAATTGAAGGCTTTATTTTTTAAAATTTCAATTAATTTTAAATAGCTACATGTGACCAGCAGCTACCATATTCCACAATGAAAGTCTGCAGCGAGTTCAAGCCAAAATGTTTCTGTAATTTAACTGCACATTGTGTTAACCATCCCTCCAGGAGGGTGTGGAAACCATTAGGCTGGGAGCACTGGGGATTTCGGGGAAACCCTCCCCCACACATGGAGGACTCTAGCAGCAGCCACATTCTCCCCTGATAGCATATCAGAAGTGACAGCATGCTTACTGAAGCTCATTCCAATGCAATTAAAGACACACACACCCACTTCCCACTGGAACCTAAGACCTTCTAAAGGACAAGCTACTTAGTCGAATTAAGCTAAATTTTTCTGTAATTAGTTCCTTCCTTTTGGCTTTTGATTTTTGTTGTTGTTGTTCTTTCAGAGCTAGGACTTAAAAGAAAACACCCCCAAGAAATCCCATAAATGGTGCAAACCACACCAACACAATTCCCTGTTTTTGAAAAGCTTTATGAAAATTCCCAACGTTGTTCAATCATTCTTTGGCCACTCTGTTAATATGATTTTAAACAGATTACATCCCAGACAGTTTTTACGACAACTGCACATGCGAGCAGAGCTGTCCCGCCCTGTTTCCAACTTGGCAAGTTCCTCCATAAAACCAAATAAATACATGCTAGAAAAATGAGGTGGGTACAAAACCCCAGCCGGCTGCTGCCATAATTAATGGGTTGCAGCTCCTCTTGTTCCTTGGATTTTTACTCCAAAACTCAAGAAGCCCCTTCTATCCACTGAACTAACTCTCCGGTTCTGGTGGTGGAGTGGAACAATGCAAAACCAAAAAGCCCAAAGCAATGTTTTCCTAACTAGTCCTTTTGGCCCAAAAGTCCTGTTGCAAAATTGCTATTGGCCATGCAGCTGGGGGACAACCAATCAAAATGCAGACCTAACTGGCAATGCCTTCTCCGCAAAACAAAGCCCCAGGGTTCCTTTGCTTTGAAATCTTGCATGCCTGGTATTCCTGGGGTCCACTTGGAGGTCACCGCAGGGTTCCGGAAGAAGGAAATATCCTAATGACAACTTTCTCTGCAAGAAATATTACCACCAGTGGACGAGTACAAGGAACAGCCAGCCCTGGAGAGTCCCTGGCAGGGAACAGTAAAATGAACCCAAAGTGAGCAACCTAGCCTTTCTACCACATGGGTGGCAGAGAGGGTATCCACTGCAGTTCCCTCTCCAGGTTTCCACAGGATGGGCCAATAAACACCAGAAGGCCTACCTCATCTTAAGAGGATGGTTATAAACCTTGGGCAGGGACAACAGTAGTGCACTTTCTTGTCCCTGGATAATATAACCTGGAATTACATAATTAGAACTATCCAAGGAAAAACGACTAACAAGGAGTCCACAAATTTTCAGCACTTGCTGTTAGGGAGCCCAAGCACTTCACACCCAGTTCTCATTTCAATGATAATGATAACTCTTCCCATCCTGGCCTCCTGTGGAATGCATCTTAAAGGCGCGCCAGTTCTCTGGCTGAAATCTTTCTAAAAGAGGATTAATCTTCCCTACCTGTCAGAGAAGCTGCTCCTTACTCTTGCATACCCAATTCCACTGCCTTCTGAAAGAGAGATTCCAAAGGAAAGAACCCAGTAAAATGCAGCCTTTCCCCGGCTTAAAAAGTTCCTGAAGTTAAGTCTCGGCTAAAGGTTGGGGGCAACAAGTGACTCACTGCAAGTCACACCATAATAGAGAAGAACACGCGGACACCAATTACAGCTGCACTGTGAATAAACAATAGGAACAATGCTTGACAATAAAAATAGAAATGTCAGTGCACATTGCCTCATAAATCTGCAGACTGCTCTCACCAAACACTACCCCTGTAAAATGAGCATCTTAAAACCATGGTGCTTTGTTACACACAAAATACTAAACAGAATTCTTGTCAGCTTTCTAACGACATCATACTGTCAAAGTGCAGTCCCTTTGTCTAGAGTTCCCTTAGTTACAGTGTCCGCCACAGTTCATGGTGTTCAGATTCTCAGGGTGACATTCTTCTCAAATAGACACCAGGACTCAACTTGATCGCATTATTAAACACTGAAAAATTTCAAATGTGTAGTCTTTTGCTTGGTACACAACCATAATAAGAAAAACAAGCTGCCTTACTATACAACACCTTCTGTTTCCACAGACTTCTTATACAACATGTTTTCACTTATTTTCTTCTAGATGGGTCACTATCACCATTTATTATGATCATCGCTCCAGGGATTGGGGCCAGAAGTAAACATTACACTGCCAGGGAGAGGAAGGAGGATCCTAAAAGGAGGGAAACATGGACCCAGCTCAGGTATTTGTCTCCTTAGGGAACAGCCTTTCTATAAAAATGTAGAGTAAAACTCCGATATCATTTTAGAATCTTTTGATGTTTCTACATAGTAAACGACTTTGTGGACAAAACATGCTCAAATTAGACACTGAACACCTAAAATTTCCTGCAATCAGATAACCTTACTCACATTTTAAATAAGAAATTATTATATTCTTTGGACTTTCAGTTAACCTAGCGGTCCAGAAAGAAAAGAATTATATCCTACTCCTTCCCCTATGGAGTATTATTGTATCACTAAAAAAAGGGTTCAAAAATTAAAGAAAATGTCCCTAGGTGGCTTTGTTCATTAGTCCTTACTTTCAACTGGAATATGGCGGTGTTTAAACTACTCCACCCGAAATGCAAGCGACTTTCCTATCCTTCTTACAATCTTGATTAAGCAATGGACGCATCGTCCTTCCTCACCACCCATCTCAAATCCCTCACTACAGCAACAACCCCGAGATGCATCAAAACCTCCCCCCAAGCCACACGGTTTGCAAGGCGGAGTTTTGCTGGGCAATTAACCACCGCGTGGCCGCCAGCAAAGGGTGCGCCACCTCACATCGAGGCAACGTGTTCAAAGCCCCACCCCTTCCCACCCCCAGCAATAGGATCGCTCCATTGTAAAGAGGATTCTTGCCCGAGGCACTGGAAGTAGGGTGCGGAAATCCACGGAGGTCGTTAGGAAGGGCAGTAACATAGAAAGTGGTTTACTTATTTCATCGTGCACTCTGAACGGTTTGTTTTAATGGACTGCGAAATAAATGTAAACCTCCTTCCAGATCAAGTCATCAAGAATGTTGACGTAATCAGCATCTGCTTAAACCCAAGGGGCCCCCAGGAAAGGCCGCTCAGCATGCCGCCTCGCGTCCATTGGGCCGGCCAGAGCTGCAGGGCCGGATACCTAGAGCGCGCGGTTCGCAGCAGGACACGGGAAGAGCTGAGCGCCCCGCTGCCTGCGCCTGCCCCTTAATTCTCACCTACCTGCAGGAATGCGGGGGGAAAGCGCATACCGAAGCCCCTTCAGTGTGCGGACGTCTCACACATTTCCAGGACTTAAAGCTAACCTTCACGGCCTTCAGTCCTCCGGGGCCTAGTGGCCCCGCCCACCGTCCCTCGGGCCAGCAGGGTGCCCCGAATCCCGCAGGGCGGGCAGGCCATAGGTGCCCCCGGCGTCTGCACCTCGAGGATCAACGCCGCCTCCTCCGGGGCCCCCGGGGCGGGTCCCCCAGAGCCGCTTTCCGGATCCACGCAGTGGAGCCCGTACAAGGCCCCCAGAGACAGGGTTGCCCCTAAAGGAAATGCCACCAGGGGGTCGAGCCCCGCCCCTCCAGCCGTTCCCCTTCGTCCGGGTCCTGGGGTCGAGGATGCGGCGGGGCCCCCAACCCTAGTCACAAAAAACGCCACTTGGGCCACCCCCAGACGGTGAGGGAGAGAAACACTTAAAAGCCAACAAAGGGAAAGCCACGCACTTCAATCTGGCGGCTGGAGAGAGCGGGGATCGGGACCCGGGAGCTGCGGTCCCCCAAAGCTCAGCCGCTGCCAAAGCGGCTTCCCCGGGCTACGTCCAGCCCGAGCGCCCACCAACCATCAGCCACCCCTGGCGTTAGGGGCCTCAGAAACAGACGGGGGCACCGGGCTTCGTGTGCCCTGCAGGGGTAACTTCGGGGAAGAAGGATCGAGTAGGCTCCTGAGATCCTCGGGGCACTTCTGCGGACGCTGGTCCGGCCCCGGCGTGCACTCGCGCTCAGTCGCACATTCGCTGGCTCACCACCCGCGGAAAGCCCTGGCGAGGGGCTCCCCGCCACCGCCCACCCCCGGCCTCTGGAAACACTTAGTCGTCCCCAGAGCGCGGCTTATTGGAACCAGCCTCAGGCGGCCGGGGGCGCGGGCCGGGGCGCAGGGCCCAAGCTGGCGCCGGGCGCGGTGCGGATAGCCCTGCCCGGCGCCCCTAGCTCTGGAGGACGGGCGCCAGCGCGGCGGCTAGGACCGAGGCGGCGGAGGAAGGGGCAAGCCGGGAGCCCACCGCCTGCGCCACGAGCGGGCGCGCGGGGGTCTTACCTGAGGTCCCGGGTACGGAGAGCAGGAGCGCGGCAGCTGCCCAGACGGCCGGGGCGCACAGCGTCGCCCGCCGCGGCAGCGCCAAGCCCCGGGCCATGCCGCGGGCCGTAGGGGCCGGGTCGCCCTCCGCCTGCCGCGCTCGGCCTTCAGGCTTCGGGCCGGGGCGCGGGGCTGGGCGCCACCACCCCTTTCTGCAGCGCGTCTGCTCCTCCTTCTCCTGGCGCTTCGCAAGCAGGTCCTCTTCGAGGACCTCTTCGTCCCCCTCCTCTTCGGGCCTGGATGAGGCGCTCGGCTGCCGCTGAGGCGCGAGCTGAGTGGGGAGGCTCCGGGGCGCGGGCTCGGGCGTCCCGCCGGCCGCCGGGACGAGCGCGGGGGGCGGACCGCGGGCGGGCGCGCAGGAGGCAGGGTCCCCTGCTTGCCCGCCCCGAAGGGTAGAGCGAGGCCGGCGCCGGCGCCCTCTGCCGGAGGGACTCGCGGGCAGCGGGCGGGGCGCGCGGGAAGCTGGGGGCAGCCGCTGTGACCTGGCAGTTGCCTCCCGCGCCCGCCCTCGGGTTTGCGCCTCACAACGCTTGGACACAAAGGTGGCGCCTTGGGGGCGTCCAGTCGGACCTCGCGGGCGTCCGGTCGGACCTCGCGGGAGCTGCCTACGCTGCACAGGCGCCCAGAGCAGTTGCCACCCACCTTCAGGGGTCGGAAAACCCGGGGACTTGGGTCACAAATCAGAGACTCCAGGAGACACTTCACCCAGCCAACCTTCCTCTACTGGGGCAAATGATGGAGCCACAAGACCCAGAAACTCAAGGCCCGGGAGGAAGAGAAGCGAGGGCTTGGCAAAGGAGATATTCAAGCGAAGAAAGTGACGGCGTCACCACAGGCACCTTGCCAGGTCCCGTAGGGACAACCAAGTCCCTCCAAGATGCTAAATTGCTGGGAGTGGAGCTGCGTGAAGAGAGTCCGCGGGAGCGCGATGCTATCTGAAGCGCGGCTTTTGGTTTACTGTTAAAAGCAAATTGTGTCATTTTACCCATTAAAGGCAGAACGCTATTTGTTCTCTGCAGAACCCCAGAACATGCAGAATTAATTTGCTTCACTTGTAAAAGACGTTTTGAACGCAATTCAAATAGCATATTTTCTTGCTTATTCTTGGTTTTGCTTAGCACATGCAAAGTTCTGGATTTGGAAGACCTGATCCTCTTGTTTGTAACTGAGGAATTTTCTTTGTTTTTTTTTTTTTTCTCTCTCGGAGGGAAGAGTTGGATTATCCTGCCACTCTGTTTTCTGATATTTATCATTTAACTGATTACCAAGCAGTTCGTTCAGTGTTTTTGCTGGAGCGCTATTCCCTGTTAATTGGTGTGAACTGGGGAGAGACCTGGCCTGCAGGGCCAGACCCAGAGGAGACTGGTGAGCTTGCTGTCTGGAATTGCCCCCCACAGATTCAGACATGGCAGAAAATAAAAGTTCTCTCGCCGTGGTCTGCTGGCAAAATGGCTGGGCCAGCCCAGGCCCCACCCTGTTCAAATTATTTAGGCCTCAAGCTGTCTCTTTCCAATTTGTCTGGAGGAACATCTCATACAATTCTCATTACTGATACGGATTAGGGGGACTGATTGCAGCTGGCCAGGGCCTCGCTGGAAATCCAGAGGGAGAATGGGAGAAGATGCCAGTTCTTGGCTGGGTGGTAAAACCATTATCAAACTTCCTGGACCCCAAGCTCCTCCCTCAGACCATCCTTCTGCCAACACTGGTGCCTCTGAGCTGGGGGCTGCTCTCCAGGGTGTTGTTTGAGGTCTGCCAGGTGTTTATCTTTGGGGTTTTCCTCATTTTACCTTTCCTTGGGGGCCCTTACAGTTGCTTTTAGAATAAGCAAGTTTAAGAGTTGGTCTTGAAGTACTTAGGTCCAGACCCTACTATTCTGGATGGAGTGAAAACCAGACGGAGGTGGCAAAGAAGGGTCCTCTGAGCCCTGCTCTGAAAAAATTGGTCACAGCAAGACTCTGACATTTCTGTAGGACTGTGTACCTTGGAGAAAGAGATCCTGGCACCTCCGGCCATTTCCCAGTTTTCTTGTCAATAACTCCAGCCTGCTTTCCCTCTCTCTCACCCGCTTCTAACCCTCCTCTCCCTCTTGGTTCAGAACTGAAAGATAAACACAATAAGTAAAATTGAAGGGATCAAAGCACAAGCTTTCTCAGTGGTTAGTAAAATGGCTTAGATCCAAGGCCAATTGAAGGTACATATTCCTTTCCACCTACATTAGTTATCCATTGTTTCATAACAAAATGCCCCAAAATATAATAGCTTCACAGTAAACACTGATCAATTCACATAATTCAGCGGGTCAAGAATTCAGGAGAGGCTTAGCTAGGCGGTATGGTTCAGAGTCCCCCAGGAGGTTGCAGTCACCTGAAGCCTTGACTCACAAGGTCATCTAGATGACTCATGCTGGGCAGGCAAGTGCAGAGTGTGTGGCACATGAACCTCTCTGTGGGGACCCTTAAGCCTGCTAACTACAAAGGAGAGTCATGCAGTATCTTTTATACCCTGGCTTTAGACACACAGCACCATTTCTGCAATGCTCTATTGTCACGTGACTGGGCCCTCTTCATCACAGAAGAGATCTAGACAGGAACATGTACACCAGGAGACAGAAATCATTGGAATCCCACATCACCTATATAGGAGGCAGCCACATGGATCCTCATGATAGGCAGCAAGAAGAGGGAGAGAAAAGGTGCACTTTGTACTAGAAAAGGTAACAGGAAAAGTCAGGCGCTTCTTGCGATGTAGAACAAGGCCTGTAAGCACCTGGGAAGGGCATTCCAGGTGGAGTGAAGAGCCCCAGTCAAAGCTTTCCAGCCAGAGACAACTGAGGAATAGCAGGAATATCTTGGAGACCAGGTTGGTTTAAATTGTGTTTTCCCTAAGGAATAGTATTGTTGATCATTTTACATTGTGTAATAGTAATGTTGCATTTTTTACTCATTGACTATTGTGTACCTTCTTTTGTGGAATATCACTTCAAATTTTTGATTAATGACTTTAGTGTGGGTCCTTTGGAGGAGGATGAATGCAAACTAGTGCAGTGGGATTTTCACTCATTCATTAGTTTTCAGTCAAGAAAATCTTCTTCTGCTCTGCTGGAAGTAAACTCTCAAAGAAGATAAATAGCCAAACTTACCCAGAAGAGAAGGCTCCTTTTCCCTACTCTAGGCTCCTTGCCAGTCGAACCCCCTGAACTTACACAAAGCTTGGCATAGTCAATAAAGATGCAAGACAACTGAATCCAAGGACTACTTCTGCTCTCTCCTTCAGCCTTTCTGCAGCACTCTATCCTGGACTCTGCCCTCCTCATCTTTGATGATGTCAAGTACCGTTGGCGTACCCCAACTGTGTTTGAGATGTGCCAGCAGCACGTCTGTGCACACAAGGAAGAGAGGAAGGGAGGACAGCAAGGCTGCTGCCTCTCTCTGTAATGTACAAGTCTTTATAAAATAACACTGGCAGTTTCCATGTTTCCTGCTCAGGGCTACATGAACCTGCTTGTAAGCTCATCCGAAATTACATATCTGTCCCAAACCACAGTGTTTGGAAAGTATATTTTATCTCAATCAATTATTTGTGTACAACTATTTACGCTTTCTTGTCTCCAAAAGTCCAGATTCAGAAACAATAAGTCAAGGATTCCAGTTTTCACCAATAGCTACAAAAGTTAGAAGTTCCCAAAACCTGAGTGTAGTAGTCGTCATAATAAAGAAACCATCTTGAACTCCTAATCTTTTTTTAAGGAAGTGGGGGCTGCAGGAGGAAGCTGACAGGAAATAGTTTTTTTCCTTTGTAGTTCATCATTTGTATGAAGATGACTCCCACCTGGTGGGTGGTGATCTTGGGAGGCCCAGTACTAGTCCAAGCTCTAGTATTAATCTCCTTAGTTACCAAATGTGTGATTTCTTAGCCAACACCAAACGTCTGGCTGAAAATCAACTAGACATCCAAGAACTTCATTCCATTCTGACGCTAACCACCAGAGTTATCCTCAGACCCCACAGGTTTATGGGCTCAGATCCACAAGACTGCACTGACTTCAGATGCCAACTTCATGTACTGATTCCTTCATGCTTGACTTGGACTTCTGTCTTATCCTACGAATGCAAGCGTTCCAACAAACCCCTACTCTAGAACATCCTACAGAACTCTGGAGCACATTTCCACTTACTATTACTGATTTATCATAAATAACACAACCCAGGAATTACCCAATGAAAAAGATGCATAGGGCAAGGTACAGGGTTGAGGGGAATGGATCTTCCATGCTCTCTCCAGGCACATCCACCCCACCCCACCCCAAACCTGGACATGTCCACCAGTCTGGAAGCTCTCTGAAGCCTGTCATCTAGGGGAGCCCATGGAGTCTTCGATGCGTCATCATGATTGATTACATCATTATCCATTGGTGAAGCCAGGAGGTAAGGGTGGGGCTGAAAGGTCCAACTCTCTAATCAAGGCTTGGTCTTTCTGGTGACCAACCCCTAATCTGAAGCTATTTAGGGGTCACAGCCACCAGCAGTCTCAGGAGCATAAATTCAGATAAGGTCTAACAGCTTGCTATAAATGACAACTGACACTAACCCCAGGAAATTCCCAAAATTTCTAGGAAGCTCTGTGCCAAGAACTGGTGACAAAGACCAAATATATATTTCCCATCCTGCCACACATGTGATCAAAAGGTTTTTTTCCTGGTGAGTCAATTAAAATATTAATTCATTCTTTTTTGTAAAAAATCAATAAACCCAAGATGTATTTTTATCATCGTTACTACTTCATGATTATTGTGCTAAAATACTAATATCACTAAGATTTTTGTTCAGGGGCTGGGGGTATAGCTCAGTTGGTAGAGTGCCTGCCTCGCAAGCACAAGGCCCTGGGTTCAATCCCCAGCACCCAAAAAAAAAAAAAAAAAAAAAAAGATTTTTGTTTTTTGTTCAGTGATATCTCATGTCTATGACATCTTTCAAAATCCCTTTTCAAGATAATTTGTTTCTCAGTCTTGAAAGCGATATAGCCTGGGATGGTGG
The DNA here is from genome assembly GCF_902686445.1 of Sciurus carolinensis. NCBI lineage: Eukaryota > Metazoa > Chordata > Mammalia > Rodentia > Sciuridae > Sciurus > Sciurus carolinensis. Next base: position 14,200,450 of record NC_062227.1, read on the forward strand.
TACACACTCGTAATCACAGCTACTCAGGCTGAGTCAGGAGGATCACAAGTTCGAGGTCAATCTCAGCAACTTAATGAGAATTTTTTTGAAAAGAGGGGTGGGGACTGGAGATGTAGCTCAGTAATAATCATTTGTCTAACATGTGCCAGGCCCTGGGTTCAAAGCCAAGTACCACAAAAAAAAAAAAAAAAAAATTTAAAAAACCAATAATTTGGAATTTCTTTCCCCTATGGACCAATGCTATAGTCTAATGTGCACTGTTCCCCAAAGGCATTTTCATTAAAAGCTTAGACTCCAGGTGATGCTGTTGGGAGGTGGTAGAACCTTCAAGAGGTGGGCTTGTGGGAGGTCCTTAGATCACTGGTATGTTCCCCAAAGGGGATTATAGGAACTTGACCTCTTCCTCTCTCTCTCTGGTCCCTGGCTCACAGTATAAGTGCTTTCATTCCACCACACACTCCTTGCCATAGGCCCAAAGCAATGGGGCCAACTGATCATGGACTCCTTGTGAATCAAAACAAAACCTTTTCTCTTCATAAGTTGATTATCTCAGGTATTTGTTATAGTAAAGGAAATCTGACTAACTGATCTAACAATCAATAATCACCTGTTTTATTGAACGGTGCTCAGACATACAACTGCTCTCTTGAATAACACAATCTCTGAAATACGTAGAAAACTAAGGTTCCTCTAGTTAAAGCTACAGTAAACCTGAGACCTATAGTGAGCGACCTTACATTCACCCTACTGGTTTTGATGTATATTAGGAGCTGAACTGTGTTTTCCAAAAAGATGTTAAATGTCTAATACCAGGAACAAATTCCTCCCTAGGGCCTTCCAAAAGAATTCATTCCTGCCAACACCTCACACTTCTGGCCTCCAGAACTGTGAGATAATAATTTCTATTGTTGAAGCCACTCAGTTTTGTGTATTTGGTTGTGGTGGCCCCAGGAAACTAATACTAAGTGATAAGTGGGCATAGAATTTGAGAGAGATGGTCCTCTCAAATTCTACTTCTCATAAACTGTTAAACATTGCACAAAATTGTTGAACACAAATGATCTCAACTAGACTAAACACACATGCACACACGTGCACACGCTACTCTCTCTGTTAGGGGAAGAAGGCCACAGTTCTCTCATCTGCAGGAGGGTATGACTGATGGTCCATTGACCCCCTTGTAGATATGAATTCTTGAACTGAATCCACCATAAGGGACCTCATCAAAGGGACCCAGAACACCTAGAAAAAAAAAATGGATCCTCAAACTTTGGCAAGTAGAGCAGTGGTGTATAGTTCTGCAGAGGGATTGGAAGTCCTCATGCTTAAGAAATCCTGCTACGCTGGGTCATGAGATGCCATTGCTGTACATGCCAGCCATGGGACTCTCGCCTCCGCCTCCTGAGCCACTGGGATTACAGGCATACTCCACTGTGCCCTGCTCTCTCCATTTTTATTGGAATTTCTCTTTTTAGGGGACTTATAGTTGAAACCCAGCTGTGTGCCTGATAAGGAGGTTGTTGTGGACATGAGAACAACCTTGTCTGCTGCAGAAAGTTGTGTACTAACACCAACATGTTACTCTTCTGGGAGGCTGAGACATAGAGCAGCCCCAGGAGGGAGGGAGCGGAGGAAGAAACAGGGGAGACTTAGCATACACACCTGCTTGTCTCTTCTACAACAGACAGTTAACAGAAAAGTCAGCACAACTCACCAGGACATATATGAAAGGCAAACACTTGATTTGATCAGTAATCAGGGAAATGCAAAATGAGTGAAATCCTATTTTTGTACTGGCAAACATTTTAAGGGAACTCAGTGTTCCCAATCACTGTGAATGGAAATGTATAGTGGTATACATCCATTTTGTGCCTTAGTTTACCCACGTCGGAGCTGACCTACTGTGCAGGGGCACAGTGGCAGAGTGCTTAACAGTGATAGCCTTTAAATTTACCTGGTTCCAATACGACTTCTATTCACATGACCTTGATTTTTATTTATTTATTTATTTTGGTCAAGTTTAGTTGAATACTTGATATGTTAGACTCTTAGGGAAAAAATTATCAGTTGGATATGATTTAGCCAAATGCAGTGGCACATGCCTGTAATCCCAGCAATGCGGAAGGCAGAAACAAAACGATCAAAATTTGAGAACAGGCCTGGGCAAATTAGCAAGACCCTGTCTCAAAGGAAAAATAAAATGGTTTGGAGATGTAGCTCAGTGGTAGAGTGCACCTGGATTTAATTCCCAGTAGTGAGGAAAAGAGAGAGAGAGAGAGAGAGAGAGAGAGAGAGAGTAAGGAAAATGATAGAATGCTTACCTAGCATGTGTGAGGGGCCCTGGGTTCAATCCTCAGCATCACATATAAATAAGTAAAATAAAGGTCCATCAACAATTAAAAAAATATTTTAAAAAAGAGAAAGTCTTGCTTAATAAACTCATTAGCTGAACTGAACAGAGGGCATGGTGTGTAAGTGACATACTGTAGCACAAATTCTCAATCTTTTAGCTCACTTGCATGCAGATCAAACTTTGAGAAGCGTCAATTTAAATCTTCTTTGTCTTATGTTTGCCTGTTTGATTAATCAGAAAAACACTCGTTTGAGAACTCTGGTGATTTTGTAAATTTGTTCCGATAATTATGTCAGGTTTTGCTTGCTTCCTTGCTTTTTTTGGTACTGAGGATTGAACCCAGGGGAGCTTAACCACTGAGCCATATCCCCAGACCTTTTTATTTTTTATTTTGAGACAGTGTCCTGCCAAGTTGCTCAGGACCTCACTAAGTTGCTGAGGCTGGCTTTGAACTCGTGATCCTTCTGCCTCAGCCTTCCAGGCCACTGGGATTACAGGCGTGCACCACCGCTCTCGGCTGCTTTCTGTATTTCTTAGCAGTGTTGTTAAGTTCATATAAGTCTATGATAATTTGATCTACTTACACTACACTTTGTTTTGGCATGATGTGGGGTAGACACTGATAGTGGTCAACATCATTTATATTCTTTTGTTACTTCTTAGCACAGATATTCCAATTTTACAGTAGCAACATACTCAGCTAAAAATGTGTATATGGTTTCCCCTGCATATGGAGGGGCTGCATGTATAACTTCTGATATAGGCATTTCCTTTCTTCTAGTCTGGAGTGCAGGAGTGAAACTGGGTGAAAGGTGGTCATTTTAGAATTTCAAGGGAGGCCTGAGGATGGCAGAAGGCCGAGAAAGGAGGCTGTGAGTGACTGACAGCCTAAGCCTGAGGCAGTTCTGGCCTACCTGGCAATAGGCTATTTATTTTATTAAAACAAAGTCTTTTTGTGGAAGTCAACACTGCAGGGTTTCATTAACTCCACTTGAAATCCTAGTTGACACAATATAAAATGACCCAAGTGTCTATTTTTATGCTCTTTTACATTTCCCTCCTTCTTTTTAGTTATACATGACAGCAGAATTCATTTTGATGTAATTATACAAACATGAAATATATCTTATTCTAATTAGGATCCCATTCTTATGGATGTACATGGTGGTGGGATTCCCTATGGTGTATTCTTATAAGAACTTAGGAAAATTAGTTTGCATTGTTTTTCCTTTTCCTTCTCCCTTCCCTTCATTCCCCTTTGTCTAATCATCTGAATGTTTATTCTTTCCCTCTCCCCCATTATTGTGGGCTAGCTTCCACATATCTGTAAAAACATTTGACCTTTGACTTTTGGGAACTGGCTTATTAAGCTTTGCATGATAGTTTCCAGATCTATCCATTAAGCCATTCTTTTTTATGACTGAGTAATACTCCTTTGTGTATATATATACCATATTTTCTTTATCCATTCATTTGTTGAAGAGCACCTAGGTTGGTTCCATAACTTAGCTATTGTGAATTGAGCTGCTATAAACATGGATGTGGCTGTGTCACTGTAGTATGCTGATTTTAAATCCTTTGGATATAAACTGAGGAGTGGGATAGTTGGGTCAAATGGTGGTTCCATTCCAAGTTTTCTGAGGAATTTCCATACTGCTTTCCAGAGTTCCACCAGCAATGTATAAGTGTACCTTTCCCCCACTTCCTCACCAACATTTATTGTTAATTTTTTTCTTGATAATTGCCATTCTTCCTGGAGTGGAAGAAATCTCAGTATGCTTTTAATTTGCATTTCTCTAATTGCTAGAGATGTTGAACATTTTTTCATATATTTGTTAACCATTTGTATTTCTTCTCAGAATTATCTGTTTAGTTCCTTTGCCCATTTATTGATTGGGTTATTTGGTTTTTTGGTGTTAAGTTTTTGAGTTCTTTATAGATCTTGGAGATTAATGCTCTCTCTGAGGTGCAGGTGGCAAAGATTTTCTCCCATTCAGAAGGTTCTCTCTTAATTGTTCTTGATTGTTTCCTTCACTGTGAAGTTTTTTTAATTTAATACCATCCCATTTGATTACTGATTTTACTTCTTGTTCTTTGGGAGTCTCATTGAGGAAGTTGGTTCCTAAGCTGACATCATGAAGAGTTGGGCCTATATTTTCTTCTAGTATGTTCAGTGTTCCTAATTTCTAGGTCTTTGTTCCACTTTGAGTTGAGTTTCATGCAGGGTGAGAGAAAAGTGTTAAATTTCATTCTACTACATGTGGATTTCCAGTTTTTCCAGGGTCATTTGTTGAAGAGGCTATTTTTTCTCCAATGTGTTTATGGCACCTTTGTCTAGTATGAGGTAACTGTATTTATGTGTGTTTGTCTCTGTCTTCTATTCTGTACCATTGGTCTACCTGTCTGTTTTGGTGCCAATACCAAGTCGTTTTTGTTACTGTAGCTTGGTAGTATAGTTTAAGGTCTGGTATTGTGATGCTTCCTGCTTCACTTCTCTCACTAATGATCCCTTTGGCTATTCTATGCCTCTTATTTTTTCAGATGAATTTCATGACTGCTTTTTCTATTTCTATGAAGAACATCATTGGAATTTTTATGGGAATTGCATTGAATCTGTATAATGCTTTTGGTAGTATGGCCATTTTGACAACATTAATTCTGCCTACCCAAGAACATGGGCGATCTTTCCATCTTCTAAGGTCCCTCTCAATTTCTTTCTTTAGTGTTCTGTAGTTTTCATTGTAAAGGTCCTTCGCTTCTTTTGTTAGATTGATTCCCAAGTTTGGGGGTGGATTTGAGGCTATTGTGAATGGGATGATTTTCCTAATTTCTCTCTCAACTGATTTCTTTGTCGGAATATAGGAACACAATTGATTTCTGGGTGTTAATTTTGTATCTTGCTACTTTGCAGAATTCATTTATAAGTTCTAGCAATTTTCTTGTGGAGTTTTTTGGGACTTCTAAGTGTAGAATCATGTCATCTGCAAACAAACATAGTTTTAGCTTTTCTTTTCCTAGTCATATCCTTTTAATTTCTTCTGTCTCATTTCTCTGGCTAACATTTCCAGGACTCTTGAAGAGAAGTGGTGAAAGACGACATCCTTGTCTTGTTTCTGTTTTTAGAGGGAATACTTTCAGTTTTTCTCCAATTAGAATGATGTTGGCCTTGGGTTTGTAAATATGTAGCTTTTACAATATTTGGGTAAGTTCCTTCTGACCCTATTTTTTCTAGTATTTTGAGCATGAATGGGATGTTGTATTTTATCAAATGCTCTTTCTGCATCTGTTGAGATAATAATCAAGTGATTCTTGTCTTTAAGTCTTTTTATGTGGTGAATTACATTTATTGATTTCCTATTTGTTGAACCAGCCTCGCATCCCTGGAACAAAGCCCACTTGATCATGGTGCACTGTCTTTTTAATGTGTTCTTGTATGCAGTTTGCCAATATTAAGACTTTTTGCATGTATGTTCATGAGGGAAGTTGGTCTGAAGTTTTCTTTCCTTGATGTGTCTCTGTCTGGTTTTGGTATCAGGTGATGCTAGCCTCAAAAGAATGAGTTTGGAAGGGTTTCCTCCTTTTCCATTTCTTGAAATCATTTGAGGAGGATTACTGTTAGTTCTTCTATAAGTGTCTGGTAAAACTCAGCTGAGCATCCATCTGGTACTGGGCCTTTCTTGTTGGTAGGTTTTGCTCTTTAATTCTTTTTCTTTTTGATTTTTGTTGAGTTAAAATTTTATTTACTATTTTTTGTTTGAAAGTCATACATCGTATTTCTATTTTATTGGATATTCTTTTTTAAAAATTTTTGTTACTTGTCAATGGATCTTTTTAAAAATTGTTTATTTATATGCAGTACTGAGTATCGAACACAGGCAAGCACTGAGTATCGAATGCTAGCTCTACCACTGAGATATTCTTAACAAATATACATAAATTTAAGTCTGAGACACACTGAGTAGTCTGTTCTTCTGAATAAAATTAGCATTTTACTATATTTTAACTTTCTTCCTAACTATTCTGTCCCATATGGCATGGGCTGGTATTTTGTTTCTAGCTTTCATGAAATAAAAAATTTTTTGTCTTTGTATTATTTTATAATCAGCATTTATTAAGATGTTTTTGAATTTTTAAAAGAAAATTCTAGTGAAATTGAGTTACTAGCTTGAGGTACAGTTCTATTAATTTTAATTCTCATGTAGTTTCTGTCCGGGTCTTAAGCCCCCTTGCTCTTCTTGACCAGCCACAAGGGAAGGGGACACTCCCCAACAAGGTCAGACCAGGATAGGTAGGCCCAACTGGCCGCCCACATGCAGCCCTCTGGGCGAAGGACAATCAGAGGTGTCAGGGAGACCAGTCACAGCAGGAACTCGTTTATTGAGGAAGTCACACAGCTTTTATTTAGGGTGGAGGCTAGGCGGGAACCAATCAGCTTAAAGGTCAGCAAGGCACGAGGGGTTCACGCAGGCGAGAGTCCCATAGGACTATATGGCAAGCACGAGCTGATCACGTTCGCCGAACTGTTGTTAACCAATCCCTGACAGCGGTCAGATTTATCGTCATTAACTTTTGAAACCGCCTTTGAGGCCTTGATCTTGCTCACTCGCCAGGGAGTAAGGAGTCAGCCTGAGTTAGTTAATGTGTCATTAGTCCCAACAGTTTCCAGTAATTCCCATCCCAATCAGAATTCAGAACAGTTTCATAACCTCGAACAACCCCCTTGCACTGCTCTTTGATAGTCACAGAGCTACCTACCCTTCATCCCTGACAACCAGTCCTGACCAGTCCCGGTCACCATAGTTTACCCTGTGGAGCATGTCACATGGATAACATCATACAACATGTACCCTTTGGAAACTGACTTCCTTTGCTCAGCATAATGCCTTTGAAATTTATTCTGGTTGTAACACGCATTCATAGTTTTTCCCCTTTTATGGCTGAATAATATTCTAGACTCTCCATTTATTCATTCACCTGTTGAAGGACAGTTTGGCATTTCCATGTTTGGAAACCATGAACAGCGTGCTATAAGTACCTGTGTACTGGTGTTTGTAAGGACACGGATCCTCAGTTCACCTGGGTAAACACCCAGAAGTGGGATTGCTGAGTTGTTTGACAAGTGACCATTGCACATTCCCGCCAGCCACATAGGACAGGTGCAGATGCTCCCCATCTCATGCCCACTCGGTCTTGTTAGGGTTTTTTATTGGAGTCATTCTAATAGGTGTGCAGTTATTTCTTGTTGTGGCTCTAATTTGCATTCCTGTCAACTACAATATGTCTTTGCATGTGTTTATATTCCAACCTAATCGTCTATTTGGCAGTGTCTATTCAAGGCCCGTGCTGTTTCTTCAACTAGGTTGTTAAAAAATAATCACTTGATGAGAAATTCTTGAGACTTCCAGGCATGTTTTGTTACTTTCATGCCTGCCCACTCCTTCTTGCTTCTCTTTTCTTTTCTTCCTCCTAAAATACATCCCTGGTAGGACTTTTTGTGAAGAGCTAACAGTCTAACAATAAATATATATCAATGTTGATGAATATTATCTTAGAACCATCCGCTTATTTTAGAATTATATCTTAGCTAGGTATGGAATTTGAAGTTCTCCATTATGTGCTCTAACACCATAAATATGAGATCCTGTTGTTCAGTGGTATTTTTGAGAAATTGGATGTAAATTTAATGGTCAATCTTTCATAGCTGATTTGTCTTTGTCTTTTCTCTCTGATGGCTTTAGAATTTTCTCTTTATCCTACAGCTTTGCTCTCATGTTTCTTTTTTCCTTTTTTTTTTTTTTTTTGGTACTGGGGATTGAACTCAGGGGCACTCAACCACTGAGCCACATCCCGAGTCCTTTTTTATATATATTTTTTTCTGGTGGTGCTGCAGATAGACCCCAGAGCCTTGTTATGCAAGGCAAGCACTTGACCAACTGAGTCATATCCCCGACCCTTTTTTTTGTTTTTTACTTAGAGACGGGAGTCTCCCTGAGTTGCTTAGTGCCTCACTAAATTGCAGAGGCTGTCTTTGAACTCTCGGTCCTCCTGCCCCAGCCTCCCAAGTCGCTGGGATTACAGACATGCACCACAACACCCAGCTCATGTTTCTTAATATGAATTTATCTTCATTTATTCTCTTGGAGACTTGGCAGACCTTTTCAGTCTGAAGATTCCTATCTTCATTTCTGGACATTTCCTAGTCGTCACCTTTGGATCTCACCCATTATCTCTATTCTTAGAACACTTCTGCAAAGACCTCTGTGCACATGCTATCTCCATTCCTCCCAATTTACCTTTCATATCATCCCTACCTTCACGTGGATATTGAGTTCTGCATTCTAAAAGAGTTTCTCCACCCTACCTGCAAAGTCTTCAATTCTTTTTTCAACTCTGTGAACCTTATTATTAAATATGTATAAGTTGCTATTTTTATGGCCATATTTATTAGTTCCAAGATTCCATACTTTTTGTATCTGGAGTTGTTTTTGGTTCACAAGTGCCACGCATTTGTTTTTTGAACTATTCCTTTCTCTGTACTTTTGAACATTTCTGACATACTGATTTTATATCTTCCTCTTGTGGCTCTGTGGTCAAGTGCCAATGCTCTTGCTTGTTATACCTGTAAAGAAGCTGTTGTCCCATGGAAAGGAGCCACTCGGGTGGGTGCAGAAGAAGATCATTTCAAAAGAGGTCAGAAAGATATAAAGGACTTTCTGCATGTTTATTAAAATCATTGAGAAGTAAAACAGGGGTAGTGTTACAGCAAGTGACTGTAAGCCAGGAGCTAAAATCTCCAAAGACCAGAGGGAGATGACTTGGCAGTCAGGGGTTGACAGTAGGAGGGTGGGGAAGCAGAGAGAGGAGACGCATGGCAGGAGAGTCAAGGCTGGAGTTTTGGGACACTGAATAATGTGGAAGCAGCATTGCAAGGGACACCTCCAAGCCCAGTGGAGCAGGGTTTTCCTAAATGGCTGCGTGGGAAAGAATCCTGTTTCAATCCACCAGTTGACCTGCACCCCATGCAAACACTGTTAGTCAAATTGGCTCAAAATCACCTGACTGTGCTGACCCAGGTCCCAGTCTTCCCCTCATCGGTTTGCTCTCCTGCCTCTTCTCTCTCCACAAAACCCCAACATGGACTCTGCCTCCTTGCTTTTAGCTGAAACCTTTCTTCTTATTTCATGGAGAAAAACACCTAAGTACTCACTCTGTGCAGTTGTTCCTAAGTCATATTTTCTCCTTCCTCTTAAAATGGTGGTGTTTGCCTCACACCTGACCAGGGCAGAAGTCGCCAGAGCACATCAGCTCAGGACCATCGACACTCTCCCCGTGCTATCTCCTGCAGTGCCAATTTGCTGCTTTCCTGGATTAATTCCCACATCAATCAAACATGCTGCTATTTCTTCCTTATTAAAAATGTCCTGTGTAATCCCCTCCTGCAGCTACTGCTCTGGGTTAGAGCCAACAACTCAGACCTGCCCATTCTGTTCCAGCTGACCTCTTGATGCACTCTGAGCCTATGTCTTTTGAATAACTTGCATGGCTTTATTTGTATTCTCTATTTAGTAAGGTATCATCCTTACACTTTCTTTTATTTCTTTAAATGTAGAAGTTTCCCTACTCCTTGTACATACTTAAAGTTGCTGATTTAAAGTCTTTGGTCTAGTAGGTTCAAAGTCTGGGTTCTTCAGGGACATTTTCTACTGATTGAGTTGTTTTTTCGTTGGTTGGTTGGTTTGGCTTGGTTTTGTCCCATATATGAACCATGCTTTCTTATTTCTTTGTGTGTCCCATAAGTTGTTGTTTTTGATGAAAACTGGACATCTAAATAACATAACGTGGCAGCTCTGGAAATCAGATTCTCCTCCCCCTCAGGATTTGCCCTTGTTATTGCTTGATGTCTTTTTGATTGTTTGTTTGTTTGTTTTCGATACCAGAGTTTTAACCTAGGGGTGCTTAACCACTGAACCACATCCCCAGCCCCTTTTTATTTTTTATTTTGAGACAGGGTCTCACTAAGTTGTTTAGGGCCTTGCTAAGTTGCTGAGGCTGACTTTGAACTTGTGATCCTCCTGCCTCAGTCTCTTGAGCTGCTGAGATTACAGAATTGCGCCACTGTGCCCAGATGCTGCTTGTTTTGTCATTTGTGTGTTTAGCAATTTTTCTGAACTAAATCTGTCTAAACTTTAATTTGCCCTATTCCTATTCCCTCCTTTCCAGCTTCACAGAGGCCTGAACACTGCCCGCTGAAGTCTCCAGAAAGGGCAGAGTAGCTTTAGACCGAAATACAACACATGTGATGGAACCTAGGGTGACAGCACTAGGAGGTAGGGCCTTTGCAGGTGATAGGTCATGAGGTCAGAGCCCTCCTGAATGGGATTATTCAAGAGGTCTCAGAGAGCTGCCACACCCCTCCTGCTGTGTGAGGACACTGTGACAAGCCTTCACCCATGAATCAGGAAGTGGGCCTTCACCAGACACTAGAGCTGCTGGCACCTTGCTCTAGGATTTTGTAGGTTCCAGAAACGTGCAAATAAATTCCAGTTGTTTGTAAGCCCCTCCGTCTATGGATTCTGTGATAGCAACCTGAATGAACTAAGTATTCTTCGCTGCGTGTGGCCACTGAAGTCTCTGTTTGATTAGCTTGGTCATTGGCTAGTGATCAGACAGAGCGTTCCTTAAACACCTGGAACTAGTCTCCCATCCTTGCCGAGGAGCTGTGTGTGCACACTGGGGCATTCCTTCAACAGTCAGAGTTGTCAGCTCTGCCTTCACCTTCCCTTCCTGCTGACACAGCCTCAAGGTCTATCAGAGGAGAGAATCTGGGGTCTCCTCCTTTGGGAGCATGTATTTGGCCCTATGTGTGCACATGACCTTTCAGAGTCTCTGGAATATGTTTCTGAAGACCCTGTGGATACCTCATCTTTTCCTTTCAAGCATTTTTGCTAGCTTATTGTTTACCCCAACTAGGTAGTGGTCAAGTTGGTTAGTCGCCTCCGTGTGTTTTCAGCAAACGCCTCTGCAAGAAAATTTTCCTTGCCATGTAAGCTCTGAAAACAGTAAAGAACAAACAAACAAAAAACAACCAGTGACCCACCATTTGATCCAGCTATCCCACTCCTTGGCCTATACCCAAAGGACTTAAAATCAGCATACTACAGAGATACAGCCACATCAATGTTCATAGCTGTTCAATTCACAATAGCCAGACTGTGGAACCAACCTAGATGTCCTTCAATTGAAGAATGGATAATGAAACTGTGGCATATATATACAATGGAAAATTATGGCATTTGCAGGCAAATGGATGAAATTGGAGAATATGATGCTAAGTGAGATAAGCCAATCTCAAAAAACCAAAGGACGAATGATCTCGCTGATAAGTGGATGATGACACATAATGGGGGGTGGGAGGGGGCAAGACTGGAGGAAGGAGGGACTCTATAGAGGGAAAAGAGGGGTGGGAGGGTTGGCGGGGAAGGAAAAAATAACAGAATGAATCAAACATCATTACCCTATGTAAATGTATGTCTACGCAAATGGTATGCTGTTACTCCATGTACAAACAGAAACAACATGTATTCCGTTTGTTTACAATAAAAATAAATTTAAAAAGTCAATTAAAAAAAAAAACCAGCATTTTGAATGGGATCTTCCAGGAAACTACTACAGAGGTCAAAGAAGTGCAGTTCTTTGGGAGTGGGAATTTGAAGAGGCTCCACCTCTACTCTGCCCTTTCTGGAGACTTTAGCTGGCAGTGTTCAGGCCTCTGTGAAGCTGGAAAGGAGGGAATAGGAATAGGGCAAATTAAAGCACCCTGTAGTTTGCAGTTCTTACTGCCACTTGGCTGGTCTTTTTGCATAAATGCTCTCTGGATTGAAATAAGCTGTTGGTTAATTTCCAGAGTTCTTAGAAAGATGATGCTGGAAACTTTGTTAGCTTTTCCATGACTTTTATGAGGCAGAGAAATTTTAGAGGTCATCACCCCACGGTTCCCACTGACCTTAAACCCATTTCTGTCAGTAATTCACCTCTACCTCTCTGCAGAAGCTGCTCTAAACAAGGTCTTCAATGACTTTCCTTTTTCTAAATCCAAAATGGATTGAAGAGAGATCGATGGAGTGGAGGGAGGGCAGCGGGGCTTGGACGGGGCCGGGGTGAGGTGTGCTGGGGATTGAATTAAATCAGGTTGAGTCCCACACCTTTGTGGCAGTGTCAGGGTGTATTCTGTGTTGGTTAAACTCAAAAAGAATAAATAAAAAATAAATTTAAAAAGAGAAAAAAAAAAAAGATCAATTTGAAGTCCTCATCTTCTTTGATCCATTAGCAGCAATTGACCCTCTCCCTTGACGCACTTCCCTAGTTTGGCCTCCTATGGATTATGCTCCCCTGGTTTTCTTTTTCCATTTCCTTTACCCAACATCCCTTCTAAACATGGGAATAGTTCATTCCCTGGTGGTCGTATGCCATCTCATGCCAACTAGATACCTACACTCCCAAATGAAAATCTCCAGCCTGGAACCCTGCCCTGCACTCAATATCACATGAGCCATGACACACTCAGCATTCCCACTTGTGTTTTGAGAGGCATGTCAAAGTTTGAAATGTGCGTAGGCTCTAGGCAATCTTTCTCCTTTCAGTATAGATATCACCGAGGCCAGTGACCTTGAGTCATTTTTAACTCGACTCGTCTTACTTGTCACATCAAATTATGCAGCAAACGTGTTGGCTTCACCTTCTGAATATACCCCTAACATAACCTAGACCATGATCCAAGCCTCCACCATCTCTCAGATGAACAGCCTCCAACGTGCTCTCTCTGCTTCTGTCTTTGCTGTGCTGTTTAATCTCATATATCGACTGAGAAGGTACATCCAACTTACAACTTTTCCTCCTCTCCACTGACTTTCCCTACAATTGTTCCCATCTATAGGAAAAGCCAACTCCCTCCCATTGCCCAGCAGACTGTGGAGTCTGGCCCTTTGCTCTCAGGTACCCACACCCCATGAAACTCCCTGTGCTTCTATCACTCGTCCTGTCCATATGGGCTTTTTTGGCCTTCCCACCAGGATGAGCACTGTCCCCCACTGTCTGGGACACTCTTCTCTAACATACTGTGTGGCACGCTGCTTCAACCCCTTCAGGTCCTGTTCAATGTCACCTCCTCGGTGGATCCTTCCTTAAACACCCTAGTTCCAAACCTAACCATTCTTATCTCCTGAACGTGCGGAACCACAGTCTATATATTTTTATCGAGTGTTTATTCAATAGTCAACTCCCCCTACGAGCAGTCCAGTGGTCTGGAGAGTCATAAGACCCATGCAGAGAGCCCAGTATCCTCACTGCTAGCATGGCAGCCTCAGAGATGGAGTCCCATCTGGCCTCTTGAAGTGACTGCAACACCTTCCTTGGAGTCTGTATTCCCTGCCATGGGATGACCGTCTCAAATTGTCTTTTACTTCCGAGCCAGAGCTCTGACATACCACAGATATGCTCAGAGTTCCTTTGCTGGCTCACATGGTAACTCCTTCTATCCTGCTGCACAAGAATGCATGATTTACACATCTCTTAGGGGGTGTAGATTATACAAGTGATGTATTACGCCATGAATTCCAACCCTGCTCCTGTCAGTATTCATTTCAGTGTCTGATGCCATATCATAAAAATAATATGAATGATAACTAAAATTTATGGGGGTTAGTTGAAAATAAGATTGATAACTTGTTGAAATAATAAAACACAAAGTGTTTTTCTTCTTAAGGATAAAAAGAAATTTAGTATTCACATGGGATGGAAACTAAATCATTCTTGTTAAGTCCTGATCTAACCAATGTAGCAAAATAATATAACGAGGGGTGCCATCCTCAAAATTGATTATACTCTGAACTTAAACATTTCCTGCATTGCCGTATATAGTAATTCTCACTGCCCTGTGGTAAATTGATGACTTTATAATGAAGTGATCTTAAATAAATGAGTGTCTGTACAGTCCATAGAATGGTAACTAGTAAACTATTAGTACCATATGTGTAAGCACTTATTATGAGTTCCAAAACCCAAAGCTATGTGTCACATTATGTATTTATTTTTCACATGAAAAAGTAGGTTATTGTAACATCACTCTGTAAATCTGTCAATTCTTTTTGAATTATCCTACAGAATTTAAATTTCTAAACAAGCGAATATCAGTCTCTATAACCCACTGAAGCACAAAATTTCTGGAGTCCTTTCTTATTCTTATTATTAAAGTTGAAAAGGTCCTGAAAGCCATGAAGTGAGATGACCACTGGGGGTTATGTCCACGCATGACTGGGCCATTTCTTGCTCTGACCTCACAAGGAGCCATTGTGAGGAAATCTCAAGCGGCAGGTGTGTAAGAAGCTGGCTGCTTCCGGGCATTTATCCATAAGTACAGGAAGCTCTTGGTGCTGACCTGTTGGATTCCCAGACTGTTAATACATTTGATGGTTGGTGGTTGTGGTCTTTTCTTTAAATTTTTTTTTTAGTTGTAGATGGACACAATGACTTATTTATTTATTGTATTTTCTTGTCATGCTGAGGCTCGAACCCACTGCCTCACACATGCTAGGCAAGTGCTCTGCCACTGAGCTACAACTCCAGCCCTGGTTGTGGTCTTTGGATACTGTACTGTTGTGTTGTTGTTTTTTATTTGGATTTTTTTTTGTTGATTTTCGGTCTTGGTTTCTTGTGTGACTTATTTTTATTTTACTTTATTTTAAGATAGCATCCTTAGCTGGTATTCCTACTTGGGATGTGCAGTGAAGGTAATCAGAGCAGTATTTTGCTACAGGGTCCCAGCTCCTGCTATGAGACCACCTTCATGGACAACTATCAGGTCTTGCGGGACATCAGGCAGGGTGGCTTTGACCAGGTGAAAGTAGCCCACCATCTCCTCACAGGGACAAAAGTGGTACTGAAAGTTCTGCTAAAGGTAGAGCTGAACATCCCCCAAAGGCTAAAATAAGACAAAGAACTACAAGAAAAATTACAGAGAAATACCCTGCTGAACTAGAGGCAATCTACTCTGAGCAATGATTAGTTAATCAATTATTAATTAATTATTAATAATTTAGTCAAATTCTATAAATATAAAAAGGATAATACAACTAGACCAAGGAGGGCTTTCCCGAGGGGTGTGAGTTTTGCCACAGATTGTCAGTGGTGTTCTGTTCCCGCACCAGCCTGTCAGGGTGCCTTCTCATTTCGGCTTGCAGATCATGAACAGGTATCCTCAGTCATTTTAGTGGTAGGTTTTGAATTTTTGTGCATTTCCTGGCAATTTCACAGGTTAACTAACTGAAGTGCTAAAGTGCCATCTACTGCATAAGAAGGCTGTGATGTGCTTTAGGGAGAAAATACTGTGTTGGAAGCTTCACTGAGGCATGACTAATGGGCTACTAGCCATATCAGCATGAGTGAATCAACAATATGTATTAAATAAGTGTTCCTTAAACAAGAAACAAATAAAACGAGGTCACGTAGTGATTTGTTGACAAAAATGTTATGACCAGAAGTTCGCAAGAACCTAACTCTGTGCTTCCCCAAAGGCAAATGGTTCAGTATTTGCTAATTCACTTTCTAGAACAAAACTACCCCAATAATTATACTTGACTATATGTGTGTATAAATTCACATATCATTTCCAAACATAAGTAGCATCCATAATTACCTTGTTTTCCAATGTGATTTTTCCAAACTAACGCCTCATGATGACAATTTCATGTTGGAATATGGTCCTTTAAAGTAAGGCCAGGCAAGTATGGTCTGTGAGTCAAACAAATCCAGTCAGCACCCTTTTGAATGAAATATGAATACCCCCTTTCATGTTCGTTTTGTCTCTGACTGCTTTTGCCTCACAATGGCAGAGTTGAGTAGTTGCAACTGAGTCCATTCTCCCCAAACCCCCCCAAACCTAAAATACTTACTACCTGATTTTTTTTTCAGAAAAGCAGAAAACCTTACCAACCTCTGCTCACAATGAAACAGAGGATTCCCTGGTGTAGATATTCACACTCTACTCCAGCTGTCCTTTATGTGAAGCCATATCCTGTCTCCTTCTCCCTCTTTTATTCTTAAATGTGATTGGTATTTTTAGTATTGCACTGCTTACCTTCAATGTGAATAAATGCAATATTTCTGTCAGAAAACTTCTCAGGAATTGCCCATTAAATGTGCATATGCATCTGAATATTTGAGAGATGTAGAACAGTCTTCCAAAGAGATTATGCAATTATACTTCTCAAGAGTATACAGGTTGTATATCAGATAACAGCATTTTCATTAGTGACAGACTGCTATAATCTCATGTGGTCCCATTGAGATTATAAAGAGCTAGAAAATTCCTATCGCCTGGTTAACCATAGGCAATGTAATAGTATGGCATAGTGTTCATGATGATGTGTGTGCTAGGTATAGAGTACATAGTACCTTGATAAGAATTGTAAACTACTATGTTACTGGATTATGCATATATTACTGCATCTTTTTTCATTATTTTACAGTGTGCTTCTTCTATCTATAGGAAAAATGCCTACTGTAAAACAGGATACCATGTCTTGCTACTGGCAGCCCTATGCATCTCTGTTGAGCCACTATCTTAATGGCATACAGAGGCCATGCTGAAGGATTGACATGCACCACCTAGGTCTGTGTGAGTGTACTCCAGGATATTCACACAATGATAAAATTTCCTTAGGGGCTGGGAATATATCTCAGTTGGTAGAGTGCTTGCCTCAAATGCACAAGGCTCTGGGTTCAATCCCCAGCACCACCAAAAAAAAAAAAAAAATTGCCTAACAACACATTTCCCAGAATACCACTATCATTAGTTGTCATGTGGCTCAATTACCCTTTGCCATTGCCCAAATTCAAGGTTATAAAAATAAATGAAGCTTATAAAAATGGATGATAAATGGTGTCTCCTTGCTGTTTCACTCTGCTTCTGAGGAAAAATCTCTTTTGAAAATTTCCTATATTCATAGTTCCATTGCTGCCACTTATTCAAATATGATGTTTTGTAATTCTGAGAATCAATACATTTATATTACCTCCTTTATCTCTCAAGACACACACACAGTACCATATTGTTGTTGTATTTTTTGTTGTTGTTGTTTATTTGTTTCTTGGCTTGTCCTTGTTCCTTTTCTTACCTATTTTTCTTGTATTTCACTGAAATAACTGAATGTTTCAGTTCAAGATTACATTTTTTAAAAAAATTGTACTTCTACTATTTAACTTAACAACTGAAGTCCACTTTACAGCCTTATCACCCAAGTTTTAGTTACTATATGTCTTCTTAGCATGCCTTTCTCTCTCTCTTTCTCTCTCTCTCTCTCTCTCTCTCTCTCTCTCTCTCTCTCTCTCTCTCTCCTTTTTCCTGAATTTCTTTTCCATTTTGTTGAAAGATATCCTCAAGTAACTTTTTCAGAAAGGATACAACAATGTGTAGCGGTTGTGGTTATCTGGCAATCCAACATCTGTTTCCCCTGCCTTCTTTCTTTCTTTTGTTCAGTTCTTCACCCATCTCCTGCTGAGGTCACAACTCAGAGAAGCTCCCCACCCCCAGTTTGTGGATTCATCTAAGTGTTCAGGTGGGCACACACCAGCCTGGGTCAGTCCCATCAGACTGAAGAGAGACAAATGTTCCATTCCTGGAAGAAACAGTTTACCCTTTCTGTCCTGATGCATGCAAGCTAAGAAAGTGCCCCCAGAGTTGGAAGCTGATGCTGGAGTTGGCGGAGAGGAGAGATGACAAGAACAGCTCTGCAATGCATGATTGAGCCCGGGAGCAGCTCCACGTGGCTCAGGCCTGTCTCTGGGCCTCCTTAATCGCAATCAAAAACTAATGCCGGTGGTGGTCCACTTTCCAAGTCCAAGTTCATCTTTATTTCCACTCATGCTTTATTGATGGTTTATCTGTGTACAGGAGTCAATGTTCAAAATAATTTCCCTCAAGAAGGAAAACCTTGTTTCCTTCTCTTCAAGGGGTTTTTCTTCTTTGAAAGTTTTAGAATTTCTTTTATCCTTAATGATAGCACTTTCTCCTACATGGTTCCAGGTGTGTCTTTTAAATTTTTATGCTCGGTTCTCGGTGAATTCCTTAAATCTCAAAACTTGAGCTTTTCTTAATCTCTAAGAATTTTTCTTTTATATTTTTTATTATTTTCTGACTGCCTGCTGACTTTTTTCTCTTCTTCAAAGAATTTAATAGATTGGTTTGCCTTTCATATTATCTTTTAGGCACCTTAATATTTTCTCTCATATCTACTCTCCTAGCTTTTGCCTTAGAAACCACAGATAATGCCATCTTTGTTTATTATTCAGTCAATAATTCAAACTTTCCAGAGAAATACACATCTGCATGATTTACATGTAAATATATATAACTGAAATTTTCTATCAAATTTGCTCTGATTTCACCTATTTTTGTAGCAGGAGCTCCTTGTTATATTGAAGCAGTACACACTTCAGTCTCTCTAAGGATCAGTATTAAAATTCATATTCATCAGGGTTTTCACATAGTTTAAAAAGTCATTCTTTTTCAAGTTTCCATTGCTCATATGAAGGACTTTAAGATACAGAATTAGGTGCTCACATAGCTATTGAAAAGCAGGGAATAAAGGTGGGTAGGTAGGTAAAGTGTCAATCCACTAAAATTTTACTGATGCCCCAAAATGAGTGATTCTCAAGAGATTCCCAGAAAGTTGCGTCGATTCTGATGAATCACTGGACACTCGCTCAGCAGATGTGGGGAAGGTGGTCTGTGAAGCAACCTGGGTAGATACTTGGAATTCAACTTCTGGCTGTGTATTCCATCATCTCTGAATGATGGCCTCTCCTCTTGGTCTTCCTAATCTACAAATGTCTTTGTGAGCAGACACTATTCCAGAACCACCCAGGGAAGAAATGTCTGGGAACTGAGGTTCTTGGCTCTCAGGCAATGCCAGAGCCACAGAGGGGAGTGTTGGTGAAGCCTGGCTGATAAAAGACAGCCAAGCCCTCATGTCCCCCTTTGTTATCTCTGCTTCCTTCCAAGTCTCTGCGTGTGTTCCTCTTAATCTTTCTCTTTCATGGATCTTCAATGTGTTTTAAAGACACAAGGGGACCCCAGGAGCCTTCTTATGTGTTTCTTTGTAGATTTCCCTTCAGTCTTTTTTCCTGAAGCTGGGTTTGGATAATAACAGGGATCAGCATGACAGGAATCCATGTTTGTCAATGGAGGGCTTCATTCAGTGGGCAGAAGGTGGCCCAAGTGTATCCACAGGTATCCTAGGTATATCCTAGGTATCAGAGGAAGCTGAGGGGGGATCATTACAAGGATACCAAAGTCCATGGGTGCTCAAGTCCCTGATATGAATGATACACACTCGTCTTCCTATATATTTGCAATCATCTCTAGATTACATAGAATACAGTAAAAATGCTATGTAACTAACTGTTATGCTGAATCATTTAGGGAATAAAGACAAGGAAAAAGTCCATACGTGTTCAGTATAGATGCTACTCTTTTTCCCAAATATTTTCCTCCTGAGGTTGGTTGAATCCCAGGATGCAGAGGGTCAACTGTACTTTTTTCCTGATAGGGTGAAGTGAGTTATCTTCTCTTTTTCTCTGTCAGTTCAAAATTACTTCATCCTCTCCATGCCTCTCCAAGGAAAAACATCCTTACTGTTAGGAGTGTACTTTGATTAGTCTCTAGAGAGATGTCAGCTGCCACCTTCTTGTTTAATATTAGGCAAATTGTTGATTCTTTGATAAGGCCATTTAGCACATCAATGGACATGTTAATTTAAAAATGCTTTCAATCAAATGTTCATTTAAAAGAGTTTTCTGCTTTTTGGTAGGGGATAATATCCAGAATATATAAAGAACTCGAAAAACTTAACACCAAGAAAGAAAATAAAATAACCAAATAACCCAATTAATAAATGGGCAAAGGAACTAAACAGACACTTCTTAAAAGAAGAGATACCAATGGTCAACTAATATATGAAAAAACGTTTAACATCTCTAGCAATCAGGGACATGGGAGTCAAAATGACACTGAGATTTCATCTCACTTCAGTCAGAATGGCAGTTATCAAGAATACGAAAAATAAATGCTGGTGAGGATGTGGGAGGGAAGGTACACTCATACATTGTTGGTGAGACTGCATTCTGAAAAGCAGTATACAGATTCCTCAAAAAACTAAGAATGGAAACTCCATATGACCTCACTATCCCACTCCTCAGCATTTTATCCAAAAGAACTAAAATCAATGTTTCAGCAGTGCAATTCACAATAACTAAGTTATGGAACCAGCCCAGATGCCTATCAACAGATGAATGGATAAAGAAAATGTGGCATATAAACACAATGGAGTTTTACTCAGCCAAAAAAGAAAAGTGAATTATGACCTTTGCTGGTAAATGGATGCACCTAGAGACCATCATGCTAAGGTTCAATCCTCAGTGCCAAAAAGAAAAAAAAAAAAAAAAAAAGAAAACGAAATCATTGACTTCAATATAGAGTGTTAAATTTCTTCTGTAAGCATAACGAATCATTGATTACAGAACTACACACCAAGCACTGGACCAAAAACCCAGTTGACGAAGATGAATAGAAATGTCCAATATTTATAATAGGATAGTAGAAATTAACCTGTAAATAAATTTCATGTAGGAAAGATCCTACAAAAGATATGATAGGCGCCCTGGGGATTTGGAAATCAAACACATGCTTGACAGTCAAAAGCAAAGGCTGGCCTTGCCCACCCACTTTCAAGAACGGGTTTGATTGCTTGTCGACTCCACCAGTTAGAAGAGAAGAAACAGCACGAGGAAGTGGACACCGTGAAGAGGGCAGTCGGTACCCCAGGGAGGGATAAGGGATCGCTGGCCGCAGCTGGTATGGGGTTGTACGTGTTTCTAGAAGAATTTCCATTGTTTGGCTTTGCAGAAAATGTGCAAGACTTGGGGCCCAGAGTTTTCTGGTACTGCTGCTGATGAACTGTGTGCCACGTGGTTGGAAACTTAACTCAGGGAGCCCTTTATCTATCACTACAACTTTCGACATCCCAAATCATATAAGTGTGGCTCGTGCTCTGGACACGGTTCCTTAACTGTGCAGTAATGGAGTGGCTGGAATTACCCACAACTGCTAGCATTTGGTGTATTTTTTGGCAGAACCAGCCAGACACAACTTACTATGGCAGATTTGTCCCTGAGAGTCTTGGCGCTGTGGTGGTATACAAGTTCTGCCGTCGTCTACAAGGTCTTGCCAAACTGTGAAGGAAAACTCTGGATTTAGTGTGTGGGGATTTCCCAGGACTGCACCAGCTTCCCATTGACAGGCAGCATTCAAAACAAGTCCTTAACAGAAGGAAAAGGTTCTCAATCTGGGAAGATTGAAATAAACTTGCATCTGCCAAGCTGAGAGAGAGTCGGGGAGAGAGAGGTCACACAATGTCATCAGCACTTTCATTCAAAACGAATTAAAAAAAAAAAAAGATATCCTTCACCTCTCCTTTTTTGGTCACTTAAACTTTTTGCTGGTGGCTTTAAAAATGTCTTTGCTTCCATGACATTATAGGAAAGGCACTTTTGGAGTCGTAGTTTAGTTATAAATGACTCTGCCACAACTGTTTTTTATTTCCATTTTGTTTCACTGACTGAGAATGTAAATTGAACTTTAGTGTATTGTGCTTTGTTCTGCCTCTCCTTGTGGAAATGTGTTCTGAATTAGAGTCCACGAATAAACCAGAGCAGTCCCAAATATTGTCCTGCAGCTTTTGAACAGCCTGAGAGCCAAGAAAAGACAGAATGTGGTTTTATGAGCCCCAGATGGTGCGGCGGGTGTCACGGATGTCTTTATGAGGAGGGGTCATGGGTTCAGGTTCCATCTGGAGTGGTCTCAGCCACTTCATATCTAAGGAAGAAAGACGGGCTTTGGGCAGAAAATGCAGCCACCTGCAGGGAGGAGGCCCACTGCCTTTCCCAGCCCAGGCGATGCGCTCTCCATCCCTGCCCATTCACGCCTCTGCGTCGGGAGAGTTGCTGTAACTGAGAACAAAAAGTGTCACCAATTATTTCCCCTCCAACTTCTGTCTCCATCAGCTTTTTTTCTTGGTGTAAATTCTTGGATTAACTCTTTTCCTTGCTTGTTCTTGGGAAACCTATACTGTCTTCTCATCGACTCACTCCTGAAGCTAGTACAAACTATTACATTTTCTGGTCACCCCTATACAGGAATCCTTGGACAAGGAATAACAACAAGAAGTCTCTGGGGCTAGTCTCTTCTTAGCAGAATGGACATGCATCTAAACCCACTGACACCACCTGACCTGGCTTCTAAATATATTAATGACGTGGCTTTATGCCTATGCTAGTGATTCACGCACTTCTTTCCCTTTATTTTTTTTTTAATTAAAATATTTAACTGGGGTAGAAGACACATTATTTGAGGCTTATCACCTTGTATTTTTAGGAATACAGGTTGGTGGCATGAAGCACATTCATATTGTGCAGCGGTCACTACCGTCCATCCACAAAACTCTCTTAATCTTGCAAAACCCAAACTCTGTCATGGTCAAACACTGACTCCTCATTCGCCACCACACCCACACCCTGGCGGTCTTTATTTATGTACTCTTGCTAGACTTCTTTTTTATACACTACTCAGAATTTTTCGTCATTTCTTAGCATTCTGTACTCAGCCCATATAGAAGAGGAAACATTTTCTTTTTCCTTTGGCGTTCCTAGGTCCATTGTGTGGGGTCCTGTGAATTAAACTGAAAAACAGACAGATTAGCATAAGAAAAAAACTTTTATTAACTATTATTAACTTTTATTAACTATTAATTGCACCATCGCTGAGAGAACTCGGCAGTGAGCATCTCAAAGGGGTGGTTAGAACTTGGACTTGTTTAGCATTTTAATAAAGAACAAGAAATTTGTAGACAAGACCATGGAAAAGGACAGAGTTTCAAGTGACTGCAAATTGTGGGAAAGTGGACATATGGGGAAAGTGGAAGGTAAGTCTACTTAGCAAAGTTGGCTGTGTGGATTCTTCTGGTGTCTTCTCTGGGGTGTCTAGAGTTGTCTCTGCTGATTAACTTCTGACCTTCCTGGAGGAGGGCAGAGGGCTCTCCTGTAGGTGCTTCCTCTGGGATGTTATGCCATCCTTCACTTCTGAATGACAGATTTCTGTTCCCTCACTCCAGCTTATGTAAGGAAAAGAAAAATTATTCTAATGGGTTAGGAGAGGAGAAGCTGAGGGAATCTGGTTCCTCCACAATTGTCTGAAGTAATAGGCTATCCAAGACATACTCATTTAGTTCTCCTGCCATTCTTTGGGTCTGAGTTTGCTCAAATCTGCTTGAGTAGATTGGATGGGGCTGGGGGAGGATGAGAAAGGGAATAAAAGCATTAGAAAGTAGAAAATTATCTGGAACACTAATGAAATTGACATCTGATTGCAATCTGTCTCGTTTGTCAATTTCCAAACTCAAGGAAAGAGAGGTGTCAAGTGCAGCTCCTGTCCAATATAAACACAAGCTTGAGAGTACTGCATGCCTTAAATTCTAGGTGGTGAAACTGCACAGGAGGGAAAATTTCCCTTTACCCTTTGATGGTTTGATCGTTGAATCTATGGATTGACAGTAGACAGGAGAAAAGGATTGCAAATTTATAATGTGCACCGAGGCATCACATGGAAGCAGAGTGAACATCCAAATCCCAGTGAGATCTAGATCAGATGCCTTCTTCACGGGAGCGGAGCAACACAGAGGAGAGTAAAGATTTGGGGAAATATAAATGTGCCCTCAGAAGAGCAGGCAGTCTGGGTGGGGTGTCCGTCTCCATGCAGCTTCCTCTCTGTATCCAAGTTAATCCTCCTGGGTTGGTGAGATTTCCGGGGCAGGAAATTCATGATAGTGGAGTTCCCTTGGCAGGGTCCTCCTTAGGCAGATCAGGGGAGCTCAGAGAAACCCCCTTCTTGCATTTGCTGCTCCCCAAGTACCCTCAGTTTGAAGTTCAAAGAAGCACATTTGAGGTGGCATTTCCTGAACCCCTTCAAACATGTTTCAGTCAGCCTGCTCACATCTCTTTGAAGATCTCTTAATTTAAGTCATGCTTTTAGTCCATATACCAGCTCTTGGTGAGCAAGAGCTGGCTCTCTTGTTATGAATAACCAACATCTTCCCATCTTGCACAGAACGGAATAAATCAATCCCCATCTCCATCCTCCCAGGGGCCGCTATAGTTTCCTTCCTGGAAGCAGCCGAATTACAGACCAGACGCAGCAGTTGGAGAGCAACTGCCTGTGGGACTTTGGGTTTGGAGCTCAGGCGGGAAGGATCCATCATCCATGTGGCCATTGATTCGTTTCTTTATTTTTAAAATATTTCAGGTGTTGGGGATGGAATCCAGGGCCTCATGCATGCTCAGCCTGTGTTGTACCACTGAGCTACACCCTCAGCTCCCCTTTTTATATTTTTTTATGTTGAAATAATGTTAGACTTAAAAAATCTAGTACAAGTAGGACCAAGATGTACGCCTTCACGCAGACTCTCCAGTGTTAATATCTTCCAAGACTAGAGCAATGTGATCCAACTCAGGAAACTAGCATAGATGCAAAGCTACTAAACAAACATGCAGATCGTATCACGTACAGGGGTGTGTCTGGCTCAGCACAATGACCCTCCAAGAGAGCATTCAGAACATCTCACTCTTGGGGATGTTAAGCTTGTGGCTTGGTGGTTGTGTCTGTTGAGTTTCTCCACTTGGCGGCATCATTAATTATCAAGGAGGGGAGCTATTTTAAGCCAGTGCAAATGTCCTGTGTTTCCTCAAACTTTTCCTCACCAATTGTAGCATCCATCAGTGGGTTTTGCCTCTAACAGTTTTTACTGTGGTATTTGCCCAAGGGGAGATTTTCTTTCCCCCTCATTTCTCCTACCTTTATTAATTGGAATTGACTTATATGAAAGAGTCATTGCTTCCCCCCATTTTTATTCATTTATTCCAATTTTTATTTAGTTCAATTTGGATGCCCAGTTCTTCATTATTTATTATTCTGAGGATCCTAACTCATTGCTCTCGTTATTTATTTTGCGGCTTCAGTTGGCATCCATGAGACTTCATGCTGGTGCTTCTGCTGGTGCATGCAATTGAGAGCAGACTAGATCTCATCTCAGAAGCAGGCTTCACAGTCTTTGTCATTCATGTAGATGTTCCATGGAAAAGTCGCTGAATTTTTTTCCTAGTATCTTAATATTAGATTCTACTAATTTGTTTTGATTTAATGAGTATACTTATAAGTCATAAAAATTTGGTGTTCATTTGGATTGTGCAGAGGGGAGTGAGGGGAGGGGAGGGGTGTGGGGCTGGGAAGGACAGTGAAGTGAGCTGGACATTATTACCTATGCACATGTATGATTACACTACTGGTGTGACTCTGAACCATGTTCAGTCAGAGGAGGGAGAAGTTGTGCTCCATTTGTATACAGTGTGTCTAAATACAGTCTACTGTCATGTATAAGTAATTAGAAAAAATCTAAAAAAGTTTGGTCTTCATGGGAACTTTTTTGTCAGTTTATTTCAGCTGTACTTATGAGGGTTCATTTACACATAATTGTGCAAACATGGGATATACTTTGCTCCAATTCAGTCCCCAGAACCTCCCTCCCTCCCCTCCTTCCCACCCTAGTGATCTTTCTATTATTTATAGTCTTTTTAATTTGTGCATTATGGGTATACAGAAAGGTGAAAATTCACTGTGGTATATTCATATATGTACACAGGATGGTTTGGTTATATTCATTCCATTGTTCTTCTCATTGGAGTTTTTGGCTGCTTTTGAGTTGAATAAGTTCTTTGACAAATTGTAAGGACTCATTAAATGTGGATCACTCTTGTTATTATCACTCTTTATATGATATAATTATAAATAAAGTAATTCATAAAGGTGCCAGCAAAAATTCATTCAGAAAATACTAAAATACTAAAAATACTTACTCTACAGAATTTTCCAATATATAATAATATATGTTTATTATTATTAAAGTGCTAAATGCACCTTTTTCAAAGATTTCTTCAAATATTCATATCTTCCTGCTGATCTTGTCAAGTCATAATAATAACATGTTAGTGTCCAGCCTGGTGACATATGCCTGTAATCTCAGCAGCTTGGAGGCTAAGGCAGGAGGATTGCAAGTTCAAAGCCAGTCTCAGTAACTTAGCAAGGGCCTAAGCAACTTAGTAAAGTCCTGTCTCAAAATAAAATATTAAAAATAGCGGGGGACATGACACAGTGGTTCAGCGCCCCTGGGTTTAACCTCCGGTACCAAAAATTAATGAGTTGGTTTACCTCTGTGAGGTAGGATTAAAGGAGATTTTGGTATGGGATATTTTCCTGAATTCTTAAAGTTTTAATACCATAAACATATATTTCTTCCATTACAATAAAATCTTATAATGCAATTCTTAAATCTTACTCAAAATGGAGTGGAAAAATCTCATTTTGCTGAAGAGATATGATACTTATTCCCCATGCCTCTTATTGAAATGCAAAGTGGTTTCCCCTTGGGCATACAAACTTTGTTTATACATAGAATGGTGTAGGTAAATTATTTTGTTAGCGTATAAATATACAAATTTTATCCATGGTTTCCTTTTGAAAATAGTACTACCAGGAACATGTGATCTGTTAAAATTTTCCCCAATACAGTGAAGAATTTTAATTAAGTTATGTTTTGGCTTTGAGAAACAGGATTGCTTAAACAAACTCCCTCTTTACTGGATTAAATTAAAGAAGTTGCAAAACCCTCACCTATGTGTAACTGTATAGGACTATTAGAACTATATTAAAATAGCATTTGTTCACTGTGTTTTGTTAAAACCTTGAATGGAGCTTTAACCTAAGTCAGTTTAATTCAGAAACTCTTTTTCTACTGGAGTAAATCTTAAAGGCATTGTTATTTAAAAAAATATTTGGGGGCTGGAGATATAGCTCAGTTGGTAGAGTGCTTACCTCCAAGCATAAGACCCTGGGTTCAAACCTCTGCACTGCAAAAAAAAAAAAAAAAAAAAAAATTTGGAATGAAGCCACCCGGCCTTAATGCTGGTTGAGATGAAGTGAACTGAATGACTGTAACTGTCTGAGGGGGTTCTTCACACCTCAGGAATGTTCAGGCAAAGCTTCCTCCCTGGGGGCAGGGAAGGGGCTAACAGAGAAGATGACCAGCAAGACCCAAATTTCAGGCCCTCACAAACTGGTGATCCAATAGGTTCCTTGATGCCAGGAACACTTATTTGTAGAGAATGCCAATTGTTTTGGTTAAAATCACCAGATTGGTTACTTGTTTAATAGGAGTGAATGTCCCCATCCTGGAAGGAGATTGGTGGGATGGTGGGGGATGAGGGATGAGAATGGAGATCCTCCCCAACTCCTGACTGCAAAACCCACCCAAGGAACTCCTGCAGTTTGGTAAAAGTAAAAATAAAAATGCTACATCTGCCAGTTTTTTGAGGGAGTTTGAGATTTATGCTGGCAGTTTGGTAAACTAACCTTCCCTGGAATGACGAACTCCTTTGAGAATCTGATATTGGATGAATGGTCCCTTGCTTACAGTCTTCAAAAATGTTTCTTGCTACCCTTTGGGAAGTGTGATAGTTAATTTTAGATGTCAGCTTGACTGGGTTGGTGAGGTATTATTTTTGGGTATGTCATAAGGGTGCTTCTAGAAAAGCACCAACTTTGAATCCATGAACTGAATGAGGAAGATCTGATTGGCAGGCAGCATCCAATCAGTTGAGGGACTGAACAGAACAAAATGGCAGAGGAAAGAGGCATTGCTTTCTCTTTTGAAGCTGGAACCCACCTTCTCCTGTGAGCCACTAGGTGAGGCAGGCACCTTCAGGGGCAAAGTTCTGAATTAACACATTTTGAGAGATGTCTTCTCTTTTTGTTTCAACTCTTCAAAAGAATTTGTAGTGGGGAAGACCAGCCAAGGTCACCATGCCACACTGACTCGCTCTGTATGCAAGCTAGAATAAACTTGGCTTATGGTATGATTGCACTGGGCATGCCCAGAAGCATTCACATTTGCCATCTTTACGACCCTTGAATGGAACATCTTTCCTTCTTGAACTATGACCTTAAACTGAGATGTTCAGGAACGTGTCAGCTCGTGAAGCACTTTCCTGTAGGATATGTACAGAATCCCTAGGCTTCTGTCCCTTTGTTTCTCCAGGACAGGATTGCCACCCCCAGTGCTCTCTTTACCTGCTGCGGGTAATAAATCTTTCTCCATTCTTTCATCTCCTGATTATTCTTTTTGGCTTTGCACCTGCCAAGATGAGAAACCCATGGTGTTTGGTTACACTCCAGCCCTTGGACATCAAAACTCTAAGTTCTCTGGCATTTAGACTCAGACTTGCACACGCAAATTGTAATTCCAAGATGCCAAATAAATGTTTTTTTCCTTTACACATCATCTGATCCTTCTTGGATGACAGGGGATCCTTCTTGGATCCCCTTGATTCTGTTTTTCCAGAGACCCCAATAGGGGGTGCCATCAGGGAACACTGCCTGGGGCATCGTGGGGGTTGCATGACTGAGGCTGACACCTCAGGTCCAGATGTGTGACTCGTCTGGCCCAGGGAAGGCCACAGCAGTAACTCTTTGGAACTGAAGACCTCCTTGAAATCAGCCTCCATTGGAGTACCCTGAAAATACCAGGGAGTTGTGGTTAATCCTTTTCAAATGATCTCCTGCAAGACAGGCTAACCATAATCTAAAGAACAAACTTTCTCCTTTCTTTCTTTTCCTTTTAAACTGAATATTGGTGAGTGATTTAATCAGTAGATTAAACAGCAGAAATTGTAGCTTTATCTTGCTTGTACATTCCAGTGTATCTTGGGTAAGTGCCCCAGTCTCTGTTTCTCCATTTTCTCACCTGTAAAATGGAATAATAATTGTATGTATCACTCAGCATGATTGTGAGGATTAGGTTGACTAATATGTTTAAAACTCTCAATTCAGCCCCTGGTACTTGGTAAGCACTGTCTAAATACCATTCATTCAATGATCAATAGACTCAATGACTTCTTAGGTTCCCTCTTGCTCTAAGAATCCATAAATCTTAACAATACAAATAAACTACCATGTCCTAGATACTAATGGGTAATCTAGATGCCCTATGTCATTTAATGCTCTGAATAAGTCCATGAGTTGGGATATCACTCAATTAGCCACAGAGGGGATAAAGATGGAGTCCCTTGCTTAAGATCACAGCCATGGGTTCAACCTTGAAGAGAACACAGTCAGAACCCTCAATTGTTCAAATCACAACCAGGAGAGGTATTTGACACACAGAGAGCAAAATATTAGTATCAGAATACAAAAAAAATTTTCCCATATCAGAAGAAAAGAGAGAAGGAGCTCAGAGGCAGAGCTCTTGCCTACCACGGGAGAGACCTGGTTTGAGCCCCACCACCACAAAATAAAGCAAAACAAGAGACCAGGAATTCAAAGTCTATCAAGTGGATGGATACTTCTTAGAAGAACCCACAGGCCAATAAATCTGTGTTGAAGTGCTGAAACTCATTGCTATTAGGAAATGCCAATTAAAGCAATGACAAGCTTTTGCATCTCCAATCTGAATGTGGGGTTGGTGATTGGCAGTCATTCTGAGCTTTCCACATTGCTTCTAATTTTTCCTACAGCTGCAGAGATGTAATATGCTAATCTTATTTCTGATCCTTTGTGTGTGTGTGTGTTAAATAAGTTCCTTTTGGCACAAGGAACTATAGAGGAGGAAAAAAACTTTTCTTCTACTTTCTTAGATTTTATAGTTGGGATCTGTGAATTAAAGTAGCAAAAGACAGATCAACAGGAAGAAAGGCATGCAAATTTTTATTTGATGTTAATTTTTTCATGTCTTCAGAGTACTCTCTGAAGAGAAGACCCAAAGAGAAAGTTAAGCCTGAAGGCTTATATGCCATTTTAACAATGGGTGATAAATTGGAGACTTGACAAAGGAAAAGGGTTTGTACTTCTAGAAGCAGGATATTGTGGGAAGGCAGAAATATGGTGAGAACTGATGGATGATAAGGATTGTTCAGGAAGGTTTTATTCATGCAAATTGATTCAGTGCTCAGTGGTATAAGTTGTGCTTCCTTTCCTGATATCAGAGTGGGAAACACCTTCAAAAATTCATGCCTTATTTTTAACAGATAGGAGAGGATAGGTGGTTTTTTTCCTGAATCTGTTGCTTCTCACTTGCCCAAATTGAACAGTCCTTGTCAAGTTGCATGTGTTGGGGTGGCAAGATTTCTTGGGAACATGATATCCACCTAAGAACTGCATTGATGATTTTCTGAATGAGAGGTCTGGAAGCAAGCATTCCCAAGACTGAACTGGCACCTTACCATGCTCCCCAAGGCCCAGGTCCCCCTCCTCCATCCTCAGTGTGTTGGTGATGTCACTCCTGGTTGGATTAGGTGGCTGCACCAGCTCAAACATCACAGCCCAAGTCACAAGTAGATTAGTAATAAAATATAACCATCTCTAGCAGACATCTCCCCTAATTTTTTTGGTCAGGAACATGTCATACAACATCCAGTCTAACAACTGCTTAAGGGCCCCAATGATGGTGACCGACCTAGCTGAGATCTCTCCCTCAAGAGGTCTCATGCTGCAGCCTCCAAACCTAAGTTGCTAATAAGCACTAAGAAGTTGATTTTGCATGGGGGAGGGGACAAGGGGGGCTGGTGGCTTCCCCACCAGTGTGTCCTTAGCAAAAGAGGACAACGTTTTCACCCCATGTATGAGCATCTGGAGGTCTCTTCTCCAAAGATGGGTCCACTGAAGGGGTGGCCCCGGGCAGTGAGAACTTGTTTGCCAGATTATCAGAAGAAAGGCGAGTATGCCATTCAGACATGTGCCATCCTATACTCCCTTTCTTGTCCCCAGGTATCCACAGGCAGCCTGCAGCCGTCAGCTCCTCTGTATCGACATGAGTTGTGGGGACACCCCGCCACAGCCTTCCTGGGAAGCCCCTTCCGATGCTCCTCAGAGTTGACTACTTGGTGCCTGTATCTAATCCTGCATTTGGATGCACATTTATTGTGCAGAAAACAGGAAGAGGCAACACAGCCCAGAACTTGAGACCCTCCACATTCCTCAGTTTCATTTTCTGCTTAATGTGAGCAGTATCACTTTGGAGTCTCTGTGATGTGAGTTCTCCTTAGGAAATGTTGTGACCTTGCCGTAGCAGACACTTGGCGCCTGCACTCCTTGAGGGTTTGTCTTTCTAAATCCATGACCCCAGACCGCAGGCACCGCTGGCCAGAGACACATGTTCAAGGTGGGTGAGCAGTGCCTGGAGATGACATGCCCAGAGCAGTCCTGAGCCAGGGAGGGCAGGAGCCATGGGGAACTAACCAGCCTTCTTATGCACCCAGCAATGACCTGAAGGTCTCAATAGGGCTGGGCCCCAGTTTCCCACAGCAGGAATTCTCTCACGGTTCATGCTCCTTGAAGTGACTTCAGTGTCTCCCTTTCTGACCCCCTATAGGACCTTTGGAATCAATTCCCACACATACTACTTGGCCTATAGTCCTTGTCTCAGGCTCTGCTCTGAGAAGTTCAACAGAGACACAAACCAGCCAGGAGAAATCCAACTAGATGTCCTGGTGCACATGTCCTTGGTCAGACTGAGCTCCAGTGTGCCGTTGGACATCCTTTCTGATTGGCTTCTGCTCCAACTGGTCAGCACTTAGAGGCATAGCATTGAAAGATTCAAGGTCCCTTCTGGAAATTGTTGTTTTTTCAGGATTTTATCTTCCAGTGCTATTTTTTGGATTGCTGTGTGGTTGAAAGAAAAGTACAGGAAATGGAATAAAAAGGAATCCAGAGCTGCATCTGGGTTATATCCTGGCTGTGCAACCTGGGGAAAATGAATTCGTTTTTTTTTTTTTTTTTTTTTTTTTTCTTAATCTCTGGTTTCTTACCTCTAAGTGGGCTTTGTGAAGTTTAAGTGAGATAAAATCTCTTAGAGAGCTTTGAGACATAATATTGCAGATACAAATATTCTAAACCCTTGAGTAATTTTAAGATCAGTCTTAGGAAGAAGAGTGAGGGATGATTCAATTGGGCTACCCCAATGTGTGTGCACAAAGTGGAATCTGCTTTCCAGATCTACAAAGCTGGCAACAAATTCCTTCCTTGTGCAGAATCTGCCCAAAATATTTTTCACAAAGTCCCTTTACACGCACGAAAACTCATCAAAATACTCCATCCATCTTTGAAACATAAATACACTTGGAATTTCATTTCTATGAAATTATCTGGGACATGACTGTGCGACATTATTTCTGAAACGACATAAAAGAAAAGATACAGACAGTATGTAAACTCCTTAGCTGTGAATATATCTTTTCTAACCAGACTGTGATCCTAAAAAATAAACATTCCTGAAGTCAGAAAACAGTACATATTAGCTGTTGAAAACTGGGGTGGAACCTCATTTTCCACCCTCTTGCTTGACTTCAGTTAGGGTTGGGATAAAAAAGGAAGTTCTGTCTTTAACTCTTGACTACTGGAAGAGTCAAATGAAGGGGAAGGAAGCCCCTATATACAAAACATGCAGGTAGCCCCCTGTGCCTGAGCATATGTGCATGTGTTTAGTGCTAGGTTATTTTGGAGTAATTTTCCATTCATTTAACAAATATTCATTGAATAACTTGTTTAGTGTCACTTATGGTTTGGGGAAATAAATTATATACTGCTAAAATGCTGGAGGTTTAATTTATCGGTGGCTAGAAAGTCATTATTACAGATAAACCATAAAGGTTACATTCTAAAAATGTTTACTAATGAGGTCATGAAACAACAAAGTCAAGAATTAATACAAAATTTATTTCTAAGTATTTAAAACCCACGTTCATTTCCCAAATCATCTCAAGACATGAGATCTGCCTGCAGTAGCAGTTTCATGGGGGGGGATGCCAGCACCCCACAACCTGATTAAATAATCAAGTCCAGATGCTGCTGCCCCAAAAGAGGTCTGCGCCATTCACCGCTATGACCTGGATCATATTTCAAAAGTGTCAAATCAAGCTGTCCCACCAAAGCCTGATTCTTAATGAATTCCTTATGCATTTCATGTCTTGCACACAAAAAGTGGGGTATCCGTTGGGGAGTAAAATCAGAGTAAGAAAACAAAACCTGGGGGTGTGATCCTTGGTGAAACCCACTCCCATGCAGTGGGTCTCTCACCGTTGAGTTATTTACTGCTTCATTAAGATGTTTTCATTTAAAAAGCCACGTCCTGGGAGTCATCGTAATATTTACAGAGAAGAGGGAGTGTGCACTCAAGGAAATTTCATGGAAACCTGACATTTAAGTCTTTAAAAATTGCCTAAGTTCTGTCATGTTAATCCAGCACCATTAGGAATGAAATTGTAACAGTCTTGTTACTTCTCTATGTTAAATACTGGAATTGAAGGAAAATTCCTGCTCAGAGGGTGTTGCCCAGCCCTAATCTATTTGGCAAAGTGTGTCTGGTTACTGAATAGCAGGTGGTCTTCCTTTTGGAAGTTCTTAGAAAAGAAGAATCATCCTTAAGGTGATTTGATTGGTCAAATCATACATTTAGACAGGAAGATGGATGGACAGATGGATGGGTAGATGGGTTGATGGGAGGTTGGAGGGAAGGGTGCATGGAAGAATGAATAGGTGGAGGGAGGGAGGGATGAGGGATAGTTAAAAGTTTACAGCAGTGTCATCAGTGTTTGGAATACAGCAGCCTCCCACTTTCAGGTCACCAGTTCAGTCCTGAGAGATATTTGTCCAAGAATTTAGGAAAATGGTGCCGGGCGTGGTGGCGCACGCCTGTAATCCAGCAGCTCGGGAGGCTGAGGCAGGAGGACTGCTAGTTCAAAGCCAGTCTCAGCACAAGCGAGGCACTAAGCAACTCGGGGAGATCCTGTCTCTATATAAAATACAAAATAGGGCTGGGGCTGTGGCTCAGTGGCCAAGTGCCCCTGAATTCAATCTCTGGTACAAAAAAAAAAAAAAAAAAAAAAAAACAACAAACCAAGAATTTAGGGAAATGGGACTCAGTCTTACAAAGACTTTTTTTTTTTTTTTTTTGTGGTGGTGGTGGGAATTGAACTCATGGCCTTGTGCTTGCAAGGCAAGCACTCTACCCACTGAGCTACCTCCCTAGCCCCTTACAAAGACTTTAAGAGTACTGATATTAAATTTGAAAACTCTATTCATTGAACTAATAATTATAGTGTCTACTTTGTTCCAAGGTCCAGCAGCCACTCTGCCTTTGTGGAATTTAAGTGCTTCATTCTGGTTTCCAATTGCAAAATTTAAATGGCACTTCTAGACTTCTAGTTATGGAACAGGAAACTGTAGACACACTTTTCCCTTTCCCTTACTTCTAAAAATAGCTAAATAAATACCCCAGAAATAATTCAAATCAATGATGAAAAGATTCTGAGTGACTGAAAGAAGACAGGTTAGAGACCTCATGACTTCAGGGGTGACAATGTGGAAAATCCCTGAGTTTTCCTTTTATCTCCATAGGACCCCAGACTGGATGCCAGAGGCCTCCAACAGACACAGACAAGAGGAGCCTGGACACAGAACTGGGAAAGGGGAGGTCCAAGGAAACCAAATGAGGTGCTTTGATTTATAACTGGCCATAAGCAGGTGGCCTGATTGCCTTCAAAACCTTGTTGGGTTGACCCAACCCCCACTGCACACCTGGAAAATTGGTAGGGGAGCTGATCATCTGTGGGGGAAACAGCAGCAAAACCTGACATCGCTTTGCTTTATGTCCAATTGCACGAGGAGATCTGGGCCCAGGGGCTTCACCCTTCCATCTCCTGTAGCAGAAGGTGTTCTAGAAACACCACCTAGCTCAGGGAAGCAATTCCACTCCCCAGCAGCACCAGCAGAGGTTGAGTGAGCCCCAGAATTGCCAGAAGAATGAGCCAGACCAGGGTAGGATTGCAAAGGCTCTGTAAACTGTCATTGCAACTAGAGCCCACAAAAGTGGCCCAGAACCTATACTAAATTTAAAAGGGTTACTGTCTGGTAACATAGAAGATTTAAGTAGCACCAAGAATCTCCTAACATAATAGCTAAAGCGTCCAGGAAACAATAAAATTTATTTGTCATACCAAAAAACAAGAAAACCACACATTTAAAGGGGAAAAAATCTGCTGATACCAATATTGAATTGAATATGATGCTGAAGTTATTTGACAAGGGTTCACAAACAGGTGCAATAAGAATGCTTCAACAAGCAAGTACAGAGTTTCTTGAAACAAATGAAAAAATAGAACATCTCAGCAAAGAAATAGAAGTAATAAAAAAAAAAGAACCATAGGTAAACCATACAACTGAAACATGATTAAAATTTAAAAAATGCATTGAATAGACAAGAATCAAGTGGAGATGACAAGAGATAGATCCTGTGAACCTAATGACAGATTGATAGAATTTATTCAATCCTATAAACAGAGAACAATAGGCTGGGAAAAAAAAATGGACAGAGTGTCAGGGATGGGTGCATCAGATACCTACCTAAGTACCTAAAAAGCTGATGTTCATTCATCAGAGTTCCAGAAGGAAAAGATAAAGAGGATGGAACTAGGGCTGAAAAGTACTCAAGGAAATAATGCCTGATGACTTCCCTGTTTGCCCAGAGACAAAAATCTTCAGAATCAACAAGCTGAGTGAACTCCAGATTTGATAAACTCAAAGAAATCCACACAAGAGCACGTCATAATTAAACTTCTGAAAAAGTAAAGACAAAAAAAAATCTAAACAGTCCAAGATAAATGATGCATTTCATATAAAGGAAGATGGATTCGAGCGACAGCAGGTTTCTCATCTGAAGCATCAAAGGCAGAAGTAACTAGCATAACATTTTTTTTAAATGATAAAAAAGAAAAAAAGAACTGTCAACTTAAGTGTCCTATCTCTGAAAAAAAAAAAATCATTCAAAAATGAAGGGAAAATAAGACATTCTGAGACAAAAGAAAATTAAGAATCTGTTGTTTGTATATATACCCTTAAGACTGCCAAAGGAAGGTTCCAAGCAAAGAAAATGTTATGGACTGAATTGGGTCCCCTCAAATTCTTACGTTGAAGCTCTCACCCTTGATGTGACTGTATTTGGAGACTGGACTTTTAAGAGGTATTTAAGGTTAAATAGGTCATAGGGTGGAGCTCTAATTCAATAGAACTGGTGTCCTGAAGTGTAAAGGACACCAGGGGAGCACATGCAGAGAAAAGGCCACGTGAGGATAGAAGGAGAAGACTGACATCTGCAAGCCATCAAGAGACGCCTCAAGAGAAACCACCCGGCAAACTCCTTGATCTTAGCCTTCCAGTCTCTGGAACTGTGAGTAATACATTTCTGTAGTTGAAAAATACTTTTCAGCCTGTGGTATTTTGTTACGGCAGCCCTAGAAGACTAATACAGAAAACGGTAATAGACAAAGTGGCTTAACTTTCAGAAAACCAAGAATGATGAAATGGATAAATACTGAGGTAAGCACAATAGATCATCCTTCACCCCGAGTTTCTTTCATTTTACTTTGTGTTTGAGATGAAAATTATGACACTATTTGATGTGGTGCTCAATGCATGCATAGGAAACAAGACAATTTTATTTTAAAGTAGGGAGTGTAAAGGGATCCACAAGGAGCTAAGGTTTCTTTCTTGTTTTTTTTGTACCTGGAGTTGAACTCAGGGGCACTCCACCACTGACCCACATCCCCAGCCCATTTTTTGTATTTTATTTAGAGACAGGATCTCACTGAGTTGCTTAGTGCCTCAACTTTTGCTGAGGCTGGCTTTGAACTCGTGATCCTCCTGCCTCAGCCTCCTGAGGTGCTGGGATTACAGGACTGTGCCACCGTGCCTGGCCAGAGCTAAGGTTTCTATACTTCACTCAAAGAGGTAAAACACTCGCACCAACAGGCTGTGTAAAGCTGCACGTGTATGTGGTAATACCTAGAGCAACCACCAACAAAATTACAACAAATTACAACAAGTAGTAAACTAAGAAACACTATAAGTCAAGAAAAATTTAATTCTAAAAAATGGTCAAGTAATTCACAAAAAGCAAGGGAGGGGGAACCAGAAGAAGGAGAAACAAAGGAGACAAACAGAAAATAATTAATAAAATGACAAGTTCAGACCATAATGTATCAAGGTTTAATATATTTTTTCATTTTAAAAAAAGTTTTAATATATTTTTTTAGTTGTCAATGGACCTTCATTTATTTGTGCAGTGCTGAGGATCAAACCCAGTGCCTCACACATGCCAGGCAAGCGCTCTACCACTGAGCTACAACCCCAGGCCCAAGATTTAATATATTTTTTATTTTAATTTATTTTTATTATAAACAAATGGGATACATGTTGTTTCTGTTTGTACATGGAGTAACAGCATACCATTTGCGTAATCATACATTTAGTAGGGTAATGATGTTTGATTCATTCTGTTATTTTTTCCTTCCCCCCCACCCTCCCACCCCTCTTTTCCCTCTATAGAGTCCTTCCTTCCTCCAGTCTTGCCCCCTCACACCCCCCATTATGTGTCATCATCCACTTATCAGTGAGATCATTTGTCCTTTGGTTTTTTGAGATTGGCTTATCTCACTTAGCATGATATTCTCCAATTGCATCCATTTGCCTGCAAATGCCATAATTTTATTATTCTTTATAGCTGAGTAATATTCCATTGTATATATATACCACAGTTTCTTTATCCATTCATCAATTGAAAGACATCTAGGTTGGTTCCACAACCTGGCTATTGTGAATTGAGAAGCTATGAACATTGATATGGCTCCATCTCTGAAATATGCTGATTTTAAGTCCTTTGGATACAGGCCAAGGAGTGAGATAGCTGGGTCAATGGTGGGTCCATTCCAAGTTTTCTAAGGAATCTCTACACTTCTTTCCAGAGTGGCTGCACTAATTTGCAGCCCCACCAGCAATGTATGAGTGTACCTTTTTCCCCACATCCTTGCCAACACCTATTGTTGCTTATATTCTTGATAATCGTCATTCTAATTGGGGTGAGATGAAATCTTAGTGTAGTTTTGATTTGCATTTCTCTTATTACTAAAGATGGTGAACATTTTTTTTTATTGTAAACAAATGGGATACATGTCGTTTCTCTGTACATGGAGTAAAGGCATACCATTTGTGTAATCATAAATTTACATAGGGTAATGTTGGTTGATTCATTCTGTTATTTTTCCCTTCCCCCACCCCTCCCACCTCTCTTTCCCTCTATACAGTCCTTCCTTCCTCCATTCTTGCCCCCCTCCCTAACCCTAACTCTAACCCTAAAACTAACCCTCCCCCACCCCTCAATTCACAATAGCCAGAGTGTGGAACCAACCTAGATGCCCTTCAATTGATGAATGGATGAAAAAACTGTGGTATATATGTATATATACAATGTAATATTACTCAGGCCATAAAGAATGATAAAATTATGGCATTTGCAGGCAAATGGTGAACATTTTTCATGTTTGTTGATTTCTTGTAGATCTTCTGTGAAGTGTCTGTCCATATCCTTAGCCCATTTGTTGATTGGGTTATTTGTATTCTTGGTGTAGAGTTTTTTGAGTTCTTTATATATTCTGGAAATTAGTGAAGGTTTAATATTTTAATTGATGTGTGTGTGTGTGTGTGTGTGTGTGTGTGTGTGTCTGGTGGTGGTACTGAGGCTCAAACTCAGGGACTCATGCTCCGCCACTGAGCTACATCTCAGCCCCCTTCATTTCTATAAGTGATAGAAATGCACCAGTTTAAAAGATGAGATTGTCACAACAGATATCGAAACGTAGTTATCTTCAGTCTGCGATATAAATGTCTTTGAAGTTAATATAGGTCAAATGGGATTACGTCAAACTTAAACAGAAAAAAGAAAAACAACCACCACAAAATCCAATCAACAGAGTGAGGAGACAACCTACAGAATTGGAGAAAATCTTTGCCAGCTGTTCATCTGACAGAAGATTCATATCCAGCATATGTAAAGAACTCAGAAGCCTTAAGAATAAAACACACCCAATCCAGTTAAAAATGAGCAAATGAGAAAACATTTCTCAAAAGAAGAAATACAAATAGCAATAAAGATACAAAAAAAATGCTCAATTTCATTAGCCTCACGAAGAGGCAAATCAAAACCACAGCGAGGGTGGGGAGGGTGTAGCGAGGTAGCAAAGCACTTGCTTAGCCTGTGTAACATCTGGGTTGGATCCCCAGTTCCACACAAACAACACAGTGAGATGCCATCTTATCCCGGTTATAATGACTATTATTGAAATAAAAAATAAAAATAAAAATAAAAATAAATAACCAATGCTGATGAGGATGTGGAGAAAAAGGAGCCCTTATACACTGTTGGGGAATGTAAATTGGTACAGCCACCATGGAAATCAGTATGACGGTTCCTCAAAATACTCAAAAGAGAACTACCATATGACCCAGCTATCCCACTTCAGGGTGTATGTGAAAGGAAATGAAGTCTCCAACACAGGTGCCTGAAGGTCCATGCCATTGCAGGACTATTCACTATAAGGGAATCTGCCTAGGTGCCCATGAGCAGATGAACACACAAAGAAATATGGTATATATACACAACAGAGCATTATTTTTCTTTAATTTTTTTAAGTTGTAGATGGGCACAATACCTTTATTTTATTATTTATTTATGTGGTGCTGAAGTTGGAACCCAGCAGCTCACACGTGCTAGGCAAGCACTCTACCACTGAGCCCCAGCCCCAGCCCACGATGGAGCATTTTAAGCATAAAGACGAATGGAATATTGTCATTTGCAGCAAAATGGATGGAACGGGAAGACATCATGTTAAGTGAACCAAACTAGAATAGAAAGAAAAGTGCTAAATGTTTCTTCATATGTGAAAGATTGAAAAAGCAAAAAGACCTGAAAGAAGAAGAATTATTAGGATTTGGAAAGATGTCAGAGGGGTAGAGCAAAGCAGGACAGAAAAAGGGTGAATGGACATGACTGTACCAGGTCTCTCTTCTCCTTTCCTTGTCTCTGGGTTTTCCCCCCTCTTGCTTTCCCATATAAGAGAAAACATAAACTTTTCTCTTTAAGTCCGACTTTTTTTCATTCAAAATTATGACCTCCAGTTCCATCTGCTTTCCTGTATATACATGCATGTATATGACATATCACAGGGATTCCACTATTTATACAACTGTGTTAAAAACAATAAAAAAAATTGGTAAGGAAACAAAAAGATGGAAAAAGATAAATCATACAAGCATGAATTAGAAAAAAAATGGAATGATTCTACTAATGTTAGATAAACTTTGAAGCAAAGAAAATGATTAGGAATACAGAGGGGCATTCTATAATAATCAAGAATCAGTCCACCAAGATACAGCCACCACAACCACGGAGGTGGCACACAACAGAATTTCAAAGTAAATGAAGCAAAACCAGGTGGAAATGAAAAGAGAAAACAGGCAGATTCACAATTACAGTTGGAACTTCAAAGTTGGACGTGCAGCAATTGATGGAGCATCTAGGGATAAAATTAGCAAGCATACACTGTTAACCAACTGGACTTAACTGCCAACCCTAGATTATGCCACACAAAAATAGCAGAACACACTATTCAAGTGTTCATGGAGCATTCTCCATAAAGACCATATCTCGGTCATTCAGCAAACCTCAGCCAATTTAAAAGGATTGAAATCATGCAGAGTAAGTTCTCCTACTACAATGGAATCAAGTGAAAAATCAATAACTGAAGACAACTGAAAAACCTCCAAGCACATGCAAATTAAGCACTGTACTTTTTTAATGGTGCATATTAATTATACAGAATAGTGGATTTCACTGAGGCATATTCATACCTACATAAAAACATAATGTGATCAGATCAATTTCACTCCTCTTACCTCTTGGGCTCCCCCTCCTCCTTCTCCCATCTCCTTACTCTACTCTAATGTTTTCACTTTCTCTCTCTCTCTCCTCTCTCTCTCTCTCTCTCCTCTCTCCTCTCTCTCTGTGGGAGGCTGGGGGAGGTACTGATGATTGAACCCAGGGTCATTTTACCACTGAACCACATCCCAGCCCTTTCCATTTTTTATTTGAGACGGAGTCTCTGTAAGTTGCTATTTGTTGAGGCTGGCCTTGAATTTAGGACCCTCCTGCCTCAGCTTCTCAAATCCCTGGGATTACAAGCATGTGCCACTGTACCAGGTCGATCTTCTCCTTTCCTGATGTCTAGGGTTTTTTTTCCCCTTAACTTTCATATATAAGAGAAAAATACACTTTCTTTTTAAGTCTGATTTTTTTCATTCAAAATTAGGACCTCCAGTTCCATCCACTTTCCTGCAAATGATAAAATTTCATTCTTTTTGACTGAATAAAACTCCATTGTGTGTATATACCCCATTTTCTTTTTTTTTTTCCCCACAATAAATATTAATTGGATAAATAACTTAAGGTGATACCCTTTCAAGTCCCCATATATAGATTCTATTATCACACCACCTAAGTTCTCAGAAGTTTCACATTAGACAGAGACTCAGGAAAACATAGGATCTTTGGCTTCCATTTAACAGAGGAAAGACCACAGGCTGGCCATTTGGTCTCAGTCTGCTTTGCCTTCCGGAAAAGGGGCCTAATACCACTTCCTTTTCCAAAAAGATAGCTGCCTGGCATCCAGGTTCAACCATCCCATACCAACCTATCTTTCTCTTATTTGATAGTCTGTCCTCTGACTGTTCCTTTTCCAGCATAAACTGAGAGAGGGAGCCTTTCTGCTTTTTTGGAGTCTTCTGCTCTCAATTATAGGCCTGCACCAAAGATGAACGGATGAAGAATAGTGATGGATTTGTGCACCTAGACAAGTTCAAGGCAGTATGGTCTACTTTCGGGAAGGCCTGGATTCCATGTACTCCTGATGGAAAACCACCCCAGTCCCAGCAGTGCCCAGAATGAGCTGAGAAGGCAAACGGGCACTGGGTTCAGGAGAAAAGGTACTGAGAGGTCAGTTCTTTTCCTTTTAAAGAAGTGGTGTTGTCTGAATCTCCTCCAATGCTCCCTCTGGAAAATTCACAGAAGACAGTGCTTCCTGCAAGAACAGGAGGTGGCCTAGCCTGCTCCTCTGACTAGCTCAAGCTGAGTACAAAGAGCTTCATAGATTGATTGAGTTGGTTTCAGCAGTTGGGAGCCTGGGATCTCCCAAATCTTCTCCAGACTTTGATGATGAAGCAGCATTGACAGTTCTCCCAGTTCATCTTCCATTACCCACAGCTTGGCTAGACCCCACCCCTGAAGCAACGATCAATGCAACCAGGGCACGTGAGGCCATTTCTGTGAAGATATACTGGCTTCCAAGGTAAGTGCAGACAAAGGGCAGCTGCCACCAGTGACAAGGAAGTTGAAGATGTGATGAACCAGAGCCTTCACTGACCTCACTTGTTTTCCCCAGGTCACTGAGAGGCCCACCATGCCGTGAATCCTGACAGGTGACTTTATGAGTGATCCGCTTATACTCCTCATTGGCCAGTTGTATCTTAATCTTCTCAAGCGGGGCACTAGCTCTGGGTTCCAAGGAGGCTTCACAACTTTTGGGAGATAGATTTCACTGCCTTCCAGGAGCTCATGAAGGTATAGTGTGGAATCCCTTTCTCGTAGGTGCTGGTGCAGATCCCGATTAGATGGGAGGAAACCAAGCGTCAGGGGCCACTAGGGCCATCATGCTTCTTCCCCAGGGTGGCCTCAAGCTTGCAGCTTCCCAGGCAACTGCTCTGGTTCCAGTTCCCCGCCGGGACCCAAAGCGCGTACCAATCGCCTCACCGGCAAGAAAGGAAGACGCCATGTCTAGCTGCCACTGTGGTCAGGTCCCCCATTTTCTTAATTCATTCATCTGTTGTTGGGCACCTGGGCTGATTCCATAGCTTGGATGTTGTGAATTGTGCCGCTCTAAACATGGTACCTATACATCTCTAATGTATGCTGATGTTCATTCTTTTGATAACTACCTCCTAGTGGTATAGCTGGAGCATATGGTA
Organism: Sciurus carolinensis; assembly: GCF_902686445.1. Classification (NCBI taxonomy): domain Eukaryota; kingdom Metazoa; phylum Chordata; class Mammalia; order Rodentia; family Sciuridae; genus Sciurus; species Sciurus carolinensis. The sequence goes on from NC_062227.1 coordinate 14,243,916, forward strand.
GTTCTATTTTTAATTTTTTGAGGAACCTCTATACTAATTTCCATAGTGACTATATTAATTTACCTCACCACCAACAATATGTAGGAGTTCCTTTCCCCCCACATCCTTGCCAGCATTTATTGTTATTAAACAACATATTCTAAGTGATGCCTGGATCAAAGATGACAAACCAAAGAAAATTTAAAATAAAAATAAAATTGACATAATTTTAAATTAAAGAAAAAACATATCCAGCTGTGTGGTTTTCAGCTAAGGTAGTATTGAGAGGGAAATGTATAGCATTAAATGCTTGCATTAGAAAAGCAAAAATAGGGGGCTGGGGATATAGCTTAGTTGGTAGAGTGCTTGCCTCACATGCAGAAGGTCCAGGTTCAATCCCCAGCACTGTGGGGAGTCGGGGGAGAAGCAAGGCAAAAATATATCAATCATTAGCCAAAGTTCCTAGCTCAAGAGACTGGAAAAAGAAGAAAAATAAAACAACCAGAAAGAATGAAACAACAACGAGCAGAAATCAATGAAAGTGAGAGAAAGTTAATGAAAGAGGAAATCTCCTTTGTCTAAAAGAATTAATAAAATTAATTAGGCTTTAGTAATATTAGTACATAATAGAAAGGAAGAAGACACAAATCCTGCAGCCATTAAAATAATAAACAACTCCATGCTTGTGAACATGGCAACTTAGGAAAAAATTGGCCAATTCCTCAAAACTGACAAAATACCAAAAGTAATAAATAACATACATAGTTCTGCAATCATCAAATAAATAGAATTTGTATTTAAAAGTTCTTTAAAAAAGAACTCTCCAGGCGCCAGATGTTTTCAAATAGAAAATTTCCAGAAATATTAAAAAAAAATTACATAGATTTTTCAAAGTCCACTAAAGAGAAGAGTAGAGAATACTTCCTAACTCATTATATGAGGTCACTAGTACCTTGATATCAAAAACAGGAAAGACAGTACATGAAAGGAAACTATAGACAAATATCCCTCATGAACTTACTTGCAAAAATCCTCAACAATATTAGGACACTGATTCAGTAATGTATTGAAAGAATTACCTATTATGACCAAGCGGACTTTATTCCAGGGATACCAGGATGGTTCAAAACTCAATTAATGTCATTAACTATATCAATTGACTACATCCCTTATATGTCTATTTTTGTCTAGCATTTGGTGTCCAGAGGATCTGAGCTTCATTAATTTGGTACGGTTCATATTCTACAAACTCTATAGCACCTTAATTAGAGAAATTTAATAGAAACACTTCAGATGAATTTTTTTATGATTAATTACAAGTTAAATCGTAAATGACTGCTGCCACCTTTTCTTTTAATTTTCATTTATTTTGATAGTAAATAAATGGGATACATGTTGTTTCTGTTTGTACATGGAGTAACAGCATACAATTTGCGTAATCATAAATTTACATAGGGTAATGATGTTTGATTCATTCTGTCATTTTTCCTTCCCCCCCACCCCTCCCACCCCTCTTTCCCTCCATACAGTCCCTCCTTCCTCCAAGTCTTGCCCCCCTCACACCCCCCATTATGTGTCATCATCTACTTATCAGCGAGTTCATTCATCCTTTGGTTTTTTGAGATTGGCTTATCTCACTTAGCATGATATTCCCCAATTTCACCCATTTGCCTGCAAATGCCATAATTTTATTATTCTTTATAGCTGAGTAATATTCCATTGGTGTGTGTGTGTATATATATATATATATATATATATATATATATATATATATCACAGTTTCTTTATCCATTCATCATTTGAAGGGCATCTAGGTTGGTTCCACAACCTGGGCTATTGTGAATTGAGCAGCTATGAACATTGATGTGACTGCATCTCTGTAGTATGCTGATTTTAAGTCCTTTGGGTATAGGCCAAGGAGTGGGATAGCTGGGTCAAATGGTGGGTCCATTCCAAGTTTTCTAAGGAATCTCCACACTGCTTTCCAGAGTGGCTGCACTAATTTGCAGCCCCACCAGCAATGTATGAGTGTACCTTTTTCCCCACATCCTCTCCATCACCTATTGTTGCTTGTGTTCTTGATGATCGCCATTCTAATTGGGGTGAGATGGAATCTTAGTGTAGTTTTGATTTGCATTTCTCTTATTACTAAGATGGTGAACATTTTTTCATCTGTTTGTTGATTGCTTGTAGATCTTCTTCTGTGAAGTGTCTGTTCATTTCCTAGCACATTTGTTGATTGGGTTATTTGTATTCTTAGTGTAGAGTTTTTTGAGTTCTTTATATATTCTGGAAATTAGTGCTCTATCTGAAGTATGAGTGGCAAAGATTTTCTCCCACTCTGTAGGCTCTCTCTTCGCATTGCTGATAGTTTCCTTTGCTGAGAGAAAGCTGTTTAGTTTGAATCTATCCCAGTTATTGATTCTTGCTTTTATTTCTTGTGCTATAGGAGTCCTGTTAAGGAAGTCTGATCCTAAGCCAACAAGTTGAAGATTTGGACCTACTTTTTCTTCTATAAGATGCAGGGTCTCTGGTCTGATTTCAAGGTCCTTGATGCATTATGAGTTGATTTTTGTGCGGGTGAGAGATAGGGGTTTAGTTTCATTCTGTTGCATATGGATTTCCAGTTTTCCCAGCACCATTTGTTAAAGAGGCTATCTTTTCTCCATTGCATATTTTTGGCCCCTTTGTCTAGTATGAGAAAATTATATTTATTTGGTTTGTGTCCGTGTCCTCTATTCTGTACCCTTGATCTTCCTGTCTATTTTGGTGCCAATACAATGCCGTTTTTGTTACTATTGCTGTGTAGTATAGTTGAAGTTCTGGTATTGCGATACCTCCTGTTTCATTCTTCCTGCTAAGGATTGCTTTAGCTATTCTGGGTTTTCTTATTCTTCCAGATGAATTTCATGATTGCTTGCTCTATTTCTGTAAGGTACATCATTGGGATTTTAATTGTAATTACATTGAATCTGTATAGACTTTTGGTAGTATGGCCATTTTGACAATATTAATTCTGCCTATCCAAGAACATGGGAGATCTTTCCATCTTCTAAGGTCTTCCTCAATTTCTTTCTTCAATGTTTTGAAGTTTTCATTGTAGAGATCTTTTACCTCTTTTGTGAGATCGATGCCCAAGTACTTTATTTCTTTTGAGGCTATTGCAAATGGAGTTGTTTTCCTCATTTCCCTTTCAGCTGTTTCGTTGCTTGCATATAAAAATGCTTTAGATTTATGCATGTTGATTTTATAGCCTGCTATTTTGCTGAATTCATTGATGAGGTCTAGAAGTTTTCTGGAGGAGGGTTTTAGATCCTCTAAATATAGAATCATGTCATCAGCAAATAGGCACAGCTTAAGTTCCTCTTTTCCTATTTGTATCCTTTTAATTTTTTAGTCTTCCTAATTGCTCTGGCTAGAGTTTCGAGGACAATGTTGAATAGAAGTGGTGAAAGAGGACATCCCTGTCTTGTTCCCATTTTTAAAGGGGACTGATTTCAGTTTTTCTCCATTAAGAATGATGTTGGCCATGGGCTTAGCACAAATATCCTTTACAATGTTCAGGTATCAATGTTGTATCATTGTTCCTACTATCCCTATTTTTTCTAGTGTCTTGAGCATGAAGGGGTGTTGTATTTTGTCAAACGCTTGTTCTGCATCAATTGAAATAACTATATGATTCTTGTCTATTGACCTGATGGATTACATTTATTGATTTACGGATGTTAAACCATCCTTGCATTCCAGGGATGACCCCCACTTGATTGTGGTGCACGATTTTCTTAATATGCTTTTGGATACGGTTTGCCAATATTTTGTTAAGGATCTTGCATCTATGTTCATCAAGGGTATTGGTCTAAAATTTTCTTTCCTTGATGTGTCTTTGCCTGGTTTGGGTATGAGGGTGATATTAGCTTCATAGAATGAGTTCGGTAGGGTACCCTCCTTTTCTATTTCCTGAATACTTTGAGAAGTATTGGAATGAGTTCTTCTTTGAAGGTCTTGTAGAACTCGGTTGAGAATCCGTCTGGTCATGGGCTTTTCTTGGATGGTAGATTTTTAATGGCTTCTTCTATTTCATTGCTTGATATTGATCTGTTTAAAGTGTGTATGTCCTCCTGGTTCAGTTTGGGAGGAGCATATGTCTCTAGAAATTTGTCAATGTCTTCAGTAGTTTCTATTTTGTTGGATTACAGATTTTTGAAGTAGCTTCTCATTTGTTATGTATCTCAGTGGTGTCTGTCGTGATATTTCATTTTTCATCACAAATTTTAGTAATTTGAGTTTTCTTTCTCCTCTTTGTTAGTATGACTAAGGGTTTGTCTATTTTGTTTACTTTCTCAAAGAACCAACTTTTTGTTTTGTCAAATTTTGAATTATTTCTTTTGTTTCAATTTCATTGATTTCAGCTCTGATTTTCATTATTTCCTGTCTCCTACTACTTTTGCTGTTATTCTGTTCTTTTTCTAGGGCTTTGAGCTGTAATGTTAGGTCATTTAGTTGTTGATTTTTCATTCTTTTCTGGAATGCGCGCCATGCAATGAATTTTTCTCTTAGTACCGCTTTCATAGAGTCCCAGAGATTTTGAAATGTTGTATCATTGTTCTCATTGACCTCTAAGAATATTTTATCTCCTCCCTGATGTTTTCTGTTATACATGTTTCATTCAATAGCATATTATTTAGTCACCAGGTGTTGGAGTAATTTCTCTTTTTTATTTGTCATTGATTTCTACTCTCAGTCCCTTATGATCTGATAGAACACAAGGCAGTATCTCTATTTTTTTGCATTTCCTAAGGGCTGCTTTGTGGCATAACATATGGTCTATTTTCAAGAAGGTTCCATGTGCTGCTGAGAAGAAAGTGAATCCACTCATTGATGGATGGAATATTCTATATATGTCTATTAAGTTAGGTTATTGATTTTGTTATTGAGTTATATGGTTTCTTTGGTTGGATTTTGTTTGGAAGATCTATCTAGTGCTGACAGTGGTGCATTAAAGTCACCCAGAATTATTGTGTTGTGGTTTATGTGATTCCTGAAATTGAGAAGGATTTATTTGGTGTACAGGAATGCACCATTGTTTGGGGCATAACTATTTACTATCATTATGTCTTCCTGATTTATGGTTCCCTTAAGCAGTATGAAATGTCCTTCTTTATCCCTTCTGACTAACTTTGACTTGAAGTTCACTTTATCTGATATAAGGATAGAAACCCGTGCTCTTTTACTGAGTCCATGTGCGTGGTAAGTTTTTTCCCATCCTTTCCCCTTTAGTCTGTGGATGTCTTTTTCTATGAGATGAGTCTCTTGCAGGCAGCATATTGTTGGGTCTTTCTTTTTAATCCATTCTGCCAGTCTATGTCTTTTGATTGATGAGTTTAGGCCATTAACATTCAGGGTTATTATTGAGATATGATTTGTATTCCCAGTCATTTGGCTTATTTTTGATTTTTAAGTTGGCTTGGTTTCTCCTTTGAGTGGTTTTTCTCTAAGGTAGTTCCTCCCTTTGCTGACCTACATTGTTGTTTTTCATTTCCTCCTCATGGAATATTTTGTTGAGAACATTCTGTCGTGCAGGCTTTCTATTTGTAAATTCTTTTAACTTTTGTTTATCATGGAAGGATTTTATTTCATCTTCAAATCTGAAGGTTAGTTTTGCTGGGTATAGGATTCTTGGTTGGCAACCATGTTCTTTCAGAGCTTGAAATATGTTGTTCCAGGCCCTTCTAGTTTTTAGAGTCTGGGTTGAGAAGTCGGCTGCTATCCGCATTGGTCTCCCCCTATATGTAATCTGATGCTTTTCTCTCGTGGCCTTCAAAATCCTTCCTGTCTTTATTTTGAATGTTAGGCATTTTCATTATAATGTGCCTTGGTGTGGACCTGTTGTGATTTTGTGCATTTGGTGTTCTGTAAGCCTCTTGTATTTGATTTTCCATTTCATTCTTCAGATTTAGGAAATTTTCTGATATTATTTCATTGAATAGGTTGTTCATTCCTTTGGTTTGTATCTCTGTGCTTTCCTCAATCCCAATAATTCTTAAATTTGGTCTTTTTATGATATCCCATAGTTCTTGGAGACTCTGTTCATGATTTCTTACCATCTTCTCTGTTTGGGCAAGATTAAATATTTTGTCTTCACTGTCTGAGGTTCTGTCTTCCAAGTGGTCTCGTCTTTTGGTGATGCTTTCCATTGAGTTTTTTATTTGGTTTATTGTTTCCTTCATTTCAAGGATTTACGTTTGTTTTTTGTTTTTTGTTTTTTTTAGAATCTCTATCTCTTTGTTGAAATGATCTTTTGCTTCCTGCAGTTGCTCTTTCAGCTTATTGGTATTATCATTCTTTGCCTGCATTTGCTCTCTTATCTCAACCTTTGCTTCACGAATCATCTTAATCATTTATAATCTGAAGTCTTTTTCTGACATTTCTTCTAACATACTGTCATTGGATTCTATTAATATAGAATCTAGATTTGTTTGGATCATTTTCTTCCCTTGTTTTTTCAAGTTGTTCATGTATTTTCCCCTCTAGCAGTGCAGATTTGGGGTATTGCAGATTCCCCCCTATACGCTTATAGTGACCCAATAGGTTACAAAACCCTTTCTTTAAGGGGAGATCAATATCAACAGCGCCCAATTCAGACACTATGCAATCCTAGACCAAATAGCCTCTATGAGGACAATAACAAAATTGTCATAATAAACAGAATGAGTTCAAATATTATCTTCAGTAAAACAAACAGATTTGCAATAAGGTCTGCAGTTTCTAATGGAGGACAAAGAGGATGCAGAGGGATGTAGAATGTGGCTGTTAATGGGATAAGAAAAGAATATATGGAAGTTCTAGATAATAGAAAGGGTGAGAGTATAATCAAAAGAAATTGGATGTTAGCATGCAAAAAAGGGAGAAAGAGACTCTGAGGGAACAGGTAAACCAAGGAAAAGAGAGCAAGAAAAGTAAAGAAATAAAAACTTAAAATTTTTCAATAAGGAGAAAAATGAAAATCTACAGTGTAACAGTCATATAGTAATGAAACCTCCCAGTGTTCAGTAGCCTGATGCATGAGAGGTACCCGACAATGAGCTTCAAGCCTCCAGCAGGCATCTCAGGATGGGATTTGTCCCACCTGAAGAACGGAGCTATGGCTTCCAGGATTATCCAAGATGGCTGCTCTGGCTTTGAAATGTGTTGGCAAATGGGGAGCTGCAGCTCAGGGTGTGGCCGTGGTCAGCAGGAGGTCCTGGAGGTCAGGTGTGTTTGGTGTGGTTGTGGGATCCTGGATGCCGGGTGCAATCAGTCGGTTGGGGTCCTGGTGGCAGGACGCAGTCAGTCGATGTGAGGGCCCCAGAGGCAGGGAGTGATGGTTGGGCTGAGGGATCCTGGAGATGGGGCTCAGTCAGTCCGGCCAGGGGTCCTACGGGTTGTTGTCTCAAAATGGCGGCAGCCACGTGTAATCAAACCTGCAGGTACTGTAACAGTGAACTTCCAGGCAACAGCGGGGAGCTGGTGCTCCACTGGCGGTCAGCGATCAACTTGCTGACTGTTGTAGGATGATCGGGAGGTGAATCTTGGGCGGTGGGTGATGGATAGGTGTAAGGTGGGTGATGGATAGGTGTAAGGCAGGCGATGGACAGGCGAGAGGCAAGCAAATGGTGGATGATAGGTGCCTGACAGTGAGCAATCTGCACTCAAAAAAGGCGTTGATATGCTGGCAGACTGCAGGTCATCACAGCAGACAAATGGGGGTAAACAGCAGGGGATCGATAAGCAGCAAAAACTGCCTCACCAAGAAACAGATATCCTCTGCTTGAAACCCGAGTTACGGAGCGACTGCTGCCACCTTTTAATACTGTTCTAGGGATTCTAGACAATGCCATGACAAAAGAAAAAGAAATGAGAGGTGTAATGAGCATCTAATAGGAAAAAACAAAAGAACCAACAAACTATTTGAACACATGTAAGAGTTAATCAAGTTTCCAGATCAACTTAAAAAACTCTGTGGCCTTTCTCTAAACCAAAATACAAAATCACAATAACCAAAAATATAAAATATCTAGGAGTTATCCAAGAGTAAAAATTTTATCCTTAGGAGAAATTTAAAATTCTAATAAAGCAGGTAGACTATCTGAATAAACTCAAAGAACCCCACATGTTTAGATTTAGTACAGAAATTAATCTATGAATAAAATATAATTATAGTCAAAATGTCAGCTGGACAATTTTTTCTGTTCTATTGGTGCATTATGATCATATACAGTGAGATTTATTGTTACATATTCAGGCATGCTCACAATATAGCATGATAATTTGGTTGATTTACAATATAGCATAATAATTTGGTTGATTTCATTCCCTAGTCCTTCCCCATACCCTCCTCTTTCTCTCCTCTCCACCTTTCCCCTTACTTTACTGTCTCCCTTCTACTTTCATAAGGTCCCACTCTTTACACATTTTTTCCCCTTTTTATCTCAATAGCTTCTACATATGAGAGTAAACATGCAACCCTTTGCTTTCTGACTTTGGCTTATTTCACTTAGCATGATATTCTCCAGTTCTATCCATTTATCTGCAAATTACATGATATCAGTCCTCTTTATTACTGAATGAACTTCATGGCATATAAATCCACATTTACTTTATTCATTCATTTACTGATAGGCACTTAGGTTGTTCCAGAATTTGGTTCTTGTGAATTGTGCAGCGAGAAACATGGGTATGCATATATCTCTACAGTTTGATGACTTCAATTCTTTAGGATAAATACCAAGGAGTATTATAGCTGGGTCGTATTGTGGTTCTGTTCTTAGTCTTTTGAGGATCTCCATACTGATTTTCATAGTGGTTGTACTAATTTACAATCCCACAACAGTGTAAAAGTGTTCCTTTCCCCCCATATCTTCAACTTTTGTTGTTATTTGTACTCTTGATGGCTGTCATTTCAACTGGAGTGAGATGAAATGTCAGTATAGTTTTGATTTGCATTTCCCTAATTGCTAAACATGTTGAACATTTTTCGTGTATTTGTTGGTCATTCATATTTCTTTGAGAAGTATCTATTTCATTCATTTGTTCATTTATTCATGGGGTTATTTGATTTTTGGTGTTAAGTATTTTGAGTTCTTTATATATTCCGGAAGTAATCCTCTGTCAGAAGAGTAGCTAGCAAACGTACTCTTGATTCCTTTACTGTGCAGAAACTTTTAAATTTGATGCCATCTTCTTTATTTAACTCTTGGCATAATTTCCTGAGCTTTAAGAGTCCTATTAAGGAAGTCATTGCCTGTATCTCTATGTTGGAGTATTGACCCTGTTTTCTTCTAGTTGTTGACAAATTTCATTTCTAGTCTTTGAACAGTTTTGGGTCGACTTGTATGCAGGGTGAGAGAGAGGGATCTGGTTTAATTCTCCTACATACTGATATCCAGTTTCTCCAGCTCTATTTGTTAAAAAAGCTTTTTTTTTTTCCCTTCAATATATGTTTTGGGATCTTTTCTCCAGGATCAGATGGCTATATCTATGTGAATTTGTCTCTGTGTCTCCTATTCTGATCCACTGGTCTGTGTGTCTGTGTTTATGCCAATGCTATGCAGCTTTTGTTACTATAGTTCTGCAGAATAATTTGAGATCCAATATTGTGATGTCTCTAGCACTGTTTATATGACTTAGAATTGCCTTAGCAATTCTGAATCTTTTGTTCTTCCACATGAATTTTAGGAGTACTTTTCCTAGTTCTGTGAAGAATGACATTGGTATTTTGATGGGATTGGATTGAAGTTGTGTATCAATTTTGGTAATGTGGCCATTTTAACTATATTAATTCTGTCTATCCATGAAACATGGGAGGTCTTGCTATCTTCTAGAGTCTTCCTCAATTTTTTTCTTCAGTGTTTTTCATTGTAGAGGTCTTTTATCTCCTTGGTTAGATTTACTCCTAGGTATTTTTTTTTTTTTTAAACTGGAATTGTTTTCCTGATTTCTTTTTCAGCAAATTCATTCTTGGTGAATAGGAAAGCTATTGGATTTTGCATGTTGATTGTTTTTCATCCTTCTATTTTTCTGACTTTATTAACTCCAGAAGTCTTATGGTGAAGCTTTTGGATCTTCTAAGAATAGGATTATATCATGTAGAAACAGCAATAATTTGACTTTCGTTCCTTTTCTTGCCTGATTGCTCTGTCTAGAGTTTCAAGAATTGTATTTAAAAGGAATGGTGAGAGTGGCCCTCTTTATCTTGTTCCAGATTTTAGAGTTTTTCTGTTGGGGTTTCCGGGACCCCCAGCCTTGAGCACGGTCAAGATGGCGCCTGACGCTGAGCCAAAAGCGGCCAGCTATACAGTAAACAACCAGCGAATTCCAATGATTGGCTAGTTAACGATGTGATTAGAGCATGCCCCCCTCGTTTACCTATTCTATACCTGCAGCTGTCCGCGCGTTTACCTCGTGTGCTCTCCCCTGATTGGTTGAAGTGTATATAAGCTTGATGGGCGGGGGAGTAGCAGAAGAAGCTGGGAGTAGGAGCAGAAGCTGAGAGCAGAAGCTGGGGGCAGAAGCTGAGAGCAGAAGCTGAGGGCAGGAAGCTGAAGCTGAGAGTAAGAAGAAGCTGGGAGTAGGAGCAGAAGCTGAGGGCAGAAGCTGAGAGTAGAGTCGCAGAAGAAGCTGAGAGTAAAGTAGCAGAAGAAGCTGAGAGTAAAGTAGCAGAAGAAGCAGAGAAGAAGAAGCTGAGAGAGGGGGGTAGAAGGGAGGAAGAAGAGTGCGGGCAGGCGTGAGCCCAGTGGGAGAAGCGGGACGACTGGAGCAGGCGAGAGTTAAGCGGAGGGAAAGAGAGCAAGAGAAAGAAAAGAGAGAAGAAACTGAGAGTAGGAGTAGGAGCTGGGAGTAGAGGCGTGCAAGCGGGCGTGAGCCGAGCGGGAGAAGAGTGAAGTGCAGGAGAGGGAAAGAGAGCGAGAGAAAGGGATAGATAAGAAGGAAAGAAAGGAAGACTGTACGCAATATACTTCCAAAGCTTCAGACGTTTGTCGTGTCTCTCTCTGCGGGCAGAGGGAACGCGATATTTTCCCTGTTCATTATGTTGGTTTGGGGTTGGTCATATATAGCCTTTTAATGTTGATATTATGTTCTTCTATCCCAAACTTCTTCTGTGTTTTTATCATAAATGGTTGCTGATTTTTGTCAAAGGCTTTCTCTGTATCTATTGAGATGACTGTGTGATTTTCATTGTCCTTCATTCTATTTTGTGGTAAATTACATTTATTGATTTGCACATGTTGGACCATCCTTGTATTCTTGGAATGAATCCAACTTGGTCATGATATACAACCTTGATGTACTTTTGAATATGATTTGCAATATTTTATTGAGAATTTTTGCATCTAAATTCATCAGTGATATTTGTCTGTAGCTTTCTTCCCTTGGTATGTCCTTATTTGGTTGATCTTGTTATGAGTGTGATATTGGCTTAAAGAATGAATTGGGGAGTGTTCCCTCCCTTTCTATTTTATGGCATAATTTGAGGAGCATTGGCATTCATTCTTCTTTAATGGTTTAGTAGAAATCAACTGAAAATCATTGGGTCCTGGATTTTTCCTGAAGGACTTTTTATTATTGTTTCTATGTTGTTGTTAGTTATTGGTCTGTTTAGGTTTTCTGTGTTCTCTTGGTTCAATTTTGACAGATCATATGTGTCTAGAAATGTATCTGTTTCATCTAGATTTTTCAATTTAAATTTTCAAGAGTCCTTAATAATTCTCTGCATTTCAGTGATTTTGTGGTGATTTCTCCTTTCTAATCTCCAATTTTATTAATTTGGATCTTCTTTTTCTTTTGGTTAGTTTGGCTAAGGGCTTTTTAATCTTGTTTATATTTTTAAAGAACCTATTCTTAAAAAACAAACAAAAAGAACCAAATCTTCACTTCAGCTCTGATCTTATTTCCTTCCTCAGTTGGGTGTTTTTTGAAGAGCTGCACTGTTTATTCAAATATACATATGAAAGAATAGAAATATGTGAATAGCTAGCAAATTTTAGAGAAATCAAAACTGTGGGTGTGTTGCCAGATAGTAATTCAACCTAGAAAACCAAGAACAGATGAATAGATTAAGGGAACATGATACCTGAGTAACTCATCCTTGTTTGTACGAGATGTAATAAAAGAGAAAAGTATAAAAATCAATTAATGGGTAAACGAGATCACACAGTGAATGATTTGGGGAAACAATCTCCCTATGTGAAGAAGAATACAAATAAAGTTGGATCACTTCCTAATACCACCTACACAGGTAGATTCTGGACTGATTAAAGAGCCAAGTGTGAAAGACAAAGATGAGCCATTAATAAAGAACTAAGGGGGCCAAAGAGGTCTGTACAACTATAAAAGCACAAACTGAAAGAAAAATAATCGATGGCTTTCATTACCTCAAAATTCAGGATGTTCAATGACACAGATAATAAATAGGTGATAGATATTTGACAGTGCATTTGCATAAAGCAGGAACTCCTAATAAGAATGAACAAATAAAAGGCAGTAATTAGAATTTAAAAACGGGGAAAGGATATGTACAAAAGAGCCATAAAGCAGGAGATTCTAATTACTACTGAAGGTTGAAAATCAGAAAATAGGGGTGTCAAACTGGCTTCAGTCTTTGGGATTACAGGCATGTACCACAGAGACTAGCCAAATTATTTATTTTTTAATTCACAAATATTGTGTATACTTATGGTGTGCAAAATGACGTTTTGATATATGTATATATTTTGGAATGGTTAAATAAAGCTAAATAATGTATTTAAAAAAAAGAAAATAGGGGCATAATATTAGGCAAATGTTTGGTTCTTCATAAGAAAAAGAAAACAGGGTTTAAGGGGCTGTCTTGAGAACATGGCTGAAGGTGTGTTTTAGTCAGTTTTTTTGCTGCTGTGACTGAAAGACCCGACAAGAACAATTTTAAGGAGGAAAATTATATTGTAGGGCTCATGGTTTCAGAAATCTCAGGCCATAGAGGTGAAGCTGAACATCATGGTAGAGGAGCGTGACAGAGGGAAGTCACACACATGGTGATCAGAAGCAGAGAGACTCCACTCACCAGCTACAAAATATGTACCCCAAAGCCACGCCCCCAACGCCTGCCTCCTCCTACCACACCACTCAATTAACACCATCAGGGTATTAATACACTGATGGGGTTAAGGCTCTCATACCCAATCATTTCCCCTCTTACATTGTCTCACACATGAGCTTTTGGGGCATACCTCATATCCAAACCATAACAAGGTGGTAACATAACAGCTGGGGTGGAAATTCTTCAACATAGTTTGATTTTTTTAACCATGTGCAAGTATTATTCTGCTGTTATTGTTAAAGAAAAAAGTTTATGTCAACCTGCCTCTGTATCTTTCATAAGTTGAAGAGAATATCTCACTTAAGATTCACCTAAATAATATAAAAAGTTACATAATAATTAAAAAATTTAAATACAGTTCCAAAAATGATATAGAAGGATTCAAGTAGGTATGTTTTTATTTGACAAAATAAAAAACAAAAAAATAAATCTTTTACTATAATTATATACACCCCAACTTTACTTGGCACAACATTTTTAGAGGGTTACAAGAATATAACATTAAACAGAAAAAAATTGGCTTGAGAATAAAATAAATAAACCATGAATTTTTATTTCTAAAGTACTTTATGTTTTCCTTTTTTAATATGGATTTCTTTTCTTAAAATTGTTGGCTGTTTCAGGTAAAGCCAGATAATTACAAAGAAGCTAGTATTTCTCAACATTATAACATGTAGAAACAAGCACCATTAACATTAGCTTAAAGTCTTGCAGACACTTTACTTTGGATACATATATAACTAACATAGATAAACATCTAACATTCTCAGGATTCTTGCATGTCCAGGTGTCCCTCCATATCTGGAGGGAATCAGTTCCAGGATCCCCTTGTGGATACCAGAATCTGCAGATGCTCAAATTTCTTATAGAAAATGGTGTAGTATTTGCACATAACTACACACATCCTCCTGTATACTTTCAATCCTGTCTAGATCACTTGCAATACCTCCTATGATGTAATGATATGTCAATAGTTTTTCAAAACAGTTGTATTATTCAGGGGATAATGAACCCCTCCCCAATTAAAATCCAGTAGATGTTCAGTATAAATGCGATTTTTTTCCAGAATGTTTTTGATCTTCAGTTGACTAAACCTACAGATATAAAGCCCCTGGATATGGAGGATCTACTCTGTGTGTGTGTGCGTGTGCATGTGTGTGCATGCACACTTATGGGTGTACTCAACAAAAAGAAAAAACATCATGGAAACGTGATCTTTCTTAAGAAAGCAGTGTGACATGGTTGGGGATATAGCTCAGTTGATAGAGTGCTTGCCTTGCAAGTTCAAGGCCCTGGGTTCAATCTCCAGCACTGAAAAAAAACAAACAAACAAACAAACAAACAAACAAAAAAAAAAAAAACAAAGAAGAAAGCAGTGTGACTTGGCACAGACCCTGGAGCAAATTGACTTGGGCTCTATTCAGATTCTACCTCTTACTGTCTATGTTACCCTGGGTGAATCACCTCACCTCTCTGTGCTTTGATGTCCTCAGTCAAAAAATATGATGTCAATAGCACCTTCTCCCCAAGGTTTCCTTGAGGACTGAGTCAGTTAACATATAGTGCCCAGGACAGTGTCTGGTACCTGGTAAGCCTCTGTCTAGAAACACTGTCTTTTGGCCAATTTCTGGTAGTCAGAAGGCACTAGGAGGACCAGGAGGGGACTCTGTTCTGAGTCTGGGCTGGGCACCCTCTTTGGTGATGTCAGATGGTCTGAGCAGAGGTTTACCCGTCGGTTTATTTGCGGGGGCTGGAAGGTGGGGTCTACTATTCCTGGGGTTCCAGGGCTACTTCCAGGTGTCCTGTGAACAGGAGGTCTCTTGCCTCCTGTGGGTGGGTGGGAATGTATGGTAGACAGCTGGGGGAGAACATTTTAATTTCTTTGTTGGCTTTTGTGTCTCTTTCCACCTGCTCCTCTTTATTCCATTATGCACGAGTTTCACTCTAGTACATTTCCCCCAAACTCTGCTACCCCAGAGCACCAACTGCATCATCTGGTGCCGGAGTCAACCATGAGCTAGGCAGGCCTGCATGACTGTGGATGTGTCACCAATGAGAAAGCCAGTTGGCACAGGGGTGACGCCCTTGCTTAAGATCATACAGTTGTTATAAGAAAGAGCAAAGTCTGGATCTATACCAAGAGCCCATTGCCCTTGTCTATTTGTTAAATAAATGATTATCAAGTATGTTTGGGACTGTGCTGGGGGGACAAGATGAGTACAGGATTGTCCCTTTCTGAGGACTTTCTTGCCGAATGGATTTAGAAGAGGTTTCCTTCAGCACAAGTGGTCAGAGCATTTTGATCTCACCAGGTAGTTTGTAACTAATAGAATTAATGTCTGACAACATATTGGAAGGAAGGGTGGCTGTAGACATAACCAGGCCAATTTTAAAACTTGATAAACTGATTTTAGAGTTCTTCTGGAAGAGAGAAATATAAACATAAGAACTGCAGAGCTGGGCGCGGTGGCACACACCTATAATCCAGTGGCATGGGAGACTGAGGCAGGAGGATCACAAGTTCCTGGCCAGCCTCAGCAACTTAGCAAGATCTTAAACAACTTAGTGAGACCTTGCCTCAAAATAAAAAATAAAAAAGGACTGGGGATGTAGCTCAGTGGTAAAGTGCTCCTGGGCTCAATCCCTAGTACAAATAAAGAAGAAGAACGGCTGACAATATTTTGAGAAAGAAAGGAAACTGGTCCTACCAGATGCAAAAATATATCAGAAATCTACACTAACATACTGGCAGATTTGTCAAGGTAAAAGTGACAGGTGTGCGGAAAAAGACAACAAACCCACAACAGAAACAACACACTCAACAACAGAAATAAGAAACCATATATTTGTAGTAGGAATAACATAAAATATTTGCTGGTATCTATCATAGATTTTGCAGATCATAGAGTGATTTCAGTTCTGGGAATCTACATCACAGAAATTCCCGCAGATGCACATGAAGTTGTATATTCAAGGATGTTCATTTCAGCCTTGCCTGTAAGAGAAAAAAAGAGAGAAAGAAAGAAAGAAAGAGAAAGAAAGTTAAATGTTTACAAAGAGAAAATTGGTCAAATAAATTGTACTACAGGACTTGCTGCATGGATTAGAAAGAACAAAGTACTGGTGTGAATAAACTCCTGCTTGGGGTCAAAACAATGAAATTGCTCTTTTTACACTGTTTGAAAAACCATCTGACTGTAAGTGGATATGTAAGTGTTTGGAAGCCTTTCTTGGGATAGCCCACCTGTTCTTGGGATAGCCCATACAGTGTTGACAGTCACCTCTGGGGAGGGAGTGAAACTGATGTTCAAGTTTTATTCCTCATGTCTCCTCTTTGGCTGTTTGATATGAATGCACATCACTTGTGTAATTTAAAAAATGTGAACAAGGAAAAAGCATGACTTCTCATCTCTGGGAATGACAACTAAGGGACCTCACGTGTGTGGTCAGCTAGAGGCAGATGAAGCATGGGTCCAGAGCCAGAGGGGCCACACCCGCACGGGGTGACAACAAACAGACCTTTGGGAACAGTGACAACAGGCACAGGTTCCTCGTCCAGCTCAGCTCCAACCAGAGAGCACAGGTAGTCAGCACCAGGGCTAAATGAAGATTTCATTTTTTGCTGGAACAACAGAACCAAGACTTTTGAAAAGGCAGATGTGACAAGCATTTCAACTACTTACCACTCAAAGATCCTGAGCAGCGAATGCCCAAGGCAGCGAGGTGCGACAACAGCGCAGTCCTGCTCTAACTCAAAAACCTCTTGTTTGCCCGTTTGCCAGGTAGAGATGTGCATGTAGATCCCGCTGGACTTCCTGCAGCGCGAGGGACCCCAGTGGTCTGCATGCAGGGACCTCGGCAGGCAGGTCTCAGGACCTGACCTCAGACGTCCCTCGAATTGGGCTGAGAAAGGGCCGAGGTGCCAAGGCAAATCTTGGCGACCCGAAGACACCTGGGGGCACCAGCAACACGCAGCGGTCCTGCCCGCCTCCTGCATTTGTAGGGGCGTCCCCGCAGGGTGCACGAGGCCATAGTGGAACAAGATACCATGCTCCGTGCTGGTGACAACCTGAACCACGAGTCAGATTCTCTTTCAGGAGTCAAATTCCCTCCGCAGGAACCCTGGGCGAAACCACCTGGTCCCTCAGTTTTGTATCAGCCATTCTGTGGGAGCAGGGGGGTGCTTGAGAATTGGCTGCCAGGATCTTTGGGTTTCTCAGTGGACCATCCAACATTTAAAGCTTTCTGTCTCATGGGCTTCCATAAAATAGGACATTGGCTGGTGTGAGCAAGAAAGGAGCCTCTACACTGTCACCCAGAAAGGTATTGCCTATTGTTTTATAAAGTGATCGCACCATTTTCCACTTCCAATGGCAGAGTACAAGGCCTCCAGTTTTCAAGGCCTTGCCAATATTGGTATTAGCTCTCTTTTTGAGGACAGCCACGCCGGTGGGTGTGCAGCAATGTCTCTTTGTAGTTTTAGTTTGCCTTTTTTCTCATAGTGATGTTGAATATTCTTTCTTGTGCTTATTACCATTAATATGGCTCTTTTGTTGAAATGCTACATCTTTCGCCCATTTGTAAACTGGGTTTTTAATCTTAGAATTAAATACTTTTTTATGTGTCTGGATACACATCCTTTATTAGATACATGATCTGCATGTATTTCTTGCAGTCTGTGGCTTGTTTTCATTTCCTTCATAGCGTCTTTTCTTTTATGTCTCATGCCTTTGGTGTTATGAGAATTCTTTCCCAAACCCAAGATTTGAAAGGTTTTCTCCTAGAAGTTTTATAGTTTTAGCTCTTACATTTAAGACTACAGTCAACCTCAAGTTAATTTTTTTTTTTTTTTTTTGTAGCGGGTATTGAACCCAGGAACCCTTAACCACTGAGCCACACCCCCAGTCCTTTTTATATTTTATTTAGAGACAGGGTCTCGCTGAGTTGCTAGGGCTGTTCTAAACCTAGCTAAGGTGCTAAGGTTGGCTTGGAGCTCGTGATCCTCCTGTCTCAGCCTCCCGAGCCTCTGGGATTACAGGCATGCACTGCTCAAGTTAATTTTTGTATTAGTGTGACCTATATAGCAGGGTCTAAGTTGGTTTGTTGGTAAATGGATCCTGTATTAGGTTCCAAGGGCTTCTGTGACAACTTAGCACACATCAGTGGCTTAGGACAGCAGAACTTCTTTCTCACTGTTCTGAGTCGAAAATCAAGAGTGGTTCCAGCACTGCCCTCCCTCTGAAGGCTCTGGGGACACTCCCCGCCTCTTCTGGTGGCTGTTGGCCATCCTCAGCTTCAGCTGCACCACTCCGATGGCTCTCAGCCTCAATCTTCACACTGCCTGCTCCTCAGTGTGCCCTCTCCTTCCGTTTCTGCCTTAGAGGAACACTTGTGGCATTCCATGCCCACTGGGATAATGCAGGCTAATCTCCTCTCACAGCCTTAAGCTAATCACACCTGCACAGATGCCTTATTGCAGACAAGGTAACAATGGCAAATTCCAAGGATTGGGTCTTGATTCCTTGGGTGACCCACATTAACCAATGTTCCCAGCAACACTTGTTGAAAAGATTTATCTTGTTGGGCATATTGGCACATGCCTATAATCTCTGTGACTTGGGAGGTTAAGTCAGGAGGATCCCAAGTTCAAGGCCAGCCTCAGTAAATTAGTGAGGCTTCTAGAAATGACGTGAGACCTTGTCCCCAAATAAAAAATAAAAAGAACTTGGAGAGGTAGCCCCGTGGTAGAGCACTTCTGGCTTCAATCCTCAGTATCAACTATATGATCTTTTCCCCACGGAATTGTCTTGGCACTTTGTTAAAACATGAGCGTTCATTTCTGGACTCTTAATTTTGTTCTATTCATGTAGTATTATATCAGTAACATGCAGTCTTGCTAACAATAGTAAGTTATGAAATCCTATAAGTTCTCCAATTTTGTTTTTTTTAAACATTGTTTTGGCTACTGCAGGACCTCTTTGTTTTCTTTCTTCCTTCCCTTCTTCCTTCCCCATTCCTTTCCTTCTTGATTTGGGCAGTGCTGGGAATTGAACCCAGGGTCTCAAACATGTGAGGCAAGTGCTCTACCACTGAGCTAGACCTCCAGCCCTGTTAATCTATTTTGAGTCAGGGTCTTGCTAAGATGGAATTGGAAAATGTTCCCACCTCTTTTTTCTGAAGGAAATTTATGAGCTATTGGTATTATTTCTGTAAACATTTGATAGAATTCACTAGTGAAGCTGTCTGGATTTGGACTTTTTTGTGGGAAGATTTTAAATGACGAATTCTTCTTATAGATCTATGAAGATTTTATTTCTTCTAGAAAATCTTATTGCTTTGATAATTTATTTTTTTCTTGAAACATGTTCATATCATTTAAGTTGTCTTATTTGTTGGTATAAACACACAGACATATAATATTCTATTACAATTTGTAAAATTTGTAGTGATGTTGTTTCTTCAGGTCCTGATTTTGGTAATTTGAGTCTTCTCTGTTTTTGGCTATTTCAGCTAAGGATTGGGAAATTTTGTTGATATTTTTAAAGAAAGACTTTTGACTTTATTTGATTTCATTAATTTTTTCAATTATTTTTCTGATTCCCTTTCTAGCTTTTTTCCTTCCTTCTACTTCCTTTAGGTTTAATTTGCTCTCCTTTTTCTAGTTTCTTAAAGTGGAAGCTTGATTATTGATTGGAAACCTTTCTTTTTCCCTGACACAGGCATTTATAGCCTGTGTAAGTTTCCCCTTAACTACTGCTTTAGCTGTGTCACATAAATTTTGCTGTATTGGATTTAATTTCATTCAGTTCATAATATTAAAAAACTTCCCGTGGGTATCTTCTTGATCCATGGGTTATTTGGAAGTATGTTGGTTAATTACCAGATATTTGGGGGGTTTCCAGTTTTCTCTCTAATGTGGATCTCTGCTGTCATTGTATCATGGCCAGAGAGCACACTTTTCATGATTTCAATCTTTTAAATTTTATTGAGACTTGTTTTATGGCCCAGCAGGTGTAATATCTTGGAGAATGTTTCATGTGCACTTGAAAAGATTATGTATTCTGGAATCTCTCGTTAAATGTGTTCAAGTTGGTAGATAGTGTTCAGATCTTCCCTATCCTTACTAATTTTTTTTCTGGTTGTTCTATTGATTATTTAGAATGGGCTAGTCAAATCTCCAGCTATTACTGTTAAATTATCTACTTTCAACTATGTCAGTTTTGTTTTAGACATTTTAGGAGTCTATTTTTATAAGTATATACAGACTTGTGTTTGTAGTCATGTTTCTATTTCTTTTAAAATTTTAAAATTTGTTTTACTTAGTTACCCATGACAGTAGAATGCACATCAATATATCATATATAATGGAGTATAATTTCTCCTTCTTCTGGTTATACATGATGTAGAATCCCTCTGGTCATACCCTGTACACAGGGTAATAATGTCTAATTCATTCTCCTATCCTTCCTACCCCCATACCCCTGCCCCTCCCTTTGATCCCCTTTACCTAAAGTACCTCTATTTCTTCTCTAGCCCACCATGACTTTTCTAATACCAATACAGGATTCTTCAGCTTTTTCATGGCTTCTTTTCGCATGGCCTGTTATTTTTCACTTTTTACTTTTCTCCCGATTTGTGTTTGAATCTAAATTATGTCTCCTGTGGATCAGAGTTGGGTCTTTTATTTTTTATTTAGTTTGTCAGTCTCAGCCCTTTGAAGGTTTAGTCCATTCACATTAATGGAATTTTTGGTATGATTATGTTATGGTTTGGATATGAAGTGTTCCAGAAAGACTCATGTGTTGGAAGACTTGGTCCCCAACGCAGAAATATCCAGAATTGGGACTTTTGGGAACTCACTGGATCATGAGGACTCTAAATTCACTAGTGGATTAACCCATTTGATAGATTACTAATTTGGGCTACTGGGTGGTGGCGGAAACTGAGCAGTTGGGGTATGGTTGGAGGAAGGTCCCTGAGGGTGTGACCTTGGGATTATACCTTGCCCCCAGACCCTTCCTTGCTCTCTCCGATTCTGGGATGTCATGAGCTCCTCAACTTTCCTCCACCATGCCCTTCTGCCATGATGTTTCTGCGCTGGAGCATGCCGACCATTAACCGTAACCTCTGAAACTATGAACCAAAAGAAGTCTTTTCTCCTCAAAGTTGTTTTTCCCAGATATTTGTCACAGTGATGAAAAGCTGACAGCACAGGTTGGAATTTCCCTGTTTTCTATCATTTTTGTACTTCTATTCCTCCTTTACTGCTTTCTTTTGTGTTAAACACTTTTAAAAAATTTACTATTGTAATTCCTCTAATTTTTACTATCCTTTTAATTGACAAAAATCATGTATTTTATGGTGTACAATGTGATGTTTTGATCTATGTATACATTGTCAAAAAAGATTCATTAGTAAAAGCTAACATATTTCTCACCTCACCAATTTCCGTTAATTTTTTTGTTATACTTTTTTTGAGTTCCTGTTTTCTCTAGTGATTATAATTTGCATTTTATGATAATACATATCAGAGTAACAATTCCAATAAAATATCAAACTTTTGTTTACTCTCTATTAATAGTTTTGTGCTATTGCCATGTACATCTGTTATAATCCCCCCAAAGCAGCTGTAATTATTTCTGTGCACACTCCTATCTTTTAAAAGAGTAAAAATGAAAAATGCAAAATACTTTTATAGTTTTTAAAAATTTTACTCTGGAGCTGGGGATGTGGCTCAGGTTATCTAACATGCACAAGTCCCTGGTTTCAATTCTTAGCACTACAGAAAAAAAACTTAGTCCCATATTTACCATTTCTGTTCTTCCTACAGACAATGTCGCCAGTGTCGCTTCCTTCCAGGCTGAAGAAATTTCCTCAGTGCAGTAGTTGCCCTTTATACACGTTATGGACAGAAATTACTATTGCAAACTCCAAATGGGGTTTTAAATCATTCCATAGACTGTTTAGTTCTAAAATGACCCCAGTTGAGTAATGAGACTGGAAACCTGCACATGGCTTGCTTTCAAGGCTGCAGAGTGGGTTACCCAGTTAACAAAAACTGGCATGCTATGAATGTAGTCATGTGAGGCATGACATTTTGGTCAACAATGGATCATACATAGGACAGTGGTCCTACAAGATGATGTTGCCTGGTGACATCCTAGCCATCTTGGGTTTGGTAGAACATTTTGTTTGCATAATGATGAAATCACCTCACAAATGGAGTGTGCCTCCATTTTTAAGCAACTCTGTATTTCCACCATCATACACTCACAATGTGTGATACAGCAGTCGTTAATTCACAGTCCATCACAGTTCAGTCATTAAATGGAGAATTCCAAAATGTCATAACAATTTGTTAGTTTTGAATTCTGTGTTCTGAGTAGTGTGATGAAATCTCACACCATCCTGCAGGTAAATTATCCCCTTGTCTAATACATCAGCACTGTGTTCTAGCTGCCCTTAGTCACTTAGGAGCTGTCTCAGTAACCAAGTTACACAGTGCTTGTGTTCAGGCAGCTCTTAGGTAGTAGCAATACTAACCTTCACCTCACTTCATCTCATCATGGAAGTATTCATCACTGGACATCAGCCTCACAGTAGAGCGAAGCCATTTTGAGAGAGGCCATATCCATATAACTTTTATTACCATCTATTGTTATGACTGCCCTATTTTATTATTGTTAATCTCTTATGTTGTTCGTTAATGTATGATGAGTCACTTTCCTCTTGCTGGTTTGATTTTCCATCTTTATTTCAACATTTTGACAATGATGTGTCTAGGTGTAAATCTTTTTTTGCATTTACTCTAGTTTGCTGGGTTTTCAAACTTATGAGTTGATTTAAAAAACTCAAATTTAGCCAGGCACAGTGGTGGACACCTGTAATCCCAGTGACTCCGGAGGCTGAGGTAGGAGGATCACGAGATCAAAGCTGGCCTCAGCAACTTAGTGAGAACTTCTGCAATTTAGTGAGACTGTGTCTCAAAATAAGAAAAATAAAAAAGGGCTGGGGATGTGACTCAGGGGTTAAGCACCCCTGGGTTCAATTCCTGTGGTCAAAAGATAAACAATAACTCAAATTTGGGAAGGTTTTGGTTATTATTTCTTTAAAAATTTGTCTGCCCCTTTCCCTTCATCATTCCTTCTTGCCCATCCTTCCCATCACAGATGTAATGGCACGCCTGGTCCTGGTCGGCAGCTCTCAGACGCTCTATTCATGTTTCTTCAATCTCTGTGCCTTCTTCTTTGGATGGGTTATTTACTATTGACCTATCTTCAAGTTTCCTGAAGTAGTACTGTTTTTAGTTTTTTTAAGTTCTTTTACTTTTCAACCCGACTTTTATCTTTTTTGCTGAGATTGTTATTGTCTTACTTTTCTTCAAATTTATTAACATGATTTCCTGTAGGTTTTGAACTTATCTGTAATAGCATTTATTTTGAAACTGTCTGCTAAATCCAATACCTGGTGATAAAGAAGATAGCTTCCTTTTGGGTGGCAGTGGGATTAACTGAACATGGGGTCTTGCATCAGGCAAGTGCTCTACCACCGAGCTGTTAGAAATAGCTTTTGACTTTTTTCCTTCTAAATATGGGTTGAACTTTTTCAGTTCTTTGAAAATCTTATGAAGCTAATCCATGTTTTCTAATATATGAGCAATTATGTTTGAAAATGTTATATTTTCAAAGTATAAGGTTGGAGATGTAATTCAGGGGCAGAATTCTTGCCTAACATGCATGAGGCCCTGTGTTCAATCCCCAGTACTAAAAGCAAAAACCCAAAAAAACCCAGTACATTCTAAGATATTACTTTCCATTGGTATTATTTATAACATCCTACATATATACCTTTATGGGAGCATATGTGTACATGTATATATAATGTATATAACATGTAGTTTGCTACATTGTCATATGATCTAGGTCATCCATAGCCCTAGTTGTTTTGCCCACTTGACTTTTTTTCTAGGACTAGAAGTTCAAGTTTTCAAGTGTTTCTGTTTTCCCCTGAATTTCCTGTAATGTTCTCTGAGTGTAGGCAGTGGTATTTAATGCAAAAATATTCATAACTATTTCATCATTATATGGAATTGAGTCCTTTAGCATCACAAGCTTAATGTCTGCTGGCCTGAATTCTACCTTGTCTGACATCAGAACTACTGTTTTCTTTTGTTTCATTTCTTCTGAGTCACTGAGTCTATGTGTGCCTCTTGTACTGTAAATAACTGAGCTGCATTCTGCTGTGAACCAGTGTGAAAACCTTTTCTTGGAGTAGACATTAGGTGCATGCATATTAACTGGCATGGTTGATGTTTGGTCTGAACTCAGTTGTTCTGCTGTATTTTCAAAATATATTGCCCAAGGTTTATGTCCACTAGGAAGGATGGTGTTGGGTTCACACATGAGACCATCTATTGCCTTATTTCTAGATTTTAATATAATTTATCTGATTTTTGAATATATCTCACAACTGTTGACATTGTAGAGAGCAAAGTGGTTTCTTTATAGTGGAACATACAAATCAATACATGTGGTACAATTAGTGGAGTTCTGAATTTGATGAAATACTGCTATCTTCTCTGTCCCAAATTTTATCAAAGCCCCACTTCTCCTGAGTTGGAATCTAGCTGTAGTTGATGAGAAGGAAGCAGCTGTGGTTTCCTCCTCCCCAGTGGCCAACCACGTTGGGTAGAAATAGGTTCCCAATGTTTCCATGCTGTTCAACCAAGCCTCTGTCTTATTAAATGCACTGACAGAGCTCTTTGGAGTTGCCTCACTCTTTGGAAAAGGCATTTGTAACTTGCTTCACATTTGAGATGACTGTCCTTTCTTAGTATTTTTGCCTCAGTGTGATACAAATTTTACTGTTTCTAACATATATATTTTTTGTGGTGAATATTAATGGATTGTGGTCACTCTACAGTTTAATATAAAAACACTATCTTTGGTTCTGTTTGATTTATAGGTTAGTGTTTTTCAAAAACTGAAGTTGATTTATGTGTATTGTTCCATCATCTTTCCCAGAAACTTCCACCATGCATTTTTAATAAGTAGTATGAAACACCTAGATGTTATTTTGACTTAGAAAGTGTTATAAAATAGCTGAAAAGTTACTAATCTTATCTTTTTTATAGAAAGTAATGTCATTGGTATTTTGTAGTCCTTAGTCACCAATGCTTTAAGTCAGCAAAAACTAGGACATTTGAGATATTATATACTCTTTGGTTGAGTATTAAAGAAAGGGAGTAAGAAATTATTTTTTGAAACAAAACAAAACAAAAATCTCATGCAAAAAGAACACTGCTTTAGATTTGTAAAAAGGTTAAAATTAAGACTCTTCTTTTGAATACAATATGTATGCAAACAGACCAATCATCAGGAATGTCCATTTATTTCATTAAAAAAACTAAGCAAGATTCATCCCCTGGACAGTACTGTATCCTTTAAAGCAGCAGCAATCACAAGGCACATATGTATGAAATACCTCAAGCAAAACAGAAACAACATTAAAAAATTATGTGTCATTTAAAAAGATGTTGAAGACTACTTGTTAACATTAACACAGGTTACAAAAATGACATTATCTTTTACAATTTTCTTTATTTTTTAATAAAAGAAGGAATAATGGTGTAATGCTTGTGTGCTATCTTGTAGCACATATCAGAAACCTTTACACCGTTTAACTTCACTTGCTAAAGAAAAAAATAGCTACAGTACAGCTTAATATTTTATTTTTAGTGCTTTCACATCTTCCTTAGATATCTGGAATCCATAAGATGAAAAGAAAAAGTTCTCATTTTTTTCTTACCCTAGAAAAAGCCTGTCATTTTATGTCCCTAGGCAAACCTACTACAAAATAAAGAACATTTGAGATAGTCTAAAATATCAAGGACATGATTTGAATTTGAGGGTCAACAAAACAACCTTCTTCCTAAAGAAGATTAGAAATCAACACAGAATAAACTTAAAGGTCAATTATATTAAAATAAAATAGTGTTTTATTTAAATTATTGCTCGCTTAGTAAGTAGAATGAATATTCTCTGGTTAGGGATAGATGCTCAAATTAGAAATGGTATAACACCAATATTTAGTATATATAAAATTCTAGGATTCAAATATATTATAATGAAATTTATGATAATCACAAAAAAAGTATTTCTTTGCATATTAGACATGATTTAGCTTTATATGATGAAAACTAGAAAAGATATGGTTGAATTAACTCTTCAGTAGTAAGTTCACATATGAAGTATTCCTCTTAGCTTTAATTAAGTTGCAAAGTCATTTTTCAATGAAATATTAAGGAGTGCTTACAGAGTCATTACTACAGAAGGGAGAAGAGAAACTGAAGTTCTGGTTTTACAAGACGATAACAACAAAGAATATAAAATACTAGTATAACAGAACATTTAAACAGCACTAAATAGCACAATTTAAATACTAGTTACACATCATCATTAGTCTTTCTCTTAGAAAATCAGTTCCTGGGCTTTAGATGTGTTTTCTTTTAAAAATCAGAAGCATTCATCCTTCTCATGGTCACACATTTGGTCCATATTCATGCCATTTGGAAGCAATCCTATAGACGTCCTCGAGTTCTCTTTAGGTCACCCCTAGTCAGCAAGAGGTCTCCGAGAAGTCCTGTCTGCATGTCTGTGGCAGGAGCCACTGGGTGCTGGACTCCACCTAGAGCAGGACAGCTTGGGCCACCTCCTTGATGGTGGACGCAGCTCTCTCCAGTTCCTCCTCTGTCTGTTCTACTGTGACCACGACCCGAATGCTGAGAAATTTAGGATTATCAGAAATTACTGAGTCAGTCTACACCAAGGGCCAGTCGTCTATGGCCAGAGAGCCAAATCTAGCTGCTATTTTTTTTGTCAGCCAAGTTCGGCTGGACTTCACTTGCTCACAGTTTACGTCCTGTCTACAGATGCTTTCCCATTACCATAGTGGAGGAGCGACTGTGACAGGGAGTCTGGCCTGCAAATCTAACGTATTTGCTATCTGGCCACTGGCTGAAGCTTTGCCTCCGAGCCTATATACCACTGGTGTGTTTCTGCTGTGGGGCCTGCTGTGGAGGCTGGAAAACTGTCTTCTCCCTGATCTATTGCTCCATGCTGGCAGCAGGATGATGACAACCCAGGCACAACTCTGGAATTCAACATTTCTCACGTCAATGTTATCATCTGGTTGTTTGTATTTATAATTCAAAAAGCAATGTGGATATTTTATAATACTTGAGGCAAGGCAGAAATTTTCAAGTTCTTGGGAAATTAAAGAAATATGACCTCTGGGCTGGGAATGTAGCTCAGTGGTAGAACTTGCCTAGTGTGTGCAAGGATTGGGTTCAATCCCCAGAATCACACCAAAAAAGAGGAAAAAAAAAAAAAAAATCAAGCACTGGAAATATGAACTTAATGGGACAGGACCACCAGACACCCCTGTACACTTCACTCTCCTTTGCAAATATCTGCTTCATCCTCTGCACACTTATTTATTGAGCTGTGCTGTTTGGGCATGGAGCATCAAGGGCACAAAGCAAGCATGGCACTGGTCCTCCTTCATAGGTGTTCTTCCTAACAACGAGTAGACTCCATAATGGATGGGCACAATGAAAACAAGAATGGAGCTTAACAGTGCTTTTCAGCTGCTGCCTAAATGATTTCCACAAGTCCCAGGGTGGCTCTGCAAGTACGAAACATTCACACTCTTAAGGTTTTATCCTACACACCCCTGGCCCTTCTGCAGCTTATACTCCATGCCTGAACATGGACTTCTGCAGCTTATACTCCATGCCTGAAGATGGTCTCCAAGCTACAATGAGTAAAGCTCATACCCACCTTATCTACAGGAAGGCCACAATGCCCACCGGCTGCTTGAGGAACACATGCGAATGCTCCTCAACTCTGATGGGATCACATCCTGATAAACCCACTGTATACCCACCATACAGCAATACACCAAACCTGCTGAACCTCCTCACTGAGTTTGGCCTACTTTAAAAGTGCTTTGAACACTTAGGTTAGCCAACAGTTGGGAAAACCAACCCACACAAAGCCTATTTTTAAAAAAGGTGCAGAATATCTCATGGAAGTTATTGAATATCATACTGAAAGTGAAAAACAGAATTGAGGATACACTTTCACACTGTGTAAAGTTGCAAATATTTAGCTGAAGACCTGCAAACTGGGGACAGTCTGTGCTCAGTGCTTCTGGCTCAGGGTGTCACCTGCTCTCAGAAGCCTTAACATCATCCCAGGACAGAACTGACCATGCTTTCTTCTGTGACTTCCTGAAGAGGGCTGTGGTTGGGGTGTCCCCCTCTCCTCTGACTATAGTTACAAGCACTCTGAGGACAGAATTCAGTCTCCCTTTTCATCTTCAATTGTTTGTGTGCTTGTGCCTTTGCTTCAGTGTCTGCTGATGAAGCACATAGCACTCTGGCCAGCATGGGCAGCAGGACAACTGCAGCTAAGAGTTCCCTGCAGGACTGTCCTCATGGCAGAAACTGCTCTACAGAAATTGCTGCCCTTAGGACATGGCAGATGGCAGCTGACTGCAACGTGTTTGCCCCTGTTCATTTCTGGGATCCCAGACATTTTTTTTTTTTGAGTTAACTAGGAGGATACTCACTCCTGAAGAGCTTTTCAGTTAATATTTAAAAACTTCTAGTTTAAGGAAAAAAACAGGTGATATATTGTATTTAAGGGCAGATATTCTTCCACATTCTGTGATACTCATTCAAAAAAATTCAAAACATAGTATATTTCATACAGAGTTTAAATAGGAAAGAAAAGTGAGGTCATATTTTAATATCAACCAACCTTGGAGGAGGGAGGCACTTCTCTTCTTTCTCCAAGTAGCGGGCCTGAGTTAATGCAATACTTCTGCTCATGCACTGTAGGAAGAAAAAGGAATACATCAGCAGCCTGGACTTTAGACACTGATAATTAAAACAGGAAGGTACAGTGAAAACCCCAACAGTAGTTTTAATTTACTCTTCCAGTTATAACTGCTAACAGACAAAACTAAAATACCACGACATAATTTTGAACAGCACTCACTCCACAGAACTTTCTGCAATGATGGGTATGTTCACGCTGCAGTGTCTGGGTCGGGCGCCGTGACCATGTGACTCCTGAGCATCTGGAGAAATGGCTGTGCCACAGAGAGACTATGTTTCTAACTGTACTTTATTTTTACTTGGTTTGAATTTATTCAGCCATTTATTTTGCCTGACAGATCAGGCAAAGCAGAGCTAAAACATAGGGACAAAGTATGAGCAAAGCCCATGAGCTGGACTGTACAACATCAGCAGGACCAAGTCAGAGAAAAATTGCTTCAATTCAACCGTGAGCAATAACAATAATTTGTATGTGTTCCATTTGGACAAGATGCCACCAAAGAGTCTGGTGTTAAGTTTCCTGCATATCTTTCCTATATATTAGTTACCTGTCAACATTTTTTTCTTATAAATTAATATATTCTCTTCTAAAATAAAGCAAACATAAAAAACTAGAAACAAGGTTATAGGTGATGAAAATGTTTCAGAATTAAAGATAGGAATAGTTGTAGAACCTTGTGAATATATTAAAACCACTGAACTATATGTGAATTATATGTATAAACAAATACAAACATATATAAAATATATAAAAATAAACAACAGAGGAAGGGGATGACATAAAAGAACAATGCCTGGCAGTGAATCTATCTGTCCAAAGAGGGATCGTGTTGTAAGTTGGAAGGAAGGAGTGGGAAAATCAGCCTCTTACTGATTCCAGAGTCAGGAAGAGAACTTGGAAGCGGGAAGGCCCCTTGAAAACATCTGGCCTGACTCTGGTCCTGGCCGGGTAAAAGGCAATATAAAGCATAGCTCAGTGTGTGAAAACAGAGTCCTGGTGAGCAACTCAACATAAACTTGGCAAGAGTTCTCAGTTCTACAAATTGTAGCAAGAGTCACTGTCATGCTTCTTTTCTCTCTTCAAATATGAGAAGAAAAACAGGGGAGTGGGACAAAGATTATGAGGATTTTTAAGATGGCGATTGTGATTAGGCGAAGAAGCTGTAAACACTTTCTGTTTTTGTTGTATAAATGAAGTTTCCAGATAGTGTTTTGTTCCCTGACCCGGGCTGTTCTCTCCTCACTCATCTCCCGAGATGATGTCCTGAGAGAGCCAGCATCGAATAGGAGCTCACAGAGAGAAGTCTGGGGTCTGTGAGCTTCCATAGAATTTCACCTTCTCATTTTATTATGAGGATAATCCATGGAAGCATAGTTTGGTTATTTCAGGTACATGAGTCCCCCATTTCTCTCCGGACGAAAGTAGTCTAACTACTGCTATCTAATGAAAAACAAAAAGAACAGAGGGGACTTAGTATGGAGTACACATGCTGACATCTAATGGTCAGTGTACCACCACACAAGTGTGTGCAGACCACTGTCCTGAGGTAGTTCAAGGGGAGACTGAGGGAGAAAACAATCCTACCACAGGGTTCAACACAGGTACACACAGCTTACAAGGACCTGCTCCGTGGCCATCAGGCTCAGACAGCACTGAGAGTGACTGCTGAAAACCCCCAACTCAGCTGTCACATGAAGGTAATTTAATACATTTTAATTGTACTGACTTATCCATGCAGTTTGTATTAAATTTATAAATTTGTTTTGGTCTTACTTTTGTCTAAGAACTCCAATCACACTTACTTTTGTGTCTGTACATATTTAACAGTTCCTGAGGGAACATAGGTGACATTTCCTGAACCATCAAGGCCATCACTCACTCCAGCCTGATTGTTCACACATTTCCTTAATTGGGAATCTCAGATTCTGGGTTTTGTCAAGTGATCCTAGAGGGCTGTATATTGCATGCAGTCCTCCATAGACGCAGTTCAAACATTACAGGACAGAGGCAGCTGAGGTACCTCTGTGCAGCCAGAGGTGGCCTTCGCATCCGGGCTACAAATGGACTAGCCAATGACTAAAAAACCTTTGCCTGAGATGCTATATGGATGGAGGAAGCTGGTATGGGGACAGGTCTTTTCTAGGGGACAGGTGGCAGCCATCATTAGCACCCCAAGATGCCTGGCTCCTTAGGGCAGGAGCCTCTGAAAGGAATCGTTGCTAGGGCTAAGACATGGAGTGACGCCCGTTTTCATTCTTAAGGGTACAACTGAAGGCCAGTGTTGCCGGGGGGGGGGGGGGGCATATCCTCATGGTGCTATGGGCCCTTGTTTGGGTCTTTACAAAGAAGAGGACAGCCACAAGGACAGTGAGGAGGCGGACGACTTAGGAGAGGCAGCACTGCAGGCAGAACAAGGCAAGCAGCTTTCCTAAGTGGCTGCTTACTCAACCTCTAAGTTGTAATCAGGAGTAAAATGACTTTTAGGAGATTAATTTAAATATATCTCCCAAATTAGGAGTATTACAGAGGACACCTGCCTTCCTTTCTGATTGGGGGAGAATTATGATTTCAGGATGACATTGATGGGCTATCTTCCAGCTACATGAAGGTGGGGGGAGAGGGGGAAGGGGAGTGTGTGTGTGGTGTTCGCCCCATGTCAGCAGCTGTCCCAGAATGTTTAGGAATTGCACATAATGCCTTCCAACCTGAAGGTCTGCCAGTCTTGTGAGAGCTTTCCATAAGGCTAATAATTCAAAGGAGAAATTGAATATATTTAAATACAATGTGGCATTGAATGCCCAACTTTAGTGGGAGCTGAATTAACCCAATGGGAGGGAAGGCCTGTGGTCTGTCCCTACAGTAGGCACACTGTGAAGAAGGAAATCAGCTGGGAAGGACCAGGAATATCAGAACTATTCACACACCGAGTATGGTGACCAGCAGGTTCTGCTATACCCTGTCTCTTGGGGCAAGGAGATCTTTCTGAAAAATGACATAAAGAACTGCTAGGGGTGAGGGTGGAAGAGGGGGAGGTTCACTTGAGCAAGTGAATACGTACCTGATTTACGATTTCCTGAAGCAGTTTCACATCTTTCTCTCGAGACCCAGTGCTCTCTTCCAGTTGTAGGTGAAATGCTGGAGAGAAGGACTCCCCTACTACTTTTAATCCAGAAATGCTGAAGAGGCAAACATGCACACACATCCATTAATCCCTTCTAGGCTCAAAGCTTTCTCATACATAAATAATTTTAAAAGTCCATTGTCAAGGCCCGATGAACAGAATAGAATTTATGACTCTGATGGAAGCACTATGTGGTGTGAACCTGAGTTCTGGGCAGTGCTTCCCAGTGCTCACAAAGTCAGTTCTGCGAGCCAGGACTGTGAGAAAAGCTCCCTGACTCTGAGAGGACACAGTGGCCTCTCATCTATTTCTGGTCTCCCAGTGGGATGCTCATGTGTTCATGCGCCCTGCCTGTCCAGACAGCTCACAGGTGCCGTGGCCGTGGTCCCATCATCTCCTTACCCAATCACTCTGCTCTCTTGCTCCCACTACACTGTGCCTGCCCAGCGCCAGTGTCGTCTCCGTAGGGGGGGTCTGTCTCCCTCAGCACCCACTTTAGGGAAAGGTCCATTCTACCATTTTCTACTTGTCCTGTTTGACTACTTCTTGGACTTACTACAATTTATTATGTGATGCTTCCTTGCTTATTATCTAAGTCTTTAGCATGTATCTTCTCTCATAAATTATAAAAATGATTTCTAACATTAATAAACATATTTTGACTACATTTAGATTAAGAATTTCCTTATGTGCATGATTTGTTTTAAAAATTTACTTGGATTAAGATTTTATTCTTTCTTGGGATTAACAGCACAGACAATTCTGAGGGGATAAAATCCTGTATTTTAAAATGATTATGACAGATTGTCATGAGAACTCTATGCCCTATTATTTAGTTAGGTTCACTTAAAGTCTATTTTATCCTATATATAATAAAAAACATTGTTTGAGTTTTGATGATACATGTTTATCAGAAATTAGGCCAAATATTTGAGGTTGCTTTAATTTAGTTTGTTTTACTTAGATTAATTTTTTCCCTTTCAATAAAAAAAATCATAAAAAGCACTCAGTGGTACAGTTGAATTTTCTGAGTTTGGAACTACTGCTATTGTGTGGATAAAGTCTCCCCAAAGGTCCATGTGTTAATGGCCTGGGGCCCAGGGAAGCACTACTGGGAGCTGTTGTGGACCTTTAGGAGGTGGGGCCTGGAGGGGATCCAGGTCTCTTCCTCTTCCTCTGTTACTTGGCTGATGAAGTGAGTCATTTGCTCTGCCATGCAAACTGCTTCTCCAGAGGCCCAAAGAATGGGGCTATTGATCACTGACTAGAAATCTAAAACTGTGGGCCATAATAAACCTCCTCTCTTTTTAATTTGTCTTAGGTATTTTATTGTAGTAATGGGAAGCTATAAAACAGCTCACATGTTGTAGGAATCATATGAGATGCTGGAAGTTAATTTCACCTGGCTTTCAATCCACCCTTGAACATTACTAATTTGTGTCTCCTTTCTTTAAATGTAATATGTCATACCAGGACCTCTCAATAAAGCAGGTTGAATTCATGGAATTTTAGCATCTAGGGGATCTGAAATGTGGGGAAACCTTCTAGATTAGTTCTTATACTAATGCAAAAATTTAGCAATATGCTTTCAATCTACTTCCTATGTGAATTTTCATTGGGTACACCAAGAAGTATCAATTTTCTTGGTCATGTTTTCTTAGAGGAGAACTTTAAAAATTACTTTTCAAATAATATTTCTCGTAAATCAAATCAAATAGCCTGGCCTTTGCTCAACATATACAAGGCACCTAAAGCCCAAATCCATTTTGTACTTTGACCAGATGTGCTCAGTTCCTGTGGTGGGTGAGGTGGACTGGTGGAAGAAGAAAGGAAATAGCATGGCCATCTCTGCTGCTAGATAAGGAAGCCCCATGCAAGTTTAACTAAAGCCAAATGGACACAGAGTGTAGCTCAAGCTCAGAAACTGAGTAGTTTTCACAGCATATTATACAGGCTTTAAAAAGAAAGTTTGGCAAACGTTTCACTTTATCCAAGTAGGTAAACCCCATGCCCTGGGCTAGGTTCAGGCTCAGAGTAATCAACAAGGCAGCTCTGGCCCCATGGCATGCTTCTTTGCTAGGGAGAAAGCTGGACACTGATCACTGTCTTCATTGGGAGACGAGGAACCTACAAGTTTCTGACACGAACGCAAACCTGCGCAGGCTGCTGAATCCTCCCCAACTCAATCTCAGAGGTGACAGGAGTGAGTCAATTGGAGGAAATTAAAAGCAAAAAAAAAAAAAAAAAAAAAAAAAAAAAACAATAAATCAAACCCCAAACCTGAAAACATTGGAGATACTACCCCTGAAAATACTTTTACTTTTGTTTATTGGAAAATAAAAAAATAAAAGCAGTAAGTCAAAGACATCCTAATGAAATGAGTGATAAAAAGGAAGAAGTTAATGAAAGAAACTAACTATAATAAAAATACATAGAACCCAAAAACACTTGGCTCTAGGGAAAATTGTGGGAAGATTATTATGAGAATGGAAAAATAGAAATACAAAATGAAAAGGGGAACTACTATAGACATGAGAGAGATAACCACAGACTCTCCCCAACACAAGGAGTCCCAGGTCTAGATATCCTTGAAGGATGGGGGCTGCCCAACTCTGAAGAAACAAACCTTGGAGCCTTTTCTTCTCAGTGGCTCCAGGCAGCTCTTCTGAGCAAGAGTGAAAATGCTCACGAATGATGTGAATCTACATTGTGTACAACCACAGAAACAAAAAGTTGTACCCCATTTGTGTACCATGAATCAAAATGCAGTCTGTAAAAATTTAAAAAAAAATGTTTATAGCAGATTTCTTCATTAAAAAAAAAAAAAAAAAAGTGAAAATGCTTCTACACTGGGAATAAGAGGAGGATCTGCAATTACTGCCACTGCTCAATATACTATTAGAAACCAGACCAATCTAATAAAAGAAGAACTCAGATGTATAAGAGTTGAGAAAGAAAGACAGAAAACCACCATTGCAGATAACAGGACTTCTATGCACATCATTACAACACAATGAAACAATCCACTGGACAAAACATCAGTTTAAAAAAAATATTCTTATAAATCAGTGATCATCAAGTAGCAAATACAACACACAAACCCATTCACAATAGCAATAAAAATCTACAGGACGTCTAGACATTTTCTTCTTTAAAGGTCTCATAAAGATACAAAGGGCTTTATGGAGGAAAAAATTTAAATTCCACTAAAGAACAAAAAAGGAAGATTCAAATAAATAGATGATGTTCATGAATAACAATTCCCTTGACATTACTGAGAAAATGTAATACAATTCTAATTAAAATTCTGGCAATAATTTTAGAGGAACCTGTATTTCAGACTAAGATAGTGAAAAAAGCAAATATAGTAACAAAAACAGAGTCTGGGAATTGAGCAAATGAACCAATAAATGGCAGAGAAGGATCAAAAGCAGACCTTTGTACACATGGGAAATGTGTATGACGATGACAGCCCTATAAATCACTAGAAGAAAGCATGTGGTGCTTGGATGTTATTCAGAAACTGTCCTCACTCATATTCTCTTGACCCCAGTTTCTCCCTGTGGCCACTGTCCCATTTTTCTGTTCCCTTTTATAGAAAACTCATAAAAACTGTCATCTACTTTGAGTCCAATTCCTCTCTTCCCAGTTTCTCAAGAGCCTCCTGCCACCAGGCATTCCACTACTACTGCTCCACTAGCAGGGCTCATTGTCACAGGCAGCTCCACATGATGAAATTAAAGAATCAGTGCTCAGTTACCTGGCTTGGCCTTGTCAGCAGCAGTATGCTGCATGCTGACCTACAAAACCACCCTCTTAAATTGGCTTCTGGGACCCTGGACTCTCCTGCTCTGTCTCTTCCTTGCTGACTACTCCTTGATCTCCTTGGCTGGTTTCTGACTTCTTCACACTGAAATGTCTTGAATACTATCTCTATGCTAACGGCTCTAAGCTTAAGACTTATTCTCAACTTAAACTGGTGTATCCATATCCCAGTGTTGTTCTCTATTGGATGTCTGATTGGCATGTTAAGCTTAACATATTCAACATTGAACTTTCTCACCACTTATTTCATCCCCAGTTCTATGCATTCATTATCAGTTACTCCATTTTGTTGCTCAGATCAAAAACCTTAAGATCAACATTGAATCTGCTTTCTTGCTCACCCTGCATCTGAACATCTGGCAGACATAGCATGCTCCCCTTCAAAATACATCCATAACTCAAAACTCTTAACTGCTCCTATGGAGGTAAAACTTATCTCCACCTTTTGCCTGCATGGATATCTTACCTAGTCCCCTTGTTTCTGTTCTTACTGCAGTATGATACATTATTTCACCCTACACAAGAGTAATTTTGTTATGACATAAATCTAGTTGTGCCATACCACTCTTTCATGCAAAACCAGGCCATGCCGTCAAGCCTGAACTAAGGCTCTTGCCATGGCTACAAGCCCTATTACCTGGTCCCCACCTTCCACTAGCTTCCCCTATTTCTCCCCTCTTCTCATGCGGCTTCCTTGCTGTTTCATTTGTTGTTCCCTCCCTTCCACCTATCCCCCAGCATGTGTTTAGCATGAGGTGCTTGGGATATTCTCTAAGAGTAAGCGAGAAGATGTGAAACCTGGAGCCACAAAGTATGGCACAGAGAAACAAAATTGTGATTTGTCCACACATGGATAAAGTATAAAGTTTCAGGTATAGAGGAAGGCAAAACCCTAAGAAGGTAATGAAAGAAAAGAGGGTCAGCAAATAAGTCCTGAAGAGCAGGGTTTTGAAGAAAGCCTTTAAAAAAGACAAAGACAAAACAATTCAAAGCTGTAGAAGGAAACCCACAAATGTGGTGTAGCAGTCTCAAGAAGCAAAGAGTGGTCACTTGTGAAAACTATGGAGGCATAAATAAGACAAGCTCTGAAGACAGTACCACAGTAACAGTCAGTGGGGACCCCCACAGGACAGTTGGGTGAAGTATAAGAGTTGAATCCAGATCTCAGTAGTAGTCAAAGTGAGCGATGAGGCTGTAGAGAAGATACAGACAAAATTTGAGATCAGCTCCAAAGAGAA
The DNA here is from genome assembly GCF_902686445.1 of Sciurus carolinensis. Taxonomy (NCBI): domain Eukaryota; kingdom Metazoa; phylum Chordata; class Mammalia; order Rodentia; family Sciuridae; genus Sciurus; species Sciurus carolinensis. The sequence continues at coordinate 14,281,098 of NC_062227.1, forward strand.
GCCAAGAAATGGGGTAGTTGCTGGAGGGAAATGTGGGGCAATGAGTAAGGGGAATTAACAACAGAGGGTGGAGAGGACTTGAATGCCACCGAAATGACCCAGGAAAGGGGAGGGACTGAGGACAGGGTAGAGGGACAACCAAATGTGCTAGTCTTTAAGAAAGAAAAGGGGCCTGCAATGGTTTGTCTATAATAGAGGGGAGGCTGGAAAATGGGGAAGATTCCAAGTGATAGCAATGAGGTTAGGCTGCCCACTGAAAGGAACTTCAGAAAGAACAAAAGGCAGGTCAGAGCTGGGGGAGGTGGAGGACTGGAGTCTGGAAGGAACACAGTGAAGGACATCTGAGGCTGGGGTTGATGAGTGTACAGGGTTTCCAATGTCCTGCACTGTGCTGGCATATTAATATTTCAGGAACCAAGGCAACGGGAACCAATACAAGTAATATCCCTCCAGCATAAATCATGCTACTATCACAAAGACACACCCTGAACTGTAATTGTCTCTGCCCCACTTTATCTGGAACAGCTACAATCTACTCCTTTATTGACTACCCTTTTCTTTCAATTGTCCCTAGTTTCCATATGGTGCAACAGAGGACTTCCACACCTGAAGAGGCACTTTTCCACAGGAGTCATTTCCTACGAGAGCAGAAATCAGCATGAAGATGTCACCAACCTTCATCTTTTCCCAACTCAATAGGAAACTTAAAGAACTGTTCTTTTGCAGTTTTTACTTTTTATAAAAAGAAAACACTAGTAATATTCACTGCAATTTCATTTCCTTTTCATGTTTTAATTTAAAATAAAACTTAATTTACTAAAAAGTAACATGGGCAGGAGCAATCTAGTGCTATTCAGTGACAATACACATAAACCCCTTTTTCGGTGGAGACTGAGAGAGACATTATAGTGTTTTCTTGTGGCAAGATGCTGGATTGCTACTTTTACCTCTGTATTGCTATAATATTAATAAGTTGTTTAGAAAAACAAAGGTATGATTCTTTAAAACAATGACAGGAAAGCTTCTCCAGTTTTATACCAATAAACAGAGTTGAGGGAGCTGAGTTTTTGGTTTCTCTGTTGCAATGTGGTCAGAGTGACCCAAGTCCATCAAATTTTAAACTTTTCATTCACTGTTTAAGTGTGGAACAGATAAACTTTATGTTGGTTGAAAACTGTATCACTTACCCTTGTAAAGCTTTATGTATTTGCTGGCACTTTTTCTTCAACACTGCAAAAATACCTAAATGAAAAAAGTACATTTGGTAGTAGTAACCTAAGAATATTTTTAAAGGCTCAGTTCAAGTTCATCAATTTAAAATGCTGCAGGTCTTCTTAATTACTATCAGAGAGCCAGTACTAGCATGCCTCTGAAAGCCTGAACTTTGTCTTTAACACCCATTACCTCATCTCACTCAGAAGCCCCACTTTCAGCAAAATCTGGAATGATGGTTTCTGAGCAAAACAATTACTCTTGTTCTTTCAAGATTCTACAGATAACATGGCTAAGAATAAAAGTGCACAAATCTACCACTTATTTTCTGATTCTAAATGATTTGGTAAAAAAAAAAAAAAAAAATCAACCATAATATTCAAAACATTTTTTTTTTTTAATTTAAGGAAAATTAAAAAACAAAAGTAAGCAGGACAGTCAGGCCACCTCATATGTGAACTTCTGAATGTAAACACAAATGTACTCACATCTGCTGATTCTCTGAACTAACATCAACACTGAAAATTCAGGCATGCCAGGTAAGGCCTGCTTCTCCTTTTGTTTAGCTTTGGTAAGGTGGTACTATTACCACCTTTTAAATTCTCAGTTGACTTTTATTTTGCTCACTAAGTGGGTTACTGGTAAACCAGGCTTACTCAGGATTAGATAATGATTCAAAGGTTGAGGGAGGAAACTAACAATAGTTAGAAATACCAAAGAGCAGCACATTTTGGAAACTTCTTTAAAAACTATAAACCAAACAATGACTGGAAAATTTACATGAACGGCAACGTCTAGGCCAGCACAGATGTAGCCCTCTTCCTTTAGGCATCTCCAGTAAGTAGAGCAGCCAGCCATGCTTTGGCTCCATCTCCAAACCTAGGACAGAAGCTCTGGTCCATGCCTTTGAGGCAGGGACAACTTCTTCACTGCCATTCTTGACAGATATGAGTAACCCATCATTCAAAATACCTGAGATCGGTCACATTTCAGATTTCAAGAGTTTTTTGAATTTTGTAATATTTACATAAACCTTATTGATTGAGATTCCCTAATCTAAAAATCTAAAATCTGAGATATGCCTATCTATGCTCAAAAAATAATGGATTTGGAGTTCATATTTTCAGAGTAAGGATATTCAACCTGTAATATAATTCAGAGCCTAAAATTTGTCTTGGTAAATAATTTCCTCTAGCTAATTCCTCCAAAATGCAAGCCAGTAACATAGTTAAAATAACATGAACTTAAAAGGTTGTACCTGGATTCTCTTCCATGATGTTGAGGGCTTCAATGGCAGCAGCAGCCAACAAAGGAGGTAATGAAGCTGAAAAGCAGTATCCCTGGCCAGAGAGTCGCTGAGAAGAAACAAGTCAGAAGCATCACACACAGCATATACACACATTTTCTTTGGGTAAATATTTGAAAGCTATAGATTTTGACACTATCTACTGAACAGTGTCCACATGTGGTGAAAGGGTAAGAGTCAGCCAAGAATAAATACATATGTAACAAAAACAAGACTTTTTGTTAAAAGGGAGATAATTCCTAAAGATAATGTATTGGGAGATTCTTAAAAATTGGCTTTTAAATAAAAACTGTGATAAACTGAGAGTAAATTCTGTAGGCTTGAAGTTATATTCCATTTTGAGGGGACAATGAAGCAACCAATGTCAGATTTTGCTGTTGTTTTTAAAAACGGCCTACCTGATGGTCAATTACAAATGATCTGCCACAGCAGAAACCTCCAATGGAAGCAAGTGCGTTCTCCATGTTGGCACTAATAAGATCAATATCATCAATCTGCCAGAAAAGTGGGAGAGTGACAAGTTATTCCTCTAAAGGGGAAAAAGAAAAGCCAACATCAAATCTAGACCCAAAATTTCAACATTAATCATGCCTGTAAACATATGGATTCAAACAAGCTACCTATCTGAAAATAAAGAGAAAAACATAAAATATCTATTAAATCAATTGCTATGAGGATCACCATTTTGTGGCCCATTTCTGAAGTGCCTCATTTAAGTGCCTCATTTTAGACCTTCCTGCTATTTTGTCATGCATTGACACTTAACTCGCACTGGAAAAATAAATTAAAAGGAGATGAAATCTGAATCTGTTTAATGTTAAAAATGCAGGAGAGAGGTGGCAGCGAGGAGGCGTAACGGAAAGCCCCTGCTTGGGGAAGGCTGCGGGCTCCGAGCCTGAGACGCCGAGCTGAGGCCGGGTAAACTGGCAAGCTGACCCTTGAGATCACAGCTGGCCTGTACCTTCTGCATTTCTTTAAGAAGCTCCTCAAACAGGTGGTATTTTTCTGAAGTTGTTCATTGAGACTTACCAGCATTCCTGCAAAACTATAAATAGGATCCAAGATGGCGGCCTAGAGGGAGACTGCACCCCCGTCGCTCCAGAACCCAGGAGTTAAGAAGGGGAGGCATTGAGAGACTGGGACTGAAATAGAGCCACGGGTGAGTCTGCCCACTGGGTAAAGCTCGGCCCGGGGGGCAGGCCCAGATAGAGGTGGCTTATCGGAGCCGGGCAGGGCAGCTAGAGTCATCCACAGGCAGCCCTGCGCACTCCGGCGGTGGGCCCCGCCCACACAGTCAGCTTCTCCAGGTTCTCGGAACGGAACTGGCCCGCTGGTGAGAGCCTGTCTGACCAGAACAAGCTCCGAGTCCCGGAGCCAGTGCAGCTCAGCGTACTCTAGCACGCAAGCAGATTCAGGGTCCAGACAGGGCAGCCAGAGACTTCCCCAAGTAGTCTGGACCCCTGCGGTGGGAGGTGCCGTTCAAGGCTAGCCTCTCGGAGCTGACCGCCCAGTGAGAGACTTTCTACATAGAACCAGCCACAAGCCCCCGAACCAACGGAGAGCCTCGATCCGCAAACAGCCTCTGGGATCAGGGCAGGGCAGCCAGACACCTCTTCAGGCGGCTCCGCCCACTCCGGCTGCAGGCTCTCTTCTCGGGGCGATCCAAGATGGCGGCCTAGAGGGAGACTGCACCCCCTGTCGCTCCAGAACCCAGGAGTTAAGAAGGGGAGGCATTGAGAGACTGGGACTGAAATAGAGCCACGGGTGAGTCTGCCCACTGGGTAAAGCTCGGCCCGGGGGGCAGGCCCAGATAGAGGTGGCTTATCGGAGCCAGGCAGGGCAGCTAGAGTCTTCCCAAGGTAGCCTTCCACACTCCGGCAGTGAGCTCCTCCCACACGGCCAGCTGCACGGTGCAGGCCCACAGTGAGAGCATTTCCGCACAGAGCCAGTTCCAAATCGTGGAACCAGTAGGGGGCTAGGGGCAGTTTTCTTCGGATACGCTGCTTTATCAGATTCCTCCAAGACATCAGGCTACTGAAGGCTGGGAGGTGATACACTGGAAATCTACTGGGACACTATAAGCCAATAGTGGAAAACTGCAATATCTCAGGGTCCCACTGACAACTGACCAATATGAGAAAACAAGGGAAGAAAATGTCCCAAACAAACCTAGATACTACATCAATAAAACCCAATGACAGCACAGCAGAAGAAATGTCAGAAAGGGAGTTCAGAATGTACGTAATTAAAACGATCAGGGAAGCAAATGAGGAGATGAAAGAGCAAATGCAGGCATTGAAGGAGGAGATGAAAGAGCAAATGCAGGCATTAAATGATCGCACCAATCAACAGTTAAAAGACCAAATACGGAAGCAAGAGATCATTTCAATAAAGAGTTAGAGATACTGAAAAAAAACCAAACTGAAATACTTGAAATGAAGGAAACAATAAGCCAAGTTAAAAACTCCATAGAAAGCATAACCAATAGAATGGAGCACCTGGAAGACAGAACCTCAGACATTGAAGACAAATTATTTAATCTTGAAAGCAAAGTTGGCCAAACAGAAAAGATGGTAAGAAATCATGAACAGAATCTACAAGAATTATGGGATATCATGAAAAGGCCAAATTTAAGAATTATTGGGATTGAGGAAGGCTTAGAGAAACAAACCAAAGGAATGAACAACCTATTCAATGAAATAATATCAGAAAATTTCCCAAATCTGAAGAATGAAATGGAAAACCAAATACAAGAGGCTTATAGAACTCCAAACATACAAAATTACAACAGACCCACACCAAGGCACATTATTATGAAAATACCTAACATACAAAATAAAGACAGAATATTAAAGGCCGTGAGAGAAAAGAATCAAATTACATTCAGAGGGAAACCAATAAGAATATCAGCAGATTTTTCAATCCAGACCCTAAAAGCCAGAAGGGCCTGGAACAACATTTACCAAGCCCTGAAAGAAAACGGATGCCAACCAAGAATCTTATACCCAGCAAAACTTACCTTCAAATTTGACGATGAAATAAGATCCTTCCATGATAAACAAAAGCTAAAGGAATTTACAAAAAGAAAGCCAGCATTACAGAACATTTTCAGCAAAATATTCCATGAGGAAGAGATGAAAAACAACGATGCAAATCAGCAACAGGAGGCGCTAGCCTAAAGGAATAGCCAAATAAAGGAGAAACCAAATCATGCCAAAAACAAATATGAGTCAATTGACTGGGAATACAAATCATATCACAATAATAACCCTGAATGTTAATGGCCTGAATTCATCAATCAAAAGACACAGACTGGCAGATTGGATTAAAAAGAAAAATCCAACAATATGCTGCCTGCAAGAGACTCACCTCATAGAAAGAGACACCCATAGACTAAAGGTGAAAGGATGGGGAAAAACATACCATGCACACGGACACAGCAAAAAAGCTGGAGTATCCATCCTCATCTCAGATAATGTGGACTTCAAACCAAAACTAGTCAGAAGGGATAAAGAAGGACATTACATGCTGCTTAAGGGAAGCATAAATCAGCAAGACATAACAATCATAAATATCTATGCCCCGAACATTGGCTCATCCACGTACGTCAAACAAATCCTTCTCAATTACAGAAATCAAATAGACCACAACACAATCATACTAGGCGATTTTAACACACCTCTCTCACCACTGGATAGATCGTCCAAACAAAAATTGAATAAAGAAACTATAGATCTCAACAACACAATCAGCAATTTAGACTTAACGGACATATATAGAATATACCATCCAACAAAGAATGAATACACTTTCTTCTCAACAGCACATGGATCCTTCTCTAAAATAGACCATATTTTATGCCACAAAGCTACTGTTAGCAAATACAAGAAGATAGAGATACTACCTTGTACTCTATCAGATCATAATGGATTGAAATTAGAAATAAATGACAGAATAAAAAACAGAAACTTCTCCAATACTTGGAGACTAAATAATACACTATTATACGATGAATGGATAACAGAAGACATCAGGAGGGAAATAAAAAAATTCTTAGAAGTAAACGAGAACAAAGACACATCATATCAAAATCTCTGGGACACTATGAAAGCAGTACTTAGAGGAAGATTTATTTCATGGGGTGCATTCAAAAAAAGAAGTAGAAATCAACAAATAAACGACTTAACACTACAGCTCAAAGCCCTAGAAAAAGAAGAGCAGACCAATACCAAAAGTAGTAGAAGACAGGAAATAGTTAAAATCAGAGCCGAAATCAACGAAATCGAAACAAAAGAAACAATTGGAAAAATTAACAAAATAAATAGTTGGTTCTTTGAAAAAATAAATAAAATTGATAAACCCTTAGCCACACTAACAAAGAGAAAGAGGGAGAAAACTCAAATTACTAAAATTCGGAACGAACAAGGAAACATCACAACAGACACGAGTGAAATACAAAACATAATTAGAAGCTATTTCGAAAATCTATACTTCAACAAAACAGAAAACCTCGAAGACATCAACAAATTTCTAGAGACATATGAATTACCTAAACTGAACGAGGAGGACATACACAACCTAAATAAACCAATTTCAAGCAATGAAATAGAAGAGGTCATCAAAAGCCTACCAACAAAGAAAAGTCCAGGACCAGATGGGTTCTCAGCCGAGTTCTACAAAACCTTTAAAGAAGAGCTCATTCCAATACTCCTCAAACTATTCCATGAAATAGAAGAGGAGGGAACCCTCCCAAACTCGTTCTATGAAGCCAATATCACCCTGATACCTAAACCAGACAGAGACACATCGAGGAAGGAAAATTTCAGACCAATATCCTTAATGAACATCGATGCAAAAATTCTCAACAAAATTTTAGCAAATCGCATACAAATATATATTAAAAAGATAGTGCACCACGATCAAGTGGGTTTTATCCCAGGGATGCAAGGTTGGTTCAACATTCGGAAATCAATAAATGTCATTCACCATATCAACAGACTTAAAGTTAAGAATCACATGATTATTTCAATAGATGCAGAAAAAGCATTCGATAAAATACAGCATCCCTTCATGCTCAAAACACTAGAAAAAATTGGGGTAGTGGGAACATTCCTAAACATTATAAAGGCAATCTACGCTAAGCCCATGGCTAATATCATTCTAAATGGTGAAAAACTGAAAGCGTTCCCCCTAAAAACTGGAACAAGGCAGGGATGCCCTCTTTCACCACTTCTATTCAACATCGTCCTTGAGACTCTAGCCAGAGCAATCAGACAAACCAAAGAAATTAAAGGGATACGAATAGGAAAAGAAGAACTCAAACTATCCCTGTTCGCTGATGACATGATTATATATTTAGAGGAACCTGGAAATTCCACCAGAAAACTTTCAGAACTCATAAGTGAATTCAGTAAAGTAGCAGGTTACAAGATCAATGCTCATAAATCCAATGCATTTTTATACATAAGTGATGAATCTTCAGAAAGAGAAATTAGGAAAACTACCCCATTCACAATAGCCTCAAAAAAAATAAAATACTTGGGAATCAATCTCACAAAAGAGGTGAAAGACCTCTACAATGAGAACTACAGAACACTAAAGAAAGAAATTCAAGAAAACCTTAGAAGATGGAAAGATCTCCCATGTTCCTGGATAGGCAGAATTAATATCGTCAAAATGGTTATACTACCTAAAGTGCTATACAGATTCAATGCAATTCCAATTAAAATCCCAATGATGTACCTTGCAGAAATAGAGCAAGCAATTATGAAATTCATCTGGAAGAATAAAAAACCTAGAATAGCTAAAGCAATCCTCAGTAGCAAGAGCGAAGCAGGGGGTATTGCAATACCAGATCTTCAACTCTACTACAAAGCAATAGTAACAAAAACGGCATGGTATTGGTACCAAAATAGACAGGTAGATCAATGGTACAGAATAGAGGACATGGACACAAACCCAAATAAATACAATTTTCTCATACTAGACAAAGGTTCCAACAATATGCAATGGAGAAAAGATAGTCTCTTCAACAAATGGTGCTGGGAAAACTGGAAAACCATATGCAATAGAATGAAATTAAACCCCTATCTCTCACCCTACACAAAACTCAACTCAAAATGGATCAAGGACCTTGGAATCAGACCAGAGACCCTGCATCTTATAGAAGAAAAAGTAGGTACAAATCTTCAACTTGTTGGCTTAGGATCAGACTTCCTTAACAGGACTCCCATAGCACAAGAAATAAAAGCAGGAATCAACAACTGGGATAGATTCATACTAAAAAGCTTTCTCTCAGCAAAGGAAACTATCAGAAATGTGAAGAGAGAGCCTACAGAGTGGGAGAATATTTTTGCCAACCATACCTCAGATAGAGCGCTAATTTCCAGAATCTATAAAGAACTCAAAAAACTCTACACGAAGAATACAAATAATCCAATCAACAAATGGGCTAAGGAAATGAACAGACACTTCACAGAAGAAGATATACAAGTAATCAACAGATATATGAAAAAATGTTCAACATCCCTAGTAATAAGAGAAATGCAAATCAAAACTACCCTAAGATTTCATCTCACCCCAATTAGAATGGCGATTATCAAGAACACAAGCAACAATAGGTGTTGGCGAGGATGTGGTGAAAAAGGAACACTCATACATTGCTGGTGGGGTTGCAAATTAGTGCAGCCACTCTGGAAAGCAGTGTGGAGATTCCTCAGAAAGCTTGGAATGGAAACACCATTTGACCCAGCTATCCCACTCCTTGGTCTATACCCAAAGGACTTAAAATCAGCATACTACAGAGATACAGTCACATCAATGTTCATTGCTGCTCAATTCACCATAGCCAGATTGTGGAACCAACCTAGATGCCCTTCAGTTGATGAATGGATAAAGAAACTGTGGCATATTTATACAATGGAATATTACTCCGCAATGAAGAATGATAAAATTATGGCATTTGTAGGCAAATGGTCGAAATTGGAGAATATCATGCTAAGTGAGATAAGCCAATCTCAAAAAACTAAAGGACGAATGATCTCGCTGATAAGCGGATGAGGACATATAATGGGGGTGGGAGGGGTTAGCATTAGGTTTAGGGTTAGGCTAAGGAGAGCGGTAAGAATGAAGGAAAGAAGGACTGTATAAAGGGAAAAGGGTGGGAGGGGTGGGGGGGAAGGGAAAAAAAAGAAACATCATTACCCTATGTAAACGTAAAAAAAAAAAAAAAAAAAAAAATGCAGTCACAAAATAAGTTTTTTTTCCTTGCTAAAACAGTGGGTGTTAGCTGGCCTTCACTCCAGAAAAAACTAAGTCTACCAATTTTTTTTTTGAAAAATTATTCCAAAACTCTAAATATCACGGCAATAGAATTTTATTAAAGTGAACCAACAGGACAGTGATAACCCTAACTACCCTGTGGGCCTCTAGGTTCCTGTATCTTCTGATTCTGTACTTTGGTTCTATTCTTTTGCTCCAGCTCCTAGCATCAAGTTCCGTTTTGGGTACACAGCAGGAGTTCAATTAAATACTTCTTTTTTTAATATATTTTTTGTGGTACTGGGAACTGAACCCAAGGGCACTCTACCACTGAGCTGCATCCCTAGTCCTTCTTGAGTCAGGATCTTGTTAGGTTGCTGAGGCTGGTCTTGAACTTGCGTTCGTCTTGCCTCAGTCTCCTGAGCAGTTGGAATTACAGGTGTGTACCGCAGTACATGGCATACTCAGTAAGTACTTCTTGAGGACTGTGATAATGAATTTGATAATCAGTTCACAACTGGTGTGTTTTTAAGTGATTCACAGAAGCAATAAAGATCTATACTCTTGCTAAACCTCTGTAATTTTGCTCTTTTTTAAAAAAAGCAATTGTTAACCTTTTATTACGAAAAGTTTCAAGCATATATAAAAATAGAATAAAGAATGCAAATCACTCAGATTTAGTCATTACCAACTCAAGCCCCCGTGGCCTATCCTCATCATTTCTTTGCAACTTGTCCAGTTCACAGAGTTCCATGTATATACAGATTTCAGTTTGTATTTTTAAAAGTTTGGACTCTCAAAAAAAAAAAAAAAATCATGAAACTATTATCACCTAAAAAGTCAACAATTTCTTAATATCAAATATTCATGTTCAAATATCTCTGGTAGTCTCACAAAGTTTGTGTTTTAACAGCATTTGTCTGAAACAGGATCTAAATAAGGTCTGTACCTGCCACACTCTTACTCTTAGCCCCTTGTAAACATTATCAGTGACAACTGCTCAAAGTATTTAGAAAACTAAATAGAACAGTGAAGTTCTTTTTTTTCCTTTTTAGAACCCTTCATGTCATAAAAATGGCTCTACAGTACTGCTAAATTTACCTAAATGTACATTTCCATTCATCATTATGTTCCTCGTACATGTAATTGCTGAATGTCAGTCTGTCTTAGATGAGTATCCTCCCATCTAACTTTATGTGGTATTGACTAAATTTTTTTCAAAGACAGTATGGGTACTGAGATGCAGATAATCTACGGTGATTTTATATTTTAGAGTTCAACCTTGCAATACAGTTTGTAAAGATTTTAGTGCACCTATTTTGCAGGAAAAGTATCCTGTACCTTTCTGCATTCCATAAAGTGAGGTGCCCAAGACTGGCCAGTTTTACTCTGTCCTAAGGCACAATCCACTAAACACCTGGGCAATCTAGGTCCATTTCCATCCAGCAAAAGGAGAAAGGAAAACACATTTTGATTGTTAGGAACCTTCAGGGGCTCTGCCGAATCCATGCCAGTGGCATTTCTCACACTACATATAGGTATCTACAGTGCACACATAGATAGATTTATGTGCACACACATGCTACACAGAATACAGAATTTAAAATATATTAGAAATCCTTTTACTACTATCATAAACTTTTAAAAGAACTTCTAAGGCAATTTTTAATGATTTTGATAAATGTATTGCAAACTTGAACTGTTTCTAGCAGAGACATGAAAAAATCAAGATCACACCCTCTCATGAAAATAGAATACAAATTCCAGAGGGAAGATGGGGTCTCCTGGTCAGAATGACCAAACCCACTCTGAGCTCAGTGACAAGACAGACTACCCCAGTTTCATCCCTCCACATGGATAAGCAGCACTGTATTATATCTATGAAAATCCAGCAGAATAGAACCATCCGTTTCCTATAGAGGGGGAAGTTTTCCCCAATGGAGAACTTACACTGATTCCATAGTGTTCAGTGACTCCTCGGCCATGCTCTCCAAGGACTCCAAATGAAAGGCTTTCTTCCAAAAAGATTCTTGCTTTGTATTTATATTTTAATTTAACCTAGGTATTAAATAAAATCCAACTTTAAAATACTAATGATTAATATACAGTCTATTTCAATGAAAAAAATTAAATCTGAAAATGTATGCACAGTTGACCCTCAATATTTATGAATTCTATATTTGTAAATTCACCTGTTAAAATTTATTTGAAATCCCCAAACCAACGACTCTCTCTCTACTTTAGACAGTGTCAGAAGACATGCATGTGTAGTGTGGTGAAGAATTCAAGTTACCTGACACCCTTGTTCTTAGCTGAGGTTGAATAAGCCATTGTTTCAGCTCAGATGCTGTAAACAAGTACCCCTTTCATGGACATTATTTATTGCCATGTTTTTCATGTTTTGGTGCTTTTTGTTGGTGATCTTGCTATTTAAAATGGCTCCCAGCTGTAGGGTTGAAGTGCAGGAAGACTGTGAAGTACCTTGAGAAAACGTGTGTTAGAGAAGTTTCATTCAGGCATGAGTTTTAAGGACTGTTGGCCATAGGTTCAGTATGAATGAATCAACGATATGTATTAAACGAGGTGGATTTACACAGAAACACACATAAAACAAGTTATCTATTGAACAGCTGACAAAAATGTGACTAGAAGTTCACAGAAACCTAATCCTAAACCTTATGTGCCTCAGTAGCAATAGCTCATCATTTTCTATGTCAGTGTGAAGCAACACTTGGTAGAATGTAACTATGTTGAATAATGAGAACTGACTGTACTTTAGACCTCTAAAATGATCCAATTTAACTCAATTAAAGAGACAGCACGATATGAGTTTTTAAAAAAGGAAATGTTAAAATATTTATACATATAGACATGTAACCTACCTGTTATACACTGGTCTGAATGTACCTACAAAATCCCAGGGAAATGTAGATATTCCTCCCTCGATGGCTCTGTTTTGATTTGGATTCTTGTTTTTATTATTATGTTGTTATTATTATGATTTATTAATCTGTTTTTCTCTTTGTTTCCAGGCTTATAAGAAAGATCTTTCCCATTAAGGGTTTAGGTGGGTATTAATCTGTATGTTTTTCTAATTATTTCACTTTTTTAAAAGAACACAATCCAATAACCCATTAGAAGCTGACATATGCATATTTGTCTACAGGTATTTTTTTTTCTCTAGTGTGTAATTAATTTGCCCATATAATTTGAACATAATCAGTTTCATGACTGAATTGAATACAATAATCAGCTACTACATTTTTATGTAAATGACATGAAAAGTAGTTCTCAAGTCTTCCTCTGATTTATTTATCTTTACTTGGTGTCACAATCACATTTTTAATTATTTTTAGTTTAATTACTAAAACCATTTTTCTGCTGAAGCTACAGAAATAATCCATAGAATACATAGATGTTTTGGTGCCCAATAATCACTAGTTTCTGATAATTTGTTTTTCATTATTGGAATTTTACTGGCTATTCTTGCTAATCAGTGTTAAACGGGGGAGCAGGGTTTGAAGGGGTGGGTTTCCATCAACAATGAATAAACTAATTTGGGGAAAATTGTATCCTCTCAACACTGGCTCTTTCGCCATTTCTTAATATGAATGAGGTATTATATAGTTTCTAAAAATCACATTTTAGAAAACATTTAATATACCAGTGTTGGCACAGAAACAGACAAATCAGCCAAACAAAAAGGAAACTCAGGGTCAAACACTAATTTGTATTATGTAATGATAAATACTCGCATATACTTGGTCTGTTCCCACATTTTTGTTTCACTATTTGTTCATCAGCAATACTTTATGATTGTGCCCATATAACATAGCTTTAGTACCTTTTGGTCTATCACCTCCCCCACATTATTCTATCAGTCTTTGACATTCTTACAAAATGGGAGAAGAAGAAAAATGCATTTCTTGTGCTCTGCAGCACAGCAGTGAGCTATAGTCTCAGAAGTAATAAAAATAATATATAAATAAAACATAAAACCTTTATTTTGAGTTCAAATGTAAGAGTGGAAATTAATCAATGTAATACACCACAATATCAGAATTCAGGAAAAAACCAGGTGACAATGCAGAAAAAGCATTTGACAAAATCCAACAACTTCTCATGATAAACACACTCAACAAATTAGGAAAAGAAAGGAACTCCCTCAACCTGATGAAGGGTACTTATGAAAAACAGCTAACATCAGACTCAAAGAGTGAAAGCCTCTCCTTCAAGATTAGGAACAAAACAAGGGTGCCACTTTTAACACTTGCGGTCAATGTCGTGGTGGCAATTCCAGCCAGAGCAATCCACAAGGGAAAAAAAGCAGGGGCATACAAACTGAAGAAATAAAACTCTCTCTCCTCAAAGATGACATCTTACAGATAGAATAAGATCCACAAAACAAAAACATGCAATGCACACATGTACTGAAATATTTTACAATTTTTATCAATTAAATTCATAACAAATACATAAAAATCAGTTGTATTTCCACAAACCAGCAGTAAGTAACCCAAAACGTCACATTTATAATAGAATCAAAAAGAATCAAATACTCAATGATAAATTTAATGAAGGAGCCGGGTGTGTTGGTGCACACCTGTAATCACAGGCTAAGGCAGGAGGATCTTGAGTTGAAAGCCATTCTTAGCAAAAGCAAAGTGCCAAGCAACTCTGTGAGGCTCCATCTCTAAATAAAATACAAAATAGGACTAGGGATGTGGTTCAGTGGTTGAGCATCCCTGAGGTTCAATCCCCCATACCAAAAAAAAAAATTAATGAAAGAGTTGTGCAAGGCTTACACACTGAAAACTACAAAACATTAATCAAATTATAAAAGATCTAAATAAATGGAAATTCATGCAATCCCTATCAAAATCCCAATGGCATCACTGTACAGAAACGGAAAAGCTTATCCTAAAGTTCAAATGGAATTTCAAGGGGCACTGAATAGCTAAAACAATCTTTCAAAACTTATTATAAATCTACAATAGCTGAGATAGTGTGGTACTGGTATAAGAATAAGACATACTGATGAAAGTAATAAAATTGACGGTGTATAAAAAAACCCATGTAACTACTGATTTTTACAAAAATGCCAAGACTATTTCATGGGGAAACAACTACAGTCTTCAACAAAAATGCAAATAACTGATGACCACATGCAAAGAAATGATGCTGAATCACTATGCATAGCCTATAAAAAATTAACAAAATAAATCACAGGTCTAAATATAAAAGTGAAAACTATAAATGCTTAAAAGGAAAAAAGGAATAAACCTTCATGGCTTTTGATTAGACAAAAATTTTTAGATATAACAAAAGTACAACCAACAACAAAATGGATAACTTGGACCACATCAAAATTAAAAATCTTGTGCATCAAAGACAACATAAAAAAAGTGAAACAAAACCCTGTATAATGGGAGAAGATATTTGTTAATAATATATATGATAAGGGCTAGTATCCAGAACATAAAAGAGCTCTTATAACTTACTAACAAAAATACAACCCAAACAAAAAAATGGGCAAAGCCCTTACACAGACATTTCTTCTAAAAAGAGAAACAGAAACTAAGCGGTGGTAAAAATGTGGAGAAATTAGAACACTGCTGATGGGAATGTAAAATGGTGCAGTCACTGTGAAAAATGGTGTGACAGTTCCTCGGTGAGTTAAACACAGTTTATCATAAGATCCTACTCACAATAGACAAAAGATGGAAAAAAACCCCTACAGTCATCAAAGATGAACAGACAGATTAGCATTATAAAGGAATGAAGGGTTGAAACATAGTAGTAAAATGTACATGAACCTTGAAAACATTACAGTAGTGAATGAAGTCAGTCAGATACAAAAGGTCTCACATTGTATGATGCCACTTATAGAAGTACCCTGAATAGGAAAATCCATAGTGACAGAAAGCAGATTGATGGTTGCCAGGAGTTAAGGGGAGAGGAATGGAGAGACTGCTTGATAGGAATGGATTTGTTTTGAAACTAGATGAAGTTGATGGTTGCATAACAAGGTGAGTACACTGACTTGCAGTCTTGCTTATTTATTTATTAATTTAAATTGTGGTGCTGGTGGTCAAACCAAGGGCCTCATGCATGTCAGGCAAGAGCTCTACCACTGAGTCACATTCCAAGCTGGACCTGTATACTTTAAAAAGCCAGTTTTGTGTTATGTGAATTTTACTTCGATACAGAAAATCTCAATGATCATCGTTTCTAACAACAGTACACTCCTTTCAGGATTATAAAGTTGAGACTTACAACATACATATTATTTAATCTGTATGAAATTCAATAAAGATCAAACTAATTTATAGGAATGAAAAGCACATCAATGGTTGTATGGGGCCAGAAACAGATACTGACTACAAAGAGGCATGACAGAACTTTCTGGAATGACAGAAATGTTCTGTATCTTGACTGTGGTGGCGATGAGGTATATAAATCTGTCAAAACATCACACTATAGACTTAGAGTTGGTGTATTTTACGTATCAACTGTGCCTCAATAACATTGTTTAAAGAAAGAACAATCTCCTTTTTTTTTTTTTTTTAAATTGTTGCTATGGTACTATGGACTGAACCTGATACCTTGTTCATGTTAGACACATGCTCTAGTCCACTGGGTTACATCCCCAGTCCTTTTAAAATTTTATTTTGAGACTTGGCCTCACTAAGTTGCTGGCCTGGAACTTGTGATCCTCCTGCCTCAGTCACATGAATAGCTGGGATTACAGGTGTGCAACATTGCAACTGGCAATATATTTGCTATATAAAAGTTAAATTTTGATTACTCTTTAAAGGCCAGTGTTAGCATTTAATGTTAATCTGCTCTCCTGATATGATCAAAATATCCCTATAATACCTACTGTGCAAAGCAGTTGCAGACGTCACACATTGAATGTGGTCATAAGCAAAAGGCGTATTTGCCACATAGTTCATACTAAAAGAATGAATAAAAATGGTTACTTACCAATTCTGGAAGAGGACAAATAGTTCCAGTATTCATATATAATCCTTCCACTACAATGAAACGTCGAGTTACACGAGCCTTACGAGGATTCTTAAAAAAATAAAAAGAACCAGACATCTTATATTTCAGTAACTCCAAATAAAAATCTGTTAAATACTCCCTAGAAATTTCACCTCACAAAATTTATTCATAAAATAAAAATGGTCTGAATGAATTTATAGCTCAATGTCTGAGATCCTGTTATTTTCAGATGAATAACAGTGGGAAAAACCAACAGTCTCTTCTCTCAGACATGTTTTTCATTCGCAGGACAGACCAGGTGACCTTACATACACTTAAAGCACTTGGACTATGTTAAAGCATAAAGGAAACCCTCCAAATCCAGAGTGACTGGGATAGGACTCAAGGAAACTCTCTGGGGAAATCTGAGAATGTTTTATATCATGATGAAGCACTAATTCCTGGGCTACATGGGTTAAAAACTTCTGATCAAATCATATGGCTAGGATTTGTGCATTTCAGTGTCTTTAATTTTTGCCTATAAGGAAAAGAACTGTAATGAAGATGATGATGAATAGCATCATCATGATGTAGGGGGAGGTATAGATGTTATAAGAATGGCAGACTGTAGGTAACAATGTTGGGAGAAGGAATGGGAGCTGCACTGCTGTGTTTCCTTTTGTGTGCATGGGCAATTTTTCCATAATCAAAAGTTATAAAAAAAAAAAAATTACAAACTGATTTCCCTCATATACCAAAATGCAATGAAACCCTTTTCCACAGGCCAGAACTACCTTTTCCAATCTTGTCATCAGGGGAAAAAGAAATGATAATCTTAATGCTTTGAACTTACTTCCTCTGTGCCATTCTCTAATTAGAAACCAAAGGGGCAAATTCAAACTACCACCACCAGGGGCTATTCATGTTCCTGGGACAAAGGACTGAAAACAGGGCTGCAGGATATAGGCAGACCATGTGCAGGGCAGTTCTTTCCCATAGGGAGCAGCTGCTCAGCGCTCCAGGATAAGGGCAGGGTAGGGAGAACGGGTCTTACTTGGTTCATTAATAAACTAAGATCTGCTGGCATTCTTTCCTCCATAAATGGCACGTGATTTATTCTAATATAATAAGCCTATTTGAATTCACTAGATACATTTGGTAAAGCCCTAATGAGTTTTGATGGTACTATACAGAGTTGGGAGTGTGAATCTCACTCACTCAGTGCACACTGCCCATCAACTCCCCAATTTTGCTACATATAATTTTGGCATTGACAAAGCAATTAGAATCAGTTTTGGCTCTCCAACACGAAATGTATTTAATAAGCAGGAAAACACTTAATATCCAAATGTGATCCGCAGGCAAGTTTTCAATGACAAATTACCATTTCATATATAATTTAGCTGGTTAGAAAGTACAAAAGAACTGTATAATTTTCTTCAAAAGAATCATACCTTTTGATCTTCGATCTCTTGTTCTTTTAGTAGTCGCTCTAGGTCAGCCACATCATTATGCTTAAATAACTTAATGTCACTACGTGATGCCTGTAATCCTTTCTGAATAGCAAAGCAGGCAGCTCTATCTCTGCAAGGGAGAGAGGCGCACTAAATTGGGGTTAAAGGGCCTTGTCAACATTCTCAGGAAAGGAATGCTTGCTTTTGTGAGTTAACCAATCTCCAATTGTTAACGGGAACACAGCAAATAAAACATGTTTAAGCATTTATACGTCACTGTTTGCTCTTCACTCTGCAAGTCCTTTTCACACAATTACCAGATTTAATCTACTCCAAGCAGCACATGCATGCCAAATTCTAACCTCTCTGAGATCAGGATGCATCTTACTATGGACAGCATATCAAATGACTCACATACTTGCTTTTTCTAAGAAATACAACATGTTGGTGCAACTGACCATCAGTGGCATCTCTGGTTTGACTGTTATTCTGCTATAATTTTTCATGAGAAGGAATAGTGGCATCCCAGCTGGACAGAGGATTCTGGACAATAACTACTTAACTATGGACAAACATTATAGAAAAAAACCATAGCTCCAACCTCACCCACACCCTCAACCACACCCACAGAAGAAGCTGAAAAGGGAATCTAGACTTAACCCTTGGAAAGACTATAACAAAGTATCCCACACCCCTCCCAGGGTGATGCAGAGAAGGCCAAGAAGTGAGTAGGGACATTCATCCCTGTTAGCTGGTAACAAGAGGACCCTATCTTCCCCACTGTGGTATTGGCAGAGATCACATGGGGTACATAAAATTCCATCCCAGTATTGGGACATCCTCCTGGTTTCTGCTTGGGGGGTGCCAGAGATCATCTAAGGAAAAATTAGTACTCTCATCTCGCCCAGCAGCAATGAAGAAACTTTCACCTCACATGTTAATGGAAGCCAAGTAGGAACCTGAAATGGAACACCCTACCAGCAGTAATCAGGAGGCAGTCCTCCACTCCTTCAGTTGTAAGAATAGTGTCAGAGAAAGCCAACTGAAAGAGTTGGTTTAAAGAAGGTACACACTACAGTAGCATAATATGACATGCTCAGGTTCCATTTAAATATTACTTACACTAAGAATCAGAAGTGCTCACACAGAATGAAGGAAAACAAATGTCAATACTGAGGTGACAGAGTTACCAAGATAATCTGACAATTACCTCAGAAAATCCATGATAAAAATGTTTCAATGAGCAATTATTTACAAGACCGCAACAAGTGAAATAATAGGAAGACTCAGTAAAGAAAGAGAAGCCACAGTGAAGAATCCTAAGAAGATATTAGTACTAAAAACAAAATGAGAGTCTTTATTGAATGGGCAGGAAAGGAAAGATTCAGTGAATGGGAATACATAATAATAGAAATGATTCACTGTATACAACAGAAAGAAAATAGGCTAGAAAGAAACGAGCAGAGCTTAGGGATCTGTGGGAGTTTAATAAACAATGGAACATTTGTGTCATTGGAGTTGTAGAAGGAAAAAAGAAAAGGGGTGGGACTAAAAATAATGCTCAAAGAAATAATGGCTCAAAACTCCCCAAACTAGACAAATGGCTTAAACCTACAGACTAAAGAAGCTGAGCAAAGCTCAAACAGTAAACCCAAATAACTAGATGTCAAAACACATCACAGTCCAATTTCTGAAAACAAATGATCAAGAAAAAAATCTGAAAGCAGCCAGAGAAAACAGACTTGGTAGAGTGCATAGAACCTCTGTATTTCTCTTCAGTGCTTATAAACCTGCAATGACCTCAATATAAGGAAGTGTATCTAAAAACAGAAATAAGAAATAAATAAGCCAACACAGTAGAGTGAAGGGACAGACTTAGGCTCACGAACAACCATTGTGCTGAAATCTACGATGTGTAAAACATCACTATCCACTGAAGTACCACGCCTGATTGATTTGTCAAGACCAAATTCCCAAACACCATTTTTACCTTTAGTATTCCTGCACTCAGTTGAATTTCAGGCAAAAGTATTATATTTAAAATTATGCCGAACAGGAGGTAGAGCAACATGGCAAGATCCTCTAAGTAAGATCTTCCAGTGATTGAGTCCCCACAGATTTTGAATTTAACAGCTCTTCCTATACTAAACTACTATCACCAAGAACTAGGAACTAAGGAAGCCAGGTGAGAGACAACAGTGCTTACTTTTAGTATGACAAAATGAAGACACTGAAGAAAGCAAGAAGGAAGGAGTTATAATCACCCCCTTCCCCAGCTCCAATCAGAGAGACACTTCCTGCTTGCAGGAGAGAGAGGGAATTAAGTTTAGGCCTTAGACTTGAAACCCAGTTACCAGGACCCACCATGATGAAACCCGGTGCCAGAAAGAGCCCGATGACTGTTACCACAGGAGCAAAACCCTTGAACTGAACCAATGATACTGCGTTAGTCCGGTAGCAAAGAGCCTACCTCCACCACCTCTCCTCCAAGCTGGGGTAGCAGGGCTTGCAGCAAGACTCTGCCCCCTGAGGAGTAGGGTATGAAAGCTGGCATGGAACTGTCTAGGAGCTGGAGTGCCACGCCTGCCATGATGAGACTTGATACTGGGTAGAAACCAAAGACTCCATTCATAGGCCAGAGCTTGCAGATGAAAAACTGAGACCCGCTTCTGCCTCAGGTGGAGATCCATGTGCTAGTAGGATGGGCTAAAGTTTTGGCCTGCATCATCACCAGTCTTGAAGTGGGCTTGGGGCACATTATCCTCACTCCCAGATTATGTAGGTCCCTGCAGCTGTGAGACTTTGGTGTGATTCAGCTCAGTATCAGCCTTGGCGTCTAAAGAACTACCTTACCACCCCTTCTTCAATTTTGGGTAGTATAGCTATTGCTAGGCTAGTGCTCACAGACGGCACTCCAGATCTGCCCAGGCACCAGGCACAGAAGGACGTCCTGGTCATATAGACTTGTATGAATGAAAAGACACACTGAAGTCCTGGTATGTCCTTAAGACTGTGTAGGTCCTTATGGCTCAAACACACATGTGTACATGCACGCACGCGTGCACACACACAACACACACACACACACACACACAAATACAACCAATTTAACACATAGGTGGCTCTTTGAAACGATAAGTAGACAAACCCTTAGCTACAAAAAGACTCAAATAAAAATAACAGACAAAAAGGGAGATAGCAAAACCAACATCACAGAAATACAAAAAATCATGAGAGATTATATTATGAATAAGTTATATAAATCAATTTGATAACCAAGAAGAAATGAACAAATTTCTGACCATATACACTTTGACAAGACTGTATCATAAAAATTTAGAAAACCTATATAGAACAATAACAAGTAATGAAACTGAATCCATAATGATAATAAAAAAAAATTTCCCATTAAAAAACCCCCTGGGGCCAGTAAACGTAATTCAACAGCACATTAAAACATTAAAAAAGACTATTTATCATAATCAAGTAGGATTCATCCCATGGAAATAAACATGACACACCACATAAATAGAATGGACAAGAGACATATGATCTTAGCAATAGGTGCAGAAAAGGCATTTGATAAAATTCAATGTCTCTTCATGATAAAAGTGAACAAATTAGGTACAGAAGGATCATACCTCAACATAACAAAGTCCATTTATAATAATCCAACAGCTAACACCATACTAAATGGGGAAAAGCTGAAAGTTTTCTAAGATCTGAAACAACACAACGATGTACTTTTTCATCACTTTTATTCAATACAATGCTGGAAGCTCTAGCCAGAGCAACCAGTCAAGAGAAAGAAAGAAAGGGTATCCAAGCTGAGAAAGGGAACAATCATCACTGTTTGTCAATGATGAAATATTATATTTAGGAAACTCCAAAAACTACACCAAAAACTATTAGAACTACTAAATAAATTCAACAAAGTTGACATACAAAACTCTATAGCATTATACTATATGCCAGTAACAGATTATCTGAAATAGCAATCAAGGAAGTCATCACATTTATAATAGCTACAAACCAAAACAACCAAAGAGGTAAAAGATCTCTACTATAAAACAACGGTGACTGAAATTAAAGGGGACACAAGAAAGTAGAAAGACATCCCATTTTCAAGGACTGGAAAAAAAAAAAAAATCAATATTGTTAAAATGGCCTGCCATCCAAAATCATCTTTAGATTCATTGCAATCCCTATCAAAATACAAAGACATTCTTCAAAGACAAGAAAAAATATTTATATGGAACCACAAAAATTCCTGAATGGACAAAACCATCTTGAGCAAAAAGAACAAGGCATACTATTTAACTTCAAAATAATACTACAAAGCTATAGGAACTAAAATAGCACTGTATTTGGCATATAAGCAGATATATTAGACCAGTGGAACATAATGAAGACCCTATAGGTAAACCCATGCTTCTAGGGCCAAATGATTTGACAAAGGTGCTAAGAACACACATCAGAGAAAGGACAGTCTTTTCAATGAATGGTGCTAGGAAAAGTGGATATCCACATGCAGATGAACCCCATCTCTCACCAGTTACAAAAGCCAAGTCAAAATGGATTAAGGATTTAAACACCTGAGATTGTGAAACTATTAGAACAAAACAGGGAATATGCTTTAGGATAGTTGAATGGTTAAACACTTTTTGGATAAGGCCTCAAAAGCACAGAAAACATAAGCAAGAATGGATAAACAAGATCACATCAAACTAAAAGCTTCTGCACAGCAAAGGAAAATAAGAAAGTAAAGAGACAACCTACAGAATGGGAGAAAATATATGTGAACTAATATCTGACAAGGAGTTGGTATCTAGAATATATAAGGAACTTCAAATACTTAATAACAAAACCCAAATAACCTGATGAAAAAATGGTCACTAGACCTAAATGAACATTTCTTAAAAGAAGATATACAAATGGCTAACAGGTACATAATAAAATGTTTGATATCACTAATAATTAGGGAAATGTAAATCAAAACCACAATGAGATAACACCTCACCTCAACACAATTATTATCAAAAAGAATAAAAACAGCAAGTTGGTGAGCATGTGGAGAAAAGGGAAGCCCTGTACACTACTGGTGGGAATGCAAATTAGTACAGCTATTACAGAAAGCAGTTGCTTGAGGGTTTCCTCAGAAACCTAAAAACAGACCTGCTCTAGCAATCCTGCTCCTGGGTATGAAAGGAAATCAGTACGTCGAAGAGACACCTGCCCTCCCATGTCCACTTGCAGCACAATTCGTAACAGCTAAGAAAGAGAAACAAAAACAACAACAATAGCTGTCCAACAGCTGATAAATGGATTTTTAAAATGTGGTAAAGCTGGGCATGGTTGATTCCAGCTACCTGGCAGGCTGAGGAAGGAAGATTCCAAGTTTAAAGTAAGTCTGGGCAACTATCTGAAAAAAAAATTAAAAAGGGTTGGTGGTGTAGCTCAGTGGCAAAGTACTTGCCTGGTATGTGTGGGGCCCAGGGTTTGCTCCTTAGTACTACAATAAGGAAAGAAAAGAAAAGAAAATGTGACACACAGAAAACAGGATACTATTCAGTTATTAAAAAAAAAAAAAAAGAAATCCTGTCATTTTTGACAATCTAGATAGAAATGGAGATAATTATTTTAGATGAAATGAGCCAGGCAGAGAAAGACAAATACTGTATGATCTTACTCACATGTGGACTCTAAAACTGTTGGGAGTCATAGAAGTTCAGGGTAGAATGGCAACTACAAGAGGCTAGGAAGAACAGTAGGGAGGGAGAGGGGGGATGTTTAATCAATGAATACTAAGTTACAGTTGGACAGAAGCAAGAAGTTCTGGCATGCTAACATACAGAAGGGTGATTATAGATAGTAATTATGCACAGTATATTTCAAAACAACAGCAAGAAGAAAGCATATTAAGTCTCTGCCATAAAGAAATGATAGGTGCTTGAGGGAACAGAAAAGTTTAAATTGATTTATACATTACACAATGTATACATATATTGAGATATCACAATATCCCATCGATATGTACTATTTATATTTCTATTTAAAAATAAATTTAAATAAACTAAAATTATGTAGAAGAAAATAAATTATCTAATGACTCCCTGGAAACAAAAAAATGACACTAGGTATAGTGAATGGAAGTAGATTTAGCTTAGGTTTCCCACCAGTTAAAACTCAAAACACAGTATTTATTAAATCTGATAAAGGCAGGTACGCGTTCACTTTTTCTGAACTTAAACAAAAAGGAATTAATAGTGGGTTCCTGTATAAGTGGTAAGTAGATGACACTGCAGTTATTTCTAATTTTGCTTTTATGGAAAACAAACACTATTTAAATCAATGGCTTTCAAATTGGTGATGAGTCTTTCATAGTATTTAATTCTAATTAAAAGGTCCAAGCCTTCCTTGGTGCTGCCAGGTTGAAGGGTTTTGGTGAGGAGTGGGTCACATGTGCCTTGAAAACCTCCAGGTAGTGTCTGTCAGCTCTGCAGTGGGTGCTATGGAAGGTTCTGTCACTGCACAAGCAGAACCTCCAATGGGGAGTGGTAGGTAATAGGACAGAGCAGGGCCCCTCTTTTGAGTCTCAGCTTCTGTTCATTCATTTACTGAACTAATATTTAATGAATACTACTAAATGATACCTGTGATCCTAAGCAAAGGGCTTTTAGCAAGGAATAGAAGCAAATGTTCACAGATATAAAATTATCAACTGTTACAAGTACTATAAAAGAAGAGTATATAATGAGTCTGAGGCAAGAGAGTAGAGTGGAGACAGAGGGTCTCTTCATGCTTGAGAGGCAGGAAGGACAGGCAGTGGGAATGTCAGTGTGGGCATGAACTCATTCATGAGGATATCAAATTCTTTCCAGCAGGAGTCTTGACCTGCTCTGAAAGGTTGAGCAAGGCTTCCCAGCAGAGGTGATATTATGAGTATAATGAGCAGGAAATAAGTAGGGGACAAAAGGAGGGAACAGTATTCTAGGCATAGATTGGGACTGCATGTACAAAGGCCCTGAGGTGAGAGGAAACTAGTATATAAGGCTAGTGAGGCCACAGCTCAAATGCCTGGGGGGGAATGGTAAAAGAAAGAAAAAAAAAAAAAAAAGAGAACCCAAAAAGGTAGTTTAGATCTTCTCCTTGCCAGCCCTTGCATTTCCAATGATAGCAGTACCACGCATCCAGGATCTGCTATGAGCAGTAAAGACGTTTTCAATTTATGGCTCCTATGTCCTTAAATAAACTATGAACCAAAATGAGCAGAGATCTGAGTTTGGGATGGACAGGTGATGATGAGTGACTGCCAGGCAAAGTGAGCAATGTGAGACCGTAACCAAGGACTCAGGAGGATACCACAAGACCACAGAACTGAACAGGGAAGGCAGATGGGAAGCCTCATCTGAATGTAAATAAATAAAATCATAATAGCAGATAAGCAACAACTGAAACCTTTAAGCATCCTTGAGTAAAGGTCTCATACCCTCTGTACCTTTCTTTACAAACAAAAAGAAAACTTTACATTATTATATGTGGAAAACTTCCAATGGAAGAATTCTCTAAGACAGAACAAATTCTCACTGGAAGTACAAGTAAAACTTACACAAATACAATGTCTCCTCTCTTAGAATAAGCAGGGATCGCACTGGCTATGGTGGAAAATCCATATGAGTATATAATGGCTTCTTCGGTCTTCATAAATTTTGCCAGGCGCTCTTCCAAATCCAAATGAACATCTATTTCAACAAAAAAGCTAAATAGTTAAAATTGTCTTATGATTCTTCCTTTACACTAAAGAATAAGGAAAGGAACATAATGACTTGATTATTAACACTTTCACCTTATGGGTAAAATGTACCTATTTTTTAAATAATAAACCATAAAAGACATTAAAATAATTCTAGGCCAGAAGCACTTCTGAAATAAATAAATTTAATATCAACTACCCTCCTATCTGTAAAATGAGTTACAGAAGCATTTTTGCTTTGATACCACTCTACTATAGGAATTCCAGATCTTCTGACTACCTGGCTTTAACTTCCTTGACCAAAATTGCTGAGGCTACCTTAATGTACTGACTGTTTGCATTTTAGAGAAACGACCTGTAAACTCTCTATGAAGATGTAACGTGTATCCAGTGACCTCTTTAACAGTCTGTGTTAGTACTCCATGGCACCTGCCATTCCTTGGTAGGACTGGGCTTCTACCTGAATTTCTTAAAGAGTATACTGGGAAATTCAAATTTATTGCACCAAAAGAAACAGGATACTTTTATAGAAGCAGCTTATGAAGAATGTTGATGTAATGATGAGATAATTTATAATTATTAAAATGACATGTTTTTATTTCCCTCTTAAATCATTGTGCCTTACAGCCTTTCACCTTTAGGCTGCGCCAGGAGGCTTCATGCCCTGGGATGAAGGGCAGCAATGCTCAGAGTGAACAGTCTACCAACTGCCTTTGATCCTTAGAACTTCAAAGCAGTTTTACAATGAGAGATTATCAAGGAGAGAAATGAATTTTTAAACATTCCTTTAGCCCTTTTAACTGTAGCAGGACCCACATCTGGAGCTCTAGATCACAGTTTTCCCATCTGCTCTGTGCAAGGAGCAATTCTGATACAGAAAGGAAGAAGTCAGGTCCCGCCAGCTCTGAGGGAGAACGGAGGGGGCAATCAGAGGTCTCAGAGATAGATTTTGAGGTGGTGGAAGAGGAAGCTGTGGTATGTTCACTGAGGGGAACTCCTAACTAGGGGCAATGGCAGAGGTCAGGACATTTCCACATAAGAGACATTTCCAAGTGGTGGAGAGTGCTGATAGTTGGCAGAGCCCATTCTACTTATAGACTTCTTAAAACAATGTTACAAAATTATAAAGGATTTATCCCACTCCAATTAAGTAGTGATTAAACATAAAGCATGCTTCTCCCCATTTCTTAGTTTCAACACATAGACACATGAAATATTCAATTTCCATTACCAATATAGTTATTATTATTATTATTTTTTACCAATATAGTTATTTTTTCAGACTGGATACTTTTCCTTATGTCAACATTAAATAAATGCGGGATTTTACAACAACACTAAGTTTAGAGGACTGAATCCCGGTTGAGCCAAGTACTGGATATGTGACATTAACACCACATCAAGCCCAGGGCATCTGACCAAGCACCTTCTAAGGAGAGATGTTATTAGTAAAAGGTTTCAGGCAAAACCTGGCTAGAGAGCAAAGAGCAGTGGAGGACTTATGAGTCCAAGCAGCTGAGCATGGGTTAGTATCAGGCAGGTCATCCTTCCCGTCCTCTCGTGTTACCTGAGGACCATCACCCAGCCATTTCTCACTTTGCCACCAAGCAGGCCCCAGGTAGGAGGCCGCCTTCAATTACAGTACTGTCTCTGACTGGGAGAATCTACCACAAACCTTCCCAAGTAGCCAGTAAATGGACTGCCTGGACCACAGTGAACTGCTTTCATTTGACATACCGATTTCAAAAAGAAAATCATGCTATGAACACAGACACCCTATTTTTGCTAATTATAAAAGGGATTTAAACCATTCTATAGACTTCTTAGCTCTAAATGACTCCTGACTGATGAGTGATGAGGCTGTAAAACTGAACATCGTTTTGTTTCAGGGCTTCAGCGTGAGTAAGTTGATGAAAACCGGCATGTTAGGACTACCCCATCATTATGAGCACTCAACTGTTTACACACAGTTGCTGTACAGTAGCAAAAAAAACCTTCAAACTAGAAATCAATGCTTAGTATGAAAGTTTCAGAAAGACTGGGCTTTCCTTTTATCTAAAGATCCTGGGTTTAGCAGATATCGGCCTTGCAAAGCAGGTTCTGTGACAGGGTGACTGCAGAACTGGTTTCTCTTGATGCTACTTGGTGCAATGAGGAAACTCTCAACCCAAGGGAGGGGAGACAGGAAGGAGGAAAACTGGCAGGGTGCTGTTCTTTGACTTCTGATATTCACACCTTTTGTGTGCAAATACATTTCAGTAACTGGTACTGCAGCTCTGCATGGAACAAAACTCAAGCACAGCATTCTCAAAGTCACAGCAGCAGAGGCCACTGCAGAAGGTGCTTTAGAGTCTCTCCAAGCCTCAAAGCACTGGGGGCACTTTCTCACACTTGCTTATCTTCAGGTCTGCCTCCCTCATCAGAAGCTGAGACAGGAGGGTCTGCTAACCAAGGTCACCATGAAGCTCGGACTACAGACAGGCCTCAGGGGTTGAGATCTGGGGTCCCCCATCACCTGGTGTGCAGCTGGAAAAGCCTAAAACTGCTCTGTCCCTCTCAGGGCCTCCTCTGCCATATGGGGATAATACCTAGCCCTTCCTCAAAGGGTTGTCAGAATCCTATGGGTTAATGCCAGTGAACACCCAGAATAGTATCTGGCATGGAACAAGCAGTATGCTATGTAAAACTTTGCTCAATTAATCCTGTACCTGGAGAAGAAAAGGTTTTCTTTTAAAAGGGAAAGGCCAGTTACAGTTTGCTATCTTAATAATTATCTGAATTTCCAATAATTAAAAAATCTTCTATTAAGAGCTACTTGTTTAGCTTCTTACTTAAATGAGATTATGTTACAGCCTTCTTGGCTACTTTCTGGAGGAAAGACCAAAAAATAGTCAACTATATCACACTTTAGAAACATTTCACCTACTATGTTTTCTCTTAAGAGCTTCATATTTTTGCATATATACTACTCTTTAAAAAGACCCAAGACAAACAATTTTTCCTAAAAGTAAAAATTGTAGTGCAAGATGTTTTTCAAAATATTGTCACATGATAAGACTCTTAGCAAACTTTTAAAAGCTGTGCAAGCAGGAACTATTCCCACCTGAGCCAACCACAATCAACATGATTGGCAGGAAAAAAGTGGCACATCTAGGAATTTAATGACTAATGTTCTTCCCACTAGAATATGCAATCATGGTTCAGTGGACTAAAACAAAGTTGTGTTTTGTTTGTTTGTTTTTAAAAAAACACCCAAATGAACAACTGTTTACTACTGGCTCTAAAACAGAATAAAATGCCATCAACCCCTACCACACAACTGTTTTTCCATTTGGTGCGGCCAAAGAGTCAAGCAGGAATTACATATGGAAAACAGATCCCAGGGTACTAGGGAGAAAAATCACAGGTAAATACAGGTTTAAGTATATTAAAAACAAAACAAAGAAGAACAAAACAAAAGAAACAAAGGAGTTCATCGGCAGACACCCTTCGGGTGCACAGGGACTGGATGGCCTTGGAGGAAGAAAAGGCTCATTACAAAACTCCCTCAGAAGGTAAGGAGACATTCTGGTCACCTCTGTAAGAACTTGTTGAGCTCTACCTGCTGTGCCTCTAGGAGGCAGGAGAACATTTAGCCTAAAAACATAGATGAAATTTGAACCCAGTCATTGCTATATTTCCTTTTTCTGTATTAATCATCTAACTTATATGTTATTGTAAAACAGTATAAAGGGAATATTTCATTAAGGAAATTTACTTGTACCACATGTGATTTATGTTCAGCATCTGAAAAGTTGAAAAAAAAAAAAAAAGAACTAAGAGGGAATGGGTTTTGAGAACAGATGCCTGAATGTGATAACTCCAGGAAAGAACAAAAGGAAGACAAAATTAAAGCTATCTTTTTGGTACCCAAGGATAAAAGAGATCCTAAGCCTTGACCTAAACTCTTTAGGAACACAAGTCTATACACAAGAGGAAACGAGTTCTCATAACTGTTTCTGCGCTTAGTGCAAAGGGAAAATGTGCCCTAAATATTTAGAATAACTTAATTATTCAGTGCATTTCAGAGATTTAAAATTTAGATTGTGATGACCTCAAACAGTTAGTGATATTGCTGAATGTTAAAAATTTCAAGGTGAGCTAATATAACTAGAAATATTCAAATGATTACTTCCAGGGTAAGGAAAAACAAAAAGTCCTGCTGGAAAACCAAAAAAAGTATAAATATGGGCATTTTATATATAAAGGAAGGAATAAACATGACATAAGAACATGTGCAACTGTTAAGATGAAGGACAATACAAAAAACAGGACAGATTATTTCCACCTGTGTCTCATTATAAAACTATCCCACTGCAAATTAACTTGCAACTTTGGTCCAGATCCCAAAGTCTTTTTGAACTTTCAACTACAGTTTCAGGATAAGGATAAATCAGTGACCAATAAAGTAGCTTACAGAGGA
The DNA here is from genome assembly GCF_902686445.1 of Sciurus carolinensis. Classification (NCBI taxonomy): domain Eukaryota; kingdom Metazoa; phylum Chordata; class Mammalia; order Rodentia; family Sciuridae; genus Sciurus; species Sciurus carolinensis. The sequence goes on from NC_062227.1 coordinate 14,311,532, forward strand.
CTCAATACACAACTATGTATTCACTATACTGCCTGGGGTGGCTCATTCAGATACCTGAAAGAGCAAATCCAATTTAATTTAAAACTCATTAATTTGGGGACTGGATCCCAGTGGTACAGAGCTTGCATAACTGTGAGAGGCCCTAGTTCCATTTCCAGCACCACAAAAAAACAAATAAGCAAATACATTCATTTAAATACTAGGGTACAGAACAATAAATATTGTATATAACTATTTTTCCAAAAGTGGGCAAAAACATATGTATGGAAGAAGTTTGCATACTCTCCAAAACATACTTTGGAGAAAAAAAAAAAAAAGAAAAACTCTAGAAAAATTAAAAAGAAACTACTAATGGAAGCTTGTTTTTGGTGGGAGATGGAATGGTGGTGGAGAAGACAGGGCAGAGGTTAAAAGACTTCTAATGTCTATTTCTGTCATGTGTTTTGATGTTTACATCCTGTACTGAATTACCCAGTCAAGAAAATTAATTTAACGGCCATTAATCTAACAACTCCATGTTTGAAAGGCCCCAGGATACTCTCATGCAGGTGATCCAAATGGAAAGTTAACTGGACTATTTTAACAATGTATTTGATAGCTTTGAGAAAACTGGTTTTAAAGATTTGAAACTTCTTTTTCTCACAATTTGATTTGGCAATAAATTTCTCATCTGTCTTCCCACATTATCTTCTAAGCAGGGGTCAAGGCTACACATGCAAATAAAATCCACTATAAAGAGAAGCTTTTAAGAAAGCAATTTCTTTATCCCAGCCAACAGTCACAGAAAGAAAGCCTCGTTAATCAGATGACAACCAACAACCTCATAAAAAAATGCCTTTTCTAGTACATTGTTAAGGAAATAATTCCCTACCAATAAAAACCAAGCAGACAACCCATGTTTGTCTTAAGACTAGAGGAAAGTGGGAGGCTCTGATCTAAACTCAGTCCTTTGATCTGCCATTAAGACTGGAAGTCAGGACACTGGGTCTAATTTTAGGATTGAAATTAATGAGCTGTGTGACTATAAGGAAGATGCTTAACTTTGCTGGGCTTTCTCTTCCTCTTCTAAGTAGTTGGGATGATAGAATCAAGATTTTTAGAGATTCATTATGTTGCTGGATTCTTGAACACTAATTCTCTGTTTCCAACATAAATAATGTAACTACCAAACTACAGAATAAAGAAAGATGTTCATACATAAAATCACATTAACTGTTAAAATTAAAAACAAAACATTTGCAGGTAAATGGATGGAGTTTGAGAATATCATGCTAAGTAAAATAAGCCAATCCCCAAAAACCAAAGTCTGAATGTTTTCTCTGATACGTGGATGCTGATTCATAAGGAGGTTGCAGAAAAGGAAAGAATGGAGGAATGTTGAATTGTGTAGAGGGAAATGAGGGGAGAAAAGGGGCGGGGGGAAGGAAAGACAATGGAATGAGACAAACATCATTAGCCTATGTGCATGTATGATTACACGAATGGTGTGACTCTACATCATGTATAGAAAAGTTGTACTCCATTCGCCTACAATGAATCAAAATGCATTCTGCTGTCATGTACATCTAAATAGAATAAGCAATAAAAAAAATTAAAAACAAAACAAAAAAACCCAAAAGATTCAGATATGCAAATGAGGATAGGAGATAGACGATATCTCCCTTGGTCTGCTTTCCCCACATTTGGACACTGGGTAAACCAGAATGCTATTTTCAGCAATATGTCATTTGAACTGTTAATGACATTTTCACAAGAAAATCAATGTACACTTAAATAAAAACAGCCATAAAATGCCAAGATCTTCTTTGAAGACTGAGTTAGGAAGCTTATGACATTTGATATATACTCACCGGAAAATTTAGTTAGCCTGTCCCAGGGTCATACTCACACAAGGAAGTCAAAGATCCTTCATCTTCATTCCAAAAAGAAAAAAGTTTTTAACTCCACCCCCAGCAAACCTGTTGTTGCCTTTCTCCCTGGAGCATGGTGATCAGCTAGAGTTCTTTCTCAGCTCCCTCTGTGGTGAGGCATGGCCTGCAGTTAGTGCTTACCAGAGGACAGTGGGTAGAAATGATGTGCAAGGCCACCTCTCCTGAAGAGCTGTCCTACACTTCTGTTGCCGCACACTGACCTGTGTCCACCACACAGAGCAGGCCAGTATCTTCAGACACTAGAGTAATGAGATGGGGAAGACCTGGTTTCTTGCACAGCTATGAAGAACAGCACCACCTGCAACTGGGCCTTTCACCTAACAGCTGGCACGCACGATGCAAACAGTATTCTCCACACCGCTGTGTCCTGGGGCATTTAGGAACACCAGCCTGACACAGCACGTTCTAAGGTACCTACAGCTCTCTTCTCCACAGGGTACTTTCAATCCCAGATCAGTGCACTTTCCAACAATGGTTCCAAACCACAAAATGAGAATTAGGTAAGATATTACACATACCAGCTTAACACCCAAACTGATCATATATTCCAGTGAGCTCTGAAATCAATCAAATTTAACTGTTAAAAGTAGCAGTGTAAAAAAGAGTCCAACAACTTACCAAATGTGCCATAAAATCCTCTAGGGCCACAGGTTCCCACTCCATACTTCTTTAGAGAAGCTAAAGCTGCTGCCTGTATTTTAGCAAAAATTTCTATTTTAATAATTTATCTGAAAGAGTATAAAACCAACACTTTCAAACTTTCTGTTCTTTAACCCACACATCTACTTTTCTTCCTTTCTTAGAACTAAAACAATTCTTTTAAAAATTTTTTTAAGTTGTTGATGGACCTTTATTTTATTTATTTATATGCAATGCTAAGAATTGAACACATGCTAGGCAAGCACTCTACCATGGAGCCACAATCCTCGCCCAGAGCTAAGACAATTCTAGGACATAAGAAAACCACAGGTGTAAAGATTGAGGTACGTGACTTAAAACATGAAAGTTACATTAGCTTGACTTTCAAAACCTGGTTAACTGAATGCCTTTATACTTTTTGCATTTGTGGGCCTAAGTCCATCCTGAAAAATGTTTGCTAGTTCACAATCCCAGAAGTAAATGGAGCAAATACCTAGCACTTTTTTCTGACTAACTCAGGTCTGGCTCACTTGGTTCTTGGCTGCCACCCACATTAAACTCTATTAGACATTCTTGGTTCCCTTTGTCTAAATCCAAGTTATGAGTCTGTCGGATGAAGTGTAATGGGAAATGCTTACACAATCCCTTCAGAGGTCTACATTTATCTTTTATTTTATGTTCTGTTTCTTAAGTCAGTAATGTTATCTGTCCACTTCAGCATTATGTGCTACTCACCTTAACCCTAGGATTATCCAGCAATCCAAGAAAATTAAAGGAGGCAAAGTTTACACATTCTTTTCCATTCACCACAATGTTGTGGCTTGGAGGGCTAGGAAAAAGAAATGGAAAGTGATACACTTCAACACACATTCATGTCACATATTACCCTGGTGGTAGGCACAACACAATAGTGTGGTCATTCTGCCTTACTTGCACACCAATCTTCTCTTTTATTTTTAAGAAGTAAAATTAAAGTGAAAACCAGATACCTTTCCACAAATTCTATTCTTAGTAAGCTACCATGTACTACTTAAATAAAAAAAAGGAGAATGAGCTAGAATTCCAAGAAGGATTAATGGCAAATCTTTTGCTTCGTTTTAAACCTTGTTTAAGAAAGAAGTAGCTAAATAAATTTTCTCACAAAAATCTAGAATTACACAAACAGGCAGGAAACCTAAAATGATCAAGATCAAAAGCAAGAACAGGCAGAGTGATTATGATCTTACATAGTTAAGTGGTTTAAAAATCAACATTATCTAACTGGGATTCCCCTCCATCTCCCCACCATCTACACCCAAATTAGGGTGACCAGCTATGTAGGAAACTGATCTGAGCATGGCTCAGACAGAAGGATGGGTTCTTGAGGACACCCTGCTAAGCCCTCTGCTGACATACACTGAAGTATAAACCATGCTTCAAAAATATGGGGTCAAACTATGGGTCATGAATCATTTATTCAAAGGCTGTGAGACCATGTTAGTTACAACCAGCCTATTTTGACTAAAGGAAACAATAAGAAAAGAAGATACACAAGCCATAGCACAGGGTGAGGGAAAGGACCATGCCACCGGACTCTGATTTCAGTTTTGTTTCTGTGTTAGCTTGTGAACTGGGTCACTCTATAAAATGCAATGCAGCTACAAAAGACTGAGAACTGTGGCTCTTGTGGATACTTTTAAACAGAATTGGTAATTTCATGAGAAAAGCAACACAAAAATACTGGAAAACCAGGGAAGGAAAAGACAGTTTGAAGTAAATTCACAAAAGCAGACTGACTCATGCAAAGGCAAGACGACTCGGTGAAAAGAAAATGGACTGTAGAGATAGACACCATCTGTATTTGGCTACTGACATTATTGGATGCTTTGGGGATGTCACCTGGGTTCCATGATCAGTATCGTCATCTGTAAAGTGGGGGAAGAATCTCTCAGGGTAACTGTCATTATAAAAGTGCATGGTCCATAAAAGACAATTCTCTAAACATCTCCATTCTTCCTTGGGCCTTTGAGAGCTTCTTTCAAATCTAGTGTCACCTACCTCCTCAAACGCTGTGATTCAGAATCACAGTGTTATTTACTTTCCTATTCATCAGGGTTTCTTTGAGTATCCCCAAATAGTCTCTGATCATGGAGGTGCTGGCAATCACAAAAAGACAAACAAAACACCTGGGTAGACAAACCTGAACTAGAGGTTGCTGCTCTGAGAATTGAGACCATTCTATGAAAACAGTAAAACAAAAAGAAAATAAACTTTCAAAAATAAGTACATCCACAGCTCCAGACCACAACCCTAAGCTGCCAGAGGACAGACTGACATGATATAAGGATGGTATTTTGGTCCAGCACTTGGAGCAGGGAAGGAAATCAGCATCCAGTGCAAAATGAAGTCTCCTACCTACTGCGTCTTCTACACAGGCTACCAGGAAAAAGTGTCATACAAGGTACTAAATACTGGGTCTAAAACTAGATCCTGGGGTCTAAAACACTACAGGGTACCTTGCAGAAGCAAATCAAACCAAAGATGACTTCACAATCCAGATTTCAGAAGACTCAAAGGAGGGAAGAGAAAACCCTTCCCAAAGACAACCACAACCCTCCCATGAGTGAGAGTCAGCAGGCAAAAGAGATACAGAGGGACCATTACCTGGGAACTTGAGGTGCCAGAACAAGATGTTAAGGACCAAAAGCCTAAACAGAAGCAAAGGTTGAGGCACTGTGAATAAAAGGATGGGCAGATGTAAAATAAGCATATGTTACTTCCAGAAATAAAAACTAAGTGTCAATAAAATTAGAAATCTAAGATACAGATTAAATACCCAGACACCGTGGAAAAATGAAAGATAAAGTCGAGAAAATATAAAGAAATCTAAAAAATATGAATGAGCACATACTGAACATGAAGGAAAGAAGTTCCAGAAGGGAACAATGGAGAAAAAAGGACAAGAAATAACATTTAAATAGATAACAACTAAAAGTTGTCAGAAGTCATGTAAGACTGGAATCAGACTGAAAAGGAAAAATACATCTCAATAGGATAAGAATAAATTACAGAAAGACACATTATAGTCAAACTGCATGAAAGACAAAACTATTTTGAAAATCTTGAAGAAACTGACAAATTTCTAGAGACAGATGATCCTCCCAAACTGAATCAGGATCAATTTCAAGCAAAGAAATAGAAGAAGCCATCAAAAACCTATCAACCATGGGCCAGGGCTGTGGCTCAGTGGTAGAGCATTTGCCTAGCATGTGTGAGGCACTGGGTTTGATTCTCAGCACCACATGAAAATAAATGAATAAAATAAACATTAATCAACATCTAAAAAATACTTTAAAAGTTGGGGGGAAAAAAAAGTCTACCAACCAAGAAAAGCCCAGGACCAGATGGATTCTCAGCCGAGTTCTACAAGACATTCAAAGAAGAACTAATACCAATACTCCTCAAAGTATTCCATGAAATAGAAAAGGAGGGAACCCTTCCAAACTCATTCTATGAAGCCAGTATCAACCTGATACCAAAACGAGACAAAGACACATCCAGGAAAGTAAACTTCAGACCAATATCCCTGGTGAACCTAGATGCAAAATTCCTTAACAAAATTCTGGCAAACTGCATACAAAAAACATATTAAAGATAAAAGATAGTGCACCATTTCAAGTGGGGTTCATCACAGGGATGCAAGGTAGGTTCAACATCTGGAAATTAATAAATGTAATTCGTCACATCAATATACTTAAAGTTAAGAATCATATGATCATTTCAATAGATGCAGAAAAAGCATTTGATAAAATATAGCACCCCTTCATTCTCAAAACACTGGGAAAAATAGGAATAGTAAGAACATACCTCAACATTGGAAAGGCTATCTATGACAAACAAAACACCATGACCAACATCATTCTAAATGGAGAAAAACTGAAAGCATTCCCTCTAAAAACTGGAACAAGACAGGGATGCCCTCTACACCACTTTTTTTCAACACTGTCCTTGAAACACTAGTCAGAGCAATTAGACGAAAAAAATTAAAGGAATATGAATACGAAAAGAAGAACTCAAACTATCACTATTTGCCAGTGATCTGATTCTATACTTAGAGGATCCAAAAAACTCCACCAGAAAACTTCTAGAACTCATAAATGAATTTAGCAAAGTAGCAGGATACAAAATCAACATGCATAAATCTAATGCATTTCTATTCATAAGTGATGAATTCTCTGAAAGAGAAATTAGGAAAACTATTCCATTCACAATAGCCTCAAAGAAAATAAAACACTTGGGAATCAATCTAACAAAAAAGGGGAAAGACCTCTACAATGAAAACTACAGAACACTAAAGAAAGAAGTTAAAGAAAACCTTAGAAGATGGAAAGACCTCACATATTCTTGGATAGGCAGAATATTGTCAAAATGGCCATACTACCAAAAGTGCTATACAGATTCAACACAATTCCAATCAAAATCCGAATGATGTACCTCATAGAAATAGAGAAAGAAATCATAAAATTCATTTGGAAGAATAGGAGACCCATGATAGACAAAGCAATCCTTAGGAAGAGTGATGCAAGAAGTATCATGATACCAGACCTTAAACTATACTACAGAACAAGAGTAACAAAAACAGCGTGGTATTGGTACCAAAATAGACAGGTAGACCAATGGTACAGAACAGAGGACACAGAGACAAACCCACATAAATACAGTTTTATCTCATACTAGACAAAGGTGCCAAAAACACAATGGAGAAAAGATAGCTTCTTCAAAAAATGGTGCTGGCAAAAATGGAAATCCATATGCAGTAAAATGAAATTAAACCCCTATCTCTCCCCTGTACAAAACTCAACTCAAAATGGATCAAGGATCTAGGAATTAGACCAGAGACTGCACCAAATAAAAGAAAAAGTAGGCCTGAATCTTCATCATGTTGGCTTAGGACCTGACTTCCTTAATGAGACTCCTAGAGTGCAAGAAATGAAAGCAAGAATCAATAAAAGGGATGGATTCAAACTAAAAAGCTTTTTCTCAGCAAAGGAAACAAACAATAACGTGAAAAGAGAGCCTATAGAGTGGAAGAAAATCTTTTCCACACACACTTCAGACAGAGCACTACTCTGCAAAATTTATACAACTTACAAAACTTTACACCAAAAATACAAAGAACCCAATCAATAAATGGGCTAAGAAACTGGGGAGACACTTCACAGAAGATATACAAGCAATCAACAAATATATGAAAAGGTGTTTAACATCTCTAGTAATTAGAGAAATGAAAATCAAAACCACCCCAAGATTTCATCTCACTCCAATTAGAATGGCTAGTATCAAGAATACAAGCAATAATAAGTGTTGACGAGGATGTGGAGAAAAAGGCACACTCATACATTGCTGGTGGAGTTGCAAACTGGTGTAGCCACTCTGGAAAGCAAAAGGGTGATTTCTCAGAAAACCTGGAATGGACCCACCATTCGACCCAGTTATCTCACTTCTCAGTTTATATCCAAAGGACTTAAAGTCAGCATACTACAAAATAAGGTAGCCACATCAATGTAGCTCAACTGACAACTGCTAGATTGTGGAACCAACCTAGGTGCCCTTCAATAAATGAACGAATAAAGAAACTGTGATTATATATGCACAATGGAATATTACTCAGCCATAAAAAATAAAATTATGGCATTTGCAGGTAAATGGATTAGAGAATATCATACTAAGTGAGATAAGCCAACCCCAAAAAACCAAAGACCAAATGTTTTCTCTGATAAGTGGATGATGATATACAATGGAGAGTGGGGTGGGGAGGAGTAAGGAAAGAATGGAGGAGCACTGGATTATGTAGAGGGTAAGGCAAAGGGGAGGGTGAGGGGAAAGGAAAGAGAGTGGAATGAGACAAATATAGTTACCCTATGTACATGTATGATCACATTAATGGTGTGAAAAGTTGTACCACATTTGTGTACAATGAATCAAAATGCATTCTGTAAAAATAAAAATAAAATAAAAAAAAATATAGTCAAACTGCAAAATTCTACCAATAAAGAGAACAATTGTTAAAGTCTCTAGGTAAAACAAAAGATGGGCACCAATTACACTGATATTAGCCTCATCAAAACAGTGACCAGAATATGATGAGAGAATTTTCCAAGGGCTGCAGGGAAAATACCCACCCAGAACTCATTTCCCACAGTCACTCAAAAAGGTAAAATGAAAACATTTTTCAATAAGAGATAGAGATTATCTTCTACAAATCCCTACTGAAGGATCTAACAATGTTTTAGGAAAAAAAAAATTTTAAGTTCAAAGAAGTAGGATGGATAAAGCAATAAATACTCAAAGATCAGCAAAGAAACTGGTAAACAGTGGTGATTCTTATAAATGATAATCTGAGGGGGTGTAAAATGGGGGGAACTGAGGCAGGTGGGAGTGGGGAATAACTGAAGTAGAGAGCAGAGAACATCCCAGTCCTGCTCAGTAAGGAGAAGAGAAATACTGATTGAAAGTTAGATAGGAGATGCTTATGTTAAACATGAGGGTCAAGAAAGAAATGAAGAAAACTTAATTGAGAAAATGAGATCAGGAAGACAGAATGCAAGGGAAAAGAGAAAGGAAACCAATAAAAGCATGGCATTTAGAAAAGATGATGCTCGAAGAGTCTACAAGTCATTTCCTCCTGGTTTTATCCTGCGGTAACAGGGAGTAGCCACACAGGTGAGCCCTCAATCTCTCACATCACTGGGCACTCCTGCAATTACATCAGGTATTTGTGCAACAGGAGCAGCAGAAGCCAGCCCAACATGTATTCTCTTGTTCCTTCCCTGCCACCTGGAATAAGAGAGGCATTTTCCAGTTGTTCTGCAACTAGGTGTGATCAGTGCTGCCAAGCTGACAAAGCAGAAAAGGACCTCTTTGTTTTTTAAATAATAATTATTATTTTTAGGATTTTTAATTAAAATAGAATAACAAGAATGGTTGTTCTTGTTCTTCTGGGCTTTTTCCCCCAGATACTATATTAACTAGTTTCCAGTTCAAAAAATTCTTGGGTTCTTTTTATTTTTTAAAGATTTCATTGGTGCCTTATAATTATATACAACAGTGGGATTTGGTACACCATATTTGTACATGTGCATAACGTGATCAGATTGGCCTACCACCTTGTCTTAAGGTGACTTATCAATAGAAGTCACATACCTCAAGGGTAGAAGAGCAGGATGGGAACCTGGGTCTCTGAATATTTGTGTAGCTGTCCCTCTTTCGCCTATAGGTGAGGGGAAATTAACAGCTACCTTGCTTAAACCATGGAAGTCTGGGTTTCCTATTATATGGAGGAGAGCCTAATCCTAACTACTGTCAGAAATGATCTCTATCAGTTCTACCTTTGGGTAGTCTAAAGAAATAATTTCTTCTTTCTACTACCTCTTTCCTTCTCTCTCCCTCTTCCCTT